>NC_064923.1:402874989-403491489 GCF_023897955.1 Schistocerca gregaria | reverse complement strand
TTCTTCTTCACTTTCACACATGATAGCAATATCATCAGTGAAGTGCATCATTGATATCCTTTCACCTTGAATTTTAATCCTACTGCTGAAACTTTCTTTTATTTCTATCATTGCTTCTTCGATGTACAGACTGAACAGTGGGGCGGAAGACTACATCCCAGTCTTACACCGTTTTTAATTCGAGTATTTCATTGTTGGTTGTCCACTCTTCTTATTCGCTCTTGGCTCTTGTACATATTGTATATTACCCATCTGACCCTATAGCTTAACCCTATTTTTCTCAGAATTTCAACACCTTGCACCATTTTACATTGTCAGTCCTACGAATGTGTCTTGATTTTTCTTTAGTCTTGCTTCCATTATCAACTATAATGTCAGAATTGTCTCTCTGCTGCCCCTACCTTTAGAAAGCCAAACTGATCGTCATTTAACGCATCCTCAATGTTCTTTTCCATTCTTCTATGTATCATTATTGTCAGCAACTTAAGAGATACATGAGCTATGAAGCTGATTGTGAGGTAGTTCTCCCACTTGTCAGCTCTTGCAGTCTTCAGAATTGTGTGGATGATATTTTTCCAAAATTCAAATAGTATGTTGCCCGACACACACACACACACACACACACACACACACACACACACACACACACACACACACACACAAACAAACCAACCTGAATAGTCATTTTGTTGCCACTTTCCACAATGATTTTAGAAATTCTGATGGAATGTTATCTATTTCATCTGCCTTGTGTGGTCTTAAGTCCTCCAAAGCTCCCTTAAATTCTGATTCTAATTCTGGATCCCTGATCTCTTTTAAATTGACTCCTGTTTCTTCATCTACCATATCAGAAAAATATTCCCCCTCAGAGGCCTTCAATGTACTCTTTCCATCTATCTGCTCTCTCCTCTGCATTTAACAGTGGAATCCCTGTTGCACTCTTAATGTTACCACCCTTGTTTTTAATTTCACTGAAGGTTATTTTGACTTTCCTGCATGTTGAGTCAGTCCTTTCAACAATCATTTCTTTATGATTTCTTCACATTTTTCATGCAGCCATTTCATCTTCGTTTCCCTGCACTTCCCAGATATTTCATTCCTCAGCAACTTGTGTTTTTGTATTCCTGAATTTCCTGGAACATTTATGTACTTCCTTTTTTTGTCGATCAACTGAAGTATTTCTTTCATTACCCCTGGTTTCTTCGCAATTACCTTCTTTGTACCTATCTTTTCCTTTCCAGCTTATGTGACTGCCCTTTTTAGAGATGTCCATTCCTCTTCAACAGTACCAACCACCATGTTATTCCTGCTGCCGACTCTGATAAGAACAAGCCTATCACTGAACTGTTCACAGTAACACATTCTCTATCCTACCTTCCCATTCATAACGAATCCTACTCCCATTATACCATTTTCTCCTGCTGTTGATATTACCCTACACTCATGTAACCAGAAATCCTTGTCTTCTTTCCATTTCATTTCACAAACCCCTACTATATCTAGACTAGGCCTCTGCATTTACCTTTTCAGATTTTTTAACTTCCCTACTATGTTCAAGCTTCTGACACCTTCATTAGAAATGCTTTATTCCAGTCAACTTGTTTGTGCTTCTGTCTCATTTGCTTTAGGTTCTAACTTCTCATGTAATTATTTAACTGGCCAACATCATATAGTTCAATATTGTTCAGTTTTGGTCAAGCTGTTATCCACAGAGTATACTCCTGACACACTTTCTTCACAGTTTCTATATAAAAATCCGGTAACCATCATTCTTTTTCTATGGTATTGTATACTCACCCATAGGAACGCTGTACCTCTGCCAAAGAAAAAACGTGGTAAAGCTGCCAATGTACCCCATAATCACAACCATACCATCTCAAATGCATTACAAAAAACTTTTTGAGATTATTTGGTCATCGCTGAATTTGTGTTTTATCTAAAAAGCTGTTCAGTAATGTTACGCGAGCTTACAAATAAACATTGTATTGAGTCATATTACATTTTCTGTTAAATAAAAGGAAAAACATCTGCTGCATGACATTAAATACTTTCACAGGGAGAGATATTTGCATTATAAATCCTCCTGAATCTGAAAAGTTGTAGTAACATAAAAGACTCAATACGGATTATCACTTGTGGCAATATTTCCACGAAAATAAATGAATGCTACAACTTAATCAATTTCTGACAATATAATGTAGTCGGATGGAGCCAGTGGCTCCTCCTACCAGCAGAGAATTGAAGGGGAAGAAGGGAAGTGTGAAGGAAAAGGACTGGAGAGGTTTAGGAAAAGGGGCAGAGCTCTGGAAAGTCAGCCAGAACCCCATATCACGGGAGACTTACCAAGCGGGAAAGTGCCGGTAGATAGGCACAATGAATAAAACACACAAACACACACAGAGAATTTCGAGCTTTCGCAACCGGCGGCTGCTTCATCAGGAAAGAGGGAAGGAAAAGGAAAGATGAAAGGATGTGGGTTTTAAGGGAGAGGGTAAGGAGTCATTCCAATCCCGGGAGCGGAAAGACTTACCTTAGGGGGAAAAAAGGATAGGTATATACTCGTGCGCACGCGCCCACACACACACACACACACACACACACACACACACACACACATATCCATCCATACATACACAGACATTTTTATCAGTCTCCCTTGGCCAACTCTCATTTTTATTTTTTCGGCCCCAATGGTCAGCTTCAAGGCACGAGGGCAGTTTTCATTCTCCTCTTCTGTATCTAATGGTGAAGAACCCAACAGCAGTTGGGACGGAAGAAGAGTTCTATGGAATGACTTAACCGGCAGAAGATACATCTTCAAAGGAACCTAAAAACACTGCTGCCTAGCAGTTAAGCATAGATCATCAAAGGCTAGAGGGGGGAGGGGGAATTACTTGCCCTACCTGGGTGGGGTTTTGCTATGGGCTGGTAACCCATATATGTACAAAGGTACACACAACACATCAGAGAAAACTACTAGGTATGAACACGGACATCAAAAAAGGTTTAATGCGTGTACTAAATGTGGCCAAATGATATGCACAGGGACTACGATCAAATGAAAGTGAACTAAACAGAATTCTCCAAGAGCAAAAAATAAATATTGGTATGATCACAGAAACAAAGGCACAGAGCCAAAAGACTATCATGCTTTGCAATGAAGTGACTCAAACACCAAGATCACGTTGTGGAAGAGCAGTTTTAATAGACAAGAAATGGAAGTATAAAATAAGTTTAGTAAATGAAAGCCTCTTAGCAGTAAGATTAAAATCCGACAGGGGACATCTAACAGGAACTTGTGCACCTAAGGAAGGGAAGAAAAAGAAACATGACATTTACTATGAAGAACTTCAGAAATGTCTAAATAAAGCAAATTATAACGACCAAGTAACTTTAATAGGAGACTTAAAGATGAGATTTGAAAAAGTACCAGTTCCTAATTTAACAAGCACTAATGAGGAAGATGACTGTAAATCAAAATGGAGCAAAACAAAGGGAATTCATAACATTTAATGAATTGAAGATAAGCACCTTCTTAAAGAAGACAGGCATATGCTAATTTACAGGTATCTGCACAAGGCTACTGGTTACTAACACTTATATAATAATCAAAGTTCGCTCCAATGATAACAGACACTCAAGTATATAAAGGTAACAACATAAATATGAACTGCTGCCTTGTAAAATCAAAATTCCATCTACGGAAAAGACGGGAAAAGTAATAAAAAATAAAACCATGATGAAGAAAATTTAAACAAAAGATTAAAGATACCTCTGTTGCAAGAACATAGCATAAGAAAACTGTGCCAGAACATACTCGTGCAACTACTGAATGAAATACCAATTACTGAAGACACAAACAAAGAATGGTCTAATATTAAAAATGCTATAAAACAGATAGCAAGTGAAGTGCTAGGTGAAATACATTGGTCCAATTGGAAAAGAGGTTTAAAAATGTGGAACAAAGAGATACAAAAAGTCTTAACAAATACACAAAAAGCATATAATGAGTGCTTACAGAAGAAATCATTAGAAGCTAAAGAGCAATACCATCAGAAAAACAAATGAACCAAAAGCAATAGTAAGATCATCACATAGTACATTGTGGGATGTGTTTGTAAGCAGAGACTAATATGATAAGAGACATGAAATGGCATACAAATTAATGAAATATTTGAACAAAGAAGATAGAGATACTGTAAATCTAAATGTAATACAACTGTCTGACTGGATTATTATGGAGAACTATTGTACAATCCAGAAATCAAAGAAGCAGATAAAAGAGAACAACTGCAATGAACGGCCTACACTAAACTGACAGAACTGAAGGCAATTAAAAAAAAAAGCAAAAATCATCCCAGATGGAATAAGTGCCAAATTGATTAAACACTGTGGAATTACCACAGAATTAAGAATTCTACATATCTTTAACATTTGCTGGGTAAAATATGGGATACCAGAGGAATCGAAAATAGCAAAGTAACAAAGAGTTTTCCGAATGGGGATATTAAGCACAGATAATGTTGTTGCACTGAGACATAGAATTCACAGAGAGACAAGAATTTAATCTGCAAACTCGCCTAGCATCTGTGGATTATGAAAAAGCATTTGGCAGAATTCACAGACAAGGCATGGGCAATTATGAAAAGAGGAATTCCTACACGTCTGATCCATGTTGCAAAGGGGCTATATATGAACACCTGTATTGGAACTGACACTGGTGGCACAATATAACCACTACTTAAGGGTAAAACAAAGAAAGAGACAACTAAAATTTTATAAAATCATGGTAATTGCTTGTTTATTATACAGGGCAGCAAGTTAGATGCTGAGAAAGAGAGATTTATGGCACTTTGAAGCATCAGAAATGAAAGTTCTAAAATCTGTTAATGGCTGCACTAGGGCAGACAAAATTAGAAATGAAGCTATAAGGGAGAATTAGGAATCCAATCAATAACAAAAAAGGTAATCCAATACAAACAAAAATGGAGAGAACATGTACTTTGTACTGTCTGAAAAGGGATGGAATGATTGAGGGGACAGCTGAAAAGTAACTGAAAATATCTAGACAAAGAACGACATATTTGAAAACAACTGAATAAAGTTGTTACCTTGAGTGTCTGCTCTGTTGCTAGTTCCAACGCTTCAATAGCTGCTGCATTCTTAATTACACCTGTCTTCTTATTTCTTTTGTTTCCGTTTGTGCTCCTCGGATACTGATTCTCACTCTCACTCTCATTTTTTAAGCTGGCACTTTCAGAGCCATCTTCATGTACTGACTCTGTGTTTTCAAATCTATTACTACACACCTCTGGCTCCTTTTCACTTTCACCTGAAGCTTCAGATAAAATGCTTGACGGTGTTAGTGACCTGGAAAATGCAAAATATGATGACAGAAATAAAGTGGTTCCACCATATTTAACAATAAAGGGAAAAATTCATACCTTTCATCACTCTCCATCTTGTCCTCCAATTCCTGGTTTTTATCAGTCTTTCCTTTCTTCTTACTGCCTTGCACATTACCATGCCCAGATGTACTACTGTGGCTTTGCCTTTTTGGTAGCTCAACTGATGCGTCTTCATCAGATGATGGATCAGATTCCAAGTAACGTTCAGCTGCCATTTGAAATGCTTCTTGAAGATTCCCCACCATTTCAGTATATTCTGAAGCAAATAATGTGCAATAAAAATTAACAACCATAAAATGGATATTATAATGGTAATTGGAAACCCAGAATCTACTCTGTAGGAATCAACATGGATTCCGGAAACAGCAATCGTGTGAGACCCAACTCGCTTTATTTGTTCATGAGACCCAGAAAATATTAGATACAGGCTCCCAGGTAGATGCTATTTTCCTAAACTTCCTAAAGGCGTTCGATACAGTTCCGCACTATCGCCTGATAAATAAAGTAAGAGCCTACGGAATATCAGACCAGCTATGTGGCTGGATTGAAGACTTTTTAGCAAACAGAACACAGCATGTTGTTATCAATGGAGAGATGTCAACAGACGTTAAAGTAACCGCTGGTGTGCCACAGGGGAGTGTTATGGGACCATTGCTTTTCACAATATATATAAATGACCTAGTAGATAGTGTTGGAAGTTCCATGCGGCTTTTTGCGGATGATGCTGTAGTATACAGAGAAGTTGCAGCATTAGAAAATTGTAGCGAAATGCAGGAAGATCTGCAGCGGATAGGCACTTGGTGTAGGGAGTGGCAACTGACCCTTAACATACACAAATGTAATGTATTGCGAATACATAGAAAGAAGGATCCTTTATTGTATGATTATATGATAGAGGAACAAACACTGGTAGCAGTTACTTCTGTTAAATATCTGGGAGTATGCGTGAGAAACGATTTGAAATGGAATGATCATATAAAATTAATTCTTGGTAAGGCAGGTACCAGGTTGAGATTCATTGGGAGAGTCCTTAGAAAATGTAGTCCATCAACAAAGGAGGTGGCTTACAAAACACTCGTTCAACCTATACTTGAGTATTGCTCATCAGTGTGGGATCCGTACCACATCGGGTTGACGGAGGAGATAGAGAAGATCCAAAGAAGAGGGGCGCGTTTCGTCACAGGGTTATTTGGAAACCGTGATAGCGTTATGGAGATGTTTAACAAACTCAAGTGGCAGACTCTGCAAGAGAGGCACTCTGCATCGCGGTGTAGCTTGCTCGCCAGTTTTCGAAAGGGTGCGTTTCTGGATGAGGTATCGAATATACTGCTTCCCCCTACTTATACCTCCCGTGGAGATCACGAATGTAAAATCAGAGAGATTCGAGTGCGCACGGAGGCTTTCAGACAGTCGTTCTTCCCGCAAACCATAGGCGACTGGAACAGAAAAGGGAGGTAATGACAGTGGCACGTAAAGTGCCCTCCGCCACACACCGTTGGGTGGCTTGCAGAGTATGAATGTAGATGTAGATTAACACATTATCCGAGGCAACTTACAAAAGAAGCTCTCTGACATCCACACTACAACAGTGTAATAACTTTAAAACTATTTAACCAAGGATATGGCAAGTTCTGAAATACTGCCTGTATCACAAGCTGTACAACAACTGCAATTATTGCAACCACTGTATCCTGATGACCATAACAAAAGATATGATTTGTACTGCAATTTCTAAAGGCCAGGACAAAGGACAATTTTTATGGAAGATTAACATTTTTGGAGGAATCCAGTTTTTATCTTTAAGTTACATTTAATCACTATATGATCATATTTTGGGTGAGTGAAAATACTAATGTAGTTATTCAACATGAAAGAGACTTGTTGAAGGTTAATGTCTTCTGTACCATTTGTAAACAAAGTTATGGACCATTCTTATTCATTAAAAATGCTGACCCAGAAATGTTTTGTGTAGATACACTAGAAAACTGGCTATTTCCCAAGCTTCAAAGTGATTCACATGATTCATCTTACTTTTGACAATCACATCAGAAGTTATCTGAATAGTACTATTCCAGGATATTGGATTGGAAGAGGAGCAGAAGATCAGTTTCATCATCAGGGGCCTTCCAAGTCAATGTGACTGGAAACAAAGAATGTGATTTAGACTGTTACAATTTTTTCTCTTATAAACCAAAAATTACTTAAGTTCCAGCAAATTGCCAAAATTCTTATTTATAAAGTTGTCTTCCACAACTTGGGTACAGTGTCTCAATCACTGCACGACCTTTCTTAGGTGTCAATGTCACCAAAGATTGTTCAAAATGGTCGTGCGGTAGCGTTTTCGCTTCCCGCGCCCGGGGTTCGATTCCAGGCGGGGTCAGGGATTTTTCTCTGCCTCGTGATGACTGGGTGTTGTGTGATGTCCTTAGGTTAGTTAGGTTTAAGTAGTTCTAAGTTCTAGGGGACTGATGACCATAGATGTTAAGTCCCATAGTGCTCAGAGCCATTTGAACCATTTGATTTGATTGTTCAAAATTAAGAAGAAAAACGAACTGTCTCACAATATCCTCTAACTCGGCACAGGAATTTGGCATAAGAGTTATAACATTTACTGTATACACTCAAATAATCAGCGCATGTTTTTCCCGAATTTTAGGACGAAAAACTGAGGTGCGCGGATTATTCGAAACATCGTTGGTACTGCCCGCCTCCACCAATACATCCCATTATACTATTGCATTGTTGCAGCCTCAGTCTTTACCGTATACACTCGAATAATCCGCGCATGTTTTTTCACGAATTTTAGGACAAAAAACTGGGGAGCGCGGATTATTCGAATCATTGTTGGTACTGCTCCGCCTCCAACAATACATTCCATTATACTATTGCATTGTTGTGGCCTCAGTCTGTGACGCATCAGTAGCACGTTAGGAGTGAAGTATTAACGTCTTCAAACTTGTTAATTATGGCTAGCAGTTCTCGTTATCGCTCGTACACTGCTAAAGAAAAGGTGAAAATTATTGAAGAAGCTGAGAATATTGGAAACCGTGCAGCAGGAAGAAAGTACGACATGAGTGAAAGTTGTATTTGCGACTGGCGAAAAAATAAAACGTAGCTTCAAGAAACTAATACTAATCGCCGGGCATTTTGCGGCCAAAAAGTGAAGCACCCGGACCTCGAGAAAAGGCTCTGCGATTATGTAGATGAGAAGCGACAATACGGATGCGCGGTGATGAGTGAAATGTGCCAACTTAAAGCATTGTCTTTAGACAAAGAACTAGGCATTACCAGTTTCAAAGCTATCCGGGGCTGGCTATCAAGATTTTTCAACCGAAATGGTTTAGGATTCTGGAGGAAAACTACTATCGCTCAGCGGCTTCCAGGTGATTACGAGGAAAAAATAGTGAATTTTCATCGTTATGTTTTAAATCTGCGCCGTAAACAGTCCTATATATTATCGCAAATTGGTAATGCGGATCAAACATCGGTCTATTTTGAGATGCCGCTCGACAACACAGTGAACAGGAAAGGAGAATCCAGCATCATGATATGAACTTGCGACAGTGAGAAACAAAGATGTACAGTGATGTTGTGTGTAACTGGCGATGGACGAAAGCTAGCACCTTCGTGATGTTTAAAGGGAAAACTATTCCGAAAATATCAGTAAAAGGCATACCGGTATTTGTGAGAGCGAATGCTAAAGGGTGGGGTGCATTAATGAATTTACGCAACATGTTGGTCCTGGACAGCTTCCGCGAACATACAACTAAGGAAGTGCGAGACAAATTACAAAAAGGGAAAACTGACTTGGTAATTATCCCTGGAAGCTTAACATCCATCCTACAACCACTAGATGTGTGTATAAATCGGTCATTCAAAGCTGCACAACAGCGATATACGCAGTGGATGGCTGATGAAAACCATAAGTTCACATCTAGTGGAAAACTCAAACGGTCGGATTTGTCCCAGATTTGTGAATGGGTGAAAAGTGCAGGGACTCTATTCCTCAACCACTGGTGGAAAAATCCTTCAAAAATGTTGAATCACAAATTCACTGGATGGAACAGAGAACGACGCTCTATGGGAAGATGGTGAAGCCGACAATGATTCTTCCGCTAGTGATGACGATGAAACTGATGAAGAGTGGTAAGAGAAGAAACGTAACTCTATTGACTAAAATATTTTGTTGCAAATACCGTATTAACAAATTCTTAAACAAGATAATCCACATTTCTTTTCTTCTTCTTCCCTCTCCCCCCCCCCCCCCCCCCCCCCCCCCTACTGATGAGTACAGTCCAGGCTGGCGGTGATAATGTTCCCCAGCCGCCCGCCCATCTAATGGGCCAGCCGGCCAGCTGCACGCCGCTGAATTGGTTGCGTTTTAACGATGTATCAACCTGTACAGCAACGTTGCTTCAAACCAGTAATTATTATACATATTTTTGAACACAACACAACGTTGGGACAATTTTTTTGTAAATGAAACAAAATAAAGCAAAAAAAAAAAAATGTTTTTCCCCTCTTCCTCAAAATTGGGGTGCGTGGATTATTCGAGGGCGCGGATTATTCGAGTATAAACGGTATAACCATCATTATTCCTGGATGGTAACAATAAACAAAAATAGAGATATAAAAAACTCATCTGTGGCTGATTGATATATCGGTGTTCAAAATTAAAGCAACAAACTGCTATTTCTCTGTCCTGTGTCTAATTCATGATATAATCATACAAACTGTCAACAGATATCTGTACAATCATGTTCTGCATACTGGTCAACGGACAACCATGCCAACGGTAACATCAGGGCATCTGTCAAAAGTGGTAGTGTTTGCCGGAAAGTTTCTCATCCACACTCACTGTGTACATGGCACAAAGACAACCCCTACCACACACACTGTGTTAGAGGGCCATGGGAAGAATGGAAGCAGGACAGTCACAAAGTGATGTGGCCCTATGGCTTAAAGTGAATCATTCTGTTGTTTCTCAGATGTGGCAACAGTTTAGAGGGACGAGACTGTATCCCGAAGACCAGCGCAGGGCTGAGCAAACGTGACATCAGAAAGAGAAGACTGTTATTTGGTTGCCAGGGCAGGACAGTATCACCTTGGTACGGCATGGCAGCTGGCATCTGACCTTGCAGCATCGACTGAATGTGTTGTATCAAGGCAAACAGTGTACAGAAGGATTTGGCACAATGGCCTTCATTGTCAGAGATATGCTGTATGTGAATCTCTGCCACGTCTTTATAGAAAGAAACATCTAGAGTGGAGCTGTCAACATTCCAGCTGAATTGTCGAACAGTGGGCTAATATTCTTTTCACAGATGAGTCCCAGTTTTATCTGGAGAGTGATTCTCAATGTATTCGCAATCTGGAGGGAGCATGGAAAACTGTTTTGGGACCCAAACTTTGTGGAAAAAGAGAGATATTGAGGAGGAACCCTAATGGTATGGCAGGGATCATGTTGACTAGTCTAAAACCTCCGCATCAAATTGTATGCGTGAATCAGCAAGGTTTACCTGCCGTCAGTTATTGTAATGAGATCTTACGACTTAATGTGTGGTTGTTGCAAGGTGCTGTGGGCCCAGATTCATATTGATGGAAGGTAATGATTGACCTCATAGAGCACAGAAGGTTGTTATTTTCTCGGAAATGGAAGATACTGTACGCATGGTGTGGCCTGCTCACTCTCCCTATTTGAATCTAATAGAGCATGTCTGGATGCACTAGGGAGATGGTTTGCATCAAGTCAGCATCCACCAATCCCTCTCCAAGACTTTCAAACAGCATCGCAACATGAGATTGATGACATCATTCACAGCATGCTCTGTAGTTGACAGGCCTATATTGCTGCCAGAGATGATCACACCCCATACCGAGCACATTAACCAGTTGTCAGAGTGTGTCTGCAAATGAGTTAAGTTAGAAAAACAAAGGACATTTCTGTCTACCGTTATGCGCATTGCAGTTGTTAATGTTCTGTATTCCTGACATTGTTTCTGTTTTACTGTCATCTGTTTACACAGTTTTGTGGCAAAATAAATGCAACCCTGCAAAATCTCTGTTTGTTGCTTTAATTTTGGACACTAGTGTATGTGGCACATACACATATGAAACAGTTCAGAGCATATCAACAGCTTTGTAGCATTCCTCTTTCTCTAATTTAAGAACACACACATAAACACACAGGTAACAGTGTCTGAAGTAATTCTCTTTCTCAGGGTGATTCTGTACCATGCAAAATTGAGAAATACAACTTGATAAGAAGGTCAAAGCAGGGTTTGGAATATTGAATCAAACAAAGTTTTCCAAATGAGCAGGAAGAATTTTTTTTATTAAGTGAATTTATGCCCTTGCCTCTGATTGTCTTTTGTGGCTGTAGCTCCATAATGGTACATTTCCAAATGCGGTTATTTGGAGAATATGGCTGAATTCAACGTCCCCTATTCTGCTTCTTTTTCTCTCCACTTTGTACTTAAAATGTTTTCAATGAACTTTCATACAAATTTTAACATAAATAATGACATTGTTACAACCTAACAACATCAAACACATTCACAAAATAAATTACATTTGCAAGAATGTCAGTTGTGTAAAGCATTTGCTAGCAAATGTACATACATTTTATGAGACCACAATATCAGATTAATGGGTTACCTACTATGGTTTAACGTTTAGGCATTTATGCTGATTAAGGTGACAAAATAAAATAAAATCAGGCTGCCATCTTAAATTAAATAAGGAAGAAATACGCAATGCATTTCTTCAGCTAATAAAACTTCAGCAATAACAAAAGATAAACTGAAAATCTTCTGGAAATAGTACTAACCATTGTCAGTACCATTGTACTGTCGACAATTGTCCACAATCAGTTGAAAGTCAGCCTTAAATTCAGCAAAGGAGAGATACTCTCCATCATCAAGCTTCTCTTCCATTTTCTGAAGATCCATGGGCCTTGTAATAATAGAATAATATCGCGGTGCATATTTTTCGTCCACTGCATCCAGAAAAGGCCACGCATCCTCGTGTGCTTTAACATGTTCTAATATTTTGTACATGCCTGTTTGCAAATCTTCTTCACTTTGCCTGAAACTGCATAAATTGGAAAAGATCTACCAATAATATCATTGCTTCTAAAATGTTAGAGAAAGTGCAGAGAATGCAAAAATAAAAGAAATAAAATACTTCAAATGAATAAACATAAAGCAGATCAAAACAATAATGTTCAACAACTTAACACAATTTTGGCTTAAAACTAGCTTCTTTTTAATGATTCACTGATAACATTGTGTTCTCTAAATCTCACTGTGCTAACACTCGGGAATTTGGAATAAATCTACGTAAACATACAGAGTGTACTGCTTCGAAACTGCATGAATAGTTGACTATGGTTAAACTGCTACACAACATATGCTTATTTGGATAATGAGATTGCCATTTCCTCAGTTACATTAAATACTTGCATTTTATCCACTACTGTTAGCTTAATGTCTGCATGACTGCACTGATATTTAGCAAACATCGGTTACACACATGTGAGAACTTTTGCCACTAAAGATTTACACACCAGATTAAAGAACCTCACTATAGAACATGAGCAAGGTGGAAAGGTCGAATTTATAGCTCTGATCAGAGCTGTCAACACAATCATGTGTGAATTAGTCACCAAGCCAAAACAAAATGTCAGTTCAACTATAATATTAGGGAAATGCACTGTACATGCATAATATGATGCTCCATTCCAGTGTGCAATCTTATGATTACTGCCAGGAGAATGCTCTCAATTGAAATTGACTTTAACACATGAGCAGTAGACAAGTGCTATGTCAATGCTGTAATGGCATTTGGTAACTAACAAATAATTTCAATTGCACTGCAATGACCATTAATCTTTACTTCTGGCACTTCGAAATGGGATAATAATGGGATTTCTTTCAGGAGTGAACTAACACTGCCTGCTTTATGATAGTTGTGTGGCCAGCTACACTACCATTTGGACTATGACTAGTCATTTATTAGCACGTTCTTCAAGTGTCACTCGATGGTCATTTATGTATGTTTTGAATAGAAGATGATCAAACACTGAACTCCGAGTCAGTCAATGTTATCTATTACATAATTTTGAGTTCAGTTTTATTCCTGGGGGTGCAGTTTGTCAACATCATGCCCTATTTTCTGCTGACGGTAAGACTATATTCACACAGAAGGGAAGCAATAACATTTTTAATTTCTCAAGCAGAATTTTCCAAGTCACACTATCAAGGCCTTTGAAAGGTCACAGCATAGTTTTTGTTATTTACCTTTGTTAGTACTTCATTTGTGTGAGAGGTACTTAACAAGCAGTACTGTGGAAAATGAGGCAATATCACACTGTAAGCCACTTTCTCAAAAAATTTGAAGGTCAGAAACAATGGAATAAATCTCTGATGAGAGGCGATTTTCTTGTATCCATTTTTACAGTTCATTACTGGTAAAAAAAGAACCCTTAAGGATTACTTTGTTATCTGTCTGTCACGAAACATTTTCTCATGAACGTGTAAATGGACCTAGTTGAAAATTAAGGACTTTGGTCCCTTGGCCGTGTAAAATATCTAAGCTTCTACATCAATGCACTCAAAAGATACAACCATTTATGTCGCATATTTTGATACCTGCAAGCTCACATGTCAAAACCTACTGGGTACTTTCTGTTGACGTAGAATCCCAAAATTTTGCAAGAAGCAAGGTTTCATAGTACAAGCAAAGGCATAGGAAAAAAATTTTGGAAAATTGCTAATTTGTAATTATATCACAAAAGAAGGGTAATTTGTTATCCATCAGTCAATCTTTGTGTCTGTCTGTAAAGACCCCCTTTTTCTCAGAAACAGGAAAATGCATCAAGCTAAAATTTATGTCACACAATAAGATTTACAGTCCCTTTGCAGTGTAAAAAATTTAACCTTCTGTGTCAATTAAATCAAAAAGTATAACCACTTATGTCACATATTTTGGTATCTTGCCATATTGGTATAACTTTAAAAAAAAAATATTTTACTGCCTGATTGCAAAGATAACACAAGATTGGTGAAATGGTCAGTACAAGATTTATATGTCCTGTTAAAATCACTGTCACCACCCGAAGAATTACTGTTTTCATCAAAATAATGTCTTTTGTTATCTTCTTAAGAACTGTTTTTCCGAAATTGAAGCTTTTGTTCTGCTCGTTTATTAGCAAGTAAACGTTTGTTTCTACTGTGGAGAAATATATCACTGAAATTAGTGGCCAATGATTTCTATGTGGTGTCATTCCTGGCACACTACCAGCTGGAAGAATTTCACTTTCCTCATTAGTTTTATTTGTTTGTGTGGGAAAATCACACACACCAAATGTTGAAAACAAGACATGACCAGAAAGAAAATGAAAGGGTAACAATTTATCTCGTATGTCTACTTTCATAGATTATTTTCCAAGTTGCTACTTTTATAAATATTACCTATTGTCATTGTGAGCTATGACTGCAACTGCAATTTTCGGTACATTGTGTTTAGGTGTTTTATTACAAGAATTGTTCATTAGACAAAAACATCTGCAAAAGGAAGAGAAGAAAGAAGGGTAACAAAAAGTTGTAACTTTAGGGGTTTTCTCCCTCTGGCATTTTATTTATTGTATCTCACTTTAAACAATGTCACTGTCATCATTCTATTGCTGAGGTATAGGTATGCTATAATTAATTCCAGAATGGATTTCTATTATGCAGTGGAGTCTGCACTGATTTTAAACTTCCTGGATGATTAACACTGTATGCTGGACTGGGCACCAAATTGGGGACTTTCATCTTTTGGGGGTAAATGTTCTACCAACTGAGCTATCCAAGCAACTGAAATCCACCCACACTGTCTTGGCACTAACCTACAGACTCCAACTTACATTTATATTTGTTGAACTGCTCTATTTTTTAAATTTAGTTTTTTACTTTGTTCTTTTGTAGGTCTACGCTTCTCTCGTGGCTTTTCAGAAATATTATGAAATGCATAAAGCAAATTTGATAAATTCTAACTTTGAATGGTTGAATGGGGACACAAGACTTGCCCATCTCAAATATGTGTGGCATATATAACCGATAAGATTACTGTCCAAGACCGGAAATAGTCAGGATTATACCTTCCAGCCTGTAACAAACTTGTCATCTATCAGAAAGTTTTGTAACAGCCATCACTGCTCTGCAGAGCGAAAAATTCATAATGATTTGATCAAGGCTGCTTGATCAGTGTGCGGTGAATTCTGCGAGTTCAAATATGAGTAGCTGAAGAAAGTTTGTCATTCTTCATGAAGAAATATCTGCAGTGTTTGAACAACTGTGGAGATGCTGGCAACATAGCAGTCACTAGTGTTACATATGAATTTCATGTGTTTCATAGAGGATTCAAATCTTGAAGCACTTGACCAATATGCTTTCTCCTTGATTTGCTAACCACTTTAAATGACCTTGAGAACTGCATGCCTGCCTACACAATTTCCTGCCTGTGGTGTTGTCTGAAGAACAAGGTCCCAAGGCAATGTTGTTACCACAACTGAAAAAAAATAAAAATAAAAATGGAAACATCTGTGTAGATAGTGCCTCAAGAATTTCCATATACCACTGCTGGAGCAGGCTTGCTTACGGCAGAGCTGAGTGTCACTCAGCCCAGTCTGGAAGGAAGGAAACCAACCTGTTGCAGCAGTGGTCATCAAACTACAGCTCGTAGGTCACATGCAGCCCAAATCAAGTATCCAAGCTGTCAGCAATTCTCAGATGAATTTTACAATAATATGCGTCTAGTGACTAATAGCTGAATTCAAAAGGTCAACAAATATTTAAAAGCTTCCTCAGTGTGTTGTTTTTCCGCTCAGTAACAAACAAAATTACTTACATAGGTAGTAATATTCTAAGATGTGTTAATTTTAATTGATATCAGTGAACTGAGCCGAGAGCTAAGTGAAGTTGACCGCTTACCTCGGAGGATTGAGATGAGGGATTGTTTTCTTGTTTATCTTCCAGTTCTGAGAACTCAAATGCATATGCAACTTGTACCGACCAGCTTCTACCATATACATTTGGACGCAAAAGGTAACAGGGATTCGTGAATACTCATTACAGAGACAGTCATCTTCAAATGTGGTACATATTTGTAACAATGACAATGACCTTCAACAATGGCTCTCGTAATGCAATGCAATGATGTATAGAAAATGACATTTAATATGTTTAGTAATTATTTGTGACTATGTCTTTTATTGCATAATACATTATGTATACATACAATTACTGTTATTTATCAATTAATCATCTGTTCACACAGGCAACACAACAACATTTCATCATGCAATTACAGTGTCACAACTTTGGGATCACTAAGGGTGGGAGCAATTTGAAACAGGGACCAGTCCACATGGAGTATTCTGAATAGTGCTGATTTAACAATCCGTCACCAGGGGTGAACTTGTCACGGGCTTACTATGGCTAGTCTATTGAGTGCACAGAACATACTAACTTGCGTAGGTTACCAATTAATAATATGAGTGGTACATATGTGGCCTGATCTGCCATTCCACAACATCAGTATTGGCTCTTGAGCAAAACAGTTTGATGACCGTGGCACAACAGTGTAAGCATGAAGTTCAGCATGGAAGTAGAGGAAAATGCCTGCCTATATTTATTGGACATTTAATACAGAAGAAATCAGAGGTACACTTGAGTACTGTGTATACTGCAAGTACACACATGTGGACCTTTATCTAAACACTGGAAATTGCCTGCATCTGGCACACATTTGTCCACAGAACTTGAGCTCCCTGTGGCAAAGAGAGCTTACCCATATAGATATAACATCCACATGAAACTTTCTGCAAGAACCACAACATATAGGTGTGAATAAAACATACACTCAGGTCAGATGAGTAGGAGGAAAAGGAAAAGACGGAATACAACAACAAGGGCCTGGCATTCCTACAGAGTGCTGGACAAGACACCACCTAGATTAAGAGGATTCTGAACAAGCATAAAGTGAAGTTGGTCTCTTTCCCTGGTTTTTAAAGTAGCACTTACTACCAGCAACAGAGAGAATGCCTGCAATGGCTACACCAAGTTGTAAATGGGGCTGCAAATCAACTGAAAGACAATTAAGCTTGTTATGTGGAAGCAGATGTGTTACTTTGGAAATGCATCAATGCTGTCTTTAGAAACGTATATCTTATTTAAATAAGCAGAACATCTTTCAATACTACTGCTTCACAGTTCTGCAGAGGTAAAATTCTCATTGCTTCTGTCTGCACTTACATAGTAGTACCACCTGATAATTTTGTCCTAAAAGATAAGAACACAAAAGCACCAATTAGATCTCTCATCATGCACAAATATCTTCAAGGGTAAACAATTCAGTTTAATCTTCTGACACCAACCTTTCAGTGGTGGGTGGGAGGTATGTGCGCTACAACATAACTAAGAGATGTACTTGCAGTAGAGTAGCTACCAGCAGGGTTCAAGTGGCCAGGTCTTAGTAAGGGAGACAGAAAGTGAGTCCCACAACAATGGCATGATGGATCTCTATATAGTACAGTCAATGAAAGAAGATCCCTGACAGTTGCAGTGGGGTTGGCTAAGCTGCTTCATGTGTCTACCTCAACCAATTACGTAACATGACATTACATACGTCTCTATGGCAATGCTTCACTTTGCCACAGCTGCATAGATGACTTATCATTACTGCCTGCAGTTTTTTGCACCTTGCAGTTGAAAGTTCGCAACAGGGCTGCCAGCTGTCAGGGACCTTCTTTCGCTGATTCTATTACAGGTATTTGACATTGACAAGGTATCTAGATATTCTTCTTCATCCATCTCAAACATATATTTATAAAGCACAAGGGAATTACGTAACAAATTAAATTAGTGAAGCTTCAAGTCATACTATTTTCATCAGAAAATGAGGAAGTGTGGCTGCTTGTCCTGGGAACCTTGCCAATATGCCAAAATAATGAGAAAGATAGTGCACAATATTTGCTAACAATGTGAGAAATACGTAGTGAGAGGAAAATTTGGACACACTATGAGGCACTTTAGGACAAGTCACAATGAACTGGATATTCAAACATGCTTGATAGCAAAATTTAAGTTCATAGGATTCTAGATGAAAAGGAAAAAAATAAATAAATAAGACACTTTTCTGAGCCACATGCCAGTTTTTAATTTCTCAGACCATCAACAGATGAAATACAGATGCTGGGATTCAGATAATTACAGAAACTATAAAGTTTCCAAGCAGAAAGCTGATTCTGTCACGATTTTGAAAAAGATATTGAAGCAAAAAGTGAGGCACAGATAAAATCTTTAAGTCACCCTATGTTACAGCAGTATTTTTATTTTTTGTTTACCATTGGGGACACAGGAGAGAGAGTGAGACAGGGGGAGAAAGAGAGAGAAATACTAGTTGTTTCACTGTAACATTATCTTCATCAACTAGGAAAGTAATCAGATTTCATGGATTTTCTGTCAAATTTTATACCGAGTATCCAGCAGAGAACCACCTCTGCAACTCCTCCTCCTCGTCATCGTCGTTATCATCATCATCATCATCCAGCAGAGACACCATCTCTGTTTCATCTTAATCAAATAATTCGATTAATGAGATGTTAACCAAGTCATCGGATAGTGAGATGTAAACCAACTGATCAAATGAAAGCAAAAGGCACTATTATTAACAATTTTCATTAGGCTACACAATTATACACCTATGTTATAGGTTTGCTTCCATAATCTGTAAAATATCTCTAAACTCAGAGGACTTATAAGGCTTTAGAACTCAGTGATCAGTTGGTTGCATGGTCTGGTTTGATATTTAGATTTTTGACATAATTCCGCTGTGACTGTATCAAGATTTTCTTGAGGAGTGCAACCTAGATTACATGGAAAATGATTGGAAATTATCAATGCAATTAAAATGTTTCTAGGAGGTGTTACACAACTTCTAAAACTAGTTTCATGTTCAGACCAAGAGGGCTGAACAAAACTAGAATGGTTTGCAAGTGAAAAGGCAGTTGCGTGATGCAATCTGCTCAGAGAGACAGAGAATACTTTGCAATAGCCCCAGTCATGCTTGGCACTTGCTACTCGTGATGAACACTGCAGAGACTAAGTACCTTCCCTCAAGTAACGTGAAAATAAATGTTGAATAAGCACAACCAAGTCAGATACAGCAGAATGATGCTATTAGCTGAAAAGTCATGGCACACGGTCCATTGCACCACTACCTGTCTTGTTATGTGCACACTAATATAATGGTTAGTGCTTCATCATCTGTCTAAAATCACTATTGGATAGAGATATGAGAGGTACCTATGGCTAGACCACTGTTCTCCTCACCATTAATACAGTTTTCAAATGAGAAACTGTTACTTCTCCTTGGTAACTATAAAACGTATAGCAAAATGAAAAAATCTGTACTTGGCACACTGACTGGTAGCTAACTCACAACATAATCAAATGCAATATGATGCGCATAACTGGATTAAAATCTAATATATTGTTTCATTACAGTAACATTCCTCTAGTGTTTCATTCTAATTCTGTGATGTGAATTACAAATGCATAATACTTTTCTTTTCATCTACAACTATACCCACACGCTGCAAACAACTGAGAAGTGCACACAGCACAGGGATTTCCTATTGTATCACTTATCAGAGCTTTGTCCCATTCTATTCATGTATGGAGTGCAGGAACAATGATTGCATGAACACTTCAGTGGATGCTGTAATTAGTCTAATTTTGTCTTTGCAAACACTACAGGAGAGACACATGGGTTTTTTTAGTATAGTCTTTGATTCATTACTTAAAGTTGGTTCATGAAACTTTCTAAGTAGGCGTTTTAGGAGATAATCTGCATCTATCTTCAAGTGTTTGCCAGTTCAATTTTTTGATTGTCTCCATGATGCTATCCAAAGAGTCAAATAGCTTTGTGATTGTACATACCACTATCTACTGTATATTTTCAATGGCTCCCATTAGTCCTATCTGGTATGCGTCCAACACAATTGAGTAATATTTCAATATCGGACATACATGCGATTTGCAAGTGGTCTCCTTTGTAATTCACCTTCATTTTCTCAGTACCCTACACATGGATTGAAGTTTGCCACTTGCCTTAGTTACGACTGAGCCTATATGATCATTCCATTTCATACGCCTACAACTTGCTACACCCAGGTATGAAATGATGATTGCAAATGTGATTGACTAGATATTGTAGTCACTGACTACTACATTTCTGCAGTTTCTGAAGTGCGCAATTTCAAATTTCTGAACACTAAAATCAACATTTGCATCACTTTTAAATATGACAATATTTGGGCAGTTTTTTCAAACAGTACCTCATTATAAAAAACTCCATCATCTGCAAAAAGTCTGAGGTTACTATTAAATTATCATCATATGCAGTCATTACTGCACAACATGAGTGCCAAGGGTCCCAATACACTTTTCTGGGACACACATGAAGTCATTTCTACATCTGCTGATGACTCTCCATCCAAGGTGAAATGCTGTGTTCTTCCTACAGATAAATTCTAAATCCAGTCACAAATTTCATAGATATCCCACAGAATTGTACTTTCAAGAACAGCTGTCAGTTTCTTCCTAAGTCAAATGCTTTTTGGAATTCAAGAAAAACATGCTCCTATGGTCTGCCTTTATCCACAACTTTCAGGATGTTGTGAGAAAAGTGAGAGTTGTTTTCCACATGACTGATGTTTCTGTAATCTATGCTGCTTGGCATGGAAGAGGTAATTTTGTTGGAGATACCTCATTACATTTAAGCTCAGGATATGTTTCAAAGTTCAACAACAATTGTATATAAAGGGAAATTGTCAGTAATTTTTTTCTGCTACCATTCTTGTAGATGGGTGTGGTTTGCGCTTCCTTCCAATCACATGGCATGATTTTTATTTATTTATTTTGTATATGGTATGCTACAATTAAAATGGGGGGCTACCTAATTGTAAATTTGGTACAGAAACAGGCAAATTCCTTTAGGAGTTTTTTCAGCAGTTTCTCAATGATACGGATAATAAAATATATTTCACTCATCTTTGCATGGGTACAAAAATTAGATTTCATGTAGAAATGTTTACATTTTATACCAGCAGCACAATAAAATCACTCAAATGAGGGGAGAGGAGGGAGGTGATGGAAAATCATTCTAGCCTTAGTTATTTGATTAAGTGTATCTCATTGGAAGTTCTCTCTAAATTCAGGCAACAGCTTAAACTGATTCTTGTGGCACTTTCTTCAGTGCTTTGAATCATTTAGCTTGTAAAGAGGACTAAAGAAAGAGCAAGCTGTTCTAGTAAGCTGATCTGAAAACAGCACCTCACAGAAGTTTTAATATAAAATTACCCTTTTGTATTTGAAGGTACAAAGCATAAAAATAATAATAGTAATAATAATAACAAATTTAAAACATCATCAGTGCAAAGATCTGATAACTGCTCTTAATGTCTCACATTTGACAGTAATGAAATTTTCATTCACTATTAAATACCATTCAGAAAGCCTTTCCTCATTGTTAACAATTGATGTATTACACATTCAAATTCTGCTTCTTGCAGCTTTGAAGCAAACATTCGGTTTCATATTGCCACACTAATGCACAAGTATTTTGTCTGCCACTTAAATAGTCACTCTCTGATGATCATGAGAACAAGGTTTGAGTACCACTACACTACCACTCAAACCTCTGTTAACCCCCAACCCCCACCCAACTCCCCATCTAATTGCCAGTAGATGATGACTACATTACAATTTTTACACTTGATTTCCATCAGTTGAATTTTTATATGTTAGCCTTTACGTATCAGACACTTAAGAAAATGACTTTTTGTGTTGTAATGAAATCCTGCAAGATAAGATGATAAAGATTTATTATTTGACAGGGAAATGTGACTATTCATAAATGTGATACTACACTATAAAATACTATGCTAAACTGTGAATGGAAACAACTCACCTGGATTAGACAACATTACTGCAGAATGATCGAGATCCTTGGAAGAACATACCATTACAAGACCATTTAACCTGATACGCAAATTTTATGAGACAAGTGAAAAACCCACAGATCTCAAAAAGAATATAGTAACTACAATTCCAAAGAAGGCTGGTGCGAATATTACTGAACCAACATTTTAGCAAGATATGATTGCAAAATACTGATAGAACAGTGCAAATACTGGCAGAAGCCAACCTCTGGGAAGATAGGAACATTAGATGCAAGACTGATCTTATGATTTACTCCAGAAAAATAGACCGGAGATAGGCATACTTACATCCAAAGTATTTATAGATTTAGAGAAAGCTTTTGACAATGTTGGCTGGAATACACTACATGAAATTCTGAAGGTGTCAGGGATAAAATACAGGAGGCAAAGGATTATCTACAACTAGCAGAGAAACCAGAACGCAGTTGTAACAGTCAGAGGACATGAATGGAAAGCAGTAGTTGATAAGAGAGTCAGATATTGTAATTTTGTCAGAGACCGTAAAGAATTTGGAAATGCTGTTTAACAGAATGGATGTGTCTCGAAAAGAGGTTGTAAGGTGAATATCAAAACAAGAGTAATGGAATGTAGTTGAATTAAATCTAGTGCTGATGATGTAATTAGATTATGAAATGGCACACAAAAAGTAGTGGACACATTTTATTATTTGGGCAGCAAAATAAATGAGAATGGCCTAAGTAGGATAACTTAATATGCAAACTTCATGTCGTGTAATGAAATTAAAATATTCACATTGTTAAAAGCACAGTGTCCGAAGAAATAGTTTTATCAAGTGGCAAAAGTATAATAGTACATCACAAAAAAGGAGGAAAAACACGCCAAAAAGTGTGCTAAAAGGTCGGAACTCAAAACTGTGCTTATGTGTCAGTAATAAAGTGGTAGTGTGACCTCCAGACCAGATGAGAGGAAACTCAGATCACAGCAAATCATCCCACTGATAATGCCTTAGAGCAAGAAAAAGGTGAAACGCGTCTAGAAAAAAATAAATTAAGTGGCAGCAGGAAAAGGCAGTTTAAATTACAAAACAAGTATTTCAGTGCTTGCTGCAGAGGATGGCCACACAAACAAAGTTGTGATACTTAACACACTTCACACTTCAGAAGATGCTTGTAACTCTGGGCAGAATATTAGACATGCAGTGCAGACTTGTTCTGGCCACAGTGTTAAATGTTAAATAATTGTGTATATTTTGTATAGTCAAGAAAAACTTCCATTACCTGTAAAATCTTCATGGTCTGCACAAACATTCACACGTCTCACAACCAAAATTTAATTCTGGTAGTGTAAAGAGAAAGAATTTACTTAATCTGTGAACTTTAGGGAGGTTTTAGATTTATGGTATTTACTGACAATACTAGTTTGTCAAACCTTAAATAGACTGAAGCAGCAAACACACCATCAATATTGTTGCCCATGTTTTCACCTGACAACGCGATTTTACAACAATACAGTATCAAACTCCCAAAAGAAAGCTTGTGGCACATTTACTGTAAGAACAGAAAACAACAAAAAAGAGGAAACTGATCAGAAAAGTCTTAAAAAGAAGAGCAACTTGTTGCATGTTACTTTACCAGCCGAAATCAGAATCATGTTCCCACAAAATTTCATAAACTATTTTTGGTTCAGTCCTGCATCACACCACAAATTATAAACGTCAGTATGTAATAAAACAGAGAAAAAAACATGTTAATGAGGAATCAACGGCTGTCAACAAAAAATGAAGAGTAATTTCAAAAGTTCTTGCGACAGGCAGTTTATTTGAATGCCTGAAGTTTAACTCTGTAATATCAGCAAACAAAATTAGTAAAACTGTATGGAAAAGTGTGAAACAGCTATATCTGCATCACAGGGATATGTTCAGGTAATTAACATAAACTTTTTTATGTTTTGTGATGATTTGGTAAATCTGACATGAATTTCTCACACCCCAACACAATGATTACCTTTGAATGGGCTTTGTAATTTACCAACCTATACTATATTTTGAAATTAATAAAGTAAGAAGTGTCATAGAGAATCCTCCAATGACCATCCTGAAGTGGCATTCACAATGATTATCCTTGAACAGGTCGGATAAAATTGTTTTGTGTCAAAAGACTACTCTACGAATCATTGAATCTGAGGCATGATATGCACAAAGGATAATTGAAAACATGAACAGTCCACACCAATGCCGGTTGGTTGCTTCATGAAGCTGCCAACATCTGACCGGAGAATATTATCAGACTGTCAATACTTGACCTAACATGATCAGAGTCTATTGATAATACTGAGAATATTTTGAGGGTCATTAATACTGCTAGTCAAAATTTGTAGTACTGCCAATATGTCACAATGTTCCCTCAGACAGCCAATGTATTGACAGTTTAACATTTTTTATTGAACATGTCAGGGCCACTTTTAAGATTGATACAAGATTGGTACCAAAACAATTGTACTATGTTTTCACAACAGATAATCATACAAGATGTTGGTCCTGTGTGTCAGTATTTTCAGAGGGTGGAAAATCTAACCTTACATTCCATTTGCAAGCATGAAAATTGCATGATAATCAAAATAAAGGTAGCTTGACAACAAAATCCTTCAACCAATTGCAAATAAATCAACAAAAAAAAAACTAACTCTGCATTCAGGCCCAGAGGAACACCTGATGCCAACTGGCTGCCATGTAATTCTGTGCCATATGGATCTACACCTACATCTGTCCTCCGTAAGCCACCTTAACTGTCACTTCTCCCTTTTTATTATCCAATAGTAAACGCTTTGCACAGAAAGTAACTGGTGATAAGATTCCATGTGAGTTTGAATATCTCTAATTTGGTCATCATGGCCTCCTTTTTTATTTTTTTATCCTCCTCCGAGATATATGTAAGAGGAGGCAATATATTGGTTGATTCTTCTAGGACTGCACACTCTCGGAACTTTAACAGTAAATCACACTGTGATGCAGAATGCCTGTCTTACAGTAACTGCTGTTGGCTGAGCATCTCCATAACACTCGCCTTTACTAAGTGAATGTGTAACATAGCACACTACTTTTCTTTGGAGGTTCTCCACTTTTTTTTTATCAATATTGTACGGTGTGGATACCAGACGAACCAGCAATATTCAAGTGATTTGTAATTCACCTTCCTTGTGGGTCGACTAAATTTCTTGAAGACTCTTCCAATGAATCTCAGTCTGGCATCTGCCTTACCTGTAATTAGTTCTATGTGATTGTTCCACTTTAAATCACTACATTCACTTACTACTAGATATTTTACGGACATGACTGATTCCAGTGATTGTTCCGCAATCTTGTAATCATATAATAATGGGTCTCTGTCTATTTACAGACAATAGGTTCCATTTGCTTATGCTGAGAGTCAACTGTCAATCCTTGTATCATGCAACAATCTTCTGCAGGTCTTCCTGCATTTTGCTAAAATTTCCTAGCATTGTAGCTTCTCTGTATAAAATAGCATTGTCTGTGAAAAGCCTCATGGAACTTTTGACATCATGCACTAAGTACTTTATTTATATTATGAATTGCAGTGGTCCAAGAACACTCCCTTTGGGTACACCCAAAATTATTTTTATGTCTGAAGACTTCCCTCTGTTTATAATGACATGCTGTATTCTGTTTGCAATCCAGTCACACAGCTGGTCCGATATTCCATACACTTGTAATTTGTTTATAAGGTGGCAGTACAGAACTGTAATGAATGTCTTCCGGAGATCATGGAATACAGCATGAACCTGGGTACCAGTATCTACTGTTTATGGGTCTCGTGGACAAATAGTGTTTTCAGAATCCTTGTTGGGTTCCTACAGAGGAAGTTTTCTGTCTCCAGAAATGTCATAATATGCAAGCATGAAACATGTTCCACAATACTACAATAAACCAAAGTCAGGGATAAAACCCTACAGTTTGGAACATCTGTGCTACGGCCCATCTTCAAAATGGTAATGATTAGCACTGTTTTCCTCATCATTAGGAAAACTTCACTCCTCCAGTCAGCTACAGTACTCTACTGCTAAAAGAGGAGCGAGTCCTTTTGCTTGCTCTATGCAGTATCAGTATCCAGCCAGGTCAAGTGGGCCTTTCCTCTGCTGGGCAATTTCAGTTGCTTTTCTATCCCATAGTCACTTGTTTCAATACACATCATTTTGATGTTCAAGCAACAATTTAAAGGAGGACCTTCAGCTTGATCTTTGCCAGTGAAACAGTTTTGGAAAAAGAAATTTAGTATTTCAGGTGTCTGTATCTTCCACTGTTTGAAAGCTATTATGATTACAGCTTTATGAACAGATCAGTTGTTTACTGATTTAATGTAAGAGCAAAACTATTAGGATTTTCTGGAAAGCTGGAAGAAAAAATTCTGCTATCAAATTCAATGAACACTTCACGCATGGCACCCCTTATGTTAACTTTAGCTTCGTTCAATTCTGACTTGACTGTGAGCCTTTGGCTATTTGTGGTGAATCTCTGTTTTTGTAGCTGCTTTCTAACATGGCTGTCAATCCTCAAAAGGAACAGGTCTTACCCATCCCCTGCAGTTTTACTCGGCAAATATATGTTTGAAGCATATTGTACAATACTCTTGAACTCTGTGCGCTCATGTTCATCATAGTGTTGGAGATCAAATTTTCAAGGTTACTGCTCAGGTACTCTGAAATCTGTTCCTTGTCACACTTACTAAGCAGCTATATCTTGCTGTCTTTCTTTATATTCATATTTACAGACATATTCAGTGATACTGTAAAAGCCTTATTGTCATGGATTCCTAGCTCTATGCTAAGCCATGAAGTTCAGGCTTATTGGTGAGAGGAAATCTAATATGCTGCATCACAAGTCAGTTATCTGCTCAGCTGGTCAAGGTAATTTTTAGATAAGGCATTCACAACAATTTCACAATCCCCTGTCCGTACTACATACCTCAACCACTTCAGTCTCACAGTCTATAGCTGTTAAGTTGAAATCTCTATTTAAAATTATAATACAAACAGGAAATTTATGTAAAATGTTCTCCATGTTTCCCCTCAAACGTTCTAACGCTACAGCTGCTGAGATAGTTGGTTATTTCATTCTCCTTTAAACACTTATTTTCATCAAAATCATTTCAGAATTGGAATCTGTAATAACTTCACTAGGTTCTCTTTGCTTTTTGCTAGAAACATTCTTCCACCAGCAGCATTCAACATATCTTTGCGATTCATACTGCAGTCTGAATTTAGAATTTCACCGCTATTAACAGCTGGTTGCGGCCAGATTTCTGTTCCTAGTATTATGTGGGCATTGTTACCATTTATAAGTGATACTATTTCTAGGATCTTTCCATAAACATTCCTGCAGTTAACTATTTTAAGATGTGTTTTCTACAATCTGCCACGGCAAATGCTACCCTCCTTAATTAATGGGGATATAATTCTTTCCTGTCTGAAATAAGGATGTATCCCATTAGGCCTCTGCAGGTATTTCTGCATTCTACATCATGCCCATATATAAACAAAAAGTACTGCACTTCCATTGCAGCCACAATGAAATCCTGAACTATTAAGAGGGATCCCACAATTCTCCACCCAATAGTGGAGGTATAGATATCCAAGACCATAAAAGAGTCATTGGCACCTCTGGTTTAAGCCTTCCATTCCGTTCCAAACCAGAGGACCACAAATGGTTCTGTTGAATGCTATTTCTGCTCCCATCCCAGAATGAGTGTAGCTGTCTTCACCAAAGTAGCTACAGGAACCAAGGATGCCCTCTGAACTGAGATAGCACAGGCATCATTTATGCTGATATGAGCCACAATTGAATCCGAGTGCATCCAGTACACTCAACTGCAGCTGGCAGAGAATCGTCCACATCTCAGATGCAACACCCTGGCAATTGAACAGAGGGGCCACTGACCTTTCTTCCTCACCTGCCCACTATTTCCCTAAGAGGCTTCACTACCTGCTTAACATAGGAACTCATAATGCAGAGTCATTCCACCCTCTGCACTTGTCTGGACCTTTCAAGAAGCCTGACCCCAGTTCCTACAGAAGAGGTGTCCCCTGTTGGCTCAGGTGTACTTTCGGTAATGGGCAACACGTAAAACCTGTTTTTAGGGCATAGAGCGATAGCCATGCGACGAGTACTCAGTTTCACCTTCGACTTCCTCATCACTGTTAGCAATTCACTGTGAGGTAAGTGCTGACATGTTAGAAAGTGCAAATTGGAAAGCTCAGTGAGATCAGTGAATCCAGGGTAAGCACTGACATTATTCACTTACAGTATGGTGAGGCATGGGATCAGCACACAACTCTTCCAGTCACTATCAGCTTTCCAAATCATGGGAGGTGCTACTTCTCATTCAAATAGCTCCCTAATAGGCATCAATAGACTGATTGGACTGCATTCCAATGCTACACCTCCCACCAAGGAAAAATCCCAGGCGATACCATTACCAGGAACTGAAGATGGTTTCTCCACATGATAGTCAGATGTACTTCAGCTACAGAGGTGTTTGTGTGTCAACCAAATACTTGAACATATCTCATTAGTACAGTACATGATCCGTATCAGATAGGACGGATAGAAGAAATAGAGAAGATTCAAAGAAGAGCAGCATGTTTCATTACAGGTTTATTTTGCAAGCGTGAAAGCATCGTGGAATACTAGCCAACTACAAGAGCAGATGCTGCGGGAGAGGTGTTCTGCATCATGCTATGTTCTGCTGTTAAAAGTTCCGAGATCATACCTTCCTACAAGTGTCAATTAATATATTACATCTGCCTATTTGTGTATTGTGACAAGACTATGAAGATAAAATTAGAGAGATTGAAGCCCACACAGAGGCTTATCTTCCCTTGAACAATAGATGACTGGAACAAGAATGGGGGACATGACAATGGTACACAGAACAACCTTGACCAAATACTGTAAGATGGCTTTCAGAGTATAGGTATAGACGTGAAATTGGAATGAGGTGTGTTTTAAAATTATAAGATTTTTCACATCCACCGGGTACAGTACAGTGTTGTTCTGTGGTGGAATTTCTGAGCTCACTGCTGAGTTTGCCATCTGAGTGATATAATGACAAATATTTCTTTAAAAATATAACTGAAGTTTAACACATTATGATTCTATGAAATAATTATAAAATTTGTATTTTTTGTGTGTCATTTTGCATGAGCAGGGACTGAAGCAACATGGCCGCGTATACTTTGTTGGCAGCAGACCACTGCTATGCCAGCCAGAGTGACACCTTCAGCCGACAACAGGGGACACTTGAAGATACTGCCATTTTGTTCTCATTTCCTGCAACAATTATTATTGTAACTGGAAAAAAATAAAAAAAATTGAAAGAGAAATATCTTTCTGTCTCTGTGAATGTTTGGTCATGCTTGCATATGAATTCTATATGTGGCACATATTGAATGGTGGGATGTAATCTGCAATGAAATAAACCCACGTGAAGTTATGTAAGATTAACAATATTTTGAAGCTGTTATCTTCTGTTATCGCCGAAACTGCTGGACGATAACAATAAATATTCCCAACAAGAATCTGTATATAAAAAAGATCATAATTATCTAATTAAAATGTGTAGACAGAAGAAATATGATCACATAAAACAAAATACATCATGGCAGAAGATACTCATAGTGATGGAGCAACAGATGTTTTTAACGGTAGGCAGTAGATTATGTACTAGAATTTAACTTCGCGATTAAAGAACATCTTAATAACTACATTCTAGGGATGGATTTGAATAAAGAAAATATTGCATATTAAGTTACAGGCCCAAGTAATCAATTATGCTGCTTGCAAATGTACTGAGTTCATGACAATAATTCCAATAGCCACTTTTACAAAGAAATTATGTTGTTTTTGCAACAATATTAGAACTCAGAAAATAATTTCTTGACCACCACCATTCGTCAAAAGGAGGGAAATATTTCATAATCTAGTGCATTTATCTTCACACTGGTTTCTGGGAAAATCAGGTTCCCTGCACTACATAAGGAAATTACATATGGGAACAAGTGAGCTGTTTAATGCTCATTCGATTTACTACATAAAGCAATTTTATAGTAATTCAATAATACAAGGTACAATTTCTCAAAAACCATAAAACAGTAAACCATCACCATATACTGTTAAGTTCACAAGCTACTACAGGGTATAATGAGTCTATGTCACTTTTAGACTCCTACCTATTCTTCTTCTCACAGGACATTTTTGGGACTGACACTTTTGAACAAAGAACAGAAAGTTTCTGAAAGATTAAAACTGTTTGCCAAACTGCTTGACATAATGAACCCTCTAAGTACATGCCACTCTGTAACTCAAAGCTTCATCATCTTCCTGTTACTCTTTCCAACTCCAGAGCCACTCTTGAATTTCTTGCTGAACCCCTGAGAAAAATGGTATGGACGAGAACATAGAGATTTTTTCAGAATGACATTGCACTCAACTGTGGATTGTACATTCAAATGAAACTTCCTGGCAGCTTAAAACTGTATGCTGTACTAGGCCTTGAGAACAAATCTTTGGCTTTTATGGACAACTCTGTAGTAAGACTGATTCCAAGACTGTCATGCAGTACTGGATAATTTTCATGTCAGCAGTTTCATTCAGGTATGAACGACACTGCACGACACTGCACATCAGATGTTTCATTCTGGAAACAAATGTCTGGTAGGGTCTAAACCTTCCTTCCCAGATTCTTTTCCCTATGGATAAGACTTCATTAAGGAGGGATTCAGCTGATGCCAGGAAAATCGAGGGGAAGTGTTGGAATCAGTTCCAATAGCTGGCCTGTAGCCTGATTACAATAAAAGGGAAAGATTCTAATCTGGTACACAATTTCAGTTGGCAAAGAAGTATCACTGAATAGCACATTCTGCTATAAGGTAAAGATTTCACAACCAATTTTGATAGTGTAGTGCTTCAAGAATTTCCGGGTAAATTCTAGAACCACTTGGCCTTCTAGCATCTCGTACACACGATATTTTAAATAGAAGTTAGAGAGAGCCTATTTACTGTGCATCACCTGTCTGTGTGCACAGGTTTGAAGTTTATCATGAGATAACTGTAGATGCGGTGGTCGAACGGCATCGACAAGTGTTTGCTGGTCGCGCGATGGAAGCCGTAGTGAAAGCACAAGGAATGTTTGTTTATTCAGTGCTATTCTCTAACTTTGACGATTGTAGTGACAAAAGAACTATGGAGTTGGAAAAAGACTTAATTAATGCTCATTTTGGACTTGGAAAGGACAAGACGTGTATTCAGATTCAGAATGAGAATGGACTTGGTTCTTAAACCAACTCTATCATAAATGTTATTTAATTGGTCTCTGGAAGTTATATATTTAAGAGAACACGAAGAAACTTATTGTGTTTCAAGTCAACTACATCATTATTTGACGAGAAGATTGACAGTAAAGTCTGTATATGTGATCATCAGATTACGGAAATAAGAAAATATTATTTTTTGTCACTCACGTCAAAAGCATTAGAACGTGGTGGCCCGTGTGTTAAAGGACAGAAGAAAACAGGAATTTTGAGAAGAAACCTAGATAAGATGATATTTGTTGCCATAGCAACCAAGCATAACAAGACAAAAAGAACCAGTTCACGGGATTGGATTCTACCTACAAATTCAAATGGTGAAAATTAGTAAATGCAACAAAAGAGAAGATGTAAGAAAGTAATAATGTTAAAAGAAAACAGAAGATCTCAATGTATTAAGACTAAGAAGAAATATGCCGAGAACAATTCGACTAAGATGATCCAGTGTGGGGAGTAGACAGCTACTCACCTGGTGCTGATTCCACATCCGCTCGCCGAAGCAGCCTAAACTCTACACCGGGTGAGCATAAAACAGCACTTTATTGTTTGAGTGTAAAGTTGGATAAACTGTTGAGAGAAGTGTACTCATGTAGTTGTTGTATAATTAGAGTGAAGTTTTTAAATGTTTACTAGATCCAAAGCGCATAAAAATATGGATAACATGAAACAAGTAGAAGAAATTCAAGAACCAACTATGGCTATGAGAATCAGTAGAGAAATGCCAGACTGGACTGAGGTAGTAAATTTAATTAAAGCCCAGAGTCTTAAGTTAGACTCAGTAAATGCTCAGTTAAATTCTAAACAAGAAGCCCAGAGTTTACAATTAAATTAAATTCTAGATTAAATACTCAAAATTAAACTCTAAGGAAAGAAATAGGTTTGGTACATTCTAGTTTAAATGCTCAAAGTGAAGTTCTAAATGACCAGAGTGAAACCTTTAATAGTCAAGCAACCAATCTAGGTTTATTAAGTGCCCAGGTTGACGCACAGAGTAAAGAATTTGATAATCTATGCGAAGGCACGGATACTTTAAACACTGAATTTGACACTCTAAATGGTGATGTTGAAAATTTGAATTAAGATTTAAAGAACGAACTGAGTAACTCTAAGCATTTAGGTGAATCAATTTTTTGCTGAATTCAACCAAAAACGGACTAATAATTTGCAGAATTTGACATAAAAGTTAGAATTGAATATTGAGGAGAAGTTGCAAGAGTGTAGAATTACAGATTAATGAAAAGTTAGGATCACTGGAGGATGTATGTAATGCTCCGTTTAATGCTGTAAAGCAGAGATGGCATACTTTGAAAGAGAATGTTGATAAGCATAGCGAATTAATGCCTGTCATTCAATCGCAATTACAGGTGTAAGTACACGAGTGGATAATATAGAAAGAAGCTTTAAAGAGAAAACAGCAAACTCTGATATCGTAAATGTAAGTAGTTTGGAAGAACAAGTCAAAGAAATTATAGAAAGAAAAGTTACCGAGAAAATAACATCCAGGAATGTGTCGCCTATGGGTCCTTCCGAATTGATTGATACCAGGAAGGGCATAGACGAACTTTGGAGAGTATTCAAACTTATGCAGGGTAGAAAATCGAGCATCTTCACCTAATGTGGTGTTAACCAGTGAAGTAGTTACTGATTTGCAATGGGGAACTCATTCGGGTTTATCGAGACAATTACCTAAATTTAAGCCCGATGGAAAGGTACATCTGACACATTTCTTGAAAGATTCAACCAAGCCTTGCAAAAGAAGTGGGTAGATTGAATTTGCTGTGGGGTACCTTTTAGGGGAAGCCTCAGAATGGGGTATGGTAAATATTGAGAATTTTTCTTCTTGGGAGCCTCCCAAAAGAAATTTAAAGAAAATTACTGGTCTTCCAGTGCACAAGAAAAAGTTAAGTCTCAGATCCATGGGACCCGGGTGTAGTCACGTATCCCCAAGGCACATTAACTTTCTGAATTAATGAGCGGTGTGACGACCATCAGATCCTGAGTTGTTTTAGGTGTTTCTTCTATAATAGTTTTCCTGCACTGAATTCCTTGAAAATCTGAAACTATTCTATCATCTATTTCTAAAATCTTAAAATTACCCTATAATCTTATTATCTAGAAAACTGCATATGACAATAAAATTTAAAAAAAATAAAATAAAATAAACAATCCAAGAGAATCATAGAATAAGAAAGAAAGTGATACTGGCATGAAATGAAATGAATAGAGTATTTTATATGTGTATAACATACAATATGAAGAGCTAAATAGCTATTTTACAGCAGCAAATAGGTTTTATATTTGTATAGAATATTTGATACCTTTTATGAGATGTGATGCAAATGGGAGGGTTTGTATCAATTTTGAAGGGTTGGTTATTGTAAAGCATGATTTACAACAACAAATAAATTATGACTAACACAAAACACACATCATACCTTTCAAACAACCCTCGCAAACAAGTGTGCCTGATTCGTCACCATTTGCCGTTTCCATAGGGATGCTAAGACTTCCTTCGGGGACCTCAAGGGTGAAGGTGGGAATGTCCATTCTCTAGGAGACAATTTAACACCAAAGCTCCTCCAGCTTCTCACTCAGGTAACTGTTAGGTAGGGATCCTGGGGAAAGGGGGTGGGAAGGGTTTCCTGTCTTTGGGGCTCTCTTCTTCGTTCTTAGCGACAATTTCTATTTATTTCCTTTCTTACTTCTCATTTGAGGACCTATCAATTTTTCCCTCTTTCCATATTCATCTACTTCTATCGCAGAAGTCCTTCCTAGTTTCTAATAACCTGCATCTTATCTTCAGATAAGGAGGCCGAAGAATCAGACTGCATGAAAAAACATCCGCATACACACATAGAGAGAGGGATACACAAACAATGAGGTAACAGATTAGAAATATGGGTGAACCGCAAACTTATGCTAAAGAAAACACACACACCCATGCCCGAGGGAGGACTCTAACCTCCAGCAGGAGTGGCCATCCGATACGTGACATTGGCACTACTAACCGTGCGGCCACTCCCCGTGGTGTGATAGTTATTAAGGAATGTTAGTCTAACAAATATTCTGACGAATTGTAGGATAGTGGGACTCGTACAGCCTCCAAGGTGTTACAAAAAGGTACGGCCAAGCTTTCAGGAAACATTCCTTACACACAAAGAAAGAAAATATGTTAAGTGGACATGTGTCCAGAAACACTTATTTTCTATGTTTGACCTCATTTTATTACTTCTCTTCAAATCACATTAATCATGGAATGGAAACACACAGCAACAGAATGTACCAGTGTGACTTCAAAAAGTTTGTTACAGCAAATGTTCAAAATATCCATCGTTAATGAGGATACATGCATCCACCCTCCGTCGCATGGAATTCCTGATGCGCTGATGCAGCCCTGGAGAATGGCGTACTGTATCACAGCCGTCCACAATACGAGCCGGGGTTGCATAGACAAGAGCTTTCAAATGCCCCCATAAATGAAAGTCAAGAGGGTTGAGGTCAAGAGAGCGTGGATGCCATGGAATTGGTCCGCCTCTACCAATCCATTGGTCACCGAATCTGTTGTTGAGAAGTGTCGAACACTTCGACTGAAATGTGCAGGAGCTCCATCGTGAACCACATGTTGTGTTGTACTTGTAAAGGGATATGTTCTAGCAGCATAGGTAGAGTATCCGTATGAAATCATGATAACGTGTTCCATTGTGCGTAGGTGGAAGAACGAATCAAAAATGAGCTCTAACATGGAAATTAAGCATTTCCGGACACATGTCCACATAACATCTTTTCTTTATTTGTGTGTGAGGAATGTTCCCTGAAAGTTTGGCCGTACCTTTTTGTAACACCCTGTATAAAAAAACTATGTAATAAATGAATAATTTAAAATATGAATTTTTATTATGTATGATATTAACGTGCATAATGTATAAAATATCGCGTGTTCAATGAGGAGGGGGACATGTAGTGCTTTGAGAATTTCCATGTAAATTCTAGAACCACTTGGCTTTCTACTGTCTTGAACAGACGATATTTTAAATATAAGTAAGAGAGAGCCTATTTACTGCACATCACCTGTCCAAGTGTGCAGGTTTATATATGTCATTAAGTGAAGAAAAAGAAACCATGTACTTCTGCTTATTTTATAAGTAGAAAGAGTCTTGAGAAATTCCTAGTCCTAGCAAATATACTTCGTAGAAGAAGAGAAGAGGAGGTTGCAGCAGAAAGCTAACCAGCAAGAAAAGTCAGTTGACAATCTCGAGTAAGTCGCATTGTTAAAGAAGTGGGAGTTTATACACGATTCACCACTTTAAGTCGTCCAAAGCGTTAGAATAGTAGTTAACTTTTGTCAGAGAAGAGACACTCGTACAGTTAATATCACTACATGTCAACAGATTTAAATTGAAAAATATGTTTTCCAACATCTGTACCAATGTAGGAAAGTTAAATTGCAACAGTCATAAAATTTAATACTGCTAATTCAGAAGTGCAATCACTTTCAATAGCAAAAACTATTTTACTTCAACTTCATTATTTTTACAGATACAGACTATAGTTCTTAATTAGAACATAGATATCATGATCCCAGTGTATGATTTCTAGTTGCTTTTAAAAAATTACTGTGGTGATCAACAAGTCAGATATCATACACCCATTCTATTTTGTCACCTATTTCATAACATCAACTGAAAAAGGAAAGGACTCAAGAAATGACATACTAGATGCTCAACATCAAATCTGAAATTTGAAAGCAAGCATTAAATCAAACACAATTTCACATTACGGAAATGAGGAGAATGACATAAGACATCTATTAATTTCGCCTGCAGTTCAATCTGCATACTTCAGCAAAAAAGGTAGATAAAGCAAAAATGTAAGGATACTTAAAAGTGTATCAAAGCTCTATCTTACTACTCCAGTATTATTACATTTGGGTAACATTCCATGCCATTCACATCTTATTAGCACAAAGTAGTGAGTTTCAGTTTTCTGTGACATTTCTGGTTTTGAGACCACTAACAGTGATTGAAACACTAATCTGTGGGGCACATTATTCCACTCATACCAACCATATCCCTTTGTGACCTGAAATGGGACCCCTTACATATCTTTATTACGACAGACAATTGTGATTGTTTTAAAGAGGAAGAAGAGAGATGGTGAAAGAAGTGTTTGCAGCTATCCTCCTTATATATACCTGGAAAGCAACAACACTTAATGTTTCCAGCTGATACACAGATCAGGATTTGCAGTCTCTCTTGCTAAGCCCATAAAACATTGTTCAGAGTATTAGTTACATGGAATACATATTTTTCACTCACTGTCTAAATTCTGCAAAGAATATTTTATTCTCTGTCACTGGGACTGGACACTTCTACATGACCCTTAATCTAAATACAGATTGCTGTCTGGATCAGGAATGTCCCATGATTGTATGACATATTAGATTTTAGCTTTACTTGGAACAAGCATTAAACATAAAAACAGCTGTAACACACACGCTATATACATCTTGATGGGAACACTTCAACTTCGTGTCAACATGTCAAGCCAGAAGATATTTCATAGGCTTTTGCCTACTATGATAGCAGCACTGAAAACAGTAAAGACCTTACACAAAGGTTCACAAACACAAAACATGTAGATTGATGTTTCCAAGAGACCACAAAATGATGAATGTTTTGATAAGTTTTTCAGTATGAAAATAGTACAGTCACGGATTTTCCACGATGTCACACACAGAATAATAGAAAAGATATACACCTTCAATGAGGAATGGCTTGAAGACACTCATATATCACATTCAGAGTAGAGTGGAGGATCATCTTCATAAAGAAGTATTTCACCTACATCAACTTGTACAACTATCCTTAATTACCTACTAAGGCAGCAAGGACTGGAAGAGTGTTCCCTTTCGCTGTGATAGGCAGGCAGAGTGGTAGCATGATGTGTCCTGTGGACAGGGATTTGAGCCCTGTTCCTTGGAAATACAAGTCTACTATTCTGACAACTACTTCAACTGGCAAGTACAAGAACATGCTCCAATCATTTCCAGCTTAGCAATCAGCCTCGGGTCACTTCTGGACACAAGGCTTGACAATACCAAAGGCAGAGACAAAGTTCCTTCTTTCTTTCTTTTTAACTGCAGAAATCTACAATTGCAAGCTGCACCTGAACGTAACTAGAACTATTTGCTAGTATAGTAATAGATCAGCCCTCCACAGCTTCTTTGTTAAGTAAATAAGAAAAAAGTAAATTAAATATGTGTGTGCAAATTATTTCAGGAATCAAACAGTTCTTGTCTTTCAGACTGAAGATCCTTCATCAACTCTCAGCAATCAGTTCAAAGGTTAGTAATATAACAGTCAAACAGCTCTTTCTGGACTCTGTTCTACAAAGGCGTGTTGAAAAGTGATGCATCCGAATTTTTCACTTGGAAACTCTTAAAGTTTTTAAAATAAAACACACTTTACTAACATTCTACACCTTTACTCTTAATGTCTACATCTTTATTTATCAACATAGTCACCCTGGCAATGAACACTTTTCTCCCAACAGGGGACAAGTTTGTTGGTACCAACACTGTAGAATGTTTCACTTTGTTGATGGAGCGATAACCTCACCTCTGCTTACACTGCTTCATCATGATGATCATCATCATCATCATCATCATCAAAGTGAACTAATCAAAGGTTTTCTTTTAAGTTCTGTAAACAGACAAAAATCAGATGGGGGCAAGTGGAGACTGTATGTAGGATGGTGGATGACAGCAAACCCAAGGTACTGGATTGTTACAGATGTCGCAGCACTTGTTTGTGGCCTGGTATTTTCGTGCTAAAGGAGAGGGTGCTTGATGTGTGGAAAAACTATTCAATTTCATTCTTTCAGTTTTCTTGATTACATCACACTTTTTCCAACACACCAAATCACAATTACAATTCAGAACCCTCTAGTAGCAGAGGGTTGCAACTTGTGTTACCGAAGGTGGAATGTCAATGAGTAATACGCTTGTAATATCTCAACTGTTACTGAGGACATAATTTAAAACATTGGAGGTTTTACTTTTCAGCTTGGTTAACAAGTAATATAGAACTGACTTCCTTTGAACTGGGAACCACCTTAGCTACATAATTATAGAAAGGAACTGTAGTTTAGCACTGGATCTGAACCATTGTGTGCGAGACAAAATACATCAAAAAGTGACAGTCATTTTGTGAAAATGTTACAAAACTGACTAGTTATCAAATTCTCAACCTCTGAATTATTAATCTGGCACTTAAGAAGAAACAGAAATGTCAACTCACTCTGAGTGCTACATAATTCATTACAAATCAAGTAGCTGCATTTCCAGTGGATGTCGTTCTGATGAAAAATAACTTTTTCGCAATTTCACAGTCCTTAAAGCTGAAGAGAGAAAAAAAAAGTACAAAGTTCATAGGTTTTCAAACGGTTGAGTTCATCAGTAAGAAATGAGCTTGATGGATACTTGGGTTGAAATGAAGACACTGTTACTGAAGTGAAAATTGTTAAGTGCACTTTCTGGTAAAATACACCAAGCAAAAATAATCCACCACAAGCCCACAAAAATAATCCACACAAAAAAATAATCCCTGACTGACTATTGCTGAAGCTAAAATTACTTCTATAAGACTGTCAAATGCAAGTGACAATAGATACTTCACTCAGAACCAGAGAAAACAGATTTGCTCATACCTCACAATTAAAAATAGCAATGGAGGAGAACAAGGCAAGACACATGCACACATTTTTAGACCCTATGTTTGAGTCCATGTTTACACATCTCACAGATAGGAAAGAAACAGTTCTATGATGCCGAGAAGAAAAATGTTAGTCACCATTCCAGTTACAAAATATCTATATTACTCAAGGGTTAAAACAATCCCCCCAATCCCAGTTGCAAGTTGTCTACCAAATGGCTTCCAGCAGCAACAAAAATTTGAATTTCAGTATTCCATATAATTACTGAGTAAATTAAAAATTCTGTCACAATCTGCTCATTAAGAGGTATAGCCTCCTGCTACAGGTTTAACATACAAAGTCAAGCTAGAAACGGTGTTTTATCACTATATCTCTAGGCAGCATAACTCACAGTACCAAATTACCCAGACTAGACATATATTCATCCAGTATTTGAGAACGAGAGCACTTAGTAATTTATAATAAACCATACACATAATTTCAAACTTTTCCGAAACTTTTTCCCATTACAAGCACCACAAAATAACAAAAGGGAAAATTTTATTGCTTACTAAATTACCATTGTTCATGAACTGAAACTTTAGCATCATCGCAACATTTTAATTTAATATTTCTTTTACAACTACCTCTACTAGCATTCAGTATCCCAACAACATTATATCATTGTACAACCCATAGTTCACTTAATTCATAGATGTCAAGTCATAAATGTTGAGATATATGAAACACTAGCTTTTGATTAGCCTATGGGTAAATAATCTGAAACTAATAAAATCATTAATAAAGTACTCTCTGATTTCAAGCTGTGCCCACAAACTTTTAGCAGAGATCTCCTCTGCCATTGTCAAGTGGTTGACTGTTGTGTGAATGTTGGTGCCACGTTTATATAGCCATGCCACTGCCAGTGTCACCACAGGTGCCCAGTCCCGCATCAAATTTGGCCATGTTTCGGTTGCACAACCACTGCACCTGCTTTAACTCCCCAATCACAGGATGCCTGGCCTTATTCAGCAGCAATCCACCATATTTACTGATGGCATTGTCTGATATTTTTTTCTCTATTGCTTAATTTATTACAATATCCCATAAGCTGTTGATCCGTTTAATATAGAATATCGTCAAACGCAATTCGGTGTCCATTTTCTAGCACATGCTCCACTGCAACTGATTTTTTGGGATGCGTATGCGGAAAGACCTGTCATGTTCTATGCGGCACTGTTCAATAGTGCAGACAGTCTCACTAACATAAAACTGCCCACATGCACACAGTAATTTGTATATTCCAGGTGTTCAGAAGCCTACATCATCTTTCACCCTCACAGGTTTCATTAGTTGTAAGATCTTTGCTGGGGTCCTGAAGATTGTGATGATTTGGGTTTATGGTGGGTAAAGACGTCCATGAATGCCAAGGAACTGTATTTCTCTACTTCCATCGTGAAATTTATGTGGTCATGGATGTTGTTAATGTGCTCCAGGAACTCTGCCAGCTTTTCATGCCGATGAGGCCATATGATGAAGCTATCATCGACACAGCAACAAAAACACTATGCTTTGCAGGAGATTTGTTCAATGCAATGTCCACAAAATGATCCATAAAGAGGTTGGGTACAACTGGAGTTAATGGGCTCCACACAGGGATGCCACCCGTCTGGTTGGAATATTCTTCACTGTGTAAAAAATATGATAAATGACAATGGCAGAGGAGATCTCTGCTGAAAGCTCAAGGGCAGTTAACGACTTGAAGCGGCCCGATACCTGAGAATATTTTATTAATGGATATTGCCGCAAGAGCATGCGCTCGTATTATTAAGATCAGCGTATGTGGAGAGATATTCTGCCTTACACAAGACTCTGTTTGTTTTATTTTTCCCACCCATGTTTCAGTCATGATAATTGAAATCTTGTGTTTCATAAAAAAAAATAAAAATGTTAGTGAAACCATCAGAAATTGTTAAGAAGAAGGTAAGTGTCTTAATATATCTAAAATACTGGGAAGCAAGGCTAGAGAACCAAAAATTGTGAGATGCTGTAAGAAAATCTGTGGTAGTTGTAATGCTACCAACATAAAAACTGCATCATGTAACACTGAAAAATAAAAAAATCCATTGAAGATAGCACAAAAAGTGCTGAAACAAGTTTAGAAAAAGTAAAACTAGCAGTGTCTTGCATACAGCGGGTTTGGGGGTGGCAGGTTACCTTTTTTTTTCTCATTTTTGTATTACAAAAAAGAAGTTGTTTTCTTGGACATGAGTAAATTATGAAATGTATGTGGTGATACTACATTTTTAGTCATCCAGGAAATATGTACAATCGAAGATATAAAAACATCCCAAACATAACCTAAAACATACGAATATACACAGTAGTCAGAAGAGTTATGCAATAACACTCAAACTAGAAACGTTGAATATTTGGAAATTTCTTATATCTTTGGTGATTACCATCTATAATTCAAAAATGTTATTACGTGTAATCACTGAAGAGTTCAGTCAAATATTTAACACTGTTGTTTATTTTCAGTTTTCAGATGTGTAGAGAACCTTCCCTCTTTCTAAATATTAATTTTGGAACTTAAAAATCACACACCTTTTTGTAATTCAAGTTGTTTTCCCATTTATTTGGGGACCCATCAGGCTAACAAATGGTGTCACACATGCATTCCATTAATTAATTCAGAAGAACTGATACTCCTTGTTATGAAGGTTTCAGAAACTTGAAAACATGTTCAGGAATATTCACTCATATGAAGTGAAAATACTGCATATTTCTCAGTAAACAAATGGATTTAAATAGCTGTTGCCCTGTACTGTGCTATGTGCAAACTACTTTATATTCAACAGGTTACACAAGATGTAAATGACAGCTTATTGGTTGGACATAATTTTAAATTAACGCAATGGTAGTCTTTTTCCCTTAAAATTCCACTGGAACACTTTCTTACTGACAGTTTAGACAGTAGGCATCTTAGCAAAATTTCTTCTTAGTTTATTATGTGTTTCTTGATCAACAGTAACGGTTATTTGTGTAAATGCTCGTGAACTACTTACTATGTCAGACTTGTCAATCTTGTGCTTTTGGCAACCCTCATCCATTGTCATTGTCAGGAGATTCGATTTCAATAGGCCATTAGGTACTTCACTTTAGCTGGCTACAATATGTTACCGAGACAAAATACTTAATGGCCCACTGAAGTCTAACCTCCTGAACAATATGACAGATGAAGTCATTAAAAGCTTGAGATTGACACAGCTGATGCAGCTAGAAATCCACAATGCATTTATTCAAGAATGTCACCGTGAAAAACTACATGGTCAGCAATGGATACTATTGTGAAACACCTGTGACATAGTTATTATTGTAGTTTCAGCAGTCTTGTAACATCAATTTAAACTTAAACAGTACAGGTGACAAGGGTCATCCTTCCTTACCAACTGATTAGTTTCTGTAGCCAAAAATAAATTCTCAACTGCTATCACTAATGTCCATGTAATTCTGCTTCATAACATCCTCCTATTTGGTATGAAATGATCAGTTATAACCTGTAAAAGCAACACAGATGGGAATGTCATATTCTAGAAATGTTCTACAGGTATATACAAGTACAAGGACTGAACAACAATGCATGAGATTACTTTAGAAGCAGATTCTCCGCAGGCTCGAATATTCTTTGCAGTTCTTTTTCCTTTAAATTCTCAACTTTTAATAAAAATATGTTCCGTAATACTCCAGCCATTTTCAAAAGATATATAGCTATCTGATTCCATCCTCTAGTACATTTAGTCTGGTATACTTCAAGTGTAGTGGTAAACAATTTGTAAATACATCTTATAATTATTCTTGAATGAAATTTATTTGTCTGGCTTTCATCCACACAGTGCCCTTTTTATCAGGTCTTTAGCATGTTTAATAACTGGTTATTTTATTTTTCTTGATGAGGTTCGTAACTTGTCAGTTTTCTAAGAAACCATGAATTTTGAACTCCTTTAGCCCCCTCCCCACTAAGACTTCACGACCACCGAAAAAAAAAAAGAGTGATCATTTTCTCGAATACAGAAATCTGTTGTGAATATTGTGATGTTTCACAGCTAGGCTGATAATGACTATGTGCCTGATATGAAACAAATCATTCTTCAGTTACATGCATTCAATTTCTGTATTTTCTTTCCTTGGGTACTATTCTGATTATAACAATAAACACTAAAACTTTCTCAAATATGAAGCTAATGCCTAACTTCCACCTCACATTTATATAATGTTCTAAATTTCCATGGTTTATTGTTATAAGGATAGAACAATTATTTACAAATTATGATTTGTTTTTGTATTTGTAAGTAATAACATGTTTTAAATAATCAACATATTTCAAGTAATTAATGTATTTCATTTGTTCTGTCATTACTTTAATGTTCTGATGTGTCTATGGAAAGTGTGTTATTTATTAATAACACCTTCTTCTGTTGTTGTTGTTGTTGTTGTTGTTGTTGCTGTTGCTGCTGCTGCTGGAGTCTCTTGAGTCCATCAGTTATTCCCCCATTTCACTCTTCTGGCTCTCTAGTATTCTAGGCTCCAGTTACATTTTGAATCCTTGGTAATTTTGAACTATGACCTCTTGTCTTTTGATACACCTGTCATTCCAAGTATGTGCCAGCTGAAAATCAGTTCTTCTTCTTATTCTTATTCTTCTTCTTCTCCTCCTCCTCCTCCAACTGACGATACTGTCCAGTATTTCTCAGCAGATATTAATCACAATTGACCATCAAACTACTGACTATGTAAATTTTTTTTCTCAACATACTATGGTGTGTTGTTACAAACTCACTGATTATCCCATTAGTACTTAAATCAAAGTTTGCAATGCATGATTGACTACACATAGTATAGTTCATCATTCTGTCTTACCCTCTTACTGTAGGTAGTAAGCATGGTGAGAAGTGTGGTGTAAGTGTGGTGGAGAACATGGTCTAATTTTGGGATCCTTGTACTTATCACTTTCTGTTAGGTTCATTCTACTACAGTATCTCACAATCTCAGCTTCTTAAATAATGCAGTCTTTCCATAGTAACAATCCATCCTTGTTCACCATTGAAGTTTCTCATGTATTTAGTTCTGGCGAAGGATCCTTTTACTTGTACTTCCTGCTAAATTTTACAGCAAGTTTTTTCAAAATTTCTGAATTAATCTTGTTCCAGATAACTATGCAGTCACTAAACACTGATCACGCACCTTCTTCTTCTTCTTCTTCTTCTTCTTCCTCCCAGTACTGTGCTTTAGCCGTGGGGTTCACTTTGTAGATGAAGATTTAGCTCTTCTTTCCGTCAACTACTCACTGTTTCTTTGGTCTTTTCCCATCCAAACTGAGCATGTATACAGACTTTTTCAATGTGAACTGTACTGCTCTCAGGGCCATCAAAAGTGGTCCTCTCACATTTTCCAAGTGACTGCTTTCACACTGATTTGCTACCTGATAATGGTATTTCCGTGCACTTTGTCACAGACATTCCTGTTAGCATTCACATTTCAATGGCATGGAGTATTATGCAGCACTTTCTGCCACTGTCCACAACTCTGTGTCACATAAAGCAACAGAATGTACCACTGTCAGATAGAGTTGGGCTTTGATGGAGTGGAATTTTTTTTGTCACATACAACATCTGTAATTTTACATCATTGCATCCATGCTGCAATGACTCTTGCTCATACACCATAATTAGTGCCACCATTGCCTCAGATACAAGATCCCATGTGACAAGGCATTTACACAATTCCAAGATTTCTGTCTTGTGGGTATCAATATGCAGTGCACACTTTTGGAGTCAGTTCCTTCAATTTTTAATTTCTTGTTGCAGGCTCATTCTCCCTGTTTGTAAGAGTAAACCTAGCATCAGACCATTGGATCTGTCTGTAGATCCTGTGTGATGGTGTGCATAATAAGAAAAAACAGTGAGGTGACAAAATTGATTATTGATGTACATCATCACAGGAAATCTCTTGATAACTGCATAGGGTACAGGCTGGAAGAGTGTGTTGGACTGCCTATCTTTTTAAATAAGAGCACCAAGATACTAGAAGACAAGTGCAGCCAGAAATTGTAATGATACTGAAGTATTCTGCCAGCCCATAGGACTACTTTCTTCAAAGTGCTCTAATGTTTCAAAAATTCTGTGATTAGTTGTTTAACAGACTTCTTTGAGGTTTTTTTTAATCTAAACTGACTTAATTTTCTTCTCCTGGTTGATGAAGTATTTTTCTCCAAAATACACTAAAACAATAGTAGAGAAAGTATATCTTCTTGTTTGATGTCAGTTATGATGTCGAATCTTTCCAAGATCCCAGTAATGAATTTTATCTTCAGGCTGGTACTTAGAGATTTTATTCATGTCAGAGTCTTGAGCATAACATCCACTCCAGATTATTCTACAATATTATATAACAAATCCACAGAACATACAATAATAATCTCTCTTTATGATTCCCGACATGTTTCTTATCTACTTTTCTTGCTGTATGTCTCTGAAGTAGTGTTTTACTAATCTTCTACATACTCACAAAGAGCTCAATGAATATCTTCATAGTACTTCCAAACATCATATTGCAAAGTTCTGCCAGTACAGAGTTCTCTCAGGCCTCTTTATTTATATTACTTATAACTATTTTTCTTTCTATTAGTCGTTTTCAATAAAATAATAGTTCCATTTCTTCTTAGAAAATTTATAATAATATTCTTCAAAAATCTGGCCCATAAGAGCTTGCATAAAAATATGTAATGGTCTTCTGGTCTTTCCTGTCTGCATTTCAATGTGTCATCTTCACCGTGAGTACCAATCTATCCTTTTCCTAATATTGTTTCCAGTATAAAACATTTTACACAACAACAATTTATCACCTCGTATGTACTAACATGAATTCTTTTATTCAGAAGGATTAACAGACATTCGAAACAGAGGAAGAAATGCTACAATGTTCTGGATATCTACTTCACATCAGTCCATTTTTCTTTATTAAGTAATAGTAAACAAGAAACCCTAGAGCAAATTCTCAGTTTGTGCTCCCATTTGTGATGAATTTGAATATATCCATGTAATTAATTTCAATTGGTAGAACATCATTATGATTATATTCCCGTAAATGGACACAGTAAGACAACCTGACACTCATTTTTGAGTGATACTTGTGTATCTCATTATTACATCACCAAAATACATTTTCTTGTGGTGGATACATCATACTGATGTACATGTGAACAAAATTTGCAAATATATGCCAGAAAAATCTTAATGAATATGGAACCAGATTAAATATTTTATTTGTTTTATATTATTTATTCTGCAAGATAAGTTTCATAGAAGTGCATGTACAGTACTTTTATTTATTTTCATGAAGCCACATATTGACCAGCAATTCTATCTCAATCTCATATTCATATCATGGTGAACATTTTTCTAAGGAATATGATAAATTGGTGGCACGAGTCCTTCAGCAATTTTCTAGTTCAATTTGTCTCACCTTACACTTTATATCCCGCAATCACAACTATTCTCATTTTTGTTTATTAACTGTTCACTTAGTGGTCCAACAGTTAGATGAGATGACACACAACTTGTCTTCACAGCTGACCATCTCAACTCTTACAGAATTTACAATATTTTTAAAATAAAATGCAGTAAACTGCAATTCTGTCTTCTTAACTAGAGCATACACTCTTAGATGCCTACTTTATTTACAATAACTCTTTCACATACAAATAGATGAGCCACAAAACATAGTTTACGGTAAATTTTGTTATTCCAATCTATGCACCTTGACCTGTTCTAAGATATCAATTGTGGTATTACTGTCTCTCTGACTTTTCATTCCTTTTCATTTTCCTAGCCTTTTCAATGGTTTCATGCATTCACTTTTCATCATGAGCTACTACAGCGCAGTCTTTGACAATAGTATTTCTATCATTTTTCTCTTTCTAACTGCACCACACCTAACTGTTGCCCTGTCCTTGAAGAAAATTACATCATAAAACAAAACCTTTTTATAACAATACTTTAGCAATGTAGTCACTATGAATGACTGTATGCTCCATTCACCAGCCTTTCTTTACTCTAGTAAAGTAAACTTGTGGGAATGGTCTATTTAATCCAACATAATCCACCATTTACAAGTGTTTTTGGGCATTAGCATGATGAGTCATCACCACTTTCATCAAACCCATGGTATGGATCATTATTATTTTGTGCCTTGTTCAACAAGGTGACATGAATTGTTTTGTACATGACTAATAAATTGGTATCACTGCTCTTGCTTCTAAACAGAGCTTCATATCACGTCTTCGTTGTGGTAATCATCACTTCTCATAAAATTGGAACCTGGCCTCCTTCCCTTCTTCTTAATAACAGTTGTCTTCCTGTTTTGCACAAATGCCCATTAAACTTTTTTAATTTTTGACAATATAATGTAACTGGATGGACAAAAAATCTACCCATCAAGCAGCGGCAGGAGAACACACATATAAAAGAAGGTTTTACTTACGCAAGCTTTTGGAGCCAGTGGCTCATTCTTCCAGCAGCAGTGTTGAAAGGGTAGGAAGAGGGGTGAAGGCAAAGGAACTGTATAGCTTTACGAAAAGGGGAAGAGTTTGGAAAAGTCACCCGAAACGCTGGGTCAGGGGAGACTTTCCAGATCTCATCACGTCTGCTGGTTGACTTTTCCAATCTCTACCCCTTTTCCCAAAGCTCTCCAGATCCTTTTCCTTTAGCCCTCTTCCTTACTCTTCAACCTTTCTGCCAGGGCAAGGAGCCACTAGCTCCAAAAGCCAGACAGATTTTGTTCTAATTTGGAGACAATTCATCACACACACAATATATGTTTGCATTCTGTCTGAGGGCAGTAACAGAAATAGTGGAGGAATGATTTTGGATTACTGAGAAACAAGTTATCATCTGGATGCCTTTTAATAAAAATGTTGATCAGTTAGTATAGAAAATAACAACAGAGTGGAATAGATTGCATGATACTTGGAAGCGTAGCACACATGGCATCCAATGCACATCTTTATGAAAAAATACTAATGTTGTTGCCTGGTGTTAAATGCTATTCTCTCATTACACAGAAATTTGAAGTATGGAGGTAATCATGCACCAGTTGTGGAACATATGAGACTGGTTTGGCACATTACATGTTGGAACTGCATTATCCCTTTATCGAGTTCTTAAAAGTTTTTGATGATGCTCAATGGCATATTAACTTAAGGAATTTGATAACAGGATAATTTAGTGCCAAAAGACATTGTGTTACATAAATCACGCATTTTCTACAACAAATGTATAATAATCACTGTATTGATTTGTGATACAGCTCTGCAATCTTTTCAAAACAGGCAACATTAATTTTTATCAGTTTTCTCAAACAATCTGGCAATGAATGCTGTTCACCTACATTGTTTGAACACTGCCAGTGTCTAGGCAAACCTACACACTTCCTTTAAGTATTTTACAGAAATTACCTCCTGTTAATATCTGCACTTCCAGGATTGTTTCATTAAAACATCAAGAGTGATGGTGTTATTTTTTTCCTATTATACCTCGAATTTAATGACATATTTGGAATTAGTTGCTTGGTATTTGCCTCCTTTGTAAACTACTCCACACTAGTTACTCCTTAGTAAATCAGTCTTTCCTTTTTCTCTAAACATGATCATAATCAGTTTTCCTGGGTGGCTGCAGTAATCTAGACTGTGTCAATATCACAACAGTTCTGACTCTTACAGTTATCAGGATAATATTTACACAGTTCCTTAAGATTACTTGTGTCTACTTTCCAGTATAGTACACCCATTCCCATCACTAGTCTGTGAGATAGCCTTGAACCATTTTGTGCTGTCACATTTACTACAACAACAAAATCTTGAACAATTTTTCTAAAAAGAAATAGATTTTTAAATGGTGACAAATTATGACACTGTATGAAGATTGACACACAGTGAATCCATTATTTTCTGCTTCAAATTTTTTCGGTATTGTGGACACTAACTGAAATTAAAGCCATTAAAAAGCCACTAAATCTTAACGTCATGTAATAAAAACAGGAGAATACAGATATTGACTACTGATCGCAAGACAAGAAACCACACACAAATAGGGATGTAATCAGTTTTGTGCATGCCAGTAAATTATCTGTTTACATCTTACATCACATTTAGCATGAAGTGGCTTCTTTCAGACATTAAATTTCTATCTATTAATTCCAACAATACAAAATCCAGAACAGAATAACAATATGAAATGGATAGCTTGCTAATCATGATATAGGGGAGGCACTGAAAGTAGATGGGCAAATTTAAAAGCAGTCTTTTGGAAAATATCAGTTTTTAGACAAAGTTCTTTGCCGGATGAAACAAAAACACACATATTCATACTTGTACAACTCACACATACAGAGCCACACTCATCTCATGATACTGTGGTGAGAAGTGATCTTGGCTGGGGTATAGAAAAAGAGTGGAGTGAGAACGGGAAGCGGCAGGGATAGCAATGTTGGAGTTGGGAAGGATGCTTGTTACTGTTATGTTGTTGTTATGGGGGTGTGCAGAAACATGGCAAAGACAGTATGGTAGGCAGGTGTGAGGTGGGGAGGGTGGAATGTTGGTAACTGAAACAGAAAGTGGGAAAGCACTGTGCAGGTGAGATGGGAGGATGAAGGACATCGGTGAGACTACAATGGGAGCAGATAAGAAGACAAACACAGGTTACAGGAACAATGGAAATGTTGCAGGGAGTGTCCCCACCTGTGCAATTCAGAAAAGCTTGTGTTGGTGGAAAGAATCCAGATTACACAGGCTCTGAAGCAGTCACAGAAGCCATACATAGTTTTGTGCAGCACGCTAGGGAACTGGGTTGTCCCACTGTCTCTTCACCACAGTTTGGCGGTGGTCATTCATGTGGACAGATGGCTTTTTAATGATCATGCCCATACAGAATGCTGCATAGTGGTTGCAGTTAAGTTGGTACTCTACATAACTGCTTTCACTGGTGGCCCTACCTTTGATGGGATAGGAAAAATCTGTGAAGATGACTGGAGCAGGTAGTACTGAGAGTGTATGGAATATGAATGGACAAGAATATTGTGTAGGATAGATAGGCAGCAGAGTACCAGTGTTGACAGATGGGCAGGATACATCTCCTTTCAGAGCACAATGAGATGCACTCAAAATCCAGGAGAAGAATGTGATTCAGTCATTCCAGTTCTGGGTGGTACACAGAGGCACAGGAATGTGGGGGGTACTCCTCTGTGCGAGCGGTCAGTGGGTGCGGTGGGTGACAGGGCAGACAGGCTGCAGGAGATCTGATGGGCAAGGAGGGACGGGTAATCTCAATCTGTGCATTACTGGAAGTGCGATGACCACGGATGAGTAGCTGTACAGAAGGGACTTATTGCTGTGGAATGGTTCATACATCAAAATGGAAGTATTATAGGTGGTTAGTAAGTTTTATTTGAACAGAAGTACCGATAGAGCCATCCATGAGATGGAGGCTGACATCACAAAAGATGGTTTGTGGCTGAAGAGGACCAGGTAAGTGACTGGGCAGCTGTTGAGATTCTGAAGGAATGTAAACAGTGTGTCCTACATACAATTCAGATCATGAAGATGTCTGCAATGAATCTGAACCAGATGAGGGGTTTGGAATTTTGAGTGACTGGGAAGGATTTCTCTAGGCAGCCCATGAAGAGGATGGCATTGAATGGTGTCAGGTAAGTGCCTATAGCCACATCTACAAACAAATCTGTGGTGTGCCTGTCTGTCACTCAATGCCTCCTACATATGGTAAGTTCAATCAATCCAATTCATATTGCTATCTAATAATTCTAACATAAAAAATCATCCTTGTTGTCAATAAACAATGTGAAAGTCTAATTATTATTAATGAGGACTTTAGGAGTAATTCATGGCATTATTTCTTGTGGTACATTTCACAAGGGAGTGCCTGTTATTTAACATTTTCTTCAACACTTATCAGATGGATGTTTTTACAGTCCACCCAAGGATTCATAATACTTATGGACAAAGATCACCCAACTATTAACTCTTGTTGTCTTTCATGTGTGCCACAAAACTGCATAATATGTCACAATATATGACAAAAATAATGTTCTCAATGCTTTGCAAAGCAAAATCCTAAGTTAGTACCAGAAAAATAGGTTAGGATTTTACTACGGAATCTTGTAACATCTCAAAATTTTACTCACATGATGCTTATTGAGAACATTAGTCAAATGGGGGAAGTACTCCAAACTACAAAATATAACACCAAGTGAATATGTTTCACATTATACTTTATTTCACACATACATAATGTGCAGTCTATGTCAAGAAAGATTTAATAAAGTAAAACAGCTGTAAAGACACTGCAATTCTGCTACATAGCTTGCAAAACATCAACACTGCTGTGACTTACAAAAAAAAGCAGTGCAACTGCATGTTAACAAAAAAGGAAGCTGCTTAAAATGTGTCTCTGACAATACTCCTACTGAGATGATGTGACACAGATAATTCTGTTAGTTTAATTCTATGCAGACATATGAAAATAGCTGTGATGTACATGAGAATGAGTCGACAGCTGCCCCCAAAACTTTGGTTCGAACACAATGCTGAAGAATGGAAACTAATGAACCCTGAAAGTCACTGTGCAGTAATCTGCACTATTCGAATTGATACTTAACAATCTGAAAATTTCATTTCAGTTCACAGAAATAATTTTTACCTTGCAGTATATGATGATGCTCTTGGGTATTTCTAGAATGACACCATACGATATGATTTACCTTTAATGTTTTCAAATAATGAGTGGTACTGGAGTATAATGATTAATTTTATACAACAGTTATTACATCTTTGAGCCAAACAACCCCATATGGAGTCTCCTGGTCAATAATGCCCCACCATCATTTCATTTTCAATAAGGTGTGATGAGTGAATGCACAGGACACATCATTCACTAGGATCTTTCACAGATATTGCCCAAATGACAATGGGTTGGGGTAAGTGTACCACATTTCAATTTACACTGCTCTTCCTCCCTTGGCATCACTCTCCTTTCCATTCACCTCCCCATTTCTCCATGATCATTTCACCCATCCCACCAGAGAATTCCTCGCCCAAAGTGGGCTGTAGGACCGTGTGTGTTTGTTAAATTTGAGAAAGAATATTGTCTGAAAGCTTAGCAATGATTTCAATTTGATTTATGAGATTCTAACAGCTCAAAAGGCAGAGTATATTTTTCTGACATGGTAGTTGAGCTCAAATTAATAGGTATGCCTTTAATTTCACATTCTATGTAAAACCTATGTACTAATGTCAAAACATACTGACCTAAAGTTTTCACAACATATTTTAATACAAGATTTGTTAGTCGAATATGAAACCATATGAGCTATGATGTTGCACGTCTTTTCTTTGAAGGAAGGGGGAAAAAAAGAAGAGTATCTGACAGGTTAATATACATTAAAACAACTAATAGAAATGGATACACAAATAGGTCCCATTCAATGACAGCAAAATGATGGCTGAATATTTTGTCTAGGATCTGATCTCAATCTCTTTACTTCTCACCATCAAACCATTACAAGGAGCTCCAGTCAACTCAATACTCCAAAAAATATCAGCAGTCAATTTTGTTCCTATGGTATCTAATATTCTAGAACCTATAACAAATCTGCAATACCTTTTATAATTACACATGCTAATCACTGAAGTTAAAAATGTTTATATTCCTCCCATATGGGGGTTGTATGACTGCTGCTAAATTTATTCAGTATGACAGAAGTTTTTGAAATGTGGAGCTACAGAAGGATGTTGATCAGATAAGTGGACAGGATAACTAATGAAGAGGTACTGAATTAATTTGAGAAGAAAGAAAATTAAGATACGACTTGATTAAAAGAAGGAATAAGTTTACAGGAAGTATCCCAAGCCATTAAGGAATCATCATTTTAGTATTGCAAATCAGTGTTGGGGTGAAAATTTTAGAGGACGACCAAGCTTGACTATTACATAGGTTCAAATGAATGTAGGCTGCAGTAGTTATGCAGAGCTGAAGAGGCTGGCAGAGGATTGAGTAGCACGGAGAGCTGCATCAAACAAGTCTTCAGGCTGAAGGCGACGACGACGGCAACAACAGAGGTATGCTACTTGACAACTGTAAATCAAATATGTTCTGGCAATTACTTACTTCTTGTCAAGTTATCTGAATAAGATATAACAATGGTGCAACCAGCATTATATGGGAAGAAATTTGCATCTGCGTGGGGAAAAATTAAAAAGGTAGTGTCACAGGGTTCGACCACTGGCTTTCTACTGTTCACTGTTTCATTGGAATGAGGAGGCAGAATACAAGCACTGTTTGAAGGCAATCAAATAATAAGTTTCAATAGAGAAAGTAGTAAACAATGTTTTTGTGAATTTTACAGACTAGTAAGAAGCTACCTTTAAATTTTCAAACAGCACAACTCATTCAGTTCTGTACTGTACTGTAAAAAATATCCCATCTCCTATTAGCCTAGTATACGAAGAAGTAATAATAAGCAGGCTATGAAAATCAAAGTTCTTAGAGGTGTGTATGAACGAAAACTTAAAATGAAAACACCATACAGCTGACCTGCTAAAAACAATATTCTCTGATAATCCACCCACTGAAATATACCCCACTGAAATATACTGAGATCATACAGTATGTATGCAATGAAGTAGTTAAATAATGACATACGACAGTGATGGTGTAATACCTAACAACAATTACAGAATCACTTTTTTTACACCATACAAGAAGTAGTCAAGGTAAAATATTTATGGATGGTTTCTCAATCAAGATGCACAAAGAACGATTTTGTAGACTGAGCAAGATGCTGGCAATTACCCACAGATCTTACTGTATTTCGTGGGTCACAATACCAGCAAGTGGACTTATGTACTTCATTTTCATTTGTGGGGAGATTGCACGTCTCTGTAGTTGAACAGATTCTTATCTTCTGTTTTTATGGCGTACTAAGACATTAAATGATTTGTTGCTTTCAAGATGTTGTCTATTTTGGTCGGCAACAAATTACAAATTACAGTTTATACCTTTTCTTGGTTGTAATTTAAGAAATTGTGGTGGAATATATTAGCTGACTTTCCTTGTATCATTTTGTTCCTCTGGAGTATGTTGTAGATGAGGGTGAGCCTGTAACCACAGTTTAGTACCTAGTTCTCGGTCAAAACAAATGGTGGACATAAGGAACAACAAGGAATAATGTACTAAACAATAAAATGCAGTATGTTTAAAAGGGAATTGGATGCATTAAAGTTGCTGGAGGGAAGGAGGCTGCAGACATGCTTTACCTATGTATTTGAAACTGATGGCTTCTCAATTGGATATTTATACAAATGGACATTAAGCTGAAGCCCATACCATGTATTTCCATGCAGAATAGCACGTGTTCATGCTGGTTGTTCGAGTTTTCTAAGGAAGTACAGAGTCACCTAACAGTTCCTTTGCAAATGTATAGCACTTTATCCAAACACCTACATGAATAATGTTTATTCATTCATCTGGATTAATGATCTTATTCACATAATTTACCATGACTAAACAAACAGACAACAGCATTACAAGGACATTTCAGAAATTTAATCAGAACACGAAATTTCTTTATGTAATACGGTGTGCGTAAAGAAGAGACTACGTATTCAAGTACAGCTCAACATTATTCCAATATACTAGAGAATTATCTGTTTAACCTAGATTTTAAAATCTGCTAAACAAAAACTTATAACCAATTCGTTCAGGAGCAGACTCTTTATACAGGAATACAACCCCATTCTTAACTCAGCCTGCACTGGACATAATTATATTATCAGCCTAGTTCAAAATCAGATTTCCTGGACCATCACTTCCAATCCTGATCCCTCCAAAAAAACAACTTCAGAGCACTCCACTGTTCACTCAGTCTGGAATGTATTAATCAGCTACTTAAAGTCTGGAATGTATTAATCAGCTACTTAAAATCTTCTCCTAGAACGAGATCCATTCAGTCTGACATTTTGCCCACCATAACTAGAATAGCTTTTCACCCACCATAACTAGAATAGCTTTTCATCGCCCTCCCAATCTCTGTAATATTCTTGTCAGACCCTATGCTCCTTCTGCACCCATCATAAAGGAACTTGGACCAAGAAATTATTTCTCAAATACTGGACTGAAACACTAATTTCTCATGAGTAAAAGGAGAAGACATGGTAACAAATAAGTTAAACCAGCTTCAAATACAAAAGATTAAAAAACAAAAGTTAAACAATCATCACAGTTTTTCAATTTCAGGTGCACTCCTGGAGAAAAATTACGCTTTGAAAAGATGATTACACCAGTGTCATGAAAAGAAAAATTTTTACTTTATTGGTACTATTCAAGTAATACATTAATTTCTTATTATCTCTCAACTTGGGACACTGTCCACTATAACCAGAAACTGGAATGTAGCACAAGCCCTACAAAATAACACCAAGGGCAACCACAAATTAAAATGAAATAACCAGTAGCAATCAAACATTAACAGAACAGTTCTCTCTCACGTACTCAATACTATGCGCTTTCATAAATTTTATAGTCTTCTTTGAAATTTGGTCAACATTTACTGTAGTTGTCCTGTCAAAGTAGTGCTTTAGGTGGTGGTGTGTTGGGGCTTATGGGCGCTCAACATCGAGGTCATCAGCGCCCTGACACACATTAAAAGGAACGAACGTGGACAGACCTAAGAAAACTAAAGCACACTCAAAGAAAGCAGGAAACGAAGGAAAATGTTACATAAGAAAGTAAAACCTAAGGAAAGGGGAAACATAGCAACAAGAATGTCACAGGAAATTGTTATTGGCTGCCCACTTACATAAAATATGGGTTAGCTTGTCACACAGTGAGCAAATTAAAATCCTCTCCCTAAAATCTTTGTAAAAACATTTGACATGTCACAGAACTTTAAAACTTTAGCCACATTTGTCCGAGTGTTGCCTAACAGAGATGGCAGGTCCGCTGGCAAGTCAGCTGTGGCCCGCTGGTCAGAAAATAAAACGCAATCCAATAAAATGTGGCGCACAGTGACCTGGACGCCGCAAGCACCACACATTGGAGGGTCCTCTCGCCGGAGCAGGTAGCCGTGCGTCATAGGGCTGTGGCCTATTCGAAGCCGAGTGAGGAGAACCTCGTCCCGTCGATGGGGCTGAAAGGAAGTACACCACACACGCGTTGTGGGCTTGACTATACGGAGCTTATTGTCAGTCACTTCGAGCCACTCATCCTCCCACCGACGCATAACCCGTGAGCTCAACAGCGAGGTGAGTGCGTGCAAGGGGATAGCACACTGAGCTACGTGTGGGGCGAGACACGCCTCCTTGGCTGCGAGATCTGCCCTTTCATTCCCAGCAATGCCGACATGCCCCGGAACCCAGCAGAAAGCTACAACCTTCCCCAGTCGCTGTAGTCGGAGGAGGGCATCCTGGATGGTCTGGACAGTTTTGTCTGCCGGATACAAACGTTGCAAAAAGTGAAGGGCACTGAGTGAATTGGAACAGACAAGAAATTTAGGAGAGGAAGAATGTCTCATGTGCTCCAGTGCCCGCAAGATCGCCGACAATTCTGCATCAATGACAGCGAAAGTCTGAGGCAGGCGGACCTTGAAGACACGATCTGGAAAACAACTGAGCAACCAACAGAATCCCTTGTTTCGACCCATCCGTAAAAGCAGCTACATAGTCGTGGTGCTCAGATAAAATGGCAGAAGATGCTGCATTAAAAACGGTGGAAGGTGTGCAATCTCTCTTGTACTGCAATAAATCTAAAATCACTCCGGGCCTCTTCAGTAACCAGGGTGTCAGGCGGTTAAAACCCTGGATTTGGGGTTGTACAGACTCCACACCGAGGGACTCTAGTACACGTTGCACACGGATCCCAAACGGCAACGTAGCCTGGGGATGGCGGGAAAAAAGGCGGTCCAGAGGTGGATGGGCAACAAGATGGTGAGCAGGCGAGCTGGGAGCTGCTGTTTCTTACTTGTTTCCCTTTCATTTCTCAACGTGCCAGCTATTTCACGAGCATTCTCACCCAATTAGGTGACTATACTATGCATGGCCCATGTTTATTGTCTTATTTTTTGTTAATGTTGCAATGTTCACCAACTTCATAAACTCAGACAATGTCGGTTTTACATAGTTAAATGGGCAGCACTGGCCATTTATAGAACAGGTGATTACACTTAACACACTGAATCATTTGATGCTCTACACCCCACTCAAGACTTGCCCTATGCATACTCCAGTCATCACCTATACCAGCCCTATATTTGGCTAAACATATACTGTCAAAGGGAGAACCATCTGCGAAACAAAACTTGTCATATACCAGCTGTTCAGCCTTTTACATCTGCATGACTACCACCAATTTATCAGTTAGGATGAATGAGCATAGGCAGAGGGTGTATACTGGCGACACGCAATATCCTGTTGCAGAGCATGCTCTTGAGCATGACAATAGTGACCTCGGTGCCTATTTCACCACACACGCCTTTCGGATTCTTCCCCCAGGCACCAGTTTCTCGGAACTTCACAGGTGTGAACTTCGCTACAACTTGTCCTTAGTTCTCGCCACTCACCAGATCTTAATTTACGTTAATATCTTGTGTATCAGCATTTCTTCACAGTAACTACTGCTTTCTTCACTCCATTTTAGTTTACTACATCTTCCATTTTCTTACCTGTCCATCCCCCCCTCCCACTTCTGATATTTACAATGCACACACACAAAATGAACAAGTGAATCAGAGGGGACAGTCATATGGAAGGGCATAGTACAGAGGGTATAATGAGGGGAACAGGAGGGCAGCTGCAATTATCTGAAAACCAAACACTTACCTAGTCCCACAACAGACAGTATTATAAAGAAAGTCTAATACCAAGTGTATCCAGAACCATTTATCATGAAATCTCAAAAATATTTTTCTGTTCACCATTACTCTCTGCAATTGATTATGCCAAACGGCTATGGGCTCTAAATTCTTTCAGTGATGATGTACCTTCAATTTGCATTTTTTTTCCTTCTCTTGTTACTAGGTAATACCACTCACTATTTGATAAGTGGTGTTTCTAGTTGTGATAAAGTGTGTTGAGGTGCACTGGAAGACAACAACACTGTAATTGTTTTTGTTTTTAACACGTCTACGATGAGCTATATGGATGAAAAACTGAGCCAAGAATATAATATGGTGTTATTACACTGTACATGAAACTGAAGATGTGACATCAAAGAACTGTTTGACAGCAATGTGCAAGATTCTTTCATTCTACTTCTTGATGAATGCTCTGTGTTCATTACTGTTAGAGTAGTTCCCAGTATTTTTCACATAATTTTCACTGCCTTGTATCACATTTCCACCACTTATAGAGAATAAAATTTTGTACAAAGACTGATGGCACTAAAGGTTCAAAGAATTCCATGGAAACCAAGGAGGAAGTGACACAGATAAGTTGGCTGGGGTAGTTCAGTATTGGAAATGGCCTCTATAAAAAAAATTGGAGCTGGCAAATTGCAGCAAAATTACTTCCTTTTTGTAGGATCTGATCCAGTAATGATGCAAATGAACTTCACCAACATCCAAGCAAATATTTATGCACTATAACAGTGTTAGATATACCTACATAAATTCTAAGTATGTAATATCGCAACCAACTATCTGATCTTGGATTTAACTGCTTCTGTGGTATGACTATTTTGTTCGCCATCCAAGCCATTCAATATTTATCATAAATAAGATTGTTGGATTGAAAAAGTTGATAAGTGCAAGTGTCCCACATTCCCTTTACTATCTACTCAACAATAAACACAAACCTAAGTGTGAAAGTGAGAGGCTGATTCATTCACTCTGCTGGAAGCAATAGTACTGTTAGTGACCTGCTATCAACTGGAAACATTCATCCAAAGTGGTCCTGTAGGAATCCTCATTAGCTACAGTAATGCTGAATATTGGACTGGAACCAAAATAAGCATAGGAAATAACACCATGTTTTGCTCATTTATGCAGTACCTACTATTGTGAGAATGTACAGATTTTTGACAAATTAAGCTGTGCTTTGTATGATATGATGAAAACAGTTTGGCACATTAAAATTCTGATATTTACTTATTCCAAAACACTGCAGTTATAAAGTTCATATAGCAAGGATTTTTAGTTTTCTGGTGTAAAAAATCATAGTGTCTGGGGGATCAAGACTTCCTATATAATGAAGCCGGAAACCGGTTGTCATCGAAGGAAACTCAGGATTTTCACTGGCCCGAGACCAGCAATGCCACAACATAGCAGACAATCTGAGAAACACACCAGTACTGAAGTGTCAAAACCAGATGTACCCAGGGACAACAAAACCAGGAGAAAATGAAGGGAGAAAAAACATGAAGATAATGTTATGGAAATTAGAAGGATTGAAAAACGCAGCATGCATAGCTTCAACAGACTTTCTCGAAGGTTATGATGTAGCAATATTCACAGAAACATTTCTCACAGATCATTGGCAACACCCTAAATTCTATAGCATAAATATGCTGGCAAAGCAAGGAGAAAGGGGGCGATCCCAAGGGGGAATAACAGTCCTACTGCAACCGTGGATAACACCAATTATAGCGACAACAGAACTACATCACTCCATTCTAATAGAAGTAAAACACATCACAATATTAGCAACCTACTTCCACCCAGCCAGAATAGGATTGGGGAGAAGAGAAGTTTGTGGCACATCTTGACTAGAAGAAGGGATCGGTTGGTAGGACATGTTCTGAGGCATCAAGGGATCACCAATTTAGTATTGGAGGGCAGCGTGGAGGGTAAAAATCGTAGAGGGAGACCAAGAGATGAATACACTAAGCAGATTCAGAAGGATGTAGGTTGCAGTAGGTACTGGGAGATGAAGAAGCTTGCACAGGATAGAGTAGCATGGAAAGCTGCATCAAACTAGTCTCAGGACTGAAGACCACAACAACAACAACAACAACAACAACAACAACAACAACTTCCAGCCAAGCGAATAGGCCATAGACATAATCGATGAACTGGGCCAACAAATAAGACGGAGCAAGAAAGAAATCCCTTTACTTATCGCAGGGGATTTAAACTGTCGGTTGCATGTACAGAATCACAAAACAAAATTAGTAATCAAATCACTACAACAAGAAGGCCTCATCCTGCTAAACGACACAAACATCCCTATGTACTTCTGCCACAATGGCAAAAGTGCTATTGATATCGCCCTCATAAGAGGAAACATAAAAGGGGACATAAGTCCACTTTGGAATGCAAACCACACGCCTATAAGAAAACACATCCCGATGAACATAGTCATACAAAGTGATTGGAAGGCAAGAGAGAACCAAGAAAAGAGACTGCTCTCAAGGAGACTGGATCCAAGGAAAGTGGAAGAATACCACGACCAGATAGAACAAACTGAGTCCTTAATCGACAACTCAAAAGCAGAGGAGGCAACACTTGAATTGGAGAAACTTTTAAAACAAGCAACTACCCCCAGGAAAGTGAGAAGTGCTAAACCATGGTTCGATCAAGAGTGTTATCAGCAAAGAAAAGAAGTACTCCAAGGTTTACACTGACTAAAAACAGACACAGATAATCACTCACTACTACAAACATATGCTGAGAAAAGAAGATCCTGCAAAACACTAACAAGGGAGAAGAGAATGGCACACAGGGAAGAAGAGGGAAGAAGACTAGCTGAAGAAGCCAGGAGAGACCCATTCATTGCAATCCGCCCCCGAAAGCAGGCACAGTCACACTATATAGGCATGGAAGAATGGACGAGACGTTTCAAAGACATTCTCAACAAAGTTGGTAGAGAAGGAGCACAGGTAGCAAGTCAAGAGCTCACACCGCAAGAGATGGCAGCCTGGTCCCCACTCACTCCGAATGAGGTCCGAAACAACATTGAACAACAAAAAGGAAGAAAGCAGCGGGACCGGACATGCTTTACAATGAATACCTTAAAGACACAGCCCATCTGCTAGCACCAACTTGGACAAAACTTTATAACAAATGCATTGAAACAGCAAAAATCCCAGGCCAGTGGAGAAAATCAAAAGTAAGGGTAATGTATAAAGGGAAGGGCGACCCAAAAGAAACAAACAAATACAGAGGAATAGCCTTGGAAACCAACCCTTTTAAGGTATTCACAAAACTAGTCACAGGAAGAATAAGACACACTTTGGAAGACCACCTCCCAGAATCTCAATTCGGGTTCAAGGAAAAAAGATCCACTATCACAGCAGTGATAGAGCGGCAGCAGCCTTTTCAGTAGTTGCAGGGGCAACAGTCTGGATGACTGACTGATCTGGCCTTGTAACAATAACTAAAACGGCCTTGCTGTGCTGGTACTGCGAACAGCTGAAAGCAAGGGGGAACTACGGCCATAATTTTTCCCGAGGGCATGCAGCTTTACTGTATGATTAAATGATAATGGAATCCTCTTGGGTAAAATATTCCGGAGGTAAAATAGTCCCCCCATTCGGATCTCCGGGCGGGGACTACTCAAGAGGATGTCGTTATCAGGAGAAAGAAAACTGGCGTTCTACGGATCGGAGCGTGGAATGTCAGATCCCTTAATCGGGCAAGTAGGTTAGAAAATTTAAAAAGGGAAATGGATAGGTTAAAGTTAGATATAATGGGAATTAGTGAAGTTCGGTGGCAGGAGGAACAAGACTTCTGCTCAGGTGACTACAGGGTTATAAACACAAAATCAAATAGGGGTAATGCAGGAGTAGGTTTAATAATGAATAGGAAAATAGGAATGCGGGTAAGCTACTACAAACAGCATAGTGAATGCATTATTGTGGCCAAGATAGATACGAAGCCCACACCTACTACAGTAGTACAAGTTTATATGCCAACTAGCTCTGCAGATGACGAAGAAATTGAAGAAATGTATGATCAAATAAAGAAAGTATTCAGAGAGTGAAGGAAGATGAAAAATAAATAGTCATGGGTGACTGGAATTCGGTAGGAGGAAAAGGGAGAGAAGGAAACGTAGTAGGTGAATATGGGCTGGGGCAAAGAAGTGAAAGAGGAAGCCGCCTGGTAGAATTTTGCACAGAGCACAACGTAATCATAGCTAACACTTGCCTCAAGAATCATAAAAGAAGGCTGTATACATGGAAGAAGCCTGGAGATACTAAAAGGAATCAGATAGATTATATAATGGTAAGACAGAGATTTAGGAACCAGGTTTTAAATTGTAAGACATTTCCAGGGGCAGATGTGGACTCTGACCACAATCTATTGGTTATGACCTGTAGATTAAAACTGAAGAAACTGCAAAAAGGTGGGAATTTAAGGAGATGGGACCTGGATAAACTAAAAGAACCAGTGGTTGTACAGAGTTTCAGGGAGAGCATAAGGGAACAATTGACAGGATGGGGGAAAGAAATACAGTAGAAGGAGGGATGAAGTAGTGAAGGCAGCAGAGGATCAAGTAGGTAAAAAGACGAGGACTAGTAGAAATCCTTGGGAAACAAGAGAAATATTGAATTTAATTGATGAAAGGAGAAAATATAAAAATGCAGTAAATGAAGCAGGCAAAAAGGAATACAAATGTCTCAAAAATGAGATCGACAAGAAGTGCAAAATGGCTAAGCAGGGATGGCTAGAGGACATATGTAAGGATGTAGAGGCTTATTTCACTAGGGGTAAGATAGATACTGCCTACAGGAAAATTAGAGAGACCCTTGGAGAAAAGAGAACCACTTGCATGAATATCAAGAGCTCAGATGGAAACTCAGTTCTAAGCAAAAAAGAAAAAGCAGAAAGGTGGAAGGGGTATATAGAGGGTCTATAGAAGGCCGATGTACATGAGGACAATATTATGGAAATGGAAGAGGATGTAGATGCAGACGAAATGGGAGATACAATACTGCGTATAGAGTTTGACAGAGCACTGAAAGACCTGAGTCGAAACAAGGCCCCCGCAGAAGACAACATTCCATTGGAACTACTGACGGCCTTGGGAGAGCCAGTCCTGACAAAACTCTGCCATCTGGTGAGCAAGATGTATGAGACAGGCGAAATACCCTCAGACTTCAAGAAGAATATAAGAATTCCAATCCCAAAGAAAGCAGGTGTTGACAGATGTGAAAATTACCGAACTATCAGTTTAATAAGTCATGGCTGCAAGATACTAACACGAATCCTTTACAGACGGATGGAAAAACTAGTAGAAGCCGACCTCGGTGAAGATCAGTTTGGGTTCCGTAGAAATATCGGAACACTTGAGGCAATACTGACCCTACAACTTATCTTAGAAGCTAGATTAAGGAAGGGCAAACCTACGTTTCTAGCATTTGTAGACTTAGAGAAAGCTTTTGACAATGTTGACTGAAATACTCTCTTTCAAATTCTGAAGGTGGCAGGAGTAAAATATAGGGAGCGAAAGGCTATTTACAATTTGTACACAAACCAGATGGCAGTTATAAGAGTCGAGGGACATGCAAGGAAAGCAGTGGTTGGGAAGGGAGTGAGACAGGGTTGTAGCCTCTCCCCGATGTTATTCAATCTGTATATTGAACAAGCAGTAAAGGAAACAATAGAAAAATTCTGAGTAGGTATTAAAATCTATGGAGAAAAAATAAAAACTTTGAGGTTCGCCGATGACATCGTAATTCTGTCAGAGACAGCAAAGGACTTGGAAGAGCAGTTGAACGGAATGGACAGTGTCTTGAAAGGAGGATATAAGATGATCAACAACAAAAGCAAAACGAGGATAATGGAATGTGGTCGAATTAAGTCAGGTGATGCTGAGTGAATTAGATTAGGAAATAAGACACTTAAAGTAGTGAGGAATTTTGCTATTTGGGGAGCAAAAAACTGATGATGGTCGAAGTAGGGAAGATATAAAATGTAGACTTGCAATGGCAAGGAAAGCGTTTCTGAAGAAGAGAAATTTGTTAACATCGAGTATAGATTTAAGTGTCAGGAAGTCATTTCTGAAAGTATTTGTATAGAGTGTACCCATGTATGGAAGTGAAACATGGACGATAAATAATACCGATACTGGCTTATGGGATAGAAATCATATGGATACACCTAAATGAAAAGAACTTAGAAACATTGGAAAGAGTAAAAGCAACCTATATCAAAAGAGCATTAGGGGTAGCAAAAACCACAAGATCAAGATTAGTCTACCTTCTCGCCCGACAATCTTTCCTCATCGAGGATCTAAGGACAATGTTCTTACTTCCCAACACATCAGCATCGGAGAACCTACTAAGATCACTACTCAAGAAAAGAGAGGAAGTACCAACAGAATTCTATGGCCATGATCGACCGCACTTGGACAGAAGCAAATTTTGAGATGAGACACGTACTTACAAGACTCGTAGCACACGGATTCCACCATGAAATTTGTGCAAATACAACATACCACGAACCATCAAACCTTTGCAAGTGTACGCTATGTGGACAGTCTTGTGAGAGATACCATATAGAAATATGCAACAAGAGGACCAGATAAATTAGAGACTATGCAATAAATGGTTCAAATGATAATCTGTTATAATACCTGCACTGAATGTAATCTACTAAGAATTATGCAGACACTCAATGAATCCTTGTAATTCACTCTCAAATGATTGTAATCTAATGTATAACTATAACGGCTATTTTGCTGCAATAAATCATTTATTAATGTCACATGAACTCATAATGAAACATATTCACACTGCATTTAACACAAACTGTGCACGAAAATTAGTAAACATGGATATGTAACGGGGTGAAGTGGGAATAACAACAAAAAATTGATGAGAGTCAAATAGAAATAAACTATATATAAGTGGGGAAGGAAGCTTGCCTGTGCAACTAAACCGCCATGGGACCAGTTCTCACTAGTTTTGGTACCACTGTATACTTCTTGTTAGCTATTGCTTGTTTGTTTTATTTTTATCCTATACTAAATGTTGCTTATTTGTGCTTAACTCAGAATAGCTTAAGATAAAACTACCACAATGAAAAAAAATGTTTTTTTGTTCCTTCTTTTACAGTAGGAAGGGCAAGAAAAATGTATGTCATGCATAATTCTTATTACTCTTAAACAGCAACCAGCTGATTCATATTTTGCTGATTATAAGGATTCAGACCTGGAAGCAAGACGTAGAAATGAACATCCACATAAAATGACTTTCGGTTTGTTAAAGATTTTTCTAGAAAATTTAAACCCCGGTTGCCTCCCTTGCAATATCACGTTGTTCTCTTCTTTCTTTCAAGATTATTTGTGTGTAAAGATAAGGGCATGTCTAGTTTTTACAAAAATGTGGAATGTCTCAACATCAACGAAATGTAAGCAAGTATGAATGTACTTAAACAGCTATGCAGTTATTAAACAACTACATGACTGTATCCACACTTAGGGTTTACTACATTACCTCCCATATAAATTCTTCAGATGTGCAAAATTTGACGTACTTTAATCAATTTGGAATCATGTTTTAGAACTATCTTTTTGTTTGTAAATGTGGTATAAGGCTACTTTGAGTAAGATGTTTCCCCCATTTTATATGTTCAATGTTTGTCTGAGGGACATGATGTACGATTTTTAGCAAGCATACCAAACATATCATATCACAACTGAAACTTATTAATATTAACAATAGCCTCAAGCTAGGAAATGGTTGGCCTGACACAGACAATGCACAACATCAATGAAATATTGTTTCAGCTATGTTATTAAAATATTGTTTCTGCTATGTTATTACATGTTTCAAACTAATATAAATCAAACACTAACTTACTCTTTACTCTATGGAATATATGGCTTTTTAAAATAGTAATGTTATATGCATTTCATTTAAATGGAATAACTGAAATAACAGGCTGATAGAAAATTCTTCATACCTAGAACAGTTTACCACATACAGAAATTCACTCGAAGTCAATGGAGGTTTACAGGGAGTCTATTTTACTTCAGTTAACATTGGAGAATGCATAGCTGAAATTCATAATGTGACGATGGATGGTTAGCAAAGAAATATACGCAAAACAACCTGCAACCACAAGAATATCAGAAGAAAGAGAATGTTGCATTTTGCAGAATGAAGTAACTATGAGAAAGCTTTGAGTAAGACGGCCGACTCCCGACTAAAAGCAAACAGATGTTTTCCTGGGCAATGTTTGAACCTTCCTCTAAGGAATACATTTTATGCAATGATTTATTACCAATGAAGAGTGTCATAGCTTCACCATCTCACATGAGAAATGAAACAGCAATGAATGTAATTGTAGTTGCTGTCATGAAACCAGGCAGCTGAAGGTCATTCGTGTCAATCCCTTGTCTCTCACCCTGCTTTGCCCCCTAGGCTCTGCAATGTTGCTCTGTCAGTACCTGCTGCTCAGTCATAACATGATCTTGTTCTGCTTTACAATGATACTGAAGAGTAAAATTCTGGGTTTACCATAGTTTTTAACCCACATATTCTTGGTGGAGGGGCCAGAATGAATGAGCAATAAAAAACAAACTATATAATATTTAATGTCTCAAACTTTTTAACAAACTATGTCATGACACAGAATACAGACATAAATCTAACTTTGCATGCACAAAAACTAACAAACCAATCATGTGATGTCTCATAAAAAGCAAAATGTGTTAGTAGCATTTTCACTTCTTCAGATTCTGTAGGTGTGAGTGCTGTCTTCTATTTGCAACAATTGAGATAAGCAGGACAGTAGAGTTACTCGAATAGACGATTTGAATAAAGAAGTGGTCTACATGACTGTTAGAATACTACATAAGAGGAAAGTATCCTATGACCAGGAAAGTCTGTGCCCAACTACAACAAAAAACTGAATATGAGTGCTCAAAAAGGTCCATTCTTTACATCAGTTTCAAGTTCATAAAATGTAATGATAGATGCAAATTTCCTAATGAAGGACTTTTACCACCTTGAGAGCTACATTTTGCTAACTATTCATTTACTGCATGCTGAGGACAACCGATGTGTGTGTTACCTAGACAAACATACGGTTTTGCAAAATCGTACGATACATTTGACATGAATCAAAGAATAACAATGACCTGGGAGGACATCTAGTATAGTGTATATTAGTGTATTGGATGAAGGGTGCAGTGATGGTGAGTACGTAACAGCTGCAAATACAATCTTTTCAAGGGATAGAGAATATTCTCAGTCCTATTTACCTGAGTCATCAGAACTAAAATCCAGGCAGCAGAAGGAATGTCCTCGCATGCTGGTGCCCACAAACTCTCTCGTAAATTAATTGTGTTCATAAGTGACATGATACAATATTTCAGATGTGACCAAAATTGATTTTACAGTTTTTTATCAACTTTCTCATTGGAAGATCTACGAGGTGTAACAGAACACAAATTCACCAGTGATGGCATTTTTCATTACAGAAATGAAACAGTACTTTACTTTTTATCTCATAACAATTAGGTTTTCATGATAAAATGTGCATCATATGCGTCTACAAACTTTAAGAGTGTTTGTAGATTTCTTTTCAGTCAAAATGTGTTAGTGCTTCTGGTTATTGAAGGGGGAAAATAATGTATATTTTTCCTCGAAACTTTCTTGTAATGTCAGTTATTATTTATTTTAATAACAACAGGCAAGAATTTTCTTTTGAAACATCTAAAAACTTTTTTGGAATTTTTACTAACATCTAAATTTATCACAAACTGGCAATGTTGTAAGTATATGAGTTGACACTGGCTCACATTTTCTGATATCAAAAAAAGGATTTTCGTTACTGATTAATCTCACTATGGTAAAACAGCCACTAATGAACAAAAAATGCATTCTAGACCAAATTGTTTAAAAAACACCTGATAAGAGACCTGGTTTCCAAGTTTACACATCACTTTCATTTGGACAACACCCTTGTCTACAAAAGAATTTTCATATTGTAAGATTTGTAGTAAGTGCCACAACATGAACCTAATTCAGTCAATTTTTTCACTCCCCCCCGACTCCACACACCTAAAGAATGAGGGGCTGGAAAACATTACAAATCCAATGAAGTGATTTTGCTAGCAACTGATGGGTATGCTGTAAATCTTGATCAAAGGGGAGAGGGGGGGGGGGGGGAGGAGGGCGATAAGATTAAATGCAAAGGTGATTATGCTGAAAAACATTTGTGCTCACATAGTCTTTCACTGGTAGGTTGTACCAATTTAATATCACGTTCTTAATATTCTATACTGTATGTTTAACTTAATGGATGACATCGGATGTATTGCACTAAGTCAGGGAAAGCATACAAGTAGTGCATGGTGGTGGTGGTGGAAGCCTCTTAGAGTATGTGAAAGCTTAAGTGTGCCAAATATTTAATGATGAAAGAAGAGAGTTTAAATTTACATTATGTTGAAGTACAAACCAAAGCTTAATCTTGCAACATGGAAATGCCGCTACCTGTCAAATCTAAATCGAAGAGACAGAGAAGGTTATCTTCTCAACACACCACTGACAGAAAGGAATTACATCAATCAATACAGTTGCAAACTTTGGTGAAGAACTACTAAGTAAAAGTATGTATTTATTTATTAAGACCGTGCACTTCTAACTAAATAAATAAATACAAATAAATGAATAAATAAATAAATATCACTATTTGTGAAGCTAAAACACTACCACACATTCATTATATGCTGTGCTACAACAAAGATATCAAGTTCAAAATCTAGTGAATTTGTTTCAATACATTTACAACGCTGCTTCACTATTGCTTATCTTTTAATCATTTCATATGAATTTGCATTAAGTAACACAGGCATGATTTTAAAGGCAGTGATTGTCATTTCTTGTGGGTGGCAACATATAAAAGGGCAGTACTACTGAATTTAATCAAAACCATCCATTAAATATTTTTAATGCATAATACAATATACCATATGTTTACTTAGTATAGTGAACCAGCCTCCTCTGTTTTTAGCGGACATCTCCTGATACCTGGGCATGCATTTGTTTTTGTATTTCCTTGAAATGAACCAACATGCATAAATGATTGCAGTGTATCTTGTAGTGTATCCCTACATCATCTTACGAATGACTATACTTGCACCCAAAGCTTATTCATATAATAAGAAAACAATAGCATAAAATAAAATCTTATTTTGCTTGTGCCTTATCCCGTGGATTCGCAGGGTCAGCATTGTTAGGAACGGATTTGGCACGGTTAATGCTAAGGGGTGGCCGGATGCCCTTCCTGCCACCATCCCGTACCCACCGGAACAGAATTAGTGTACCACAGCTGTTTACGTCAAGTGTAATCCACGGAACAGTGCGAACGTGTTCAGACATTGCGAGTCGTGTAACTGAGGCGGGACATGGGGACCAGCCTGGTCTTCACCTAGTGGGATGTGGAAAACTGCCTAAAAACCACATCCAGCCTGGCTGGCACACTGGCCCTAGTTATTAATCCACCAGGCGGATTTGATCCGGGGCTGGTACGTATACCGAGTCCAGGAAGCAGCACATTAGCACTCTCGGCTAACCTGGCGGGTCGATAGCATAAAATAAAATGTGTAGTATAAATGTACAGCTACTGTGCTTTGTTTTTATTTTGCCTGTGGTGAACTGTATGAAGAGACATTAAGCATTCAGTAAGAGATGGCAAGAATGATGAGTATAGTTGCTTACTATGACTGATGTATATAATGAGGAGAAAAAACATAACTGGTTCACTTGTAGCTAGAACAGACAGTTATTTGTAAAAATATGGTGCAGAAGATATATAACTACTGAATTTTGAAGTAATTATCCCAGATTTGGAGACAACATCCAAGAGAACAACAGTCAAGCAGATAATATCACATTGGAAGGAAAAAGCCAACATCACCCATTTGTGGTGACCATGACATGATTTTGAAGGATAGTTACATTCTGAGATAATTAAACAATGTGATTTAGTTATGAATGAGGTAAATAAACAGCTTCATGAAGTAAAACGGGGTCAGAAACAAGTAATAGATTATACTGGATGGGAATTTACATAAATGCAACAACAAATTTCAGATTCTAGCATACAAGTAAATGTTTTAGTATAATGTACAGACACATATGAAATAGTTCTCAGGTTATAATTTTATAACATAGACTGAACATATGCCAACATCCTTGCCGCAGTGGTAACACCGGTTCCTGTCAGATCACCGAAGTTAAGAGGACTGGCAACCATCCGATCTGCCGAGCACTGTTGGCAAGTGGGGTGCACTCAGCCCTTGTAAGGCAAACTGAGGAGCTACTTCATTGAGAAGTATTGGCTCCTGTCTCATACACAGACATACGGCCAGGAAAGTGGTGCTGACCACGTGCGCCTCCATATCCACATCCAGTGATGCTTGTGGGCTGAGGTTGATATGGTTGGGCCTTCCAACGCCTGTTCAGATGGAGGTTAGTTTCAGAAGGATCATATGAATGATATGACTGAACAACCAGTTCAAGAAAAAATAGAATTATCTGATTGAACACCTCTTTCATCAGGTGATTCTGAGAAAGCAGAAGCAGAATTTTTAGCACTAAAATAAAAAAGTTACTCAAAATTTACAGTAGGCAATGAATCTTTCTGGGAGAGGGTATTTAAATTTCGCACACAATTACAGCTTGACTTGCGAGAAATATGCAAAGAAGTTGGTAAACAGTTTCAAATTTATTGGAATTACTTTTGTAATCACGTGGTAATTGATGGGTATTTGTTTAAAATGTCTGATTCTGGCCGAGAAATATCGAATCTTGATTTAACAGTAGTATTCTGGCAGTGGTTCCAGAATTTTCTCAACCCCTTATCCCCAAGTACAAACGGACATTAGCTATTGCACTGATTAGTAATAGTGTACTTTCACAACTATACTTAAGCAAAAATGATAGAAAGTTGGCAGATGCAATGTGGTTTTAAATGCTGCCGGTAAGTCAGTGCTTACTGGATTCTAAATCACGTGGTCCTCTGCCTTGTCATGGCAGGAGATGATGATGATGTGACACAGTTGTTCACAGGGTACTTTTGAGTGGCACAGTTGACATGAAACCTTATGTATGCTGTTGTGTGCAGTCAACCATCAGATTCACTTAATAACATTTTATTATGGTAAGCTGACTATTAGGACAAGTGCTTCATTGTTAATATTTACTTTACTTTGTTCCAAGATCAAGTATTCCTTAACCAAACACCATTTATACAGTCAAGTGTTTGTTGTGGTGTGCCACATTCAGCACCTTCACCACTGTTCTCGAAAAAGACATGATAACCTGACTTGAGGGGATGGTATATTAATAAATATGCAGCACAGCCACGAGAACCTGCATAGCACTCACCTATGTCAATGTTTTTATGGGTCATCTAGTAGAACAAACCTTTCTAGCTTCCCAAAGGCCAAACCCCTGGTCTGGTTCAGGTTCACTGATGATACCTTCATGATCTGGACTCAGGGCCACGATACCCTATTCCCATTTCTCCAAACACCCACACCTTCTCCTCCATGCATGTTACCTGATCCTCTTCAACCCAATGCCCTGCCTTTCTGGACACTGACCTCAACCTCTCAGATAGCTCCAAACTCCCCTCTGTCCATATTTAACTAACTAACCACCAATATACTGACATTTAGACAACTGTCACACCTTCCATGCCAAAAAATAACTCTTATATGTCCCAGCTGACCCACAGACAGCATATCCTCAGTGGGCAGAACTTTCTTCCTCAGTATGCTGAAGATCTCATAAAGGCCTTTACAAACTGGTACTGCCACCAAATATTGTCGAAAAACAGATTTCTTGTACAATATCCTCACACAATCCTAATAATCCCCCCCCGGCCTCCCCAGAATCAGCTACAAGTAACAACCTTCTGACCATCCAGGATTCAAATTAACAATATCCTTCACTAGAGCGTTGATTACCTACCATAATGTCAGAAATTAGGGATGTTCTACCCAAGATCACTCCCACACCTCCTAAAGTGGTACTCCATCACCCAACCGACATACACAACATCCTGCTCCATCCTTATGCCATTCCCTGACCCCTCCCAAACCCCTTGCGAAAGGGATCTATCCCTTTCGGAGACTCGTGTACAAGCCCTGCCAGATTCACCCACCACACAGATCCTAATCCAGTCCAGTCACAGAATTATCCTAACCCAACGGAGGCGGAGTGCTATTTCATATACCAACTCTCCTGCAAGTGACAGCTTGTTATGTTGGTATGACAACCTATTAGTTGTCCACTATAAAGAATAGCCACCATCATACTGTTCCAAAGAACAACGTTGACCACCAGTGGCAAAAAATGCTGCTGAGCATATCAAGCTCTAGTTCAATGGGTGCTTTACAACTCAGGCCATCTGGATCCTTCCCTCCACAAAGAGCATTTATGAACTACACAGGTGGGAGCTATCCCTACAAACAAATCCTTCGGTCCCCCGACTCTCATGGCCTCAATCTCCACTAACCCATTGTCCACATACCCTCTAATCACCAATTACCCCTTCCTCTGTTCTGTCACCACTTCCCAATCCACATCTCCAGCTCACTTTCACTGGGCACTGCACCCGACTCCAGTACCCATGAATCGCCTAGGTAGCCTGTGCACCTGTAATTCCTATCTCTCACATTACTAGCCAGCCAATCTGTTGTCTCCTACCAAGCCGCTAGCTACCCATACTCAGTCTTTACTGTTCTCCCCTCTCTCTGTTCTCTTTTGCGTATGCCTGTAGACAACTGAATTATTTTGCTATTCGGTGGTTGGTCTCCTTTACTCCTGAAGTTACCTTGTGCCAGAACTTTCCCTTCCTATATTTACAACAACAATTCTGATGTGCTAACAAGATTTAATAATTAGCAACACAACAGAACAAAGTTCGCTGGTTACAATGGCAGAGGAATGAGTAAGAAACAAAAGAGTGTGTACTTACAGAACAGAAGTAAGATAAAAATCATACAATTACATTATTTTTTTTTTTAAAAATTATGATATAAGAGTAACAGTGTCTTTAAAAAAAGATGCTTGGAAAGAGGAAGTATTGGTTACGAACAGACTGGTGTACCAGTACATACGTAGTGTGGTAAGAGAGAGTGTAGATGTACTACCAGGGAGGACTTACACTTGTGTTAATCTACTGGAGAATAGGTTGAAGGATGTTGTATATACAGACACAATCTCTGAAGGGAAAAGGAGGAAAGTGGATTTAAAAGGTGATCAGATAGGTCTGAGGAATGAAGTAAAAATAGTACTGTGCTATGTCAAAGGTAACAAAATATGTATTTTTTGAATCCTACTCCAATGTTGTGCAAAACACAGCAAACCTAAGTTATAAAAGGTTACGAAAATGCCTGACATTGTGTAGCTGAAATAATATAGATTGACAAAACAACATGGAGGGAAAAAAAAGAAAGAAAGAAAATCCAGAAGTATCATGAGAGTTTGAGCTGTCTTAAGTCCTCAGAACGTAATTTCACCAAAATTAACTTTGAGACTAAATAAATCCTGTTATAAGATGAAAGGGTAGGCAGAGTCTATTATTCTAATTATGAGAGGTCAATGTTTGGAAGATTATTTCTTGTAATTATGGCATGTAAGCAAGATCAGTTATGTTAACTGAAGTTTTGGTTAGAAGGTAGATGTTTTAAAATAAATTCCGTTGTGAACACCGACTAGTGTTACATCTTGATTAACAAATGCAAAAGATTACAATAAACTGGCAGAAGTAAAGCTGTGAGTTCCGGGCGTGAGTCGTGCTTTGGTAGCTCAGATGGTAGAGCACTTGCCCGCGAAAGGCAAAGGTCCCGAGTTCGAGTCTCAGTCAGGAACACTGTTTTAATCTGCCAGGAAGTTTCATATCAGCGCACACTCCGCTGCAGAGTGAAAATCTCATTCTGGATTACAAGAAATGTTTGTCATCATCAGACGGTGCTATGCCCACACATAAAGTACATTATTCCCATCACACTGTATTCATCATAAATTTTATAATGTAGTGTTAAATGCTTCTACCAGAAATATGATCATTGATAAATATGTATGGTAGCTGTTACCAAAAGTATCATCATTCTATTTCAGTTATGTGTAAATGTAGGTCAGCCGATTTCAGCAAAGGGATTATTACTCACATTTTAAGACTTTTATATGGTGCAAACACTCCATACTATGAATAGCACGTAGATATATTTACTACGAGATCATACAACTAAGGGGGTGAATATGTGATAACACATACCATTCCAGAGGAGTGATGTGTATCCCTACATCTTCTTATTGACGATTAATACTCACAAACAGAATTTATTTATACAAATAAGAATATACTAACATAAAATAACATGTTGAATATAAACGTACACATATTGTGTGTTGGTTTTACTTTTATTTTGCAGATGGTAAGCTACATAGAAGGCAACGCGCATCTGCAACACAGGATGAGAATCACAGCAACTCTGCGACAGTAAATATCAGTTCAGATGCAGTAAGTACTCCATGGATTGCCCTCCTGCTCTGGAGATGTGCACACCTCCAAAGAATTGTTATATTAACAATTGAAGCATATTGTAAGAGAAGTGGGATGAACTTTGATATTTTCTTAATTTCTTTTCTATATGGAAGGATGGTTTAATGTGGTTGATGTATGTAACAAGGAAAAAATATATAATTTGTTAACTTGTAACTAATAACGAAAGTCATTTATAAAAATGTGGTGTAGAAGAAATATATATCCTGGATTTTAAAGCAATTATCACAGTTTTGAGGAAGTAGTCCAAGAGAGCTATGGTCACAGAACAGTTGAGCAGGTAATATCACACTGAAATTAATAAGCCAACACCATGCGATTTTAACCGTATAATTCAACTTTCTCTTTCTTTGCAGTTTCCCTGCTTACAAACTGGCCACTAGGGATATATTACATTTAAGAGAGAGGGGAGCTCCTTGACAAAAAAAGCTCAAGTATTTACGATGACAATGTTTTCGGCTACATTTTCCCCCTTTGCTGGTGAATGTTTCAAGACTTTCTGTATGATGTAAGTAAGCAAGTGGGGGCCAAAACTCTGGAATCTTATTTACAAAATTTATTCTCTGCCACTTTCTAACTGGCTGCTTTGCATCTGATGAAACCACTTTCTCACAACGATCAATGTCTGATATCACAATATTGTGCACTCAGTGTTATAGAATGATTTTAACAAAGCCATAGACTGCCTGACTTAGGATTTTTCTTCCCTACCCTTGTCTTTTTTTGAGTTCTAAATGGTTCACAGTACTGTTAACAGTCTACATGCATCTGACAGAGAGCAGCAGGAGAGAGAGAGAGAGAGAGAGAGAGAGAGAGAGAGAATGAATTTCTCTTCTTTTTGCAACACAGTATATCCATAATAGAGAAACAAACTGAAGGAGAGAACGAGTATGAATCACAACACAATTCCACATGCTCATAAATAATAGCCAAAACCATAAGAAGAGTACAAAGTCATTGGGGAATATACTAAGATCTAAACTTTTAAAATTGTGTGTGTAGCCTGCGATGTTGTCACTGATAACAAATTTTTCAGGGATCTCAAGAGGAGAAGATACACTTAAACTATGTCAGGCAATGGTCACAGTTACTAATTAGACTGAATATTAATAAGGAATAGGTACAAGGATTAAATTAAAAATGTAAAGTGCTACCCTGGATATCACAGATCTCAATTCAGATCACAATATGATGGACATCTCAGAAGGAAATTGATACTATCAAAAATGAAACCAACTTTGTTCAAGAACAATATAGCAGTTTTGGATTCATTCAAAAATATGACACATGAAGTACTATGCAAACAAACAGATGGAGGTGGCAATGAAAAGAAACGGAAATTGTTTCAAGAAGAGGTGTCCAAGACATCAAAACTTTGCTTCAGAAAAAAAGTAAGGTGCTGTACACGCAGAGGACAACAAAAATATCAACATGATTAAAGGACGAAGAAATTCTACAACACTATGCGATTAATCCAGATACAGATAGTATCCTCCGAAGTGCAACAGAGAGACTAAAAAATGTAGGTAAAGAATTGATTAAAGAAATACAGGAAAACAAGGCAAAAGACGCAATAGAATGAGCTTATCAAGTTCAGAGCCATTTCAAAAGAATAATAATTTTTAGTAAAAATACAAGATAAAGAGATAATAATAAGAGAACAAATAATACAAAAATAATGGCAGCCGTATGGGGGAAAAGAGAGAGATGGAAAATATTTTGATTAAAATTTTTCATAAATTGTGAGTGAGGTTGATGAACATCAGCTCCAACCACCAGCACAGAGGAAGGAATTCAAAAGAGCATTGATAGGGGTAAAATATTTTGGAACTGACAACATGAGGGTTACTGTAATCACTCGGTGAAATAGTAAAGATATTTTACTTCTGATGTTAGATGGTATTTACATGAAGGAATAAGTACTGTGTGCTTTTTGCAAGCATAACACGATGTATATTCTTAGCACCAGCAATGCAAAGCACTGTGAGCAGCATAGCTGCCAAACTTGACAAAAGGTCTCAGCCTTCAAGGTCTGGGCAATCACAAAGGATGGGCTTATTGGTAGCTCCCATCTTAGGCGCATAATGGGGACCCTTAGGGATATGGCAGCTAGGGAGGGGAAGAAATCCAGTGTGCACTCCGCGTGCATTCCGGGTGGAGTCATTCCTGATGTGGAAAGGGTCCTTCCGGATGTCATGAAGAGCACATGGTGCAGCCACCTGCAGGTGGTGGCACATGTCGGCACTAATAACATGTGTCGCTTTGGATCTGAGGAAATTCTCTCTGTATTCCAGCAGCTATATGATTGGGTGAGGGCTGACGGTCTTGCTTACGAGATGAAGGCAGAGCTCACCATCTGCAGCATCGTTGACAGAATCGACTGCGGACCTTTGATTCAGACCCTCCACCCGGCTCTGCACCAGAGCCTCAGACGGTTTTGCGACCGTGTTGGCTGCAAATTCCTTGACTTGCGCCATAGGTTGGTTGGGTTTCGGGTTCCGCTGAATAGGTCAGGCGTTCACTACACTCAGCTGGCAGCTACACAGGTGGCGGAGGCTGTGTGGTGTGGACTGGGCAGTTTTTTTTAGGTAAGAGGGCCTCGGGAAAGTACAGGGTGGGCTGCAATCTAAAAGGGTGCATGGCAAATACAGGGCGTGCTTGGATCAAGGAACAGTCGGAATTATAGTTGTAAATTGTTGTAGTTGTGCTGGGAAAGTCCCTGAGCTTCAAGCGCTAACAGAAAGCACAGAAGCTGAAATCATTATAGGTACAGAAAGCTGGCTAAAGCCTGAAATAAGTTCTGCAGAAATTTTTACGAAGTCTCAGACGGTGTTCAGGAAAGATAGATTAGGCAGAATTGGTGGTGGAGTGTTTGTGTCTGTCAGTAGAGGTTTATATTGTAGTGAAGTTGAAGTAGATACTCCGTGTGAATTGGTATGGGTGGAGGATATACTTAACAGCCGAACTAAGTTAATAATTGGCTCCTTCTACCGACCCCCAGACTCCGAAGATATAGTTGCGGAACAGTTCAGAGAAAATTTGAGTCTCGTAACAAATAAATACCCCACTCATACGGATATAGTTGGTGGGGACTTCAACCTTCCCTCGGTATGTTGGCAAGAATACTTGTTCATAAGGCAGAAAACATCTTTCGAGATTGTCCTAAATGCTTTCTCCGAAAATTATTTCGAGCAGTTAGTCCACGAACCCACGCGAATTGCAAATGGTTGCGAAAACACATTTGACCTCTTAGCCACAAACAATCCAGAGCTAATAGAGAGCATCATGACTGATGCAGGGACTAGTGATCACAAGGTCATTGTAGCTGGGCTCAATACCATTTCTTCCAAATCCACCAGAAACAAACACAAAATAATTTTATTTAAAAAAGTGGATAAAGGGTCACTAAAGGGTCACTAGAAGCCTTCCTAAGAGACAATCTCCATTCCTTACGAATTGACTATGCAAATGTAGACAAGATGTGGCTCAAATTCAAACATATAGTAGCAACAGCAAAGAGAGATTCATACCTCATAAATTGGTAAGAGATGGAACTGATTCCCCATGGTACACAAAACAGGTCTGAATGCTGTAACAGAAGCAACGGAAAAAGCATGCAAAGTTCAAGAGAACGCGAAATCCCAAAGATTGGCTAAAATTTACAGACGCGCGAAATTTGGCACGGACTTCAATGCGAGATGCCTTTAATAGGTTCCACAACGAAACATTGTCTCTAAATTTGGTAGAAAATCCTAAGAAATTCTGGTCGTATGTAAAGTACACAAGCGGCAAGACGCAGTCAATACCTTCGCTGCACAGTGCTGATGGTACTGTTACCGACGACTGTGCCTCTAAAGCGGAGTTATTGAACGCAGTTTTCCGAAATTCCTTCACCAGGGAAGACGAATGGAATATTCCAGAATTTGAAACACGAACAGCTGCTAGCATGAGTTTCTTAGAAGTAGATACTCAAATCGCTTGATACAGGCAAGTCTTCAGGTCCAGATTGTATACTGACTAGGTTCCTTTCAGATTACGCTGATACAATAGCTCCCTACTTAGCAATCATATACAACCGCTCGCTCACCAATAGATCTGTACCTACAGATCGGAAAGTTGCGCAGGTCGCACCAGTGTTTAAGAAGGGTAGTAGGAGTAATCCATCAAACTACAGACCTATATCATTGACGTCGGTTTGCAGTGGGGTTTTGGAGCATATACTGTATTCAAACATTATGAATCACCTCGAAGGTAACGATCTATTGGTACGAAATCAGCATGGTTTCAGAAAACATCGCTCTTGTGCAACACAGCTAGCTCTTTATTCGCTCGAAGTAATGGCCACTATCGGCAGGGGAGCTCAAGTTGATTCCGTATTTCTAGATTTCCGGGAAGCTTTTGACACCATTCCTCAGAAGCAACTTCTAATCAAGCTGCGGGCCTATGAGATATCGTCTCAGTTGTGCGATTGGATTCATGATTTCCTGTCAGAAAGGTTGCAGTTCATAGTAATAAACAGCAAATCATTGAGTAAAGCTGAAGTGATATCGGGTGTTACCCAGGGAAGCGTCCTGGGACCTCTGCTGTTCCTGATCTATATAAATTACCTGGGTGACAACCTGAGCAGTTCTCTTAGGTTGTTCCCAGATGATGCTGTAATTTACCGTCTAGTAAGGTCATCCAAAGACCAGTATCAGTTGCAAAGCGATTTAGAAAAGATTGCTGTATGGTGTGCCAGGTGGCAGTCGACGCTAAATAACGAAAAGTGTGAGGTGATCCACATGAGTTCCAAAAGAAATCCGTTGGAATTCGATTACTCAATAAATAGTACAATTCTCAAAGCTGTTGATTTAACTAAGTACCTGGGTGTTAAAATTACGAACAACTTCATTTGGAAAGACCACAAAGATAATATTGTGGGGAAGGTGAGCCAAAGGTTGCGTTTCATTGGCAGGACACTTAGAAGATGCAACAAGTCCACTAAAGAGACAGCTTACACTACACTCGTTCGTCCTCTGTTACAATATTGCTGTGTGGTGTGAGATCCTTACCAGGTGGGATTGACGGATGACATCGAAAGGGTGCAAAAAAGAGCAGCTCGTTTTGTATTATCACATAATAGGGGAGAGAGTGTGGCAGATATGATGTGCGAGTTGGGATGGAAGTTATTAAAGCAAAGACGTTTTTCGTTGCGGCAAGATCTATTTACAAAATTTCAGTCACCAACTTTCTCTACCGATTGCGAAAATATTTTGTTGAGCCCAACCTACATAGGTAGGAATGATCATCAAAATAAAATAAGAGAAATCAGAGCTCAAACAGAAAGGTTTAGGTATTCGTTTTTCCCCACGCGCTGTTTGGGAGTGGAATGGTAGAGAAATAGTATGATTGTGGTTCGATGAACCCTCTGCCAAGCACTTAAATGTGAATTGCAGAGTAATCATGTAGATGTAGATATGTCATAGGTAAGGTAAGACTCCATACAAGGACATCAAAAGGCACTGAGCAGGGATGCGGCTTGTCTATATTCTTATTCAACTTGAACTTGATAAATGGAATGAACAAATTCTCGGAAAACTGAAACAGTGGGATAACAGTTAATGAGAAATATTTCAAAATTAGCATGTATTGGTCATAAACTTGCACACTGAAAAAGGGGAAAAAGAAAACATTGCAAGCTCTAGAGATATGAAGCTCGAGGAGAATGTTGAAGATATCGTGGACAGACAGAGACAATGAAATAATAACAGGAAAGAGCAGAGGGAAAGTGGAAGGGGGCAGGGGAGAGTGAGGGGAGGGAAGGAGGAGGAGGGAGAGAGGGAGGGAGGCAATTCACCCATCCGATCAGGAGAATGATGTAGGGAATAAAACAAAGGATGGCCACAAGAGGAATCCAGCCACAAAATGTAAGCTGGTAAAAACTACACAGACATCATGACACTAGAAACAAAAAGGTGAGAAGATATGAAGAAGCCCACAAACTCATAGCTGGAGAAAATGAAGAAGCAGCAGATGTAGTTACACTTGGCAAGAATGGAAGAAAGAAAAGATGGTAACTTAAAAAAAGGCACTGTCCTTACCCTCACTTGAGGAGATTTAAGGAAATAAATGATAATTAAAACTATGCCTGGCATGAATTTCAGATCAACTCCAGAAACCAAGTCAATTACCTAGCCACATCACTTTGTAATGTCAGTAGGAATAAGAGAGCAGAGAGAGGAAGAAGAAGAAAATCAATTCAAGTAACTGTAAAGCAAAGTATATATAACACAATGTGTTAGTTAATAATGAATACGGTGAATGCAATGCAAATGAGCACTGAGAAAACCGTAGTGCCATATCTAACGAATATGGCAACACTTGACAAGAAACCAGCAAAAACTAATTTCATAAAGAAATATGAACAGGCAAATGCACCAGTATGATGAAAATGACACATACAATAATGTAATGAATTCTCTTGATGGAGACAAGATGTACAGTCCCATTACATTGATTAAAATAAAAAATAAAAACAAAGCCGGAAGAGCGTGAGCATCATCTCAGTAGTAAACATGACATGATTAAATAGATTTTTAATGAAGAATATTTCTGAGACAAGTTAGGAATCATTCTGAGCTACATTTATTCAACAAATTTGTGGGATATGAATGTTACCTGTGTTCACAGGTACTGTAATGTATGTATGTGCTGTTGGAAAGATAAATAATTTCACAGTTTTTTCAAAAATAAAAAGTTGAATCCAAAGTACTGCCCATACATTTTACCTTTCAGACTCATATAAACAGGCTCTACCCTGTATAATACTGGTGACAATACTGTTAACCTCTTCCATAATGGTCCACCACTTTCATTACACTGCCAAAAATAGAAGTAATTTGTGTTCTATGCACACAAGCACCAACAAACTTAAAGTAATACAATGGTAGTAGACCTCTGTATGTTTCGTGTGAACATAGCTGAAACTGCCATCCATGAAAAATTTTATAGCCAGCAACTGTGAAGGACCGGAAACTGCATTACCAGTTTCTTCAAGCAAAATAATATGACGACAACCGCACTGTATCTTGTTTCTGTGTTATACTACTCTTTGGCTTAATATCTTAGCAACTATGCTATTATTATGAACTTTACCTCTGTCTGATTTATCAGCTCTAGGGATATGAGAGGCCACTTAACAAGTATGCTATCATATCTTGTTGCTGTGTTATACTACTCTTTGGCTTAATATCTTAGCAACTATGTTATTATTATGAACTTTACCTCTGTCTGATGTATCAGCTCTAGGGATATGAGAGGCCACTTAACAAGTATGCTATCATTATGGATTTTCCCTCTCTCTCTGACTTACCAGTACAAGGAATATGAGAGGTACAGGGAAAGTGTGCACATAGCAAATGAATGACATAAGTTTACGGAATGTGAACAAACAAGTTTTCTGACCAACTGCATTGAAATCCAAGAGCGCATTTATCAGGCACTTGATACAATTAGGCACTACCAGTTAATATTTCACAAAACTAACCATTTACTTATTTTAAAACTTATTATTGGAAAACATCTGAATGCTTTTAATAGTTGAGTATTAATGTCCAACATGCGCATTCAGTTTCTAATGTGCCTCAACTGCTTTTAAGTGATGAAATTGGCTTTAACTGTAAGAAGCACAACAGCAGATTACGTATTCCTGTTGCAATGCGCAATGTAAAGCAATATTTCTTTTGACACTGCAATGTAGCTGCATCACAGCTTAAATGATTGCATTATGTTGCTGAAACCTTTTGGTCTAAAACTATGGAAGCTTCTAGGTTATTTTTCAGCATGAACAGCTGAATCATGTACACAATGTTCACTACCAAAAATTATGGATATTACAATTTTGAACAATAATTAAATTACATATGTTCTGCAACAAGTAGCGAGAGGCAATGTTTGTTACACAATGCAAAACATGAAAATAATATTAGTCAACTGCTGCCATCAAAAATCACAGTTTGATTCAACATCAGAAAAAAAGGAAAATGTCATGTTTCATTAAAAACTGCTGTTTTTTCACTATGCCACTAACCCCCCCTCCCCCAAACAATTTGATAATGCCATCATCTACAATAAATATTCATGCACCAATCTATAAAATAAAAATAACTTGCATGATGAAACTATAACATTTGATGACAACAGTATACCATGTTGCAGTAAAGAAAAAAATGAAATCTTTAAGGCCTCTACATAATTTTAAATTGTGTGTGTCCAAAATCAAGTCCCAAACTGAAATCTTAAAAACCACTGACACTGAAATCTGTTTAGTATTTCTCAGATTGTAAGTAACGAACAAAAATAATGGAAGCAATCAGAGTGGCCACTCTACTGTTAAGGCGTTAACAGTTGACAAGCACACACAAATGAGGCTCATTTCGTTTCAAAGCTCTCAGACAAAGTCCTTCCTGACCAATTAATAAAGAATGCAAACACGCATGCATACACTAAACTGTCTTGGGCTAAAGCACTGGAAGAATGTGGTCATCCAAAACATGTCTCTATCCGTGTATGTTTTGTTAGCTTTCTTCAAGAAAGAACAACACTATGGTTATTAGTTATCTTTACACCTATCAATATTTGTATTCCATTTTCAACTTTCCAGTATGATATTAGTACAAAATAGTTGGCAAATTTGTGCAAAATTCCTGGGGGAATAATGACGCTGACTACATTTTTAACATACACTGGATCATAAGCTCCACAGCAAATGTCTACAAGTCGTGTCATAAACATCAGTCTCCTAAAAAATCGTTTAACAGGCTATTGATTCAACTAATGATCTTGCAGCCTACTGGAAATGTAGTAAAGATTTACAGGAGTAGAACGTAATATTTTGAAAACAATGTAGATGACCCAATTTAAAACTGATAAATAATAGCTCTAGTAATTGTTGGTACTAAACTCTTTTTTAAAAAAGCAGCCATTAAAACTGAGGCACTGGGAACCTATCTAAAAAATAAACAAACAGGAAGTTCATAAGATGAATTATTACACACGCTATATTTAAGTACGTGATTTCAGTTATCACATGACATAACATGACTAGGAGAAAACAAACCAGACAGCTATGAGGAAAAAGTCCATTACAGTATACTGGGTCTGGAAGATATGCAAAACAATTATATCCTATATAGACTCACTTTCATAAATAGGGCTGTTAAAAGACCTGCATAATTATGTGGTAAATATAATCAGTGATACCAAATCTCAGACAATGAAATGAATGTAAGCCAAATGAATAACTGTGAAATGAAAGTGGATTTAGTAAATTTGATGTCAGAAGTTGTAATAAAATATAAATGACCAAATGGTTTAACTTATGCAGAGCACTGATGGTCAAGGAGTTGAACTTAGGGGGTAGCATCCAGTCAATCTAGTCAGAAATAGATTGTAATAATGAATGCATACACTGGAAAGGCAAAGTTAGGAATGTGATCCAGAAATAGAGGGAAGAATAAAAATTTAAAAATATTTTTAATAGTATCTTCAACATTCCAAGCAAAAACTTCGAAATAATTAACAACAGACATTAGATATATTTTACCAAATTTTTATAAATGTTCCAGAAAAGGAATGGGCTGGGAATGAATGAATACCAAAACAACTTGACTTTCTTGAAAATCCAGTCTTTTCTACAAAAGATAACCCCTGACAGAAAAAGATAAACAGAAACAATTTATGGAATGGCCCATGTATGACTGGAGGGCAGAGGATACAAGGGAATTTGTATTTCCAAATAAAAAACCAACAATAACAGAAGGTACTCAGGAATGAAGCAATAGACAAACAAAGTCCTGAGAGGTGGGTTTCTCACAAGGATTGAATTGTCTTTAGGCCAATAGCCCTGTAAAGCCATAGTAAACATTCAGCAAGAATGCATTTTATGTGAAGGGGATCTTAACTGAAGTTGAATAAAATATTAATTTTCCAACAACTGGTAAATCTGGATGAAAGACATTTAAATATCTTTGAATCTTTGAGCAATCTAAGTACAGTAAATTCAAAAGTGGTGGTTTCACCACTGGAAATGGGCATTACCTATATCACATGATGTAAGTGGTAGAAATAATGAGAAGCACAGTAAAAAAGTGAAAGAAATAGTTCTAATAGCAATTGGAAGTTTATGATGATTTTCATATAAGGTATTGTAGATAACAGATTGATTTACAATATCATTGACTGTGGACTGAGTACATAATGTTAAGGTTAACTTACATCTCAGAAGGGATGAATACCATACCGGAGAAAGCCTGAGACACATTTTTGGAGGCAAGAAGATATGGATTAAATGAGGAGACCCTGGTTTACAAATTGTAGGTCCTAGTTACAGATTGTAGATTCTAGTTACAGATTAAACAAGCCACTTGCTGTGAAAGGATATGAAACCAAAGATGCTGTGGATGGAAGAACAAACTTAACAATTAAAAGGCAATATTATGAGGGCAACCCACTTCAATGTGATCAGAAACAAGAGCTGGTAGAACACAAAGACATTTTTTCAACCAATGTTATTCAGTGGTATGAAAGTTGTTTCAAGATTAAAGAATAAACAGTTTCCTAATTTAAAAAATCTTATTATATTGCTACAGATTCAAAAAAAGAAGTAAGCAAATAAGCTGATATAATAGAACAAACTAATGGTCCACATAAAAATATATTTCAGGCCGTGTAAAAAGTAGAAAAAAAGTAAGGTTATTTTTCCAATCGGACAACGTGCTTCAGTTGACTGGAATAAGAAGAAATTATCTATTATGTATTCAGGAATTATTAATGAAATTTGTATGGGCAAAACTTGAGTTGTACTGGTGTAATGGCCAGTAACTGGCAGCTGCCATTAGCAACCAAATCAAGATTGCATACTGCTTTTTATTTCAACTGAAATGTTAGCTTACATAGGCACACTGGTATTTGCCATGCACCAAACACTGAGGCATGATCAACTCAGTATATTAATTTATTAACTGTGTCAAAAACTGGGACGAGTGCTGCAAAATTGTTAAAAAATAAACACCCATTTTACTGAAAACACTTTGCTTTCCATATTTTGGGTAGTATGGACCAAAACAAGACAAAAATATCTAGTACACATGGACTCGAAAACGCCTACCTTAAATGCTATGGGCACTTGTTCAATAGATGGACAAATGCTCTTAGCTAGGGACAGGAAAAAATAATTTTATTTTATGGCCATTTTTTGTCAAATTCAGTGCAAATTTTTGACATACTAAGTGCCATTTTGTTTCCAATTCTCTGTTATTTTATTTCATCTATTTCAGTGTTTTTTCTATCCTTTACCATCTTATTTTTCTCCAATTTTGGTCTTATTTTTCTCCAATTTGAGTGATTGTGCCAACAGCCGAGGCTTGGAGGGCAGCAAGAGTGACAGGCAGCATACACACAGTGTACAGTACACAGGTCTATATTGGATGACGAATTGCAGCTTGGCATCAGTTTTCAGCAGGACTCAGCAGCAACAGCCATATTCTCCTACAGATGGTGTAGAGAATGGACTACCGAAATACTGAATTACAGTGTAACCCTGCTTTTACATTCCCTGAATTAACATTTTCTTGCCATTTATGACTTTTTTTATCACTTCTATCAAATTTCCTCTGCCAACAATGTTAATTCATACCTGATTTTGAGTCTACATATTTATGTGTGTGTGTGTGTTATTTTATTGTGCCTGCCTACCGGCACTTTCCTGCTTGGTAAGTCTTGGAATCTTTGTTTTTAATATATTTATGACTTTCCTATGATTTACACTTTATAAAAAATGGTTGTGGAGAAAAAAACTGATGTAAAATGATGCTGGCATGATGATGGCCATGAGGTAATGTTTACAAACATTCCGCAGTTAAGAGTCTTGACACTGGGCACTCTACTTAGCAGATTTGCCCAGTAAACATGTAAATGTTGAATAATTCATGCCATATCTCCTGCCACTGCCAAGCTCTACTTGGCATGGTTGCTAATAGGAGTAACTAGGTTCATTTGAATAAAGATATGATTAATCACAACCATGTCTCTACTGCACACATACAGTTTTGTGATTGTCATCATCATTGTCACATCTCTGTCAAACCATATCTGACTTTTTTTTTTTTTTTTTTTTTTACACAAACAACGTGTGTGTGTGTGTGTGTGTGTGTGTGTGTTTTTCTACATAACTCCAGAAAGATGACTACAGCACAAGAGATGCACAACAACAAATCTGCAAAGACCACACAAAATACACATGTAAATACTTGCTCTCAACAACAAGAGGGAGGAGGGAGTCAAAACGTGTTGTGATAAGCACGAAAAAATATGTAAACAGCGCACTGTTTCATTATTTGAATAATGAATGAAAGCTGCAGGCTTTCCAAAAACATCGATCATAATGTGTTAAATTGAGTCAAATGTCTCTACTTCCCAGAAAGTTATCTGTTCCCATTACATCAGCAGTTTTTATTCGATAATAAACCTTTATTATCTAATAAACAAGTCCATGACAAGAATTTTGATGCCTATCGTGTATATAGAATGGGAAAATGTAAGGAGATATCCTATCTGTAACTTCTGCAAGTTATAATACTATTTCCTACAGGTGATATTTTTCCACTTTACACCTTCTTTAAGTCCCTTGAAAAGTGTAAAAGTGGGATTCCAATGAATGCTGATTTTAAGATCCAGCAGCAAACCCAAGAAGACTCTGAAGGCTTATTACATCAGGAAAGCATATAAAGTCACAACTTATAGGGTTTTACCATAACATTCTGCAGTATATACACAAAACAGAAAAGACAAAATAATTAATTTTGTTTCTTACAAGTTGGCCAGAGAAGGACTTGTGGTGAAAGAAGAACAGATCGAGATGTGATACACATGACTTGTGTCCTAGATAACTTTTCTATCACTTAGTAATTGAATACCATCACAATAGTGTTAAGCCAAAAAATGGTATGTTACAGGTAGGGACGCTTGTGGACAATTGTGAAATATAATAAATTGTAAGTGTAAAAGTGTTCCTGTAAAACAAATCATTATCTTATTCCATCACCTTTCATGTTTGCATCTGGATAACCTTAAGGCCAACTTCACAGTGAGCTGCTGGCATACATCATACATAAAGTGCAAGGGGGTATCCTATACATAACTTTTATTTCCCACATTTCACACCATTTTTGGAAGTATCTTGAAAAAAATAAAAGTGTGGTTTCACTGTATGATTTTTATTCTGCCCAGTACAGTTGTCGGCCCATATCTGTAAATGTCATTTGACAATGAAAGATGAAAGCACTTTTAGAACACAAGATGTGGTCCGATTTCCACTGCAACCCTCATGGCACGAGAACATAATTTTGTGATATTTCACCAACATACAAGCACAGGTTGTAACTTGACAAGTGCCTGCTACAAAATATGTCTGCACAAGTTAATGTGGGGGCACAAATTACCTTTTGCATTTCAGCACAAATTGTGCTTCAGAGCATATGTAGCTTCCTATTATCATTGTTGAGAGAGGTTTTGCTTTTTCCGCCTTTCACAGATGCAATGCTTTAAAAGCAGAAATGTCCAATTTGTTGATGATAACTATGCAATTTGTCTTATTTGTCAGTCACATATTGTGGATGTGTTACAACAAGGTTGATGGAATGCCAACTTAGGAAACCCTCACTTAAACACTCTCCTGTTGAACTGGTGATCTACAGAAGACTCAGGTTGCAACATTTTCAACAGCTGGTACAGTCTATGAATAATGAGAGAAATCTGAAGTAAAGTAATATTTCATTGATTTATGCCACACATAATGATTTTCCTCTGCTAAAAATGGCATTATATGTGACTTGATCATTACTTTATCAACTTCAACTTTTTAACATAGGAACACAAATTTTATTCCAATGACCTTCAAAAATTTGCACTTTTTCTTCTTCTTCTCCTCCTCCTCCTCCTCTATTACAGTATACACATTTGTCTGTTAGCTCCTTTATTGCACGCAGCTTTGGATACTCCATAACAAAACACGTGCTTTCAGCCTCAGTCCTTTATTGTTGTTAAGGCAGTTCTATAATATATATATATATATATAAAAAAAAAAATAAAAAAAAAAAAAAAAAAAAAAAAAAAGGATGGCTATAGTGATCCTCAGTTTGACATTGAATTTAGAAGCTCAGAAAGTGAAAAAGAATGTAATGTTGTGTCATCAGAAAGTGAAAGTGCCAACAATTCGTCAGTTGAGTGACAAGTGTTCACCAGGGGTATGAGATAAATACATCCCACTGTGCTCCAGCCAGCTTCTCCAAGATTGATGTTCACAGAAAACATTGCGAAATACATGGTTAGACTTCATAGCTACAGAGAAACTAAAAAATAACTTCAAGGCTCAGGATATTTTAGTCAAAGTCCAGTGCATGATTATATATGGGAATTTATTATTAATGATCTACAAAATTTTGTTAAGTCCTCATATTGGGCTTTAAAAACTATCCTTTTATGTCTAGATGTAATGCCATTCATTACAGAATGTTTTTAATCAATTAAAAAAAAATTATGTGAAGGGGTCAAAAAATCTGCTGGAAACTTGCACAAGCCCACTGTCAGAAGGTACGCAATATACAATAGAAACATGCCTCCTACTTAATGTTGGATTATCATATTTTCCACCACAAATTCTCTCAATATTCATGATATTAACATTCTAATGCCCAGAGGGGTCAAAATGACCCTTTTTGCAGAATGATTCAAGCAACATTTACTTTCGTAACATTTATTTATTTGGCATGTACTTTCATTACATTAAAAGACACTGCATTTCACCTAATCGATCCTCACTTTTTTCCAGTTTCACCTTTAACGTCCAGAGGGGTCATATTGAGCCTTTTAGAAAAAATGCTATAATTTTGTTTATAGTTATGCCATACATTTGTCTCCTGCATTTTCAAGCATCAGCTACTTTACTCTGTAGTGCAATAATTTACTTTTGTTCATATTATTGCCATATGAAATGACAACAATGGACTCTGTTCACCATTGTCCATCATTCCTTTGTAAGACTCAGTCTTTCAAAGGTATCTGTGAGCTGAAGATTGAAATGAATCCAAAAGAGGATTTACGATATGAAGAGATTTTTGCAGAGTTACAAAAAGTTATGAAGTGTGATTCAGATGGTGGCAAACTTTTTTCTGACGATTTAGAGGAAGAGTTTTTACTTTAGTCATTGAGAGAAGATGAATCACCTAATACTAATGATTGACTCTTCAGATACAGATAATGGAAGTTTACGTTCTAGTAAGTATATTATTATTATTGCTGCTATTTATAATAATCATATTTTAATTTACATACGATTTTACTGTACTTACTTTAGATTTTATGGTGGCTTTCTTAGATTTGTTCTATTATTTGTGCTCTCTAGATCGAGAAGAATCATGTAACAGAAGAGGAGAAAATCCTGTTCCTCGGAGTGTAGAACAAGTGACTGCTTCTTCGTCTGATGAAAGACATAAAGAAGTTGTTCCTGGTGGAACAGTCTGGATAGAAGCACTGCCTAATTCACAAGGTGGGTGTCTTCCTAATCACAATATTTTGAGAGACTCTCCTGGACCTACACCACATGCAAAAAGAAATGTAAGTGATGAATTTGTCTCAAGTGCTTGGCACTTGTTCATAGGCAACTGTATAATCAAACATATCTTGTAATGCACTATAACAGAGGCAAACAGAGTACTAAGAAATGACAGCTGGTCAATGACCGTGGAAGAACTAGAAGCATTTACTGCAGTTATTTATGCTCATGGTGTGAGTGATTGCTGAAGTACAGACCTTCACAGCTTATGGTCAGTTTCCTGAGACCTACAACCATGAGTAGAAATAGACTCTGTGAGAGTATGAGATTCTGGAGGTTAGCCGGGAAGTCTACACACTCTGTACGATTACAGAATGATAAGTTTGCATTGGTTTCTCCTGCCTAGAACAAATTCATAGAAAACTGTACAATGTGTTACAAACCTGGAAGTGACATAACAATACACAAGCAGCTCTTCCCAAATAAAACTAGGTGCCCGTTCACACAATTCATGGCTTCAAAGCCTGACAAGTATGGGCAAAAATACTGGTTAGCTGTAGATATTGAAAGCAATTATGTACTCAATGGTCTCCCTTATCTTGGTAAGGATACTGCACGATCCGAAGATGAAGGGGTTTCAGATTATGTAGTGATGCATGTTATAGAACCATTTCTGGGCAAAGGCAGAAATGTCACTTACAGACAATTACTTCACTTCACTCAAACTAGCTAAAAAATCGAAAGAAAAATCAACATCCATTGCAGGAACTGTAAATATAGCAAGAAGAAAAATACCACAGGCTCTGAAGTCCTTGAAGAATCCTCTATATTTACTCCACAAAATAGGTAAGACATGATGATATTTCCTTGACAGTCTATAAAGGGAAGAAAGCAAAAAATGTGCTAGTAACGTCTTCCCTTCATCCTAGTGTTATCATAAATACAAATGAGAAAAAAAACTCCACAAACTGTACATTACTACAACAACAAAAATTGGAGCTGTCGTAGAAGATAAAATGATGAGGCAGTATTCAATCAAGGCTTCCTCAAGAAGATGGCCAGTGCAATCCTACAATATCCTTGACCTAGCAGGAATTAATGCATGTGTAGTATTTAGGTATGTCAAAGGGAAGAAGATCAAAAGAAGACACTTTATTCAGCAGCTTGCAGATGAACTATGCTCTGAGTATGTGAAGAATCACTTTCCCCTATGGCCACAGACAAGAATGAAAATAAAGATGAAATGCCACAGAAGTGCCGTAAATGTTAAGTTCTCAAAATTCTGCAAATGTAATGAAACTATTTTCAAGTGCAGTGTTTGTAAGAAGATGGTTTGTAGAAAATGTACAAAGGAAACTGCATACAAATGTGTAAAACAATGAAGTAGGTGAAATTTCTGTACACATGAAAAGTTCAATTTTATGAATTTAGAACACAGAAAAGCCTGTCACTTGCTTACACTTGTTTGGGTGTTACTAGGTTCACTGAAATTTGTTTATATGTCAACAAATAATATAATTTGTGTCTGTTCTTTTTATTCACAACTCTGTATCTGAAAAGGCTATAAATCTTGTAAACATTAAAATATACTAAATGCTTAATATTTCGAAATAATAATTCAGAAAACTTTTTTTAAATGGTAGGGGCCAAATGACCCCTCTGGGCATTCACGGGGACAGGCAAAGTCTGGGCATCTGAGTGTTACTGAGACCCATCAAATATATTCCTTATACATCAGCTGTCCATTTCCAAACTCCTGTATGAAGTTTTCTTATAGCCTCTTCAGTGAATTTACAGCACTTATAATGGCACTTTTAAACATTGCCTCGGAAAGAATTTTGTGTGTAAGCAATTTTGGTTAAACACACACAAAAACTTAAAGTAAGAGTAAGGAGTCAGTAATTTCATGTTACCACTCTAAATGGGAGGGGTTTTGGTAGCATACTGATTTACAAACACAGACATTTATCACAACAAACACTACTACTTGTTACCACCACAAGTAGACACACTGTTGTTGAGACAATGTACAAGGAGACACTACCTTGTCCACACCAACAGCTCGGCACATAACTTACACTATCTAATGACTATGGTTTCATCTTAAGTTTGTTATATTTAGACATACTACCTTCTCTGTGCCACTGGCATGCTCATATACTACCTTTTCAATACAAAACTCAAAATCGAAATTTTTGGCAGTTACGACCTTTCCCACGACAGTGCCTCAATTTTACTTAAGTACCAGGACTAGGTTTTTTCTGAAGTTATACTGAAGCAAAAAGATGTTCCTCTCAACTGTTGAATTATGGTTGGGAGAAGCAACAAATGATTTGTTCGAGTTCTTCCACGTCAAATCAACACAGGGTCTAAACCTCACCATCTTAGGTTTTCTTGAACTTTGGCAGAGGTGTCCTGTTGGTATAAAATTGGAGAAATATACTGATATACGTCAACTCGTTTCTGAATTACAGAGTTGTAAAGTTATCACAAATGGGCCCAAAAATGGAACAGCAACTTTTAGAATTGTTGCAGAAGCTTTCCTAACTGAGCTACAGGGTTGGGATGAATACCATTTTATAGCATTTTTCACGCCGAAGTAAAAATGACTTTTCTTCATCTAGCTGGGCCATCTACATCCCTCTCATATCCAAGAAATGCTGATATTCTGTGGATATCAGTAATGGATGTTTTGGTGAAAATAAATCCCGTGATTCCTACTGGAAGAAATTACTCTTTACATGAATCTGATGTGTACCAAACGAATGAAGCCTTTACAAATTTAAATTAATAAAATTAGTTAATAGTTAGTTTTACTGTAAACTATTTACTCGAATCTTTATTGCAACAGTGTTCATGTTTATTTTCATTAACATGTTAATATTAGTACTGTTGTAATAATTAGCATGAGTACACAATCAAATTATTGGAAATATAGCTTGTCATATTTTCTTTTTTTGCACTACTGAAGAAAATATCATCCCAAATTTATATTTTGGCCTGGGATTTGTAACAATACTAGCTCATCATGGAATAAATTTGGAAATTTTAAAATTGTACTTCTTGAAAAAAAAAATATTAATTTACAATTTTGTTTTGAAAAGAATTTTCTTATGTTAACCTATATATTATTGCCTGCCATAGGAAGGGGCATGAAAAATGATGTAAAATAGTACCCATTCCAGGTCTGGAACTCAATTAAGAAAACTTTTACAGCAATTCTAAAAACTGCCATTCCCTCTTTTTGGGCCCATTTATGATAACTTTACATCTCTGTAATTCAGAAATGAGTTGACGTATTTCAGTAAAATTTCATATTTTTCTACGTCTATACCAACTGTAAAAGAAAATCTGGTGTGAGACACTGAGGTAGAATATGGTCTTTTTCTTAGTTGATCTGAAATGGAATGACCCGCTTTAAAATACAGCTTGCGCAACTTAAGACAAGGTTTATTAAGTATCCGAAACCTTTGGAGTAACTAAAGTTATCCAGCACATTAAATATAGCCTTAACTGAAATTAAGTTGTTGCACATGTGCCACTATCCTGGTAAAGTTAGACACTGAAAAAAGATATATGACATCTAAATGTACTTAGGTTATGATACAAATAATGTTACTGCCCTGATCCTGTAAAACTGAGTGAAGACAAAATCAGCAAAGAATAAAAGGAACAATTCAAGGCAACTCAGCTAATTTAATTCAAATCTGACACATTTCAAATAAGCTGTATTATCTGACCATATCCAATTCATAATGAAAACAATGTCCAACAACGTTCAAAAAATAAGATCATGATCTGAATGAAACCGTCAGCATGAAATCCAGTACACTAGAAAAAGGTAGCAATCTGACACATTCATACGTGCTGTCCTCCACAGTACCACCACCTTTTATCCTTCCACATCATATTGTACCCTTTACTCTCCACGATTTGAGAAGTATTTCCCTTCTCCCTGAAAGTCTGTTTTTCCATAAAATGGTTGATATAAATCATGCCACAGTAAGAGCTGTCAGCTGAATGCGGACCCATTTATCTATCCTTCACACAATCAAATTTCAAGTTTTCCTCCCTTAAAGACTTTTCACTCCGATTTGTTGGCTCATATCTAAGCCATTTACAATGAACAAACTAGACTCAAGACAAGAAGCAACACAAGATGGTGGCAACAGTCTCTGCCTGTTGGGACTCTGTTGCACTACAAAAGCAAAAATGTTAAGACGTAAATTATGGTTCTGTCGGAATACAGCAAGAAAACATTTTAACAACTTCTATAACAAGCAATAGTGATTAATCTTTTGTTGCTTCTGTCTTCACACTTAACTGACATGTTATCTGCACTCCTCTATTCCATTTCCCTTTTATTTTAGTCTCACTACGCATTTTCATTTTCTCATACTAGCTGGGATTGTTTAATGTAAAACGCTTTCCATGTTCTGTCATATTATCACTAGCTATCATCATTGTACACTTTGTCCCCTGGTTAACATTGATTGGAATGAGAACTAAGCATCGTGAAAATAAATCCACATTACCTTAGATTGGCTTTAATCACAAGATTTTATTTGCAAAAAAGTGCAATGTCATAAAACAGCATAAATTATTTTTGTTTAAACACTGCAGCACAACACCCAAACTGAAAGAAAAAAAATCTCTCTCTCTCTATGAAGAAATGGTGTTATCGGGTTCACATAAACAGTTACTTACACCTGAGAACCACGAAGCTTACGTCGCAGCCCTTGAATAACTATCTGTCCTGTTGCAGAAGAAAGGGAGTTATTTGTCTGGCGACCAATAAATCCCCTTGGTTCAGTCACCAAATCAGTCAAACTACTAGTACTCCCACACTCTGAATTAGTTCGAGAAATTGAGCGCATGAGAGCTCTATTTGCACGTTCTTCTTTCGCTGTGATGCCCTGAAGCAATCTGCAAGAGATAAAAACCGTCTTTAACACATGTGTTCTTAATACACCTAGGTTTCTTCTATTTGATGACACAATTTTAATCACTGCAAGGGTAACATTCTTTTTGACTACCTAGGGTGCTCATATATTAAGGGTAAAACTTTTTCAACTAATTCAACAACCCTATGCTTTGATATACAGCAGATACAAATTCTTACAAAACTATCACTCAATGAGGCATATTATTCAAGTCGCACAAAGTATCACACTTTCTGCGTTACAGACATGGATAATAAAAATCCACATTTCTATGTCTGGACAGAAGATCAAGCTGACAATGTACTTTTAGTTATTTCAGGTCTCTGGGATAATCTGGAAAAGTTTGAATTTCCTATTGTGAATCCTAGCTTGAGGTTTTTTATAGAGGGCTGTGGAGGACAAGATAAGAAATTCTATGTGGTACACACTTTGACATTCTTTCTGCTTAAAAAAGCTCCTCAGCAGCTTAAGAATATAATGCTGTTTTTCCAGTAAGAAGCCACTCATTTATTCCTGCTGACAGAGTCTTTGAAGTTTTGGAAAAACATCTGCAAAAGAAATCTGAGGTACCTAAACACAAAAATTACCACAGTGTTTATAAATTTGTTGGTTCGATCCACATTTTAGATGAGGAAGGGAGTGTGAGACACTCCAAACCACTCAGAGAACATTTTAAAAACATGGACGGTGTCAGAGGCATGAAAAAAATATGTTATGGAAGTCAATCAAACATGAAAATGTCACAGTCAAAATAAAAATGGAGAAAATGTATCACTGCAATGTTCCATTCACATTCTTCAGCCCTATATATATATGTCTGCTTGTGTGTGTGTGTGTGTGTGTGTGTGTGTGTGTGTGTGTGTGTGGGCGCGCGCGCGCGAGTATATACCTATCCTTTTTTCCCATGTGGAAGTTTCTTTCTATTTTATTTCACTCCTGGAAATGGAAAAAAGAACACATTGACACCGGTGTGGCAGACTCACCATACTTGCTCCGGACACTGCGACAAGGCTGTACAAGCAATGATAACACGCACGGCACAGCGGACATACCAGGAACCGCTGTGTTGGCCGTCGAATGACGCTAGCTGCGCAGCATTTCTGCACCGCTGCCGTCAGTGTCAGCCAGTTTGCCGTGGCATACGGAGCTCCATCGCGGTCTTTAGCACTGGTAGCATGCCGCGACAGTGTGGACGTGAACCGTATGTGCAGTTGACAGACTTTGAGCGAGGGCGTATAGTGGGCATGCGGGAGGCGACTCTCATCGCTGAAGACGACACGTCTCCATTCGTCCCTCCATTCATGCCTCTCGCGACACCACTGGTGGCGGGCTACATGATGTTGGGGCGTGAGCGGAAGACGGTGTGCAGGACCGTAGCCCAGCTTCGCGGAGACAGTTGCGAATGGTCCTCGCCAATACCCCAGGAACAACAGTGTCCCTAATTTGCTGGGAAGTGGCCGTGCGGTCCCCTACGGCACTGCGTAGGATCCTACGGTCTTGGCGCGCATCCGTGCGTCGCTGCGGTCCGGTCCCAGGTCGACGGGAACGTGCACCTTCCGCCGACCACTGGCGACAACATCGATGTACTGTGGAAACCTCACACCCCACGTGTTGAGCAATTCGGCGGTACGTCCACCCGGCCTCCCGCATGCCCACTATACGCCCTCGCTCAAAGTCTGTCAACTGCACATACGGTTCACGTCCACACTGTCGCGGCATGCTACCAGTGTTAAAGACTGCGATGGAGCTCTGTATGCCACGGCAAACTGGCTGACACTGACGGCGGCGGTGCACAAATGCTGCGCAGCTAGCGGCATTCGACGGCCAACACCGCGGTTCCTGGTGTGTCCGCTGTGCTGTGCGTGTGATCATTGCTTGTACAGCCCTCTCGCAGTGTCCGGAGCAAGTATGGTGGGTCTGCCACACTGGTGTCAATGTGTTCTTTTTTCCATTTCCAGGAGTGTATATTAAAAACAAAGATTCCAAGACTTAGCAAGTGGGGAAGCGCCGGTAGATGGGCACAATGAGTAAACACAAACACACACAAATTCTGTGTGTGTGTTTGTGTGTTTTATTCATTGTGCCTATCTACCGGCGCTTTCCCGCTTGGAAAGTCTTGGAATCTTTGTTTTCAATATATTTTCCCATGTGGAAGTTTCTTTCTTTCTATACCAAGCGGGAAAGCGCCGGCAGACAGGCACAATGAACAAAACACAACACACACACACACACACACACACACACAAAATTACTAGCTTTCGCAACCGATGGTTGCTTCTTCAGGAAGGAAAGGGAAAGACTAAAGGATGTGGGTTTTAAGGGAGAGGGTAAGGAGTCATTCCAATCCCGGGAGCGGAAAGACTTCCATTAGGGAGAAAAAAAAAAGGACAGGTGTACACTCGCACACACTTACTCCATTAAAACACCATCGAGGTAGTTCCTATTGTAAGTGGCAGTCAGGAAGAAGTTTGTATGTCAGCTTGTTGTTGTTTTGAAGGAGGAGCACTGTTCCAGATTTGAAAGGAAATCAACAGGATGGTCACTCTGATAATACTATAAATCGAAATTTTTACCAGAAACACACTGTGAATTCAATATAAAATGATTAATGAGAATGTATTTATTGTGTAATAAATTGATTTTTCTAGTCAGCTGGCATCAAAAGGATGTTATGAACATGCTATACATTACAATCTCTTTTTTTTTAAATAAAAATATTTTAAAAAACTTTAATTTTGTATTAACAGATAACATTATTATTTGCTTAGTTAAACATTTACCTCATTAATTGTTTATTTCTATATTTTACAAAGTATTGGATCAAAGCATAGAAGTCCAACAAATTTTCCATAAATTTGAAGAACACAATTGCAAATTGTTTTCAGTTTATGATGTTGCTAGACGTACATCCCAACTTCACATTTTAAAATTTGTGACAAATGTTCCAGGTTAGGAGTAATCAGGTTTTTTTTCTTCTCCTGTAAAATTTGGTCTTCTGGAAATAATACAATATGGAACTATGCTCCTCATATATAACTATCTTCAGTTCGACATAAGCCACTCCCCATCCAATCTTGCTGAGACACTAATGACTATCAGTACCCTGACACATTAAACAATGTGAACTCCAGGTTGGAATACCAACAGTATTAGGAAAAGGTTCGATTGGTACTCACCCAAAAATGACTTGCTGAGTTTCGGACAGGGGAAAAAAAAAACACACGCTCTTCTTTATTATAGCTTTCAGCAAAAGCCCTCTTCAGCAAAGAAACACACACACATTCACAAGCAAGCACAATTCATGCACACATGACTACTATCACCAGCAGCTCGAACCAGAATGTGACTGGTGCATGAATAGCAATCTGGATGGGGCACGGAAGTGGGAGGAATAGCAGGGTATGGGTGGGGGGAGGTAATATCACTGCTAAAATGTGCAGGGACTAGAAGGCTGCTGGGTGAGACAGTCAGATGGAAGTTTTCGCTCCCTCTGTCCTCACATCCCCCTCACCCTCAATCTGTGCTGCCCTCTGGCAATGCACACATCACCCTTTCCCCTTCCCTGCTCCTCCCTTTACCTCTCCCTCCCCCTCCACCCCACCTTCTGAAGCTGCATCTAGCAGTCTCACCAAGACGCCATCTAGACCGTGCATGCATTGCCAGACAATGTTCTTCTCCTCCCCCCCCCCCCCCCCCCCCCTACAACTGGTAGTTTTATATTACCTTCAAGTCCCTCACATATAGTGTCGGACCAAAATGAAAGTAGATTCATGGTCAGTTCTTTATAAGGAAACTGAGCACAACAGGGTATGCTGATGGTAGGTGATCTCAAATCTTTTACTGATTTCCAAAGAGAATTAAAAGCTAAACACTAGAGAGAAGGAGCACAAAAGAAACTCTATAATAACAACAGAGATTTTGTTGAATTTCAACTAAATAAAGCCAAATATCTCAATGATATGATTCATGAGAAGCACCTGTCTGAAGTTATCAACAACAACCTACTGTGGAGAGTACGAGATAAATTATCCGGAAAAGGCTAGGGAAAGGTTAGTAATCTTTTAGAATATTTGGAAAAGTTCGATATGACAAAAAGGGAGTCGGAATGATGGAACAATAACTGGACAGTAGACAGGGACAGCAGAGAAGTTCAAATTAATAGTCAATTTATATGACAAAGAGAAGAGAAACAAATATAAAATACAACATAAGAATAAACAGAAATGCAGGTGGAGAGATGCTAATCAAAGTACTGCTGACAGAGATCTGGACACTCAAGAATTTCATAACAACACACAAAGAGACAACTCATAAGCTTCGGAAGATAGGCTTGATTTTCTGAAGCTGTTGCGATGGAACCAATATCATTCAAATCCAATATGGTAAAGGTAAGGCGATGATGAATAATTTATTATATGAGAATCAATGTATACCTAAAAATTACATCTGCATAAAGCTATGTGGTATGGTAGGTAAGTTATCAGTAGATATAATTGTGGATTGAGGCAGTGGAATCTGTGTTGTGACCTATAATGTAATGCATTTTGTCTGACACTGCCAATCACCAGAGTGAAGTTGACGGGAATTACAGTAAATTGGCACAGGCACAAATTCATTTCTCTATTGGCACATACAAGTTTAGTTGCCTGATGCCCCTTGTACCTCATTTAAACATCTCTATCCTTCTTGTAACTGCCTGGCTATTAAATTCTAAAGTTATTTTAGACTTTTGTACAGGATATGTAGCTTTTCCATATGGTTACAATCAAAACTAGTATCATTACCATTCGATTCCATGGCAAATAATCACAAGCATGTAACACTCGCAATAGTAGCTGTGCTACAATGAAAGGAGGTACATATGAGCCCTACATATAGGGAAAAAATATCAGTGGAAGATACAGCAACTAATATGATAAATCATAATGACTTAATGCAAAGGAGAAAGTAGACATTATTCAACTGCTTACCAGTCATTGAGAGATATTTCCACTGAAACCACAAATGACTAAAGATTTCACATGCACACTACAGATAAAACCTCACGATCCTTTCTATGCGAGACCATACGAGATACCAGTAGCAGTAAAGGACATTACATGTCATGGAAGTAATAAAATTGGGATGTAATAGAAATATCTAACAGCTTTTATAATAACCAACTGGTTATCATTAAGAAACCAGATGGAACAGTCAGGCTAGTGCTTGATGCAAGAACACTAAATAAGATAACAGAACCACAAAGAGACAGATCACCCATAATAGATGAAATGTTGACAAAATTTTCAGGGGTAAAGTGCATTAGTAGTATTGATTTAACATCTGGATATCTGCAAATTAAACTACATGAGATGTCTAGTGAATATACAGCATTTCTATCCGATGGTAGAGCTTATCAAATCAAGTTTATACCATTTAGATTGAACATCTGTGTCAGTGTCCTTAAGAGCTCTTGATAAGGAAATTGGAGATGATCTGAAAGACAAGATCTTGATATACATAGTTGATATATCAATAATACTGTAAACCTGATCACGTATATATACTTGATGAACTAATACCTCGATTACCACATTTACCCAAGTGTAAGACTACCCTGAATATACGGTGACGCCATTTATTTATTTATTTTTTAAAGGGCTCCTCCAGAAAAATTAATTTTTTTAAACATTTTCTGACTAATCAAAATTACATACTTTTCTTGGTGTAAGGTATCTGCCTACAAAGTTAACATTGGGACTATTCTAAATTTATGCCGTTTATTGTCTACAACATGATAATACAACCAAAAATAAAATACACAAAAAGAAAGTGTTTACATTAATTTTTATTTGCAATGCATTTTATCTTTACTTAGCGTACTTTTTTATCATCATCATCATCGTCATCGTCGCCATCCTAAATAAACAGCTCTGAAACTTATATCTTCATTGTCGCAAATATTTGGCTGTTCACTTCTATACTGATGTGACAGTGTTAATGTACAATGTCTTTTGCTTCCAAACATGTCATACGCGCACTGCTTTCTCACTTGCCGTGTAGAACCAGCAGCTGACACATGCCCTATCATTCCAATCATATGTCATAGCGAGTGTCGATAACATTGCCGCATGAAACACATCATTGGCCTCAATCTAGACTTTTAGCATCTCCTATGGAAGTGCATGCTATTGTTGAGTACTTGTCTAATTTTAAAGTCAACTGGATTCTGATAATAAATGGATTCAGGCAAACTGTGTTTAGACATGGAAGATGTTCATAAAAAGCTGAGGTATGTAGTATAGATCCTCACTGTTGGCAGTGTGACAAAATTTGCTATCTGCTCTCCATTCCCCTTCCCGCACTCATTAGTGTTCTCAGCTTATCTGATGTCACTGTTCACTCACCAAGCCTTCCATAGTGCTGTGCTTGAGTAACAGCGAAACATGGCGGCAATATCCTCTAGGGTGCAGGTCAATGTAACAACAGCAACTAATAAATAAATAAAACTTCAAAATCAAGATTAAGTCCAAATCTTTAACTTTTGCTCATCCTGCAACTACTGTTGGTGCTACCTTGCAACCTCCAAACCGAGTCTTTCTGCTGTAATGTATTCTTGTGATAACAACTGCAGTCAGTTTAATGTGATTGATCAGCTGAATGTCACCATCTTGTTCTAAAGTTCATCAGAAGCTGGTACCGTTTTTCTCCGGTATTCCTGTACGTGAACAGCAACCAATTTTCCCATTTTCAACCCACTTGGTAAGTCATTAGTTTCTCATAACCAAATAAAAGTTGACTTGCACTCAGCATCAAGAAATGGTTTCTGAAGGACAAGATTTTCGCTTTTGAATGTTACCTTCACATAAAAAGCAGCATAAATGTGTATGTAGGATATCCCTCGATGAGAACTTTTACTGCAAAACCTGTTCTAATACAACAAAAGTATGTGAGTAAATAGAATTTAATGCTATCACCTCCTGTGTTTCACAAAGTAGTCAATTTGTTAGGCAAAGCATAGTATAGTTGAAGTGGCTGGATCAAAGTTTCTCGCCTACCTGTGTGCACTTAACATTTGAGCAATATCAGTATTGTGTCGAGTACTTTTGCATACTGGGAATTCTTGAGCCTATTTGAATGAAAATATTGTTTGTTAAACCCTACCCTTCAGAATCCTTCAAAACAAATATGTACAAAATCACAATAGCCAAACCATATGTAAATGTAGGATGGTCCCTATATTAGTCTATTTAACAATGTAGAAACACTGACCTAACCACCATTATTTTGATTTGTGTAAATAAGAGCACCCTTTATTTGTCAAATAATGAATTTGGGGGGAAAAACTCATCTTATAATCAGGTAAATACGCTATATCCGCAGCGAATTACCTTGAAATTATCTAAATCTCAATTCGGTAGGACTTAAGTTAAATTTTTAGGATTTGTGATCAATAGGGAAGGAATAAGACTAGACACATTACGATGGACGTGATTGGGAAATGTCCGTAACTTCCAAACCAAAAACAATTGTGAGTATATTTAGGGACAGCAGGATTTTACAGAAAGTTTTTGAACAAATAAGTCCTAAATGCACGGCATATGGCTAAGTTAATGAAACAATATTCAGTGTGGCAATGGGCACAGAATGTACAGTCGAGTTCTTAGCTATCAGGGACAGTTCAGTGTCAGCACCATCACTGTTGCTTCCTGATTTCAGACAACCGTTTCACCTCACAACAGATACCTTAGATTACTGTCTAGGTGCCCAGCTGTACCAACAAAGACAGTTGGGTGTTATAGTTGAACACAAACTATTGCATTTGCAAGACATATGCTCACACATACTGAAAGAAATTATGGTATAACCGAAAACAGACATTAGCAGTAGTACAAGTGATCAAAAAGTTTAAATACCTATTAGCAGGATGAGAGACCATTGTCTGTAGTGACCACACCATCATTAACAGTATTCTAAAAAAGTAGGTTTGCTACACAGTAGGATCACTAGTCAGTATTGTTCTCATAAGAATTCAATTTTTCTGTAAGTTATGCCAAAGGCAACGAAAATGTAGTACTGGATGCACTGTCCTGGCTTCCAATAGGTTTATGGCCACAAAAAGACTGCAAAGAACTTGGCACTTCCACAATATATTTTTTGAAAACTAGCAATTTAGGTAGGGAAGTTATAAATTTCTGTCATAACTTCCAAACAGAACAGCTCGAAGGTCAAGCACAACTTAGAACATACTCAATGGTTAGAAAATGGGAGTGAAGAGTTAAACACCAGATGGAAGCTTCACACATGGATACTAGTCCACTAGTCACAGTTTGAGTAAGTGGTTGCTATTTATTCCATTCAACCACACTGAATTAATAATATCGCGTATGTATCTAGGGTACAGCCACTTTGGCCCTAAGAGATGTGTCAAGCACGTTAAAAAGTATTATTACTTTTAAAACATGCAGTGACAAGTTAAAAACATTTTATGACAGTCTGAGATTTGTCAGAAAGTGCAAATACAGATGACAAAACTGCGTACCTTACTTCATTGCATAATACTCAATGAGTTATAGGACTTAGTGGAAGTGGACTTCTACAGTCTACTGCCTCGTTGGCCAGGGAGGTATGGTGTTTATTTTTGTCATCCTGGAATGATGGTCGATGTTAGTTAAATTGCATCCACTGAGAAAAGCATGAGACACGGCATCATAGTGAAGCTGACAGATCATTATTTAAAGTTAGTAGAAAGACCAAAACATTTGTTGTTGGATAATGGTATACAATTTATGGCAAGCCAATTTAAGGAGTTCCTAGCATGGGAAAAAAATCAATCATATCCTCATATACTGGTTCCACCCACAGGCTAACACCACCATACATGTAATATAGGAATTAGGACATATTGTGCATGAAAACACACCAAGTGGATTGGGTTCCTGAGTGATTTTGAAAAAATGTTGAACAAACATCCCCATTCAGTTATCCGGGTACACGCATAGAGATTTTAGGCAAGCAAGTTGAAGGTGAACCTTTGTTAAATTATACTGAATCACTGAAGAGAATGCGTGGATTACTGCAGTACCACAGTCAAATATCCAAGATACATTAATTAAAGCAGGTAATGAGAGGAAAAAGATGTGTATAAATTAGGGGACTTGGTAAGCATAATAGAAGTTCAAAGAGTGAAAGACTAAAGGGACCATATGTGATAACACATACACCTCACCCAAAAGCAACTGCGCTAACCAACCTGATTACAAGGAAAGAAAAAGGGATGTTTAACATGCAATATTTAAGACCCTTTGCATTCAGCGAGTGATAAATTCTTGACTATATTATGTTCAAATTTAAAGCAATGTGGGATTTAACAAAATCCCACAATAATTTTTTATGTTAGAGTGTTGTTGTTGTTGTTGTTGTTGTTGTGGTCTTCAGTCCTGAGACTGGTTTGATGGAGCTCCACATGCTACTCTATCTTGTGCAAGATGCTTCATCTCCCAGTAGGTACTGCAGCCTACATCCTTCTGAATCTGTCTAGTGTATTCTTCTCTTGGTCTCCATCTATGATTCTTCCCATCCAATACTAAATTAGTAATCCCTTGATGCCTCAGAACATGTCCTACCAACCAATCCCTTCTTCTAGTCAAGTTGTGTCACAAACCCCTCTTCTCCTCAATTCTATTCAATATCTACTCATTAGTTATGTGATCTACCCATCTAACCTTCAGCATTCTTCTGTAGCACCATATTTCGAAAGCTTCTATACTCTTCTTGTCCAAACTATTTATCCTCCTTGTTTCACTTCCATACATGGCTACACTCCATACAAATACTTTCAGAAACGACTTCCTGACACTGAAATCTATACTCAATGTTAACAAATTTCTCTTCTTCAGAAATGCTTTCCTTGCCATTGCCAGTCTACTTTTTATATCCTCTCTACTTCGACCATCAGCAGTTATTTTGCTCCCCAAATAGCAAAACTCATCTATTTTAAGTGTTTCATTTCCTAATTCCTGCAGCATCACCCGATTTAATTTCACTTCATTCCATTATCCTCGTTTTGCTTTTGTTGGTGTTCATCTTATGCCCTCCTTTCAAGACACTGTCCATTCCGTTCAACTGCTCTTCCAAGTTCTTTGCTGTCTCTGACACAATTACAATGTCATCGGCAAACCTCAAAGTTTTTATTTCTTCTCTATGGATTTTAATACCTACTCTGAATTTTTCTTTTTTTTTCCCTAACTGCTTGCTCAATATACAGATTGAATAACATTGGGGAGAGGCTACAACCCTGTCTTACTCCCTTCCAAACAACTGCTTCCCTTTCATGTCCCTCAACTCTTATAACTGCCATCTGGTTTCTGTACAAATTGTAAATAGTCTTTCGCTCCCTGTATTTTACCCCTGCCACCTTCAGAATTTGAAAGAAAGTATTCCAGTCGACATTGTCAAAAGCTTTTCTAAGTCTACAAATGCTAGAAACGTAGGTTTGCCTTTCCTTAATCTTTCTTCTAAGATAAGCTGTAGCCTCAGTATTGTCTCACGTGTTCCAGTATTTCTACGGAATCCAAACTGATCTTCCCAAAGGTCAGTGTCTACCAGTTTTTCCATTTGTCTGTAAGGAATTCGCGTTAGTATTTTGCACCTGTGACTTATTAAACTGATGATGATGATGATGATGATGATGATGATGATGATGAAGTCCAGTACTCCGAGGAGCGTAGGAGGCGATGTGGGAGACTCGTACCGCTGTACTAGGCAAGGTCCTATCAGAGGTGGTTTGCCATTGCCTTCCTCCACCCGTAATGGTGATGAATAATGATGAAGCTGACACAACACGTCATCTTGAGGCAGGGAAACTCCCTGACCCCACTGGGAATAGTTTGGTAATTTTCACATCTGTCAACACCTGCTTTCTTTGGCATTGGAATTATTATATTCTTCTTGAAGTCTGAGGGTATTTCGGTTGTCTCATACATCTTGCTCACCAGATGGCAGAGTTTTGTCAGGACTGGCTCTCCCAAGGCTGTCAGTAGTTCCAATGGAATGTTGTCTACTCCGGGCGCCTTGTTTCGGCTCAGGTCTTTCAGTGCTCTGTCAAACTCTTTAGCAGTATCATATCTCCCATTTCATCTTCATCTACATCCTCTTCCATTTCCAAAATATTGTCCTCAAGTACATCGGCCTTCTATAGACCCTCTATATACTCCTTCCACCTTTCTGCTTTTTCTTTTTTGCTTAGAACTGAGTTTCCATCTGAGCTCTTGATATTCATACAAGTGGTTCTCTTATCTCCAAAGGTCTCTCTAATTTTCCTGTAGGCAGTATGTATCTTACCACCAGTGAGATAAGCCTCTACATCCTTACATTTGTCATCTAGCCATCCCTGCTTAGCCATTTTGCACTTCCTGTCGATCTCATTTCTGAGACGTTTGTATTCCTTTTTGCCTGCTTCATTTACGGCATTTTTATATTTTCTCCTTTCATCAATTAAATTCAATATTTCTTTTGTTACCCAAGAATTTCTACTAGCCCTCATCTTTTTTCCTACTTGATCCTCTGCTGCCTTCACTACTTCATCCCTCAAAGCTACCCATTGTTCTTCTACCGTATTTCTTTCTCCCACTCCTGTCAATTGTTCCCTTATGCTCTCTCTGAAACTCTGTACAACCTCTGGTTTAGTCAGTTTATCCAGGTCCCATGTCCTTAAATTCCCACCTTTTTGCAGGTTCTTCAGTTTTGATCTACAGTTCACAACCAATAGATTGTGGTCAGAGTCCACATCTGCCCCTGGAAATGTCTTACAATTTAAAACCTGGTTCCTTAATCTCTGTCTTACCATTATATAATCTATCTGATACCTATTAGGATCTCCAGGGTTCTTCCATGTATACAACCTTCTTTCATGGTTCTTAAACCAAGTTTTAGCTATGATTAAGTTATGCTCTGTGCAAAATTCTACCAGGCGGCTTCCTCTTTCATTTCTTACCCCCAATCCATATTCACCTACTACATTTCCTTCTCTCCCTTTTTTCTATTCTCGAATTCCAGTCACCCATGACTATTTAATTTTCATCTCCCTTCACTATCTGAATAATTTCTTTTACCTCATCATACATTTCTTCAATTCCTTCATCATCTGCAGAGCTAGTTGGCATATAAACTTGTACTACTGTAGTAGGCATGGCCTTTGTGTCTATCTTGACCACAATAAGGCATTCACTATGCTGTTTGTAGTAGCTTACCCGCATTCCTATTTTTTATTCATTATTAAACCTACTCCTGCATTACCCCTATTTGATTTTGTATTTACAACCCTGTATTCACCTGAGCAGATGTCTTGTTCCTCCAGCCACCGAACTTCGCCAATTCCCACTATATCTAACTTCAACCTATCCATTTCCCGTTTTAAATTTTCTAACCTACTTGCCCGATTAAGGGATCTGACATTCCATGCTCCGATAGGTAGAACGCCAGTTTCCTTTCTCCAGATAACGACGTCCTCCTGAGTAGTCCCCGCCTGGAGATGCGAATGGGGGACTATTTTACCTACGGAATATTTTACCCAAAAGGACACCATCATCATTTAACCACACAGTAAAGCTGCATGCTCTCGAGAAAAATTACGGCTGTAGTTTCCCTATGCTTTCAGCCGTTCGCAGTACCAGCACAGCAAGGCCGTTTTGGTTAGTGTTACAAGGCAAGATCAGCCAATCACCCAGACTGTTGCCCCTGCAACTACTGAAAAGGCTGCTGCCCCTCTTCCACATGTTTGTCTGGCCTCTCAACAGGTACCCCTCCGTTGTGGTTGCACCTACGATACGGCTATCTGTATGGCTGACACATGCAAGCTTCCCCACCAACGGCAAGGTCTATGGTTCATTGGGGTGGGGGGTTAGAGTGTATGATGTCAATTAAACGCAAGGGAATACTCTACGATAGTCCATATATAAAGCAGTGAAGAGATGAATTATGGAAACTAAACAGTAATCAAATGATGAACTGTAATCTGAGCTCAATGGGATGGAAACTATGAAAGTCACGGTCAATATCTACCTGTGAGGTACCCTGTAAAGGAGAATTAAGTAATATCATTATAGTTACTAACAGAAATTGTTATTACGAGTCCAGTGGGTTTTTCTTTTAAGATATGAAATGTCTAGATTTCTTTTTACCTTTTGCATGAATAATATATATTACTTAAGATTACATTATTTGTTCAGTCCATTTAGATTAAGGATGCACAGTATTAGTATTAAATGGCACACATGAAGGAATGATATCTCCTGGTTGCTACCTGGAAGAGAATGTACTCCTGTATGGCACAGCTCAGACTTCATGGTTGGAACTTTTTTGTTTATAATAATAATAATGGTGATAAATGCAATTAATATAAGGGACCCATCTGATGTGTGATTTAAGTTTTACAGTGTGTGGATATTTACTAGAACAGTGAGACACTATGAAATAACTGTATATTTAAGAACTAGGCTCTTAGTATATGAATAGTTGGAGACTTGACGAGTAATGAGCTTATGGTGTCTACATGAACAGTGGTTTCACAAAAATATAATTTCTCCCAGTAGTAATCAGTGCAAGAAGATGTAGGGGAATAAGCATATGTTATGAATAAGTGAACAGTAATGAAGTAAGTCACAGAACATCTTCAGTTATTATCAGTGCATACGTATGCAGAGACAATCATGCAAGCTTTGGGGCGCTACAGGTAAGGGTGCAAATGCACATTACAGTCTATGGGAATTGGCAATATGCACCCTTACTGCTAAATTGAGATTGTGTGTGTTGGTGTTCACAGAAATGTGTATATAAGGCTATATGGCAGACCACAGAAGACTAGATTTAAGTAAATTTAGTTAATGAAGTGAAGAGACAACTGACGATTTACGCAATCCCATGTCTTTTGTTCTGTAGCAGTCGTACGGATGTAGTGTTACTGCTTTGACAGAATGGAAGTAATACAGCATGAGGCACCACATTTCAAAAGCTCCTGTTCTCTTCTTGTCTGAAATGCTGATTTTCTATGTTTGACGTCTATACAAGGCTACTCTCGAGAAATACCTTCAACGCACTTAAACACTTTGCTCTGTTCATAAAATTTACATAGTATATCCATGATACGTACTGACTGACCATAAATTTCACTGCATTCTTCTATAGCTAGCCAAGAATTGACCGATGGTGGACTTCATATGATTGAAGTGACTTATATTGGCTTTGTACACGATACCTATTTGAAGAGGTGTGTAATAAAATTTTACAAAAAATATAAAGTTCTTACTTGCTCAGTGGTAACAAGAAATACCTGCATATACATATTAGGCATGGAAATTATTTTGATTAATGTTTGGCTCAGTGTCCTTAAATTGCTATAAATGGGAATGGGCAACTTTAAATGACCCTCAGGCCTTATTCACCTACTGGATTAAGCTTCTGGGCTGCCTCATCACATGAAGTGACAGTAGCACTCATAGCACATAAATCAAAACTTACTGTGGAATAATGCACCAATATTAATGTCACCCCCTTTCTCGACACACCAAGCCAACAAATTGTGTTTCAAAACATACATTTGTGAGAGTACATTCATTTTATGTTCACCCCATCTTTAAATGTTTACATGTACCTTGAAATGTCTTCATGGGAAAAGACATGTATATAAAAACAGTTGGTTGCAGCTTATCATTAATCATTATAAATTACCTTTAACTTCAACAGTTGCAGTGTTATATTCCACCTACAATGGATAAGAATTATTCACTAATGTTAACACGAGACATAGTAGGAAAACAAAACATGGCAATGAGCTAGGCAATCCCAGTTGGCAAGCAGTTGGGTGTAACTTTATGATTTGTGGCCACATGCAGGTGATTTGAGTGTTTGAAATTTAGTGTGTTAGTATTCATAAACACTTAGATACCATTTTTTAAATATTTGACCAAAAATCCTTTTGATGCTTGATTACATAGGCATGGATAGTTTCTGTAACATTAACTAAATTAAGCTGTCATTTCTTCATTCATTTAAAAAGCTTCAGATGAACTTAGGATACATCGGCTGTATCATATGGAAGCCAAACTGGAAACGTGTGAAGATCCCATGGTCTGCGTCAAGAGCTGCAAACCAAAGGCTATCTGAAAATGAACCTTCGAATTACGAAGTTTTCGGAAAACACAGTGTGCTCTTCACACCGACAAGAATGAGGCTTCCATGTAAGATATGTCAATCCTAAAACAATTCTTACCAGAGTCAATTTTTTAATGGCACCCGATGCCAGTGAATTATAACTGGGATTAAGAGGGTCACCATTGGTCATAGAAGTAGAAATCTTTCTTTCTGTTGCAGATCAATTTCTATCACTGTGTGATCATCATTTAGGAGTCCAGGGGGCTTTAATACTAGCACTGATGATGGTCACTGGAATGGATTTGCAACAGAAGTAAAGATATCTACTTCAATGACGTAATCTTTCCTACCTTTAAACTGTATGTTCTTGTTGTATGTAAAGTCCTGTATTCTCTCTATATGTTGTCTATGTATGATACTGACCACAAAATAGAGGCCTGCCATTTTGTCATAGTGTAGTGCTGTGGAGATTGTCATTATCTCTGTCAGTAGAAATATACTCAATGAATTACCTAAAATATTATCCTTTTTATTTTTTTGAATACTGTCTTTGTTTCCCAATGCTATTATAATATCTAAGACTCACAAAAGGGGGTTGTTGTGTTTGTGAAAGAGGCCTGGAAACACCAGAAAATTTATTATATAATGGTAAAACAGAAATTGTGGAACCAATTTTAAAATGTAAGATATTTCCAGGGGCAGTGGTGGACTCTGACCACAATTTGTTCATTATGAACTGTAGATTAAAACTTAGAAATTAGATAAAGGTATCAAATTAAGGAGATGAGACCCGAATAAGTTGAAATAACCAGTGGTTGTTAAGAGTTTTAGAGGAAGTATTAGGTGTCAATTGACTGTAACAGGGAAAGGAATGCAGTAGAAGACGAATGGGTAGCTTTGAGAGATGAAATACTGAAGGCAGCAGATGATCAAATAGATAAAAAGACAAGGCCTAGTAGAAAGCCTGGGATTACGCAAGAGATATTGAATTTAATTGATGAAAGGAGAAAACAAAACGAAGCAGGCAAAAGGGAATAAAAATGTCTAAAAAATAAGATTGATAAGAAGTGCAAAATGACTAGAGGATAAATTTAAGTATTTAGAAGCATCTATCACTAGGGGAAAGACAGATTCTTCCTACAAGAAAATTAGAGAGACGTTTGGAGAAAAGAGAAATAGCTGCATGAATTCAGGAACTCAGATGTACAACCAGTCCTAAGCAAAGAAGGGTTAGCTGAAAGGTTGGAGTATATAGAGGGTCTATACAAGGAAAATGAATGTGAAGGCAATATTGTAGAACTGGAAGAGGATGTAGTGCTACAGGTTAGATAGGTAGATCATGTAACTAATGAGGAGGTACTGAATGGAACTGGGGAGAAAAGAAATTTTTTGTGCAACTGTACTAGAAGAAGGGATTGTTTGGTAGGACAAATTCTCACACATCAAGGGATCACCAATTAAGTATTAGAAGGAAGTGTGGGGTGTAAAACTCATAGAAGGGTACCAAAAGATAAATACAGTGAGCAGTTGCAGTAGTTATTTGGAGATGAGAGGCTTGCACAGGATACAGTAGCATGGAGAGCTGCGTCAAATCCATCTTCAGACCGAAAACGATGACACTGCCACTGCCACTGCCACCACCACCACCACCACCACCACCACCACCACCAACAACAACAGCAACAAGAAGTATGCGTTATTTGGCAAAGTGTTAGTAATTCAGCAAGAAAGTATTTTTGTGATCAGATGCTTAGAAGTTTGTACGTTGATTCATTCGCGTCTTCATCATAATTGAAATTTTCTCTGGCAAGATGATCATACAGTAGGCTAGAGAAACAGTAATTCTGTTGCACTCGATACTTTTCGCATGAAATGTACTGAAGGCACTCAAATTGTACCCAACACATTGTTGACTTTTCTGTTTGTAGTTTTTGGGGTTGAATATTGTTCTATTAATTCATGACATGCCATGTTTTTACTGATATTAGGATTGATATGTTTGACTAAGAGATCAAAATGTGTTGTACTGGACACTGTGTGTTAGACGTGTAACACTTAGCAATTACTGTAAAAATTTGCTGCCAGATATTGTTGGTCAGTAAAATAACAGTGAGCTTGTAACCTGGTGAATATTCTAAAAGGGTTTAAAAGGTGCTAAAAACTTGTAACAGCAACAACAACAACTACAACAACAACAATAAACTATTTGCACACTGTATAGATTTAAACTGTATGGCAGCTCAATATGTTTGGTACTATTTCAGCAGAATTGTGCCAAAATTTTTTTATAAGAGTTATTGCCATATCATCTTGTCTAGATATAATGACAGCTGTTTTATTCTATGATATCAATAAATATTTGTGTAATTAAGGACAGCCAATGTAGAGCATGAGAAATGGTGCCAAGACCAATGTATAAGGTACTCATCATACACTGATACAGAGGTAGACAAGGAATATAATGAAACTATATGTAGGTGCTTATAAGTTCACATCTGTCCACCACATTATTGAGTACTGAGAAGCCTGGACGTGCATAATGCCATCATTAGTAATATATTTCTCAGTAATTTGGCCAAGCCACTGCTTCTTTTTAACATATAAATATATTGGCATTGTTAATTGCAGAACACTACATTTCAATAATGGTATTACAAAATGATACAGTGTCATACAAATTGATATGAGAAACATACAAGAGCAGTGGAAAAATTACAAACTAACAGACATTGTAAATATCAGAGAGAGGTAAGTCTGCTGTTACCAGGACTAAAAAGGCTTTATGTAACTGCTTTTGAAATATTAGCAATGCTAGTAGTCTGTTATTTGCCTTGGTTTTGACCAAGCAACCCAAGTGCATTCAGGCATATACGGGGTGAGGTGGGATTTTCCATGACTAAGAATAATCTCGATTAACTATTCCTTATGTTGAAAACTCATATTTTTTTCTATCCAAAACTTTTATCTCCTTGTATAAAATCATCTATGTAATTGTCATTGTCATGTCATTCTAGTTATTGCTGGTCAACATACAAGCCTGAAGTTAGATTCAAAATAAATACCACAGACTTGTTTTGTGTTGACTACTCGGACTGGTGTCCATTTAGCCTCATCAGGTAGATTGAGAAACGGTTCTGTTAGTAAACAGTGCCATTAACATTTAATTCTCAGAAGCATTGTGATACACAGTAAATGGCTTTACTATGCAACAAGTCTTGACACAGTTTCGCTTTCCATTTGACCAGTCAAGAAGGCAGTACTTCAGAAGTGCATATTAAGTGGAAACTAATCCACAGTTTCAATGATAAGTACTGTAAGTATGCAGCTGCACATGGTGTTCCAGATGCAGCAAAAGTTAGTAAATGCAGTTTTGTAACTGAAACTTAATTGGGACACTTCAAACTTTCCCGGCGGATGTGTTGTAAATAGTCTTCACGGGTTTGCTGCCAGATCACGTTGTGCAAATTCCACATATTCCGGGGCATCATATTATATATATATATTTCACATGGGAAAAATATATTAAAAACAAAGATTCCAAGACTTACCAAGCGCGAAAGTGCCGGCAGATATGCACAATAAAAAACACACACAAACACACACACAAAATTTCGAGCTTTCGCAACCGGCAGTTACTTCGTCAGGAAAGAGGGAAGGAGAAGGAAAGATGAAAGGATGTGGGTTTTAAGGGAGAGGGTAAGGAGTCATTCCAATCCCGGGAGCGGAAAGACTTACCTTAGGAGGAAAAAAGGATGGAAAAAACGATAGGTATATACTTGCACACACACACACACACACACACACACACACACACACACACACACACACACACACACAGCCATATCCATCCATACATATACAGACACAAGCAGGCATATTTAAAGGCACATTCGTATATCCAGATTCCCAGTGAAGTATACCTCACCTTACATTAAGCTTTTCAGTGTGGTTTTTTAGATGTAAATTTTCTTGGAGCACCAATACTGTATTATATCATGTTTAGTTCTTTATTATGGCATACCGCCATACGCACTAGAAAATGAAAACGTGCGCCTGAAATGCTGTGAACAATTGAAACTAGCCAGCACTGTGGAATTAAACATTTCGTTTGAAATACATTGACTGCCTCTGCCAAAAAGGTTAGGAAAAGTCAAATTTCTTTAGCAAACAGACAAAAATAACTTCATTGTTCTGCAAGGCAATTAATGCTTGACTGACAGAAAGTTGGAAATAAAATAAAATCTGAAACTAATAACATATTTTAGCCTTCCATAATCAGTGAATGTGTTTTAATTCATTTGCCGGCCGAAGTGGCCGTGCGGTTCTAGGCGCTACAGTCTGGAACCAAGCGACCGCTACAGTCGCAGGTTCGAATCCTGCTTCGGGCATGGATGTGTGTGATGTCCTTAGGTTAGTTAGGTTTAATTAGTTCTAAGTTCTAGGCGACTGATGACCTCCGAAGTTAAATCGTATAGTGCTCAGAGCTTTTGAACCATTTTTTAATTCATTTGATAGCGCCTGGCCACAGATATCTGTTTTGTTTTCATTTGACGTGAGAGTAAACGAGGGAGAAACAGCAAAATCACTAAATATAAACATGGGTCACGCGGAGACTACTCACAAAACTCAGGAAACATATAACATATGTGTTCGAGGAAATGTAAGACATGTTGTTTGGTCTTAAGTATGCCAAAGTGCAGTGCCACACCTCGTTACACAGCATTCTTCTTTCACACGTCACTGTCCCCCCATGAACCACGGACCTTGCCGTTGGTGCGGAGGCTTGCGTGCCACAGCGATACAGATAGCCGTACCGTAGGTGCAACCACAACGGAGGGGTATCTGTTGAGAGGCCAGACAAACATGTCGTTCCTGAAGAGGGGCAGCAGCCTTTTCAGTAGTTGCAGGGGCAACAGTCTGCATGATTGACTGATCTGGCCTTGTAACAATAACCAAAACGGCCTTGCTGTGCTGGTACTGCGAACGGCTGAAAGTAAGGGGAAACTACGGCCGTAATTTTTCCCGAGGGCATGCAGCTTTACTGTATGATTAAATGATGATGGCATCCTCTTGGGTAAAATATTCCGGAGGTAAAATAGTCCCCCATTCGGATCTCCGGGCGGGGACTACTCAAGAGGATGTCGTTATCAGGAGAAAGAAAACTGGCGTTCTACGGATCGGAGCGTGGAATGTCAGATCCCTTAATCGGGCAAGTAGGTTAGAAGATTTAAAAAGGGAAATGGATAAGTTAAAGTTAGATATAGTGGGAATTAGGAGGAACAAGACTTCTGCTCAGGTGACTACAGGGTTATAAACACAAAATCAAATAGGGGTAATGCAAGAGTAGGTTTAATAATGAATAGGAAAATAGGAATGCGGGTAAGCTACTACAAACAGCATAGTGAACGCATTATTGTGGCCAAGATAGATACGAAGCCCACACCTACTACAGTAGTACAAGTTTATATGCCAACTAGCTCTGCAAATGACGAAGAAATTGAAGAAATGTATGATCAATTAAAAGAAATTATTCAGATAGTGAAGGGTGACGAAAATTTAATAGTCATGGGTGACTGGAATTCGGTAGTAGGAAAAGGGAGAGAAGGAAACATAGTAGGTGAATATGGACTGGGGCAAAGAAATGAAAGAGGAAGCCGCCTGGTAGAATTTTGCACAGAGCACAACTTAATCATGGCTAACACTTGGTTCAAGAATCATAAATGAAGGCTGTATACATGGAAGAACCCTGGAGATACTAAAAGGTATCAGATAGATTATATAATGGTAAGACAGAGATTTAGGAAACAGGTTTTAAATTGTAAGACATTTCCAGGGGCAGATGTGGACTCTGACCACAATCTATTGGTTATGACCTGTAGATTAAAACCGAAGAAACTGCAAAAAGGTGGGAATTTAAGGAGATGGGACCTGGATAAACTAAAAGAACCAGTGGTTGTACAGAGTTTCAGGGAGAGCATAAGGGAACAATTGACAGGAGTGGGAGAAAGAAATACGGTGGAAGAAGACTGGGTAGCTTTGAGGGATGAAGTAGTGAAGGCAGCAGAGGATCAAGGAGGTAAAAAGACGAGGACTAGTAGAAATCCTTGGGTAACAGAAGAAATATTGAATTTAATCGATGAAAAGAGAAAATATAAAAATGCAGTAAATGAAGCAGGCAAAAAGGAATACAGACGTCTCAAAACTGAGATCGACAGGAAGTGCAAAATGGCTAAGCAGGGATGGCTAGATGACAAATGTAAGGATGTAGAGGCTTATCTCACTAGGGGTAAGATAGATACTGCCTACAGGAAAATTAGAGAGACCTTTGGAGATAAGAGAACCACTTGCATGGACATCAAGGGCTCAGATGGAAACCAAGTTCTAAGCAAAGAAGGGAAAGCAGAAAGGTGGAAGGAGTATATAGAGGGTCTATACAAGGCCGATGTACTTGAGGACAATATTATGGAAATGGAAGAGGATGTAGATGAAGATGAAATGGAAAATACGATACTGCTAAAGAGTTTGACAGAGCACTGAAAGACCTGAGCCGAAACAAGGCGCCCGGAGTAGACAACATTCCATTGGAACTACTGACGGCCTTGGGAGAGCCAGTCCTGACAAAACTCTGCCATCTGGTGAGCAAGATGTATGAGACAGGCGAAATACCCTCAGACTTCAAGAAGAATATAATAACTCCAATCCCAAAGAAAGTAGGTGTTGACAGATGTGAAAATTACCGAACTATCAGTTTAATAAGTCACAACTGCAAAATAGTAACGCGAATTCTTTACAGACAAATGGAAAAACTAGTAGAAGCCGACCTCGGGGGGAGATCAGTTTGGATTCTGTAGAAATGTTGGAACTGGTGAGGCAATACTGACCCTACGACTTATCTTAGAAAATAGATTAAGGAAGGGCAAACCTACGTTTCTAGCATTTGTAAACTTAGAGAAAGCTTTTGACAATGTTGACTGGAATACTCTCTTTCAAATTCTAAAGATGGCAGGGGTAAAATATAGGGAGCGAAAGGCTATTTACAGTTTGTACAGAAACCAGATGGCAGTTATAAGAGTCGAGGGACATGAAAGTTCAGCAGTGGTTGGGAAGGGAGTGAGACAGGGTTCTAGCCTGTCCCCGATGTTACTCAATCTGTATATTGAGCAAGCAGTAAAGGAAACAAAAGAAAAATTCGGTGTAGGTATTAAAATCCATGGAGAAGAAATCAAAATGTTGAGGTTCGCCGATGACATCATAATTCTGTCAGAGACAGCAAAGGACTTGGAAGAGCAGTTGAACGGAATGGATAGTGTCTTGAAAGGAGGATATAAGATGAACATCAACAAAAGCAAAACGAGGATAATGGAATGTAGTCGAATAAAGTTGGGTGATGCTGAGGGAATTAGATTAGGAAATGAGACACTTTAAGAAGTAAAAGAGTTTTGCTATTTGGGGAGCAAAATAACTGATGATGGTCGAAGTAGATGATGATGATGATGATGAGTCCCATACTCCGTTTACCGAGCGTAGGGGAGCGACGCGGGAGACCCGCGCCGCCATACTAGGCAAGGTCCTAGTGGAGGTGGTTTGCCATTGCCTTCCTCCGACCGTAATGGGGATGATTGATGATGATGATGATGAAGACGACACAAACACCCAGTCATCACGAGGCAGGTGAAAAATCCCTGACCCCGCCGGGAATCGAACCCGGGACCCCGTGCTCGGGAAGCGAGAACGCTACCGCGAGACCACGAGCTGCGGACGTCGAAGTAGAGAGGATACAAAATGTAGACTAGCAATGGCAAGGAAAGCATTTCTGAAGAAGAGAAATTTGTTAACATCGAGTATAGATTTAAGTGTCAGGAAGTCATTTCTGAAAGTATTTGTATGGAGTGTAGCCATGTATGGAAGTGAAACATGGACAATAAATAGTTTGGACAAGAAGAGAATAGAAGTTTTCGAAATGTGGTGCTACAGAAGAATGCTGAAGATTAGATGGGTAAATCACATAACTAATGAGGAAGTATTGAACAGGATTGGGGAGAAGACAAGTTTGTGGCACAACTTGACCAGAAGAAGGGACCGGTTGGTAGGACATGTTCAGAGGCATCAAAGAATCACCAATTTAGTACTGGAGGGCAGAGAGGAGGGTAAAAATCGTAGAGGGAGACCAAGAGATGAATACACTAAGCAGATTCAGAAGGATGTAGGTTGCAGTAGGTACTGGGAGATGATGAAGCTTGCACAAGATAGAGTAGCATGGAGAGCTGCATCAAACCAGTCTCAGGACTGAAGACCACAACAACAACAACAACAACATGTCACTGTATTTCGTTCTGTGGAATTTAAATGTGTATATTTAGTAATGGATGCCATCAAACTATATTCAGGACAGTGGAAATTGGAATGTCCTGTGGTGCCTCTCCTGCTCCCATTTGGTCGGTTTGACAGTCTGGCCCTCTTCCTTTTAAAAAAAACACACCACCTCGCTCTTAATAGCAGATGGGATTATTTGTAGTCGGGAGAACAAGAACTCTTCAGAAAATATGCACTCTTCATTGCCCTATTAGCTAATAACTTGCTATTTTGTGTGACATAAAATTACATATAGGATACATAATACCAATAAAGACAAGAGATAAGCAACAAAGTACACATTTCTTCAATTCTTAGCTCCTAGACTTTTTTTCTCTCTAATCTTGCTACAGCTTTACCTGGCGTGGTTTCCTTTCTGTGAAAGAATCTATTACCTCATCACAGTTCGTCAAATGTTTTGCTACATGAAGAAATTAAATGTCATTATCTAATACTGAAAAAGCTGTTAACACAAATATTACCCAAGACTGGTGTGGTTTCTCGATCTGATTATGTCTATTTTGTCACTGTCTGCTAGATAAAACAAAATAGACCTTCCTAATATTGCAACAATTTTGTAACACACACCAAATAAACGAGACTGTTTTGGCAGAAATGGCCATTTTTATAACAAGACAGAATATAATTCACGAAGTACCAATATCAAATGCCTATTAGGCCTACTACAAGCAAAAAGCTTAATGTTAGGAAATAGTTTCACATTTCATTCACACACACACCAGTTTCTCAAGCATGAGATCGCAAAGTAGTATTATGAAAGTGTTATAAAAATTTGGTATCGTCTTATTCTTCCATAATTTGTATAATGTCCCCATTTCTTCGCCTTCCTCATTCTAACAAACAATCTTGTCACCACCAATTGTGTAACTAGTCCTGTCATGGTCTAAATTTGTTCGCTGAGTAACTTCACTAACCCTGCTAGAATCACAGGTTTAGTTATCCCGCGATTATTCTCCAGTTAGGCATTGTTACGTATTCATACAACACATTTTCCGCATTACTTCCAGATTAGAACTTACGTAGCTGCTGGCCGGGTCCTTACTAGTGTAGCGATCTGGACAAAAAATTTCTGTCAAAATTTCATTTTCTTGGATACATCGAGAAGACAATATGTAATCTTTCTCACCTGTTATTCCTGTTAGTCATTTATTTCCATTCTGGTAGTCTGAATCTCAGGATTTTGCTAGTAATTATAACAACGCTGATCATTCGCAAAACCAATCAACCACATAATCAGACGGCAACTGGCATTCATCCATTTGGCTTTACTCCGCTCAACTCGTATAGCCCCGTCCCCTTTGGGAAAGTTTATTTCTAGATGCGATGAGGATGTGTTCAAAAACCAACAGGGATGTGTTTCAGAATCATATGAATAATCGATAGACCAACGTGCGCTGGATACTAAGCGCTTTGTGAAAAAAAGTTTTTTTCCTCAAGAATATGAATTTGGTGCCCCCTTTTCCCGGTAGCATCTAGATGCTTGCTGTGACTACTTGCACAGTCAACAACCAAATTCCTGTAGCCAGAAGCGGGACAATCTACTGCTCAAACGCGACTCAACTGCGCATGCTCACGAGTCCGCTCATAACTGCTAAAACGAATCTCATGTAAACAGTTGTGATTTCACAATCATCGGAGGCAATTTGTTGTTATGAAGCATTGCATAGTCTTCCTAAAGCCTTTGGCACATTTTGCTGTTGGCACACGCTTGCACGAGCACTGTGTGTCATTGTCGTACATGGCACATTTCCTTTGCAATTTAAGTTATTTTAGTTTTTTCCTCTTGTTTATGTTTTATTGTTGAAGAGTTATTCTGCAGTAGTGGGATACAGTAATATCCTGTGTTAGAGTACTGGTTCTTACCAGTGAATGTTACAAAAATTTAACTGAGAACTAAAACAAGGAAAAATTCCCGGAATTTAAAAAATTCCCAGGTTTTTCCCCGGATGAAAAAATTCCCGGGTTTTTCCCGGATCCCCCAGTTGTCCCAGGTTGTATACACCCTGCTATTATTTTAAGCAATTTAGGAACAGAAGACTTAAAACTGAAAGTTTGTCAGAGTACCTGAACCATTACCCTACTCTAATGAGTGTGTGCCTGAATGGGCATCCAAGAATTCTCCATCATTACTATCTAAATCACAAAGAAGACAGTTCTACACTATTAAAAGATTAACCATTATTGCTAACCGTTCTTTACGTTCCCTTTCTTGTCGTTGTCTCTCACCCTCTTTTTGTTGTAACCGCTCTTCCTCCTCTTTCTGCTGTTTTAGCTTCTCTAGTCGGCTGGATTGCCGCCTTGGCTGATATTCAAGTAGTCGCTTTCTGAAAAAGTAAATATGAAACATTAGGAAAGCAAGATCATTTAGACAGAAAGATTGATACATTTCATATGTAATCCTGCACATTCAACCACCTGAAAGAGATCATTCTCAGCTCCCAGGAGAAAAAGCTTAGTACCAATATTACAAAACATTTCCTGCGCAGTACACCATGATAGTGAAACTCCACTTCAAGAAGTTGCATATCTACTTCTCATACATACATAAATTTTAAAAGTGACTATACTGTTAAATTTTTAGTGTTTTTTGAAAACAGGAATATATGACTCCAAATGTGAGTTACTTCTGCTGTCTTGTGTAGTTGAAGACCAAACTAGAAACGTTACGAGGTAAGTTGAAATTTTTCATCCTGTTACAGTGACCTGGTTGAGTATGGCCTATTTGCAATTCATATGTGGACATGTTATATATTGCAACAACTGGAGAGTAACTTGCAATATTAAATTATGGTTAAAAATGTAAGACAGAATAATATTTTACATGTACAGTATCAACCATTTTACTTTTGCTATGATGATTAATGTCTGGTAGTTTCACTTGTGCACTTATAATTTCCTGGTAAGTAGCCACAAATATTTCTGCAGTGTTCAATACTGAGTACTTCTATTAACATGATGTTATATTAATTGAAATTCAACATTACCCATCGGCATTGCATTTTACAATCTTTTCTTTTTCATGTTCACTATTCTGTCACTCTCGGCAAGTATTGTATTGCACATATTTAATTAACATGAACAAAATCTTACTGTTTTTCAAATCGTGTCATTCTGAATAAAATGCTCAAGCTTTTGACAACTGTTACCACTACCACCATCACCACAACCAGGAGTAGAAACCCCCGACTTTCGTGACTGTCATGGTGTTACTGCTCCACTTACTTAAGCACACCAGCAGCGTTGGAACCTTCCAGAAAGTGCTGAAGAGACTCAGCTCTAGCCTGTTGCGAGATAAGAGTGATTTCAGGTGGGATGAGGCCTCTGAGCACATTTGAAACTGTCACTCCCACCTCCCTATGAGTATCAAATATCTGTCTTGGCTTTCATTCCATGTCCAATGGAGTACCAATATGATGACATATAAATCAAGACTGTTGTCTTTTCAAACTGTATTTTGTGTCTTGTCTCCTCCAGCCAATGTTCAGCCACAGACCACTTCACAAGTTCCCTAATATTTGATGTCATTTGTGTTCAGTAAAATACTCAATGGCAGCAAAAACTGTTTGGCTTAAGTATATGCTGCTGCATTTGCAGAAGACACCATAAACACAGGGCAATAGGAATCTTGTTGTCTTTAATGGGGTGTAATGTATCTACTATCTCAGACGTGGGTGGAACACTGGTCTCGACTCCTATCTCTGCAGCACACGTTGCTGGTCATTGTTCCACACTATTAAAGGAATGAAAGCTTAGGCCCTCCCATTTCATGATGAAAACTTCAGCAATGGCACCTGCAAGTGTTCATAACTTTTCCCTTCACGTATCCATTTTCTCTGAGCATAAATTTCAAATGCTGCAAAAAGACTGTAGACAACTGTCATCAGAAATCATCTTTGCTTCACATAGTAACATGACTACTTTCTGTATACAGGGCAATGAAAACTATTTTCATTCAAGACCCAGTCTGTGTGGGTTGGTTTTCTGTAAACTATATGACCTTCCTTATTTGGCATCATGGGGAAAATGCACTGCAGCTCTTTGTCAAACTAATGAGTAGTGTACCTTGAAACTAAATTTACTTGCAAGAAGGAGAGGGATAGTAAGCTACCATTCTTGAATATTTTAGTTTATCAGAAACCAGGAGGCCAGCTTGTTCATTCCGTGTACAGGAAACCAACCTACACTCGCTAGTACTCCAAATAGTTTTCACCACCCTGCACACAAGAATATGGATCTGAACACATTAGTATACAGAGCAAAGATTATTTCTGACAAAGGCACCTACAGTCTGAATTGCAGCATTTGAGACTAGCCTTCGAAGAAAATGTTAGCAATAAGGCAGAAAGTGCAAACACTTTCAGCTGTTGGAATCAAAGGACATGTCATGAACCAGCAGAATATGCCAAGTCAGCTGCATTATTTCTACACTGTGAGGCAGTAACTATCAAGACAGAATGTGAGCTCCAGAAACATGGACTGAGATCAGTGAAAGGTACAAGATATTTTACATCCGCTAAATATGACATATGTCTTCAGGGTGCCCAGCATTTATGGTGCCCCACACCAAAGAGGGAGAATACACAAAGGATAAAAGATTCACACTGTTGATGGCCACAAATGACACAATCAAAGGGAGCCTGTAAGTCAGCCATAGCTCAACACTGCCTGGGGAAAAAACACAAAATATGTTTTGAATTAGACAAGAGTCTTGGCTCAAGCATCGTCATACTGGGACTCAATTGTAAAGAAGGAAACTGAGATTAGAATAAACTGTAACATTTTTAACCAAGACTGGCAGTACACAGTAGGGCATGGGGCTGGGGCCTTACACGTCAAACAGAAGCAAAGAAAGATGTTTGACACTTATGGTGAGGCAAGAGTGACAGTTTCATTTGTGACTCCCACCCCTTGCACCACCTGCTGTCACTCAGTGACATGGTGGTAATGAGTTTCTAGGAGCTGCCCATCTTGCCAACCCATGCATGTGTTACTTCAGCCTTTTCTGGAAGACTCCAGGCACTATTACCACATCTATATAAGCAGAACACCATGCCAGCCCCAGCAGCCAATGATATTTTACTACTGATCCAGTGATATTTTACTACTGGTGTTAGTGGAAATAGCTGTTGAAAGCTCGAGTATTTTATTCGAATCACGCAGCTTGAATGCCAATAAGATTTTATTGAAACATACCCCCCAAGAGCACACTTCATTAACATTCTTCTAAAATTCATGCTGTATGTTATCAATGGTGCCATACAAAAGGCTATACTTCTGTTTACAGAGGTGAATACACAACAAAAGGCAGGCCATGGTGGCCAAGATGCTGATGTGGCAAATTGTTTGCTGTGGCCTCCACCACAGACTACCAACACAGATTTAGAAAACACTGTTCTTGTGAAACACAAGTAGCTCTTTACTCACTCAAAATGTTGAGTGCTACTGACAATGGATTTCAAATTGATTCCATATTTCTAGGTTTCCATAAGGCTTTGGACGCTGTACCACACAAGTGGCTTGTAGTGAAATTGCGTGCTTATTGAATACTGTCTCAGTTATGTGACTAGATTCATGATTTCCTGACAGAGGGGTCACAGTTCGTAGTAGCTGATGGGACGTTATCGAGTAATACACAAGCGATTCTGAACTCCTAAAAGGAATCCGTTCAACTTTCGTTACACGATAAACCAGTCAAATCTGAAGACCATAAATTCGACTAAATACCTAGGAATCACAATTAGGAACAACTTAAATTGGAAGGAACACACAGAATATGTTGTGGGGAAGGATACACAAAGACTGCATTTTATTGGAAGGACACTTAGAAAATGTAACAGATCTACTAAAGAGACTGCCTACGGTATGCTTGTCCATCCTCTTTTAGAATACTGCTGCGCAGTGTGGGATCCTTATCAGTCAGTCTCCTCGAAATAGGGGAGGGAGTGTCATGGACATGAAACAGGATTTGGTGTGGCTATCATTAAAACAAAGGCATTTTTCATTGTGGCGGAATATTCTCACAAAATTTCAATCACAAACTTCACCGCACTTCCTCCAAATGCGAAAATACGCCAATCTACATAGGGAAAAAAGATGATCATAATAAAACATGGGAAGTCAGAGATCGCATGGAAAGACATACATGTTCCCTTTTTCCCCATGCTGTTAGAGACTGGAATAATAAGAGAATTATTGTGAAGGTTGTTTGATGAACCCTCTGCCAGGCACTTAAGTGTGATTTGCAGAATGTCCATGTACACGTAGATTTATCTGTTGTATGGTACAGCATACAGTAGCAACAACAATCTGGTATTATCAAAACACTGCTGTAAATAAAACGATTTTGCAAGTTTGTGTGGCCCATAATCCAACATTTCCTAGGTGCTTAAACTTGAACGACTGTTCCCACTAAAAGATAGTAAAAACAATATAGATTACAGAAACTGATAGTGCTGATTGTGCATGTGGACAGAAGCACAATCAGGACGGAGACCGCGAAGACTTCAAAATCAAAAATACTAAGGAAAACATAATGCCTCGTAAGTTCAGAAAGACAAAAAAATTGTGAATAAATGAATCCTTTCCTAAGGCTATTCCAACACTACCTACACTGGGTGCTGACACCACTAAATGCAAGCCAGTCAGCAGCGGATTGGTAGAGATAGTTTGGGCTACTCACCAGTTCTCTTGCACAGACTCAGACACTGTTCTGTTGCACACAGGGGCTGTTAGCCCACCCTTGTGTTCATATGCTCCACAGAGGCATATGATTGAGTAGGCTACAGCCCAGCAATCTATCTATCTGTGTATTAGCTGTTTGCCCACTCATGCTCACAGGAGCCCCGCCATCTGTGTAAGGGCATTCAAGTTGAAATAGCAGGCCTAAAGCCTTATGCAGTAAATTTACATTCATCACTTTTATTCACTGATATAAATGTGCACCACATGTAATAGAGCTCCAATCTTTAAAATAATGGGATTCATGCACAAGTACAAAAGAAAGTAATCTTCCACAATCATGTAGCCTCAGATTCATTTCTGTAAGAAATGAGGTGACCACTGGACAGTCCAGGATAAACTGGTCACAAACAAAATAGCAGACTCTTCTAGTTCTAACTGGTATTTTAAATATGATCTACTCACATACAACAGCAGCAGACTGTGGAAAATGGATTGGAATTCATTTCCACATCCACTTCGCTTCCTGGAAGCAGAATGTAACTCAACAGCAGAGTGTGAATTTTATCACTAGGCATGGCACACTAGAAAAAATATACTACTCAGAGACAGTAAGAAGCTTCCTGCTTTAGAAGTTATGGCAAATTTTCTTCATCGGTTGTACATTGTTTGTTATGTATCCACATAACTGTAGTTATTAGGTTAGTAGTCTACCCATTTGCATTTTCAATTAATTCAACAGATGTTTTGTGATGGCACTTCTATGTAATGTTCTTGAGTATTTTACCAGACAGGTATTGCTTTGCAGTCTTATCAATTTTTCTGGGGCCAGTCTAATTCTGCTAAGCGAACAATTATTTTTATTTTGTTCTTACCTTTCAAAAAATTAAAAAGCACAGAGCAAAATGCTCACAACACTTTCATTTAAACACGAGTGTGCATATATTATGTGATAGCTGTTTACTGTATGCAGTGCATCCTATACATATTATAAATGTTAAAGTTAGTGTTCAAGTTTGTTACTCCATCACACTGAAATGGCTGGGCAGATCTGGAAGAAATATGGAATGGCATTTGCTTATACCCTGAAGTAACACACAAGCTAATTTTAGAAGTGTGTAGACAAGGTACTGATTGATTTGAAGAATATAATGTGAAATATGGAAACAGCTATTTACTCTTTGACTTTTGAACTGTATTGTATTTGTGAAAATGTTTTTATTATTTTAAACAGGAGACCAATGTGAAACTTTCATAGTTTTAAGTAATGGCAGTATTTAGAATAAATGTAGTCATTAGGATAAGAGTAGTTGTGGAAATAAATAGAGAAACATTTTTAAAAAAGAACTGAATGATGTGAAATAATCACAAATTTATGAGACACCCTTGTAAACATATTTCCACATTTTGAATAAATTTATGTGTGAAGATTGACAATTGAATGTGTGCAGCCCTGGGTACAGAAAAATTGTGGTGGTCAAGATGATTATGAAAATAATGATGATGAAGATGAAATAGCAGCTTTTCCTTATTTGTGAAAAGCATCAGCACAGAACAACATAAATAAACTATTTATGGTTTTCAGTCCACTGCCTGATCACTGTAGACCTGCATTCTTTTCCACACTTATTGCCCCGTGAAGAGCTCTATATCCTTTTTTATCTACTCAACCAACACTATATCAAGTAACAGCATCATATAATATCTGACATCCCGTACAATTGTTACTTCTAACATTCAGTTCATACCAAATTAATATTGGTTAAGTTACAAAATGTATCAACTGATGGTCTTTTCTTCTGGCTGTATCAATTTTGGTTTTGTACACTATACAAGTTTTAATGTTTTCAACTCATTTCAGTGTTAGAATTATGGTATTGGCACGAAATAGAATGTGTCTTATTATCATATTATTTGCACATGACTTTTAATTTCATATTACTCCCACAAGTATTAATCCTTAGCTATGGAATTACTTTTGGGGATCACACATGTACGAAATGACAGCCATTTTTTTAGCAACAAACCAGAATTATAGCTAAAAATACTTTCTGGGATAAATGGCACAAAACTGGTTGACAAGCTATGTATCCCAACTGCACTATATGAAAATGTGCTCAAAACTGTAATGCACACTTAAAAAACACGATTGTCTATATAATGTCTATTATTCCATAAAAAATTGCATTTATCATATTGCAAAAATTGTATTTTCAAATACCAGTAGCAAGCCAGAACAAAATAAAATAAACTAAATCAGCTGATAAAATTATGCAATCGATTCAAAAATTCATTAATGTTATCTCAGAAACATGCAACTTCTTAAAAGTGGTTGAATTGTATAAAAATTGTTAAATTACATTTATTACACAGTTATGAGCACCCCTAATTTATCATGACCATTAATAATGACTATTAATAATGTTACATAAACTATTACCAAAAGGCAAGTTTCGCCTTGCACAGAGTCTAAAGAACACTTTCTTGAAGTTCTTTCTTTATTTCCATTCATAATCAAAAATTACTGTTCTCAGTCCATTCATTTCAGTCTGTAACAAGCATCTTCAGATATGAATACAGTGAAATGGGATAGCTTTTAAACAAAATCCAGAACTGAACCAAAGTGACATAAACCTAAAGCATCACCAGAAAACACAGATATGATGTGTCCAAAACACTACAGCACAACAGGAAACATGATGCGAACAGTATGGCTACACAGAACAGGTATGGTTGGTTGGAGGTAAGGAACCGAAGAGCAAGGTCATCAGTCCCTCAGTCTATGGTTCATTCACAAGAGGTAGTGATATCCACTACGAATATCCTCAGATAAGGAAAGTATGTAGGAGATGTAAAAGGAAAGAAGTGAAGGTAATAATGGTGCCACAGCTGAAAAAATGGTTTATAGAGAAGTAAAAGTATATGGATTGGGTCTGTACATAGGTTACAGCAGACAAATGGTTCCCCACACTCAATTGTGCGAATAGAAACCCTGCCGGCAGGGAATCATAGTCAACATGATTTTCAGCGAAGACAGATATAAAATAAAGAAAGTTGTCTAGCGAAGAGATCCAAAAAAGTAAAACAGAAAAAACTGAAAATGAAATCGATATCAGTTGGATTGTCAATAATACGACAAGGTGAGAAATTATTAAGACTGCACATTGGTGTCCCACTGGGCTGTGTGTGCTAAGGGGCAGGCCCTCTTATAGCCATCCCACCTCCCATCCAACACAGGAAAAGCTTTAAAGAGGAGGATAGCACCCACTAATTAACAGAGTGCTACTTCTAAAATGGAAAATAAGATGCAGCAGGAAAAGAGGCAAACAGGCTAAAATCAATTAAAATAGAGGAAATAGCCCAGAAAATGAAAGAAAATTAGAGGAAAAAAATCGTATAGTAGCAAATTTTTGCACATGCTAGGAGGGAGTGTCCTGAACTACATAATAAAAATCCTGACTGATGGGGGTGAGAGCACCTGGGATCAGATGGGTTTAAAGATCACTTTATTACGTTCTTCCCGAATAATCCTATAACTTGGGCTTCTAGCAAAATATTTCCTAATATAAAATTGAACTATATTAAGTTTCCTACAAAAAAAGATTCTATTCTTTTTTTTCTCTACGATTAATGGTTTCCACATTCAGCGAATGGAACAAGGCAGGTCATTAAAAATATTGTTCTTACTGGATAAAATTAGTGTTTCTCTTTGAATGAAGTGGGGTATAAAACATTAAATGTATCGAATCTAAATGCAGTGCAGCTATATTAAGTGATAAATTACGTTCCAGGGTTCTAACAGGGTGGGTGGGGAGGGGGGGGGGGGGGGGGTGTGTGAGGTAGAAGCACGAGGGAACATAGTTCACTGGATTATGTTAATGCACTTCCCTCCTTCATAGGTCTGAAACAGGAGATCAAGCAGGTGATTTGCTACCATCTACCCAACTATGTCATGAGAAGCAACTACACGATGTTTCACATAGTTGTACGGGTCCTCCACAGCGCACTTTATGACTCACTGGTGACAAAGTGTGCAGATGCCCAGGAAATACAGTGAAACCTCGCTTTTACACTTATCAAGGGACTTCAAAAAAATGGTTAAAACTCAAGAAAGTATAAAATGTTGGAAATAACATTTTAAGCTGTAAAAGTTACATATACGACATACTCCCTTGCACTTTATGTATCATATACATACATAACAGGCATCAAAAGACTTGTCAGGGACTATGAAGGTTTATTACCTCTAATGAAACTGGAACTAATAACTGTCTGGGAAGTAGGAACATTGGACTGAATTTCATATGTTATAATCAAGGTTTTTGAAAGCCTGCAGCTATCATTCATTATTTAAATAATGATATACTGCACTTCTTACATATTTCTTTATGCCTGGCATGACGCTTCGAGAATATTTTCTCGTTGTCAAGTGCAAATATGTAAATAAGTATTTTGTGTGGGCTTGAATATGTGTTACTCTCCAACTCTTGTAGTCGTCTTCTTGAGGTTATCAGGTACTGTGCCGTATCAGTTATGTAGAAAACCACACACACACACACACACACACACACACACACACACACACACACACACACACACACAGACAGAATCTATCACTCACATTGTTTGTGTAACATCACATAAAAATACATACATAAATACTGCACTTGACAATGAGAATAAATTCTCGAAACACGCTTTGCTCAGCATGAATAAAATGTGTAACTGGCGTTACGTTTAAACAAAGACATCTGAACAATGCAAAATGTATGACAGTGTCAACTAGCGCCACAAGCGGCCATATGGTAAAACACGCTAAATATGGTCAGACAAACGTGTATAATCACAACAATCATGAAACTGCATTTGTGCAGCAGAGACAGTTTGGAAATGGTTGTGATTGGTCATGATATCTTCATTTGAACAAACCTAGTTACTCCCATGAGCCACAATGCCAAGCAGAGCTTGGCAGCAGCGGGAGATATGGCACAAACTGTTCCAACTTTTACACGTTTACCATTTAAAACCTGCTGAGTAGAGTGCCCTGGTGTCTAGAAACTTAACCATGTAATATTTGTAAACACTCCTTGACTGCCAAAATCATGTCAGCGCCATTCTTTCTCCACAAATTTTTTTTTATTGTGCAAAACGCCAGAAAATTATAAATATGTTGATGCAAAATCAGGTGCAAATTAACATTGTGGACACAGGAAATTTGACGGGACTGATAAAAAACGTAATAAATGGCGGGAAAATGTTAATTCCGGGAATGTAAAAGCAAGGTTACACTGTATTTATTTTGTACAAAATGCTTTAACACTACACAGAATGCAGGTAAGAGTTACAAATACCACTAATACCAATCCTGGATATGGACAGAATCTATGTAAATCTTTGCACATTGTTCTAAACTGCTAGAGGAGAAATTGATTCTTAGTCATCCTGCACAGCAACTGTAACGTTCTTCTGGTAAAGGCAACTTCCCCACCATGAACACTGCTCACTTTTCAGTTTATGGACAGAATATATATATCCCCAGCATTTGCTGTCCAGTACTGTTATGTGAGAAACAAACTCACTGCGCTCATATTTATATAGTGGAGTTATTAAGTCAGTACTTACTTGTGGTAGTGAAGTGAGCTCCTAAACAGCTGGAGCTATCAACTGTGTATCGCACTAAAGGACCTTTGCCAAGTGTTACATGTTGTCAATTATGTATTTGACAATGTTGATTTCATACATTAAATTTATTTGCAACTACAAATAAGGACAACCATCAGCTGTAGAATGGAATGGCAACAATGAAAATTTGTGCCGCACTAGGGCACGAACCAGGATTTCCAGCTTATCACGAGCAGTTGCCTCACCATTTGGCTATCCGTGCACGACTGACGGCCAGACCAAAACTTCCATATTTTGTCAACCACGGATCTATGAGCTACACTCTTACATTTATTATGGAGGTCATATGTTGTACTTGAAAGTCGCTCACCCAGAATCGGCAGAGAAATAATATACTGGAGTGCGAGTGTTATTCTGATTACAATGCAAAGTTTCTTTGGACATGCATGCATGTCCAAAGGAATTCTTCATCTTAACCAGAGTAACACAGGCACTGCAATATCGTATGCTGATTTCTTTGTCTCTACTGTAGCTGTCTGGAATACTTTTCACAGCATGAGGCGTATCAAACACATCACCTCAGTCTCTGCTGTCCCAACATCTGAAGAAGCTCAGATACTTAAACTGTCTCCCTCTGCAATAGAAGTGAGTCACCTATGTGTTATACAATTTCAGTTACTTTCACGTAACTCAAGCAACGCATTACAGCAGATTGCTATTCTAGACTTTAACACGATCAGTCAAATTCCATTAGACATATTCACACCCATCTTGGAAGATATAATGTGGGTGGGTGGTAAGTGCCATCATCAACTGTTGCCTAGTGTAAAGTGTTAGCAATTCCTGAATGGAAGAAATTTATACATTCTACCAGTAATACAATTAATGGTGCACAAGTGAAGTAATTTTTTGCTGATTCATTATTTCATCAACAGGAGACTAAAACACAGTTACACAACTTTACAATACACTGTCAACAATAGACAGCAGCGAGGTGCCACATTTACTAATTCAATCCCTTTCTCACCAACACTGCATAGGTGTCAGACAACACCACACTTTTAAATTAACTTATTTTACATAACTGCTCACTTAACAACTGCAAATAGGTGCTCAATAAATTGAAAATAACTCCATTATGTAAACACAAGCTCAGTGATTTTGTCTACTCACATACTCACAAGTGGCATCAGTGACCGTGATGCGGGTGTGACAAAAACTATTACAATGTACAAAGGACAGTTAAAACAAGCTGTAAACTAGATAAAATATCAGTAGTGCCATATATCACTGAGGAACTTGAGTTAGTTAGTTAGCTGGAAACTTTCAGCAGAGGGCAGGAGCATGTACAGGACCCATGGCTCAAGTTTAAAAAAATAACTGACCATGCACCAGATACATATGTGCCCAGCAGAACACTTCAGAATGGAGGGAACCTGCACGGTATACAGTCAATGTAAAGAATTTTTTAAAGAAATATAGATGAAGAAACAGAGGTTACTGAGTAACAAGTCTTAAAATGTAGGGCTATAGATAGGGAGATACTGAATGAAATGTGTTTGGCTATCAAGAAAGCAATGAGTCATGCCTTCAATAAATACTGTAGCAGAATATAGAAATTCTGCTTGTATGTAAAGGCTGTTAGTTGCACCAGAGTTACTGTCCAGTTCTTAGTGAATGAGACAGGAACTGAAACTGAGGGTAGTGAAGCAAAAGTTGAAATGCATAACTGCGTAACTCAATTTTCAAATGTTCCTTTTACATATGAAAACCCAAGAAAATTGCCTCAGTTTAATCATCACAGCACTGAAAAGATGAATGAAATAATTATTAGTGTCAGGTGTTCAGAAACAGCTGAAATCATTAAAACTGAACAAAACTCCATGGCCTGATGGAATCCCTGTCAGATTCTATACTGAATTTGCAGCTGAGTTGGCCCCTCTTCCAAGTACAATCTATTTTAGATCCCTCGAACAAAAAAGTGTGCCCAGTTTTCAGAAAAAAGCACAGGTCACACACTTACGGAAACCCTGTCACACTCTGAACTGAATTTGCGGCTGAGTTAGCTCCTCTTCAAAATACAACCTAATGTAGATCCCTCAAACAAAAAATCGTGCCCAGTTTTTGGAAAAAAAAAAAGCACAGGTCACACACTTTTACAAGAAGGACAGTAGAGGTGATTGAAAAAAGTATTGTCCAATATCAGGGGGCCCACCTAGACGGGCACATAACACACATAACAGCCCCAACACATGGACTGGCTACCAAGCTGGTGTAGCAAGGGGGGTGAAAGGGCTTTGGCAGGAAGAGAGGGGACGGCAGGAAAAGGGAGAGATGATGGAGATGAGGAGGGAGTTCTTCCCCGTCTGACTCACACTACAGATTTCCAATTTAGTCCCTGAGAAGGACCAAAGAAAGAAAAGCCAAAAAGGAGGAGGAAAAGTAAACCAACCAAAACCGCAAGATGGAGCAAAGGCAGGAGGGTACCCAGGCCGACATAAAGAAGAACCCGAAGAGGTAAAGGACTGGGGAAAGAATAAGGAGAAGCAAGGGGAAGGTAAAGCAGCCCGGAAAAGAATAAAAACTGCAATCGCTAACGAACCCGTATTGCCACACATGTACACACGGAAGAGCTGTGGGCCCACTGTGGACAGGACAGTCTTAATATTTTTCCATGATCACACAATTTTAACTGTCAACACTGCAAAACCAGGACTTCCAAACGGTCTTCATAGTCAACCCCAAAATTGCCCCCACCTATTGTCAACTTTACATTCTGTTGATACAAACCAACACACACAAACATTATGAGTGTCAGATGCGCCTACAACTATTCACCATTTCAGTCTCAACTTGCAAAATTTCAATCTTCCAATTTTAATGTCAAGATTTTCTTTTTTGAATTCAGAGCATAGTTAATTTAAATTAAACAATATTAACTTTTTGTCTCTGAACCTTATTACTGTTTTCATTCACATAAACAGAATCTTTTTTGTCAGGCATCAAATGGCTCTTATTGTCACGCTCATAAAACCTAACAACCATTTCAATCGTGTTTTCATCTATGAAATTAGTTGCATTTTTCTTTTGACATTTAGGTAAAATTCCCTGCTCTTTTACTAACTGCCTTGTTAATTTAACCAAACATTCTGACACATTAAACTCATCACTAACTTTTGCTCGAATCGAAGAATTTGGTAGTGAACTGATAATCTTACCTTTATCCTCTTTGTTTGAAATATGACCTTTAGTTTTTTGCTTTTCTATCAAATCATCACATTTGGTCAGAGACGTTTTACAACTTCTATGTGGTTTAGTGTAATTTTTATTTTCAAATGAAGCTTTCAAACCCTTCTTGACAGTCATTGCAACTTTCTCAATTTTTTCACTTGGTTTTCTAATTTTACTAGTAGGCAATGCACCTAGGATTCCTGAATCCACTTTTTTATAGTTTCTAATGAGTCACAAAATTCTTTATCTGAACTATCAATACCACTTTCCTTGACAATGATAAATATCTTAGAATAACATGCTGGACACAGTGACTTTGCTGGTATTGGATCAATAAAAGGGCTTTTATTTTTAAATAGTGATCAAATGTTATTTCTCTCAGACCTTTTGTTATAGGTTTCTTATGTTTCTTAGAAGGGTTCAATCAAAGACTGGCCAAAAAAGTGATAAAATTTCTTTAAGTATTTAATTCCATGGTACTCGCAAGTTGAGTTAAATTCTGAGCCAAATCGTACGTGAAAGAACACTTTTTTCTTCACTGTAATATTTGATTAAAGTAACGTCTTTAGGAAACACTCCACACACACTTTTGTGGCAAGCTTCATTAATATGAATACCAAGAAAACATTGACATTCCATTGTTAAACTGCATACTTCAAGAGCTCATTGTTAACTGAGTGTGAGTTAACATATGTTTTGTAGAAGGGGAAAACAACACACAGACTTGTACAGGCTTGTCTACGAGCCGTACAGACTTGCAGATGCTGTCTGATAGCCTGCTGAAACTTTCTGCGGAGGATTGTTTTGACAAATAATTATTCCTTACTTCAATTTCATATGTCCCCCCCCCCTCCTGCCCCCATGTTTTTTAATTACATACTTGATACACTTTATTACATTAGTCCAGACATTGCAGATATTAAGAAACGTATTTTTGCCTCGTGTTTTTTTTTTTTAAATAGTGTATTTTTTTAGTGTAAGCTTTTCACCACTTATACTCCATAAAAAGTAGCTATACTATATAGTCTAATAGCACACAAATATTGTGGTTGAGAAATTACTTCTTCTTTGGAAAAAACAATGTTTAAAAACAGTTTTTTAATTTGCGGCCAATAACTTTGACCCATTAAAAATATATTAAGGAATATATTCAGCTAGGTGATCAGGGTTTTAACTTATAGTGTTACTGTGCCGAACTAAATGCTGCTTACTTGAAAGGTCTGGGACAATCCATTACTGAATAATTAAAAGAATCAAAGGTGCTTGCAAACACAAAAAACAGCCTGCAGTTGGAAACAAGAGTGGCTGCTGTTTCTAAATGATACAAAATTTAAAAATATTTTTTATCCCACTAAATTTTAGGGAAATCACACACAAATACCAAATTTTTCTGAGATGGTCATGCAACCAATTATTTTTTTTCCTGGACCACTTGGTATGGAATGACCCTGTGAGTTTCGACCAGATCCTGGTAAATACAAAAGAGAGTACCGCAATCTGCACTGCAAGAGGTGGGGACAAGGAAGCAGAGAGTGTTAAGCTTTCGCATGCAGCTGAAGGGGTCCAAGCAGAGGCCCATCGGAAGCATCCTGGAGCTGGTGTTCAGCAAGTCCATGCAGTGGGAGCTGCAAAAGTAATTTCCATACAGCATGGAGGTGATCAGTGGCCCAACCGAGGTCAATATCTCATTAACAATGATAAGGAAGAGTGTGACACTCAGCAAAAAGCCCTGCAGGAAGCCATTCTCTGTGCAGAGCTGAGTGAAGTATCAACATGGCCCCAGAACAATTGGTGACAAAAAACTAATGAATTAAAATTGGTAGGGGGCATTGAAAGTCTCAGTCATGGAGGGTAAATAAAATATAATGATGGCATCCTACATAGGTCAAGAAGGACTGCAATGACATGTTGTCATTTAGAGAAAGCTTGTCAGACCGTCATTTCCAACCTAACTAGATGGTAGATGGTCTGTTGTGAACAGCCTCTCCTGGAAACCACACTGATAGGGGGACAAAAGGCCAAGACTCTTAAAACATAGCTCAATCAGTGGACAACCATCATTTCAAGCAATTTGCAAAGCATGTTGATGAGGCTAATCAGCAAGTAACTGTCAATGGCTGTTGGGTTTTTGACCAGCCTAAGGGCTGTAACAATAATATTTCGCCACTGCGAAGGGAAGGTACTGTTGACTAACAGTCACATTGTTTACCATCTGACTGTGAATGGAATAAGGGCCCAGGGCCATATTGTGAGATGAGGCAAGAGCCTGAAGCATCATCCATTATATAATTTGACTTGACAAGGTGCAAAGGAGAGGGGAATGTGTTTAATTTATCATTTACATGTCCATAGGACAGCCGCATAAGAGTAGTACATTGTCGCCTTTACATTGTGGCTCACAAGGTGTTTAGCAAGAGAGGATGCATTAGTACAAAGCAAATCCAGAAGGAAGAGACCCAGTACAGTTGTGGGTGGCCCAGAAGACTGCACAGCTAGACTCATTTAGCCTTAGGCACATTCTAGAAATTTTAGTGTAAAATTGTGTACCACTGCAATGGATCAGAGTTCAATAGTGAGTACTACACTCAGTGGGTCAACATGTGTCACAGATTCTTCACATACTGTAAGCCTTCCAAAAACATACCTGCAAGGACACTGATCGGCAAGTGCTTATCTCCAAGTGACGAAATTCCTGTGCTGCCAAAAGATACAATAAAAGTAGGGAAAAAAAAGAAAATTTTCCTACCTTTCAGAACTGTTGGTTCCTTTGTCAGGGAGGATATACGGATAGATTTCAGAATGTGGAGAAAAAAGGACACATCACTCAGATCCAAAGTATGAGAGGACCCACCTGATGTCTTTGGGCAGGATTAGAATTTCACTGCCTATACATAATTAAGCATGTTATTGTTGCTACTTGCCTTCTAATGGCGGAAGTTAAGAAGTTAAAATCAAGTGATTATTGGTCCAAAGATACACTTTTGAACACATCAGTTTTCAGCAAAATTACATTCCAAGATAATTTTTGTCTACTACGGAGAATTCTGCGCTCCAGTGATAATTCAGCAAGTACTGGAGGTGACAGTCTATTTAAATTAGAATGAGTATTGATAAAGTTCGCAAGACATTTCATAATTAATTTCTTCCACATCAGAAGCTTTGTATACATGAAAGGCTCTTCCTGTTCAAAGGATGATTATCTCTTAAGCAATTTATTCCAACCAAGTGATGTAGATTTGGAATAAAGACGTTTGTACTGCATGACAATCAGCGAGGGTATATTTTGGATTCTATTTTATGTACAGTAGTAACAACAGAAATTGGGTTCCACAATTTAGGGAAAAGTGGCAATGTAGTGGCAACTCTTATGGGACTATATCTGGAACAGGGTCATATTCTATATGTCGATAATTGATACTCCAGCCCAGACTTGTTCATCTGCTTTCGAAACCACGGAATAGCTGCTTGCGGCACTGTCCGTAAGAATAGATGCAACATGCCAAATTAAAATGAGGAAAAACTGAGTTTAAGTCCCGGACAGGATCCGTGCTATCAATTGGTGCGATAAGAGAGTGGTGTCCATGTTAACCACAAGTCATACAACACAAATGGCTGAAACAGAAGACTGAAAGAAATGCTGGCGAAAAAATATAGAACCCACAATGTACTGTAGATTACAATTCAAGTATGGATGCAGTTGACCATTGTGACATGCTCCTAAGCTCAGTTGGATAATAGCGTTAGACTGTGAAATGGTGCAAGAAATATTTTTTTCGTGCCGATTCAAAACCCAAATCGAAAAGGAGGATGGGAAATAGTTGAAATAGGTGTAAAATTATTCAAACAATTCCTGACCTCTTCATATGTAGCAGTTTGCTGGCAAAAGAATGGACTTTGTGATTGAGATGGTGCAATGTGTGTACTGTGGCAAATGTAATTACACAAAATACATTGTACCAGTATAACAAAACCCATATATTAATCTACGTGCGATACATTTAAATTATTAACATGTAACATAGACAGTTATATTATTTTATCCTAAATAGTACTTACATAGATCACATTCAGTCTACTTGTACAAAACCTGTTTTCCATAAATGATTTCAAACACCTTTGATCATCGAGAAATAACATGCAGAAGTTAAAACTCTGTTCTCAGTGCAATTTTTCTTGCTACTTTGCCTCTGTTGTTAGGCAATATGGGAAATGAAAACTCACTGTTCCGAGGAGGATGGGGGGCTTAAAATTGGTTGTTCGAATGAGACTGGCTTTGAAGCATTAATAGAAAATGGTATATGTAAAAGAAGTATCGAATGTATCCAGCATTCCTCTATTCATATAAATCAACATCATTTCGACTAATTTGTAGATAATTGAAAATAGCAGGGGAATAAAATTTTTTATTCCATATCTTTGTGTTATCATTCTAAATTTCATTTTCATCATGCATTCACTCAACCAGATACGCGAATCCGAAGTTTACATTGTTTTCGGGAATGATTTTCGCGCCCAACTTTCATCCAATTATACAGCTTGGAATGTTTTATAGAGCATTCTTTTTAGCAAAGTCAGAACAAAAATACCACATTTTTTACATTTTTGCATCTTCAATTTTGTGTTTAATTCATTCAGTACTGGAAAGTGCTATTCAAATGAAATATTATATTTGAGAACCTTGTGTTGTTACATTACTACATGCCAAGTTTCACATTCATCATGGCATTAGGCCAGGAGATGCAAGAAACCAAACTTTGAAATTTTTTTTTTGGTGCCTTTTTTTGGGTGATTTTACCTACTATTTTCTGGCTCAATATGGCTCATGAAATTCTTTTAATTATTATTCTTAAAAGAATGCATAGAGTTGTAAAGATGGCCAAATCTGATTTTTTTTACAAAAACTATTTCGCAAGGAATTACAGCTCAGAGTCGCCAAAAATACACGCTGGCTCTGGGCGAGGCGTAATAAGTCCAGAAGTATTCAGCACAGGGTGGGCTGCGCAGCACAGGCTGCTCTGGTCCCTGTGGCAGCTGCAAAGGACAGGCACTTAGCGCAGGTAGCCAGATTATGCCGTAGGCCACGGTGCCTCAACATGCCAAGCAGATGATGCAACTCCAGCAGTAAAGGGTTAAACAGCAGACACAAACACATAAAACCAAGATCAACATTTCGTCTATCAACAAAAAGTATCACCCGCATGATGTTTCTAAACAGGAAATCTACGAGAAAGGTACAGAATCAGACTATGAAAAGTCCACGTTGGAATATCAACAATGTTATGACAAGGATAGATTACTGCCCATGGTGAAGGTGACACACTGAGATCCAGACAAGCACAATGAAAAGACTGTTACACACTAAGCTTTCAGCCAAAGCCTCCTTCAGAATAGAAAACATATTCACGCAAACAGGCACACCTCACACATCCATGACTGTTATCCCTGAACACTGTGGCTAGAACAAAGTTCTCATGTTGAATGAAAGCAACAATCCAGAGTGGGACAGAGGAGGAGGAAATATATCAGGGTCTAAGTGGGGGGGGGGGGGGGGGAGAAGGAAAGAGAGAGGGGGAAGAGTTCATGTGGTACAGGTGGGTTTGGAAAATAAGACGAATAGCCACTGCCAAACTGTGGCCAAGAGCAAAGTGGGCCATGCTGTGGCACATGATGCAGAAGAACGTAACACGCGTGACTGAATGACTGCTTCACAACCCGGGCAATCTCTATCCTCCCCTCCACTACCAGGTTTTCTGAACTGCGCAGATGGGAGTTATCCTTACAACACATTCTCTGCTCCCAAAATTATCTCGGCCTAAACATGTGGTAACACATTGTTCCTCGCCCTCCCTGCCCCGTCCCGCCTCTTCCATCATATCACCTCCTCGCAATTCACATCCCCTCAACCCTCATCAAGCACTGCTCTCTCTCTCTCTCTCTCTCTCTCTCTCTCTCTCTCTCTCTCTCTCTCTCTCAACAACACACTGACCTTTTCCCCTTCTCTGCTGCTCTCCTTTTACACTCCCTGATCTCCCACAGGCTCCCGACACTGCACCTGGCAGCCCTGTCCTGCTGCCACCTAGTCCCTGCACTCCTCCCTCTCCCCATCCATACCCTACCACCCTTAACTGCCCCCCCCCCCCTCCACCCTTTCATATTGCTCCTTCCTTCTTCCTTTCAAGGCGACATCTGCATCTGGTCACAGCTGACATGGGAAAAGTACAACAAAAGGCAATTTTAATAGTCTTTTCTGAAAAGGATCTTCATGTTGCTATCGGCCTTTCGCCACAACTATGCAGCAATGATTTTGCCATATTTACCTGGCTGTAAGACTAGGTTTTTTTCCAAATTTGTAATTTCAAAAATAAAAGATCACAGATTAAACTACTACTGTTGTGGTAAACATTTTGACAGCACTTTTACATTAATATAGGGGTCACCTGACATTTATGGATGAAGTTTTGGCTATTGACATTTCATACAAATTTATTTTGAGGAGTTCCAAACGGTATTGCTTAGCAAACAATCCTGTCACTCGAATAGGTTTGAGATTTCCCGACATGCAGAAGTGCTCCATGTAGTGTCCATCTTGCTCAAACTATCATGTCACCTTTGCCTTTGTTTTCCTCTTGTATTATCAAAACATAGACAACCAATAAATAGCATAAATTCAGAATAGGTGTAATGGTAACTTTTTAAGCAGATACTTTATGTCTATAAAAGTTTGTAATTTTGATAGAGTATATTAAAAACAAATTTTTCTCATGGGAGGGGAGGGAGGGAGTACATTCCGTACATCAAAATGCGATACTTCAGTAAAAAAAATTTTCAGTGTGTTACAGAATTAGTGTTTCAAAGCAAATAACAGTCTGCTGCTTGTTGACATGTTCAATGCACTAAGTAAAATCACAACTGTGCAATTATTTTTTTATTGCTCTTTACTGAAATTCTGATTATTTAATTATGTGGCAGTCACTAAATAGTAAATCTGACAGCCAGTTACAGCACACACAATACTAGTATGATTTGAAGCATAAGCTATTTCCAATTTGTCGATAGTTAAAATATCTTACCACTTATCTTTTTACGAGTAAATCTCTCGATGATGAACGCTCAACAGCAAAAAAACCTAGAGTAGTAGTTCCATTTAAATGATACAATGAAATGAAAATTCTGACTGCAACAAGCAAATATTCAGGATTAAATTCCGATCATATGCCAACACTTAATTTATTTGGAGCATTCATTACAGGCTAGTGATGGTACCCTTGTTGAAACAGTTTTAGGTTTCCCACACAAAATGTCTTATTTTCGTAGAAGAAGGTGCAAACAGTATTAGTAGGTGAAGCACTAATTTGAGAATATCTCCGCAACCAATACGGTCTTCATTTAAAACTCAAAATTGTGAAAATTTATGTGAAATCAGTGAAAATTTGAACACAACTGTCATTATTTGTAACCTCCTGTTGCCTCTAATCAGCAGCACAATCCTTCCCACAAGTTCCTGTAAACTTTTATCACCACCCTCTTCTCTTTTAACCATGAACATTCATCAGCTCTGAGCATTAACAATCATCTATGAACCGATAATACATTGGCTTTTTCTCATAAGCTTCTGAGATGTAAATAGTACCTGTGACAACTCCAGCTATGAGCTCTCTCCCCAGGTAAATGCGTTAGTAAGACTTTGGTTGGTTAAATACCAACAAAATGAACCACAGATTTTGTGAAATAAGAGTATTATGTCAAACAATGGAGAGTCCAGGATAGGATGACATAAAAGGAGAGATTGAGTTGCAGACAGGCACAATGAAAGAGGCTGATAAAAATTTAAGCTTTTGGACCCGCAAGTCCTTTTTCAAAAATAGAAAAAGACACACATTTTCAACTCAACTTAAATATTTGACAGTCTTTCTCATTGTGCGTGTCTGCAACTCAATGTCGTGTCTATTTAGTGAGCAGCAATCTATCCTTTCTGTAAAATGTTATGTCACGTAGGTAGCAAGTTTTGTTAATGAATCCAAGGAAAATTGTGGTAAAACTACACATTTAAGGCATCCACAAGACTGCTGTCTTTTTTACTCTTGTATGCCGTGTGCACTTATCTACCAGATGACTGTAGTTTATACACATAATCAAATCACACATTTGAGATTTGGATAATTGTTTGCTTTTTGAATGCACAAAACAGGTCCAGACCAGAACACAAATACCTATGGAACACATCAGAGACAAAAAGACCATATGTATGGTGCATGCATTGAAGATGCAGCTGCACCACATGTTTCCTGGATTCATCAACAAAACTTACTTCCTAGAGGATATGATAGTTTATTATTTTTATAATTCTAATTCTTTGGTCCAGTTTGTTGAAACTGAACCACTGAACCCTTACTAACATATCTCCATGAAGCGGAAACTGTAGGTCAAACTGTCAGATAAGTATCAGATAAGCTTTTCACATATGTTATGGTTTCAAACAACTCTATGGCCAATCTGAATAAAGTCTGGAAAAGTTATTGTGTTTAAATAAAAAGACTTGGAATCAATTAATGATGAAGAGTTCCTATGACAATAAGAATAATATGCATTTGTCGGTGTTGCATAAATGGGAACTCTGAGACTGAGACTCAAGAAAAAGATAATTTTTATTTTTTTAATGTGGTAAAAAAAAAAATCCACCACAAACATTAGCCACATAATGCAAGTGCTAGCTCGGATCGGCATTATCACACAAAAACGAATACCGCCAGCACAATATGACCTCCACTGCAGGTGTCAGATTCACGGTGAATGTACTGGCCCAAACAGTAGTTCTAGCACATATAAAACCACAACTCAGATGTATGTCGTAAGAAGAACTTCTAAGGTTACCTGGACTGTCAGTTCTACCCCATTACACTGACAGAAACTGGGTATGTGTATTGTAGACAAAGCTTTAAGGTGCAGAGTTATTTATTTGTTACAAAAAGATACTCTGAGAAGATGAGGCAGATCACTCAAAGACAAAAATCATAATTAATTTTTAACTGAAGTCCTGGAGAACTGTCACATCAAATTGGGAATACAAGAATAGTAACATCACTTACTCCATTTGTACAATGACTACACACATCCAAAGAAGAATATAATTGCAATATGTAACTCAAACTACTGTTTGGTCAATTTTACAATAGTACATGTAACACGTCCTTCTGTCTCTAAAATATTAGGTACACATTCTACACGTGCAACTTCTTTGTGTGGCTTTTAAAACAATGATATTAGTGTACTTAGCAATGTCCATTTGGATTTGCAGAGCAATGAGAACCACAAAGATGGAATAACTCCTGCAGTGTGCTATTCTAATACCAAGAAAAAAGTAATATTAGATCAAAAATAATAAACCATCCAAGTTTCATGCATCTTCACTCTGAAGCCTTCCACAGTGAATCCTAAGAGTTTAACTGCAAGGACCCTCACTTGACTACCCCCTCCCCTTCCCCTATTCTACAGAGATGTGACAATTCACTATATTCCACATCATATAGGATTACAACACTTACATTAAACCTACAGTATCCCACCATTTGCTGACATACGTTTATTGCACCACTATACAGAAGTAATGCTTCAGATAAATACTCAAAACTGATATATTTAGCACCAGAGTTGCATGAGATTGGATAGCTTACTATCTGTTGTTTAGACATCCATTCATTGTTAGTATTAAATTGTTTTTCAGAAGATTTACACCACTATCTCTTAACAGTTTTTCATTCTTTTATCATGCAGTAGCTGTAGCATCTACCATCGAATTATGACATCTTTAACGTATGATACGCGCATTTCATTATTCTAGAATAAAAAGCTACCCCTTTATTTCTTGACCTGACTATACAAATAATTCTTTCTGTTGCTTTAAGGCACTACTGGCTGCCCCTTTTCATTAGTTAACAAGCTAGATGGAAAAACAGAGACCAAATGCACAGTCCTTGACTCAAGCTGTCCAAGCAAATAAGTTTTCCAAAAATTTATGCTATGAAAATTTATTATACATTCCCTTCTAAAATTTTTTTCATTGAGACTACACACAGTTGTTCTTCAAACAATATACATCTTACCACCATTACTCTATGTACTCAATTTGAACAGGTGCACACACGCACAGAGAGAGAGAGAGAGAGAGAGAGAGAGAGAGAGAGAGAGAGAGACAGAAAGAAAGAGAGAGAGAGAGAGAGAGAGAGACAGAGAGAGAGAGAGAGAGAGAGAGAACTGTTTACTGACCTTTGCAGCTTTTCTTTCTCTGAAAATAGGCGAGGTATTTCAGGTAGAAAGTCTTCCGACAGGGTGTGGTACAAGGCTCGTTCAACTTTAGATGTAGAGTCCCTGAAACCTTCAGTGACTTTGTCCCAGTCTTCTTCTGTGAAACAAACCACTTGCCACACACTACTGCTTTGTTCCTCTCCTTCTGAATCAGCTGGTGATTTTCCTCTCTTCTTCTTTCGTTTCTCATCCTTTAATCTTCGTTTCTTTTCTTTGACTCTTTTTTTCTGAGGAAGAAAAAGCTTAATTGTTTTGGCAACATGTATTATACAGACAATTTCACCACCAAATGAGTTGAAATATTAAGTTATTAAACAAACTGAAAAATGTATTAAACTGCTGATTTCTAGTCCCTGGTTAAATACATATTTTTAACATTAAATAATGGTAAATCCAGGATGGAACGTAACAAATTATTTTTAAAATTATATTGCCATGTCAACATAATTACAATCATCGCCAAATCCAAAATCAGGACAGTCAATAAAGTAAAACATTTGCACTGATAGCACATTTATTATAAACACCGAGAGACAGAACAAAACTGAACTCCCGTAGGGCGAGTGATGCTACATATACAAACATCAAATAGGCCAGAATATGCAAACACTACAAACATAAGGAATTTCAAGAACCTTCAATAAATACTAAGTAACAAATAATTGCTGGTGATCAGATTTGAACTGGCAACTCACAACATGTGTCAGTCATGCTAAATGTTTTTACATGCACAGTCAGAAATCATTGAAATGTTGGACAGCACAGACAACTTATTCTATATCAACATTATGTCTATCGATTATCTTAAAAGTGATCAGCTGACACTTGGCAGTTAGACGTGACTTCATTTCAGAGCCAGTGCTTACTGTGAATCATTGCTCAAGATTTTATGATGGGCAGCGAGGACAAGGTTAATATGCCATTAGAAAAGAAAACAAAGCATATGTGTACATATCTTACGAAGTGGGAAGCTTTATATTCCTGGACTGGACAACAGCGGACAAATGATTATAAAGCAAATTGCAAACGTGAGTTTTGCATTGCACATGGCAGCAAGAATGATTGTGTGCAGCACATGAATATTTCAGGTAGCAAATGATGTCACTACTTCATCCAAGATAACCTTTCTTCAGCTCTCCTCACCTGGGTAAAGGCCTAACAAATGACAACATGAACTTTCATTAGCCTACCACACAGTACAATACAATCTAAGCTATAGGAGCTTGGACTAACTGATCAAACTGTGAAGAAATGTGTTCAGCGGGTCTAATGTCTCAAAGAAAATATCTGTTCAAATGTCTGTCAGTTCATGTTGGTCAGAATCTCTTGTGACGCCCTTCCGTGTTAGAGCGGTCCTCCTACACATTTTGTTATTTGCTTCTAACATATTTTAAACGTAAGTTACAAAAATATTAATTTCAGAATGTTGCGGAAATCTTCACGATGAGCAGCAAGTGGAGAAAAATATTTTATTAATAATTTTTGGAAAATTTTTTTACAGGGTGAAAAATCTGAAATGACTATAATGAACGTAATGGCTCCAAGAAGAGTGAATGATTTTTTGGACGTCTTAAATGACCTCAAAAAGTGTAACATGTTCTTTTCTTTAGCAACAGATGCCTCCATTCATCTAAACAGAAATACGGTTCTAATTGTAAGATGATATTTTGACCACTTAATGTAATTTTGTAAAAAAATTGTTGAATTTCATAAAACAGGCAGAGGAAACTGCAATGGTTGCCTATAGGTTGTTAAAAAAATTCACTGTAATCAAATAATTTGAATGGCAGTAAATATCATCACACTATGCTGATGGTGCCAATATAAATTACGGTAAGCACCATTCAGTCCTGAAACTATTAAGTAATGAGAATGGAAAAATCCTCAAAGCCAGTTCTTTTAACCCATGTGCTTCATAATGCCATGAAACGTGCGTGCAACTGTTTACAATATGTAGATGTCGAAGCGTTAGGATCAAAAACATATGGTCAATTCTCTTGTTTTGCTAAACTAAGGGAAACGTTAAAATCATTTTTTGTATTTGTTAATGTTGAATGGGCTGAAATCCTGCCACATGTAGATGGTTCTCTCTTACACCTGCTGTAGAAAGGCTTTTAAAAAAATTGGGAGCCTATAGAAGCTATTTTAAAAGCGTAGAAGATTCACACTTTCCAAGACTAGTTCTATTTTTGAAAGCAGAAATAATAATCCACTAATGCCTTGCTAGGCCTATCGTAGATTCACTTTTCAGGGTTCCTGCACGACCTTCACAGCTACCATAGCGGTCCTGGGTCATATACTGTCCCCACTGCACCTTGCTCCTACAGGCAATCCCCTACTTCATGACGTTGCTGTGTCTCCCACGGCTTGGACGAGGCATTGGACTTGTGGGAGAAGGTGGAACAATGACAGGAGGAGATAGAGAAATCAAGGCTGATATGATATGGACACGTTAAGAGAATGGAGGAGAAGATATCCAGGAGGATGCACGAGGTGAAACTGGAAGGAAAAAGACCAAGAGGAAGACAGATGGCTGAAAGGAGTAGAGGAATGTGCCCAGAAGAAAGGGGAAGACTGGACCAAAGTGATGACGGGGAGATGGTGGCAAGACAGAAGACGACGGAGAGGCCTATGTTCCATACAGACTCAGCCAGTGGCTGGAAACTGTCCAAGATGATGATGAGAAGATTCAGACTGTCCTAAAGTTTTGAAAAAGTATTTTTGCAATGAAAATACAAAAGTACACACAATTGTTTGACTTATATTAGTTTCTTAATGGATATTGGAAATTTTTTTTGTCCTAAAAGCAAAGTATTTGGAGAATTCTGATCTTTGTACCATGAAATCTCATGAAGCTGTACAGTTACTAATCAGTATAGTTAGACAGAGAAAGGGATGGATTTTTTTTTTATAGTGGTACTCATTAATTGTTGCCCACTGTTCTTGATTCAAATTTGAAATCTATTAGTGAGAACAACTTCATTAAATTCTATGATTCTTTAAATTTTCACTTAGTTAACAAATCTGATGATAGTTTAAAATGTTGAATCTCACTATGTCTAAAAAGAAAATATTCAATGACAAACATGAAGTTTATAAATGTGTCAAGCTGGATTGCGAGAATGAAGATGAATTATATGTGGAATTTTGTAGTTCTAATGATGCAATTAAATGTGCTCTTTTTAGAGGGTAGTATTGGCCAGAAATGGATAAAAGTTTTAACAACTTTGAAATCAAATAATGTGAATTTTGAAAACTTGAGTAAGCTGGTAGGCTATGTCACGAGTATACCAGAAGTTGATGCTCACATTCAGAGGGTATTTTCTCTTGTGAATAATAAATGGACAGATGTAAGGAACAGAAGTTGTACAAACCTAATCAAATCTGAACTGCAAGTTGCCACAAATTTTCCGTATTCGTGCAGTGAATTCTTCAAATTTGGTAAAAAATTATATAAAACTACTGACCGAGGCAAAATCTGTTGCCAAATATGTGTAAGTATTTGCAATCTGTAATTAAATAGTTATCTTTTAGGAATATTGCTTTCATTTTTGGTGAAATTTCACCGTGCTCTTAATCTCCCTCATTTTTTGTTGGGGATATAAGTATCTTCCTTATTTTCTTTTAAGAAAGTTTGCCACCCTATCCTCTCCTGTTTCAGATGTTCTCAATGGAGCTGACTACAGCATCCTGGGTCTAGATCTTGTCAATAGCCCTTTGTACAGCATAAATGACGGAGACTTGTGTTCTGGTCATGTCACCACACCCTGTTTACTATGATGACCATCAAGGTAGCCCCTCTTGTCAAAGCTCTGTGAGCATCAAACAAATCTTCAGTTTTTGTTGGGTTCAAATTAATGATAATGTAAATAAAATAGAAAGAAACTTCCACATGGGAAAAATATATTAAAAACAAAGATTCCAAGACTTACCAAGCGGGAAAGTGCCGGCAGACAGGCACAATGAACAAAACACACAAACACACACACAGAATTACTAGCTTTCGCAACCGATGGTTGCTTCTTCAGGAAGGAGAGGGAAAGACGAAAGGATGTGGGTTGTAAGGGAGAGGGTAAGGAGTCATTCCAATCCCGGGAGCGGAAAAACTTCCCTTGGGGGAAAAAAAGACAGGTGTACACGCGCACGCGCGCGCACGCGCACGCGCACGCGCACACGCACACGCACACGCACACGCACACACACACACACACACACAGACACAAGCAGATGTCTGCTTTTGTGTGTGTGTGTGTGTGTGTGTGTGTGTGTGTGTGTGCGCGCGCGCGAGTGTACACCTGTCTTTTTTTCCCCTAAGGGAAGTCTTTCCGCTCCCGGGATTGGAATGACTCCTTACCCTCTCCCTTACAACCCACATCCTTTCGTCTTTCCCTCTCCTTCCTGAAGAAGCAACCATCGGTTGCGAAAGCTAGTAATTCTGTGTGTGTGTTTGTGTGTTTTGTTCATTGTGCCTGTCTGCCGACGCTTTCCCGCTTGGTAAGTCTTGGAACCTTTGTTTTTAATAAATCTTCAGTTTTCTTTAACGAGAAGCTTCAATTATCAGTCTGCACCTCAGGACTGTAGCAGGGCTTCATACAGTTGGCATGGGCAATGTCTCTCTGCACTTTTGTTTTCTTGACAAAGTGACATAATCTGTGACTTCATATGTGGCATTCAACAAGCGACAAAAGATATGATACAACATAAAGTAGCACTTAAGTAACTATTCCAATAAACCCACTTCTCGCACAGCCATACTGAGATGGGGGAAGAAGTTAACTGGCATGCTTGCAATCATGGTGGTGGGGAACTGACATGCCTGCAATTATGGTGGTGAGGAATTGGCATGGGTGTAACATACAATCTTTATCTTCTGGATGGGCTTGGTTCCTCCATCTTCAAGGCTTCTGTTGTTTTCACCAATGCTGAATCTTCCCCCTGTTCAGCGGCAATGTTATTCTGTGCAGTGATGACTGAGATTTTGTCAACTTGTCCACACGTTGTGTTTCACCACAGGATTCCTTCGAAGAAAATCAGTGTCAATGCGTTTGTATCTGTTTTTGAATGACACTGTGATGTCATACACCTGAAGCCTCAGTGCCCATCTCGCCAGTCAACCCAACAGATCCTTCAAGCTAGGCAGCCAGCACAGAGAGAGAGAGAGAGTTGATTCATAACAATGGCAAATGGCTTGCCAAATACTACCAGAACTTGTTGGTGGCCAAAACAAATCCCCCAAGATTTTTATTTCTTGGGTGACAAAGAAAGATTTTTTCAGACTGAGGTGGAGGCTTGCAGCATAAACACACTTCAACATAGTTGTCATGTAGCTTATGCTTACATAGATTCGTGAAAGGGGTGAGGAGCAGACAATGTTGTCCAGACAGCGAAAACATATACTTCATGAAGATGCTGAAGCAGATTGTCTATCATACACTCAAAAGGGGCTGGAGCGTTACACAGTCCAAACAGTATAACTTTAAACACCCAGAGGCTCACAGTAGTCATGAAGACAATCATTTCCTAGACAATATTGTTAACTTAAATTTGCCAGTAACCTTCCTCTAAGTCCATCGTTGAGAAATAATTTCCTCCACTCAAGCAATCTGGGGTGTCATCAATATGCAGCAATGAGTAGACATCTTTTTTGGTGATTTTATTCAGTCATTGGTCTCGGCAAAGAAACGCAGAGTGCCGTCCTCCTCCTTCACGAGGATCACAGAGATGGAAAAGGAGAGCTCTAAAGTTTCAATGTTGGAATCTTGGAGCACCTACTCCACTTCCTCCAAGATTATTCGTCATTCAGCTGACAACATCTATACGAGTGCTGAATTATTAGTGGATAATTCCCAGTGTTGTCAGAGTGTTTTTCTTGGGTCATTTGGCATATCTTTTCATCAAACCAGATTCAAAAGCATTTGGAAATTGGTCCAGAACACTCAGCAATGTTGTTTCTCTGTCAGACCCAGTTGGCAGTTTCAACAACAGCTTCCATCCACATGTGGTCTGTACAATAGCACCACCACATTTCTTCATCAGTGGTATTAAGCTGCCCTTTCTTGATTGGTTTTATGTGTCCCTATACACATACCTTTAGGGATGAGCTGTGTCTGCCCATGAGAATTAGTGATCCGAAGTTCTCTTTGGCCACCTGCAATGCTTACATTCCTTGCTGGCAAGTAGAGTTTCTTTTACGAGCCTAAGTAGCTTTTTGCAACTGATAAAAGTTTCGCAGTTTAACTAATCATCTACATTTACAACAGGGACTTATCTTGTTGACGACAGCAGGATAATGTATTCAACGATAAACAACTGTCCAGAACAATCTCTGTTACATATGCTTATTCGAACTTGTTCATCAGCCTGGAGCTCTGACCTATCACAGTCTACTACTGGTTGCGATTGCTACAGGAAGTCCCATCCAAGAACAACATTATGATTACGTTGTCTTCATAGAGTTGTGGTCTGTCATTGGTAGTAAGTCTTGCAATACACATTCTCTTTGGCTGGATGTATTTCTCATTTATGGCTTTCACAAAATTCTTTTTGTACTTTGGAACAGTCTTCTTTTAGCTGGTGGTGGTAAGCATTTGACATTAAGAAAAGAAAGCCCCCGAGTCTACACGCTCTCAGACAGTTTGGCCATCAATTACGATGTCAATGAGATTTCCACACATCTTTGTGACTATTGTCCATGGAGAATTTTCATCTGTTATGGCCTCACTTCCACAGATAGTCAATTCGATTACTTTTCCTGAATTCTGTGGCTAGATAAATGGGTGGTGTGTCTGCATGGTGACACGGACTGGCAATGGCATCTTGAGGACCAACTTTTTCCAATGTACGGTGATGGGCTTCATCCCACAGGTTGACGTCTGGCAGTGCAGTAGTTGTCTAACAGTCATCTTCTTGCTCTGTAGCATCATAAATGTCCTGAGCATCCATGGTGGAAACATACTGGGGTGTTGCTCTCCATCCTCCAAATGTCTGTTCTTTTGCAAGGAATTATACTTCGCGGAGATGTTGGTTGTACCTGTATTGATCAGATGCCGAGTTATCATTTGGTGGCTGTGGCGTAAGTCCAAGTTAGCCCAGTCCATTCTTCCTGGTGCATGAAACTGGTAGCACAGATTGGTGCTGAAAATCAGCACACGTCTTCCTCAACATACTTCATTACCTCCTGACATAGGTTGTCAATACTCATGGCTGCTCTCTCTAACTTACTTGATCTGACAGTTTTGGCTACCATAATTTGCTGTATGCCTTCTGTTACCACCTAGTGTATGAGACAGGCAATGAGATTATGGGCTTTCACAACTTTCATAGGGACCACAATCAGGTCTCAGTCAAACTTCTTTTGACCAACTCTTTTTTCTGTTGCATTTTCTCAATGTGCTGGGACCATTTTATGAATTCCTTGGTTGTTGCAACATCCTTTACGAGAAAAGTTTCTTCTTTCATCTAGCTGGGATTTTGTTGGCTGCTGTAATATTCAGATTCACATTGTGGCATAGGGCCATAACATGCTATATGTATGAGTGTGTCATTTACCCATATCACTGGGCCTTGCTCTGCAATTGTTCTTTCGCTGCTGAATGTCACCAAAGGTTTTCTTCAGTTTGGTCTCAAACTTATAAAGACAACTATTGAGTTCCTCTTTGTTGCTCTCGATCCACTGCTGGTCTGTTCTGGCCAAGTAAAAGTACACATTTCAAAAACGCATCATATCACAATCCCACATGTTGTATTTGGTGATTCAGTTGAATCCTTTCACCAATTTAATAAGGCACCACCAAGCACTGACGGACATTTGTGAGCAGCTGACTAACTGCCGGCTTGAACTCCATTAAGTCTCCTAAATATAGGGACTTAGGAATGATGTACAGTTTGCATTCTGGTTCTTGTCCATGTAAGCAATAGCTCTTACACTGCCTCATTGGAACCACAGTGACAGAGATTTTTTGAAGTATCTGGCATCTCCAGCAAACAATGTCACATTGTAACCACAAATGTCTGAAAGCAAACCATCTAAGTAAGCAACACTTAGCACTGAAAGCACATTTATAATGTACACCAATGTATAGACAGAAAGGAACTGAATTCCTGGACAGAGAGTACTGCTATTTATATAGACATTGAATATTCCAGCATATGCAAACATAACAAACATAAATTTTGAGAACCTTCCAGAAATGATTAATACTAAATAAAAATAATTATTGGTAGTTGGGATAGAAATGACGTCTTGCAGCATGCCAGCCAGTGATCCCAACCACATGACACACAGCACAGCTTAATACACTGAAGAGCCAAAGAAACTGGTACACCTGCCTAATATAGTGTAGGGCCCCTGCAAGCATGTAGAAGTGCCGCAACATGATGTGGCGTGGACTCTAATAATGTCTGGAGTAGTGCTGGAGGGAACTGACACCATGAATCCTGCAGGGCTGCCCATAAATCCGCAAGAGTACGACGGGGTGGAGATCTCTTCTGAACAGCATGGCATCCAAGATATGCTCAATAATGTTCATGTCTTGGGAGTTTGGTGGACCGCAGATGTGTTTAAACTCAGAAAAGTGTTCCTGGAGCCACTCTGTAGCAACTTTGGATGTGTGGGGTGTCGCATTATCCACTGGAATTGCCCAAGTCTGTCGGAATGCACAATGGACATAAATGGATGCAGGTGATCAGACAGGATGCTTACTTACATGTCACCTGTCAGAGTCATATTTAGATGTATCAGAGGTCCCATATCACTCCAACTGCTCATGCCCCACGCTATTACAGAGCCTCCACCAGCTTCAACAGTCCCCTGCTGACACGCATGATCCATGGATTCATGAAATTGTCTCCATACCAGTACACATACATCTACTCGATACAATTTGGAACGATACTCGTCCGATCAGGCAACACTTTTCCAGTCATCAACAGTCCAAAGTCAATGTTAACAGACCCAGGTGAGGAGTAAAGCTTTGTGTCGTGCAGTCATCGAGGATACATGAATGGGCCTTCTGCTCCAAAAGCCTATATCGGTGATGTTTTGTTGAATAGTTTGCACGCTGACACATATTGATGGCCCAGCTTTGAAATCTGCAGCAATTTGTGGAGGGGTGCACTTCTGTCATGTTGAATGATTCTCTTCAGTTGTCATTCGTCCCATTCTTGAAGGATCTTTTTCCAGCTGCAGCTATGTCTGAGATTTGATGTTGTACCAGATTCCTGATATTTACAGTACACTCATGAATACCTCGGAGATGCTGTGTCCCTCGCTCATGTGCCGATTAAAACACCATGTTCAAACTCACTTAAATCTTGATAACCCGTCATTGTAGCAGCAGTAAACCGATCTAACAACTGTGCCAGAAACTTATTGTCTTATATAGGCGCTACAAACCACAGCGCTGTATTCTGTCTGTTTACATATTTCTGTGTATTTGAATATGTATGCCTACACCAGTTTCTTTGGCACTTCAGTGCAGGTTTGGCAACACATACTATAAAATGTCAGCAAATGAAACAAATATTAAGTAATTGCACAAACTGATAAATGGGTTAAATTGCTAATTTATGGTCTCTGATTGAACAGGCGTTTTAAGGTCAATTAAGTTTGAAAACAATTACTTCCACCTACTTAGAAACTGGCCATCTAAATTTATTATGTCAACTTTCTATTGTTCCCTCGAGCTACACTGTAAATGAATATACCAAAAATAATATTGGGTAAGAGCAGTTTGTAGTTTGAGAGCAATCTTCTGGAATGTGCGCTGACACACGACATGCCCTGAGTGAGTGAGTGAGTGAGTGAGTGAGTGAGTGAGTGAGTGAGGGAGGGAGGGAGGGAGGGAGGGAGGGAGGGAGGGACGGGAGGGACGGGAGGGAGGGACGGGAGGGAGGGGAGGGAGGGGAGGGAGGGGAGGGAGGGAGGGGAGGGAGGGAGGGGAGGGAGGGAGAGGAGGGAGGGAGGGAGAGGAGGGAGGGAGGGAGAGGAGGGAGGGAGGGAGAGGAGGGAGGGAGGGAGAGGAGGGAGGGAGGGAGAGGAGGGAGGGAGGGAGGGAGAGGAGGGAGGGAGGGAGGGAGAGGAGGGAGGGAGGGAGAGGAGGGAGGGAGGGAGGGAGAGGAGGGAGGGAGGGAGAGGAGGGAGGGAGGGAGAGGAGGGAGGGAGGGAGAGGAGGGAGGGAGGGAGGGAGGGAGGGAGGGAGGGAGGGAGAGGAGGGAGGGAGGGAGAGGAGGGAGGGAGGGAGAGGAGGGAGGGAGAGGAGGGAGGGAGAGGAGGGAGGGAGGGAGAGGAGGGAGAGGAGGGAGGGAGGGAGAGGAGGGAGGGAGGGAGAGGAGGGAGGGAGGGAGGGAGGGAGGGAGAGGAGGGAGAGAGGGAGGGAGAGGAGGGAGGGAGAGGAGGGAGGGAGAGGAGGGAGGGAGAGGAGGGAGGGAGAGGAGGGAGGAAGAGGAGGGAGGGAGGGAGGGAGAGGAGGGAGGGAGAGGAGGGAGGGAGAGGAGGGAGGGAGAGGAGGGAGGGAGAGGAGGGAGGGAGAGGAGGGAGGGAGAGGAGGGAGGGAGAGGAGGGAGGGAGAGGAGGGAGGGAGAGGAGGGAGGGAGAGGAGGGAGGGACAGGAGGGAGAGGAGGGAGAGGAGGGAGAGGAGGGAGTGGAGGGAGAGGAGGGAGAGGAGGGAGAGGGAGAGGAGGGAGAGGGAGAGGAGGGAGAGGGAGAGGAGGGAGAGGGAGAGGAGGGAGAGGAGGGAGAGGAGGGAGAGGAGGGAGAGGAGGGAGAGGGAGAGGAGGGAGAGGAGGGAGAGGAGGGAGAGGAGGTGAGGGACAGGAGGGGGGAAGGGGAGGGGGATGGGAATGAACAGGGGGAGGAGAGAGGGAGAATAGTCAATTTCCTTTTATACAATAATTAATCATGCTGAGCAAAGATCTGAAGTGCCTTTTACATGATCAACTTTCTTGTCTCAGGTGACTACACAAGACAAGTGCAATGCCCCTGGTATTATATTCCTGCACTGAGTCTTGCTTGTTCTGAGTGGTCATTTTTGTGTACATGCCTGCACCAAAATTGCTGGTCTTGTGATAGCTGTCTAATGTGTAGTTTGGCATCTGAATTGTGAAAGTGAGGTTACGAGGGTCAATCCCTTTAATGGAAAAATTGAAATACAGTAATGAAACGTATGAACAAGCAATGACAACAGAGTTTAATAATGACAAAAGAAGAATTTTAGTGGAAGTTCTTCTCAACGATTGTGAGATAAATTCTCTATACTCCTGAGAATTGAGAACTGGACCGTTCTGTGCCAAGTGGTCTAATATCGAGAAATGTTCCCACATGACCATCAGGGATTTTGATGAAATTTTGTAGGAACATTCACACGTGTTATCAATGAACACCGGTAAAGTTTCAGTTTCAGAAATTCAATACTTGCAAAGATATAGTCACTTGTTTGAAACCATAGCACAGCTTCCAATAGTGCATCCTTGAATTTTCAGCAACTTTGAGATGAGATATCTCTAAGTATTTGCATGAAATAAATAAAACTTGGCGATCTTATACAACTTTTAGAGCTCTTTAAAGTAAAATATTAAGAAAAAGATTTATGAGCAATTTTCGTATAGATAAATTGAAGCAAAGTTGGGCGAAAAAATAGCTTTTTATTTATTTATTTATTTTAAATGTGATTTTGGAATGACAGCCGAATGGAATTTTTTTGCTACTAGTCATGGGAAATCACCTTGTGATGGGATTGGAGGTACAACAAAGCAGTTAGCAGCAAGAGCAAGCTTGCAACGGCCACTTAATGGACAAATTCTTACTCACCTAGATCTGTTTCACTTCTGCTCTGAAAACATTAATGGAATTAAAGATGAAATTAAAAAAAAAATATTGTGTCACAAGAGGAGAGGTTTAAACTTGGACAAACTGTAGCAGGCACTAGAGAAAATCATCACTTTTTACCGATTGATAAAACAACAATTCAGGTTAGCAGAGTTTCAAATGATTGTTCATCTTTTCTGGCTAAAATGGGTCACAGTAATGAAGGAGGCATATTAATGTCTGCTCTCCAACCAGGACAATATGTTGCATGCATCTATGAAAACGTGTGGTGGATTGGGAATATCTATGAGACCTCCACAGAGCAAAGGGATGCATTAATAAACTTTATGCATGGTCCAGCTAATTCATTTTATTGGCCACCAAGAAGTGACAAGTGCTGGGTCCCGGAACACCACATTATTGCAGTTATTCCAACTCCAGCAGTAAATTCATCTGGCGGCAATACACATTCCTCTTGATATTCATCAGAAAGTTAATGTAGCATATCAAAAATTGAAATAGGTCAGAGGAAACAATCTAAAGAACTCAAGAGTACCTTCTAATTTTACACAGGGCACTTAAATAATTTTACTATCAGCTTGGGAACCTGTGTAAAGAAACCCACCCGTGGCTGTTGTTGCTAACGATTGGGGCTGGCCCCTATGGCAATGGGAATGCTGGTTTTCTCAGGTGAAATGAATCTAGCAGTGGTTAAGCCACCATGGACCATAGCAACTCATTTATACACTTCTTTTCATCAGTAAGCTGGAGTTGTTCATTAAACAGGCAACTAATAATTAGATGATTATGCAAATAAATTTTACGATTTACATTCATTCTTAATCTAATTGTGTGTGTGTGTGTGTGTGTGTGTGTGTGTGTGTGGTGTGTGTGAGTGTGAGAGAGAGAGAGAGAGAGAGAGAGAGAGAGAGAGAGAGGGAGAGAGAGGAGAGAGGGAGAGGGGGGGGGGGAGGTGACAATAAATAACATTGTTTCTATTTTTATTCTTTTGCTATTCAGACTTAAGCTAGGTCCCATTCATCAGGGCTTCTTACTTCACTTATCCTAGACATTAATAAACATGTATAAGGCAAAATAAAAAATTTCAGGTATAATTTGAGTGCCAGAAAAATATGTTCAAACTTCCAGTGTGCCTCTTTGATGATGCTACTTTTTAGGGCCTTATATGCTTGCATTGCAAACCAAATTCACTTTTCTAGATATGCTCTTTCTAATGACCATAGTTTAGAAGAGTTTGGAGAAAACACTTTTTGAAAAATTTGACCACACATACCCATTTTTAGCATTTTTTGAAAAATCGTCAACTTCACCCTAGATTTGTGAAATAATGGAAATCAATAGGAGAATGAAATTTTATATTCTAAGACCTTGTGTTGGTGAGTTATGGTGTGCAAAGTTCATGTACATCCCACAATTACTTTTGGAGACATAAAAAACTAAAGTTCTCATTTATTTTAAAATAACAGCTATTTTTTCACCCAACTTTGCTTCAAATTATCTATATGAAAATGCTCAGAAATCCTTTTCTTAATATTTTATTTTAAAGAGCTCTAAAAGTTGTATAAGATGGCCAAGTTTTGTTTCTTCCATGCTAATACTTACAGAGGTATCTCAAAGTTGCTGAAAAATTTAAGGATGCACTATAGAAAGCTGTGCTATGGGTTTAAACAAGTGACTGTATCTCCGAAAGTATTGAATTTCTGAAACTGAAACTTTACCAGTGTTCATTGATGACATGTGTGAATGTTCATACAAAATTTCATCAAAATCCATGAGGGTCATGTGGGAGCCTCCAGATCACTTGGCATCGAATGACCCAACTGAAACAATACAAAAAGTGTGATTCAAATATTTCATAACCTATGCATGTAATTGCTCCGAGAAAGTATGTGCTTGCAAACACATCGAACAATATGTAGAATGTAGTAAACAGCGCCTGGGAAGGGAGATTACGCCACTGGGTCACCTGCTGCCTCCGATTTAGCACCTGTGATAGTGCTTTCCATGGCGTCTGATGGACCGGCGAGATCGAGGTCCTCAGCGGATACCAGAATCTCCACCGCATCCTCAGACGCAGAGCTGGAAGGTTGCGGTGGGATGGGCTGCCACCGCGAGTTCCTTGGGCTGAGAGCTCTTCTTGGGTTTCTCACGCTGTTCCTTGGGTCGCACTGACTGGGAGGGCTTCACCGATTCAGTCTCCGGATGGAGGAGGATCGTGAAGTCCTACGACAGCTGATTGCGGGCACTTACGCCACTGTTGGTTGTTAGCTTCTCGCTGGCGGAAACCTGGGAAGCGAGGGACCCATGGGACCGCCTTGCGAGTGTGAGAAACCGAAGAAGTTGGACGCTTCTCCAGCTTAGAAGTGGGGGACGGATGTCCCCGATGGGTGGGATGGTGTTTGCTCCTGAGGTAGGTGGCGCAAGAGCAACCCGGTTAGTAGAGCCCCCCACTGGCGAGGGGGCAGGAGGAGTTGTACTACTCGTTGATCCGGCCACAATTGGAGAAACAGGCGGGACTAGCACAGGTGTTGTAGCAGCAGCGTAGGAAGATGTCATTCTCACAGGATGGAGTCGGTCGTATTTCCTTTTGGCCTCAGTATAGGTTAGTCGGTCCAGGGTCTTGTATTCCATGATTTTACGCTCTTTCTGGAAAATTTGGCAGTCTGGCGAGCAAGGTGAATGGTGCTCCCCGCAGTTGACACAGATGGGAGGCGGGGCACACGGAGTATTGGGATGTGATGGGCGTCCGCAATCTCGACATGTGAGGCTGGAAGTGCAGCGAGAAGACATATGGCTGAACTTCCAGCACTTAAAGCACCGCATCGGGTGAGGGATATAGGGCTTAACATCACATCGGTAAACCATCACCTTGACCTTTTCCGGTAATGTATCGCCTTCGAAGGCCAAGATGAAGGCACCAGTAGCAATCTGATTTTCCTTCGGATCCCGATGAACGCGCCGGACGAAATGTACAGCTCGGCGCTCTAAATTGGCGCGCAGCTCTTCATCAGACTGCAAAAGAAGATCCCTATGGTAAATAACTCCCTGGACCATATTTAAACTCTTATGGGGTGTGATCGTAAAGGCAACATCCCCCAACTTGTCACAAGAGAGTAACCGTCGTGACTGGGCAGAGGATGCCGTTTGTATCAGGACTGACCCAGAGCGCATTTTTGACAAGCCCTCCACCTCCCCAAACTTATCCTCTAAATGCTCGACGAAGAACTGAGGCTTTGTGGAGAGAAAAGACTCCCCATCAGCCCTCGTACAAATTAAGAAGCAGGGCGAATAACTGCTACTGCCATCCTGAGACTTACGTTCCTCCCACAGTGTGGCCAGGGAGGGGACCGTTTTCGGATCGTACTTCTGAGCGTTAAACTGAGCCCGAGAACGCTTAGAGACTGCTGGCGGCTGGCCACCAGCGAGAGACGATGTACCACGCTTCATTGCGGGTCATCCGCCCTGATGCCACCTACTCCGACCAAGGGCCCTCCCCACGGGCGCCACCCAGCCACGGCAAGAGCCACCTGGCAGGATGGCCATTGCCGGGAGTCCCGATACCCCAGGAGGATAGGCATCTACTCCTTGGCATACGTGGGGAGTTAATGGTGCAGGCATCAGTAGAGCGATCCCTGTGTTGTCAGGGGGCTACAATCAACAGGGTACATGGCGGCCCCACCACAACGGACTGGCTACCGTGCTGGATGTTAGGTAACATGTGGTCCATGGTCGCCGTCGGTGCAGAAAGAGGCACTGCACAGTGCAAGGTGTTATCTGCACGCAGAAAAAGAGTCATGCCCAAGAGATGGAGAGCAGACAGGACTGCAGTTCAACGGTGTATAAGCTGGCGAAAGGTCTGATCGCAAGATGGACACAATGCACCAAGTAAGGCGCCCTTCCCCAATCGGCTCGCTCTTCAGAAAATTTTGAGAGATGGAGGTCAAACCCAACAGGGGACCATCATATAAGGCCAAAAACTTTGCGACTCCTTTTAGTCGCCTCTCATGACAGGCAGGAATACCGCGGGCCTATTCTAACCCCCGAACCCGCAGGGGGTATCAAGCATAACTCACAGAGGAAAGAAAGATAGCTAAACAGCAGCAACAAAAAGAAGAAAAGCTCAGTTTCTACCAGTATCAACATATAATAAGAAATGATTGCAAACAGACACAAAGATCCAACAATATAAATCGTAATTCTCTTGGCGACCACTTATGCTTGCGAAACACTGTTGCACATTAAAAAATAAACTTATCTGCCCCTCCCTCAAAACCGATAGAACTTGCATAAATAAAACTACTGGGCCAAAGCATTCTTGTATATCCTCCCCAATGAAACTGTCTATTGAGAAAGTGATCCAGCCACCAGCACACAAAAGAAGAAGAAACCTCTGTATTTCTTTCACATCTTGTGACTGCAAATAAACAAGATGTTTACAACAACTTGTCATGAGAAATCTTAGAAAGAATAAGCGACAATGGATCTGAGCAATTCAGTAAAATCTTAAAACATTCAAGATCAAGACTGTAGATGCAGAGAACAAAGATAAAATTACCAGAATGAATTTTTCACTCTGCAGCAGACCAGGACCCAAACGCAGGGCCTTTGCTTTTCATGGCCAGGTGCTGTACCTACTAAGCTACTGAAGCATGACTCGCAGTCATCACAGCTTTACTTCCACCAGTACCTCATCTCCTACCTTCCAAACTTCACAGAGGTTCACCAGTGAAACTTGCAAGTATAGCACTCCTTGAAGAAAGGATACTGTGGAGACATAGCATAGCCACAGCCTGTCTGTATCCTTTCTTCCAGTTAGTCCAACAAACTGTGCAGGAGAATGTCCATGAAGTCTGGAAGATAGGATATGAGGTAAAGCTGTAAGGGTGGCTCGTGAGTTGTGCTTGGATAGCTCAGTCATTAGAGCACTTTGCTAAGAAAGGCAGAGGTCCTCAATTCAGTATGGAAAATGTTGGGAAAGTGTCCACCACCCAAGCACCAAGCCACAATTTGCTAATAGGAAAGAGATGAGGGGAGGGGGGGGGGGGGGGCAGATGGACTGTGAACAAAAGAGAAGTAGTTGCTCATTTATTTTGTTTTGAAAACAAGCATCTGTCCTTTTAGTAAGCCAATCAGTCAGGCCCAGTTCTCAGCTGATACACATCTACAGAGTGGAAAGTCGTGTGTTTATCTTTTCCTGTGTTTTCATTCTAGTATATTTCTTAAATCTCATGTGTGTTTTTCTATTTAAGTGTTTAATCTCGCATTTTGTAAGTGTAAATTCATTCAGTCTGCAGCACAGTTTTCATTTATTTTCAACAGCCAGCTACATAGCTCATTAATGCATCAGCATTGCTGACATAGGATGAGGGTAGTAAGTTGCTTATGTAGGAGTCTGTCTGCTTTTACACTTTACATCTTCAGTTAAGAGTTGATAGGATGGGTAGGACATCTGCATGCTGTGTGCGGATGCAAGAGGAGCTGGCCGTAGTTCCGAACAGCTGAATGCAGATTTGGCCACAGTCTGTCACCTTCAGGCTGCTGCCTCGATGAGCAGGGGTGATGGACAATATGGCACGTCACATGGGACACCTCAGATGTAGCTTGTTTTGCCCACGGGCTCTGCTGTGAAGGTATCTCCTAGCGTACCCAACCCAGTGGATCCACCATCACAGCAGGGTAAGTGGTCAGTGATATGCAACCATGTCGCTCAAGATGGAGAGCCAATGTGAAGACAGGCTGTCTATACTCACCCATTCACTCTGCAGGTGGGTCTGTGGCCACAGATCAGCAGGCACATAGGGGGGAGGGGTTTACTAGTTACCGGGAGCTCTAACACTAGGTGCATTGTGGAGCCCTTTAGCATTCAGGGCTGGAAATAAAGCCCATGCACTCGGTATGTCCACCAGAGAGCCTCATACGAGTGCAGATATGGATCCGCCTGTGGCTATTGAGCATGCACAATGCAGTTGTCTGGAAACTGTGGATCATGTTGGCACCAGGGGAAGCCGCTGGCGGTGGAGCACCAGGTAAACACAGGACGAGTCGGACGACAGACCAACGACAACTGACAACCGACTATGACCGACAAAACAAGGAAGAGATAAACAATGGCGGCTTGTGGAAACCACAGAGATAAACAACGGAGGCTTGTGGAAACCACAACACCAAACACCAACAGTAAATCCACTCAGAACCAGAGCCAGGCAAATGTCAACAACGAGCAACGACCAGAACGCAGTACCGCCAAGATAGAAACGAAATCCAGAGCGAGTACCAGACTGACTGGACTAGGGCAGAGCGGGTCCCTATATACGAAACCGGAGGGAGCGGCTATTGGCCACTGTCTGCACATGGCGTAGTGGTGGCGCCCTCGTTGCGTGAGAGCCACTGCGCAGAACAGCCGCTGCGGAGGCGGACCCCTCTATGGGCTGACCACGTACATTTGTTCTGGCGCGTGTTCGACTTCTGTGGCGGAAGGTACTAGAGTCTTGGGTGCAGACTTCTAGATCTGCATTATCGGATGGGGACCTGTAGGACTTTCCTTAATAGGTCAATAGTGCACTACACAAAGGAAGCAGCTACTTGGTAGCAGAGTACTTGTGGAGTGCACAGGGATGTTTTTTTAATGCTAGGTGGTAGTTTGAGGTACTCTGATGAACACTCACCCATAAATACGAAACAAAGGAAGTCAGACCATGTTCAGACTAAAGACGCTTTCACTATCAAAATTTAATCAGTAAATTTTCTACGTATTCGTAACAAAGTTATCAAATTTACTGCCCTCCAGGAAAGTTATCATGCTCAAATTATTCTTGGGACCAAACACTGGCTGAATCCATAAGTGGAAAGCCCCGAGATATTTAGCGAATCATAGACTGTTTACCGACAAAACAGATCAGATGCCACAGGAGTAATAGTACTCATTGCAGGTGAGAAAAATATTGTCTCTACTGAGGTCAAAGTTGGGCGTGACAGTGAAGATACGTGGTCTTGTATAACAGGTGTAGTTGAATCCAAGTTAATTGTTGAATGTTTTTCCTGGCCACCAATTCTACTGTGACAGTTGTAAAGTCATTTAAAGAAGGTCTAGTCAGTTGTGCATAATACCAAGATGATGCAACCCTAGTCAGAGGTAATTTTAACCTACCGAGTATAGACTGAGATCTCTATAGATCCACCATAGGTGGTACTGGCAGACCATTGTACGAAGTACTTTTGAATGTGTTTCTGAAAACTGTATTGAGCAGCTGGTTCGTCAGCCCACATGAATGGAAATATCACACGTCAGCCCACATGAATGGAAATCTCACAGGCCTTGTAGCTAAAAATACATTGCGTCCTTATCCACAACAGCAATCATGATTCCACTGTAGCAACTATTGTTAGGAAAATTAAAAAATCGGTCAAGAAGGCAGGAGAGAGTTTCTGCTAGAAAGAGCAGATAAGCAGATGTTAGCATCTCACTTAGTTCCAGTCAGATGGACGAAGAGGAATTGCGGGCAAAGTTTAAGCACATTCCAAATCTTAGTCTGGAGAGTTGTGCGCCTAGTATGTGGATCAAGGATGCAAAATATCTACCATGGATTAATAAAGAAATATGGGAAATACTGAGGAAGCAGAGGTTGTCACACTCTCGGTTCAAAAGAAAATCCACAAATGACAACAAGCAAAGATTAGTAGAAATTAGTGCGTCTGTGAAAAGATCTGTATGTGAAGCATAAAACTACTACCACCTTCATACTTTAGCATGCCTGACAGGAAACCTGGGAAAATTATGGTCCCGTGTAAAATCATAAAGCGGGTCAATAGCTTCTATCCACTTCCTTGTTGACCAGTCGGGTGTGGCAATTGAAGATAACAAGAACAAAGAGGAAGTTTTAAATTTCACATTCAAGAAATTGTTCATGCAGGAGAAACATACAAACTTACTGTCATTTGAGCACCAGACAGACTCCCATATGGACTACATAGTAACAAGTGGAAGATATAAAAGCAAATAAGTCATCAGGTCCAGATGGAATGCCATTTCTATTTTACAAAGTGCAAAGCCCCACGAAACTGGAAAAAAGTGTATGTGACCTCTGTAGACCCGCAAAATTACAGTCCAATATTCCTAACTTTGGCAGAATCCTTGGATATATTCTCAGTTCAAATATAATAACCTTGTCAGCCTCAAGAAAATTTATGTCACTCATGTGAAACTCAGCTTGCTCATTTTTCACATGACGTACTGTGAAATACGGATGAAGAGCAACAGGCAGATTTCATATTTATAGATTTCCAGAAATCACCTGACACAGTGCCCCACTGCAGGCTGTCGAAGAAGGCACGAGCAGATGGAATAGATTCCAGGCATGTGAGTGTTTCAAAGACTTTTTAGTATATTGTCTTCAACAGCAAGTCTTCATCAGAGACTAGAGTATCGTCTGGGGTGCCCCAGGGAAGTGTGATAGGACCACTGTTGTTCTCTATATACATAAATAGTTTGAAACACTCCACGTGGGAAAAATATATCCAAAAACAAAGATGATGTGACCCACCAAACAAAAGCGCTGGCAGGTCGATAGACACACAAACAAACACAAACACACACAAAAAATTCAAGCCCTTTGTGAGGGCTTGAATTTGTGTGTGTGTGTGTGTGTGTGTGTGTGTGTGTGTGTGTGTGTGTCTATCGACCTGCCAGCGCTTTTATTTGGTGGGTCGCATCATCTTTGTTTTTGGATACATCAATAGTTTGGTGGACATGGCGGGCAACAATCTGTGGTTGTTTGCTGTGCTGATTACGCTGCAGTGTATGGTATGATGTCAAAGTTATGTTGCTGTAGAAGGATACAAGATGACTTACACAAAATTTCCAGTTGGTGTGATGAATGGCTAGGTCTAAATGTGGAAAAATTTAAGTTACTGTATATGAGTAGGAAAAACAAATCCATAAAGTAAAGAGAGCAGCGTGGGATCTTCCTTACTTAAAAAAAAATCGTAAATCAGAGAGTATTAGACACATCAATTTAACTCTCTTTTTCTTTACAAAGAATAACATCTAAAGTTTTGTTCCATTAAGTTTTGAAAATGATACCTTGAAGGTAGTCTCCATTCTGCTCAATGCATTTGGAGAGTCAAAATCACAAGTTTCGGTCCACTTTCTCCCATGCTGATGTTGGCAATAGCAACACAAATATTGTTCCATAGCTCAGCCCGGGTCTGCGGACGATTGGTACACACCAAGGATTTGAGATAGCCCCCTAAGAAAAAAATCGCATGGCACTAAACCTGGCACGCATGCTGGTCACTGGAGATTGCCCCTCAAAAAGATGAGACGATCGGGGAGTGTTCACACAACATGGTCATTGATATTTAAGCCTTGTGGACTGTGGGACCATCTTGTTTGAACCAAACATCACCCACACCCATTTCTTCAAGTTCTGGAAGAAAATAACTATTCAATCATCTAAACATAATGAGCAGAAGTGACCATCACTGCCTTATCATTCTCTTCGAAAAACCATGGGCCAATAATACCAACTTTAGATAATGCACATCAAACAGTCACACGTTCTGCATGAAAGGGCTGCTCATGAAGTTCTCGGGGGTTTGTGCCACTCCAATATCACATACCGGGTGATATCAAAAAGTCAGTATAAATTTGAAAACTTAATAAACCATGGAATAATGTAGATAGAGGGGTAGAAATTGACACACATGCTTTGACATGTATCAAAAAGAAATTCATTTGAGAAAACTACAAATTACAAACGGAAAATGACTGGCCAGTAATTACATTATGGAAGTGAAATTCAAGCACAGTCAATACACACATTTAGGAGTGAAAAACTAATCCTAGTTTTCAAAACTATTAGTGCCTTCCTGATTTTCCTACCATCATACTGTACATCAGCACTCACTCCCACTACTTTACCACTCTCTCTGAACACGCCAGTAGATTTCTTTCCATTTACCCCTTTCCCGCATTCACTCAACTTCTGTCAACATTTATTTTGTTGTTCACTTACACCATCTCCTACCTCCCTGCATAAGTGACTAATTTGACATCTTTTCTTTATCTGCTGTGCTGTTGATCCCCCCACTCCCCATCCCACATTCTGTCTGTGTGTGTGTGTGTGTGTGTGTGGGGTGGGGGGGGGGGGGGGGGCATGCACATATGCACATGTACACAGAACAGCTTCATTTCCTATCTGCCCAAAACTTCCAGAAACATCCTCCCATGAATACAACTAACTATGGAAGGGGAAGCAACCCTACCCCCTGCCCCCCCCCCCCCTCCCACGTCAGCATATAACTGTTATTCCACACAAAAGTTGGAATAGAATTCCAGAAATACCTACCAACAAAAATCCATTCCGCACACTTCCTACAAATTCAACATAATTAAAAACTTCAACAATATAACTTTTAAAAAATCTAACACTTATAGCAACAATTATAGCTTCTGTTTGCTCTACTTACGGCTTTAGGATAATCTTCCCTATACAATCTCGTTCCATAGAAGTACCAGTATGCTGAATGGTTTTCATCATGACCAAGGGGCTCAACCCTTAAACTATCCGATTCCAAGTTCTGAAAAGAGATTTTAACATTAGTTTCATTTTATTCAAACATAGGGTTCTGTGACTTTTGTCAGCCATGGACCCAACAACAGTCAGTTAAATCCAGAGTTAAATATACATAAAGTCATGACCGCATATGGCGTGCGCTAGGAAGATTCTAATCCATATCATGTAAAGGGAATGCAATTAAGTGAATAACAAGGCACGGCACACTGTATAGCTACACAATGTTTGCAGTACATCAGACTGATATTAGGATGCCCTAGACACTGTTTAAGAGATGCAGTAGCAATATCCTTGCACTGACAAGTCCAGAAGTAGATCAATATTTCCTACAGCCTGTACACAAAGTTTATCAACCCTCTTCTCTCAAATATATAAATAGCCACAAACCAGTACACAGAATTCAAAAGAAGCACTATTACTTTTTTATGTTATGCAACACCTATAGGACAGAAATTGCTCCTTTTATATTTATAGATTCATGTATTTGTTTACAGATACAGTTAATATCTTCTTACTTTTTACTATAAAAATAATGCTGCTGCCAAGACTTTCACAACTGTGCTTTGCAAAATGTTTTATATGTGTGAAAAACTAAAGAAATATACTCCCACACATTTGCAACACCTCACGAACCTGGCATACACTTATCATAGATCTCATCATAAACATGGTAGATAAATTTCTGTACGTAGTGCTTCACTTGCCTTCTTGTATACAGGGTGAAGAAAAAATGCCGCACCCGGGTGTCGACTTACAATTCCTCATCCAGGTTCAAGACAAAAAGTTTATCTAGCAAAATCAGATTGAGTGCATTTTGAAAACACTTGTACAAAAATGAGAAGCTGTCAACAGTGACACATCGTGCAATACATCAGAACATACAGAGGAACATGTATCATCTCCTAGTACCATAACAACCGTTGTAGCTCACTGAGTAGACTGCCGGGGCATCAAACCACCGTACACCATGGGGCTATGGTTCGAATCATCGCAAGCCTGCTTTTTAATTTTTTTAGATGTCAGTTCCTTAGTTCTCATCATTTACAAGCAGGACATTATTTTGTCACATGACACACAGCCTATCACATAACAATGGGGTCCATTAAACTTCATGCATGTGTGTATTAACAGCACACAACCATAACTTTTCATGTCAAGTTCATGTGTGTCAGCTTCCCCATGTAGAACACAAATGATGAATATGTTGATATTCTTTTGATGCTGGGTGCATCAGATAACCAAGCTGATACTGATGCTCATGCTGCTGCTCATGCTGCTGCTGCTGCTGCTGCTGCTCGTGCATATGCTGCAGGGTACCCTCAAAGGCACCATTGCATTAAGAATGTTTTTTTGTCGCCTGGAGCAATGCCTTCGGGAAACCAGTAATCTTCATCCACAAGTAATGCACTGAGACTGTCCAAGGACTAGGCGTACTCCACTAACAAAGGATGTGATTCTTGAAACCAGTTAACCAATCACCTCGGCAAAATGACCTTGATATTGCAAGACAGTTGCAGACACCTCAAAGATTGGTTGCTGAAGTGTCACACAATGAAGACCTGCATTACATGTTAACTCAACACCTGGGGCCAAATGACTGCATTTGACAAGTATAGTTTTGTGAATGGCTTTTGCACCAAGTGGAGGATAATGACCATTTTATAGATTATGTGATACGGAATGATGAATCCAGATTCACTCGGGAAGGTATTTTCAACCTCCACAACACTCATTACTTGTCGGAACACAACCCACATGTCACCCATGGTTGTGGCATGATGGTGCATTGCCACAAGCATTTCCAGGAAAATGGATTGGTCATGGAGGTCCAACATTCTGGACCTTAATCCAATAGGTTTTTATCTGTGGGGACACTTATAGAAAAAAGTTTATAGTATTTCACCCAAGGATGTACATGAGCAAATACCTTGAGAGTGTGCAGATTCAGCAATAGGGGATGCAGCATATGGTCCAGCCAAGTATGATCCAGCGAAGCGGCAAAGCGTTTGCAAATGCAAGATGGTTGCTTTGATCATCATCTCTAAACTGAGTGTTGCTCATATGTGTACGTACTGGCTCTGTGAAGGTAAGCCTGGACACTGAACGTATAGAATGGAATTAACTGTGAGTAGCGTAGTGTGCAATCTTGTGTAGCCTACCTGTTACGCATTCTGTACCTCATTGGATACAGATGTTACTGTAGCCACAATAATTTTCTACTGGCTTTATTTGTGTCATGGACAAAACAAACTGGTTGTTTACATCTGTAAGAAGTTAATTTTATGTCTTAATGTTTATGTAAAGTAATAGTAACAGAAAGATATACACAAGATAACGCACTGTGGAAGTGTAAAATGGATACAATCTGATAATTTAATTGAAAGGGAGGAAAAATAAAAACAAAACAAAAAAAAATTAAATGCTTCATCTGAACGTAACTCTAAGACTGTCGAGCCTGCATATAGTTATCATGCTGCTGCCTTATCTCACTGAGCTATTGGGACAGCTCCAGCACACTGCACAGTTCATGCTACCTGCATGCAGTTATAGCACTGCCAGAACCTTATTTTTTAAATTCCATTTCTCTTAAACCTATTGGTAGCACCATGTTTTGCTAGATACACTTTTGTCTCGAACTGGGGTGAGTAATCGCATGTCGATTGCTTAAGGCGGAATTTTTTCTTCACCCTGTTAGCAGCCCCAGTTTTTATCTATACCATGATGGAATTCCTACTTTTTACTGTTTTAATAGTACACATCATGATCATAAGCATAGAATTGGAGTTTTTCCCTATGTTTTTCTTTACTAGCATTGCAATCCACTCCTGTGTTACAAAAGCTGTACAATTTATTTCAAAACTTGATATTTCTTCGCATTATTCTGCAGAAACTGCTGCTGAATATCACATCTGATCACTTTCCATGCTTGCACTGTCAGGTACGAATGTGCACCAGTTTGAACTTTAACGTAGCTGTTGGTATAGTCCTGTGACAAAGTGAGTTCTCGCTACAGATCACTTTTTTGAGTAAAACATTTCATAAATGAAAATATGCACACAAGCATAAATAAAGCTGCTGTTTATGCTTGTGTGAAAACTTTTAATTCTGGTATGTGAATAATGATATCCTGTTCATAAATATTTGAGAAGAAAGTTGCATCAGAATCATTCACAAAATATATTCTCTTTATCTGCATTCTTAAACACAGCCAAAGCTCGTTTTACAACTACAGCAATGTTTGTCCTGATGATGTAAAATAAAGACAAATTTATTGAGGGTCGAATAACACTTAGGTGGTTTTTTTGTTCTACTTACTTTTATTTGTATGAACTAGTTTTTGGCTTATTAGGCCATCTTCAGATAACTACTGGCATAACAATAGCCAGTAGTTACCTGAAGATGGCCTAATAAACCGAAAACTAGTTCATACAAATAAAAATCAGTGGAACAAAAAACCGTCTAAGTGTTATTCAACCTTCAAAATGGAAATGTTCTATGAAGAAGAGACGGAAGAATTCATAAAAAAAGACAAATTTAATTAATTGATATTACTGTATTTATGACCCTTCAAAACAGTTACAAAATTAGCTTGAGTGGAAAACAAAAACTTTTACGAGACATGCATTTAAAACAAACTTGTGGTTGTGTTTAAGAATACCCATAGTGAACAACACAATGTGAACATTTCATATATAGTCTTCAATTGGCACTACCTGATAATACTGACAAGAGGGTGAAGCTGTAATCTAACAAACCTAAGAGTAAATTCAGAAATTAATTGTTGAAATTTTGGAAGCATATAGATAAATTACTTCTTAGGGATAAAACCAATTTTAAAACCACCAGATTCATACCTTCAGTACATCCTGGACATCATCAGCATCCAATCGGAAATCACACAAAGCATGCAATATTTCAACCTTTGTTCGTAAAGGTAGGAACTGAAAGTCCATGTCAGTATTGAAGGGATTCTCTCTTCCATATTCCTGAAATAATACGAAATTTAAATGACTGTTCTTAAATGACTGTTCTGCAGTAAATGAAAAACAATCATTTCCCATATCATACTTTAACAACCCTGCAATTTATTACACAAATAAACGCTACACGGTTATACATAACATACATATTTTATATTATTTCTAACACTACATATGTAAATTTATACAGAATAAACAACAAATAAAAAATGTAACAGACACAATAGATGATCTTGACAACTCATTATCAAAATGTTAAATGAAAACTCCAGCGCACCAGAATATCCACGTGCCTCAGCAGACATGAACTCTCTCATCCTCCCTCACCCTCACAAGCAATTACACCAAAAGATGCATACACACATATACCAGTAGTACACCTATGCACTGTTTTCAAACTGCCTGGCAGATAAAAACTGTACGCCAGACTGGGACTCAAATTCGGATTCCTGCTTTTTGTGGGGAATGCTCTTAACAAATGAGCTATCAAGTCAAGTCTCACAACCCAGCCTCACAGCTTCATTTCTGCCAGGCAACAACTTGTTCCACTGACACCAACTTCCCCATATTTACTTCCAAACTCACAATCACACACCAAAACATATGTTTCTATATAATTGTACACCATGTTACGTTGATATCCCTTCCTCCTTCCCTCCCTAATACTTCCTTCATGTTTCACATCATCAGCAACATTACTGTTCCTAATTTAACTGAGTATTCATGTTCGCTCCTATTTGTTGGACATGTCAGTCACAATATTTGATTGTACTAATGGAATTAAACTATGTGAGGGGGTTTTCTCTTTCCCATAACAGTTTCGAAGCTGTAAGTCATTTTCCCGACCATATGCATGCTGCAACATAAGCAGTCTTTCTGAGCAACATATCACGAAATGCAACAGTGCCCAACACAGCTACATTTCTTTACTGTCAACATGACAACTACTGTGGACATATGCTTAATTATTTAATTGCATGTGATAGTTATTTATTATCAGGAAAAAGAAAACTGGCGTTCTACGGATCAGAGCGTGGGATGTCAGATCCCTTAATCGGACAGGTAGGTTAGAAAATTTAAAAAGGGAAATGGATAGGTTAAAGTTAGATATAGTGGGAATTAGTGAAGTTCAGTGGCAGGAGGAACAGACTTTTGGTCAGGTGAATACAGGGTTATAAATACAAAATCAAATAGGGGTAATGCAGGAGTAGATTTAATAATGGGGGGGGGGGGGGGGGGGGAGAGAGAGAGAGAGAGAGAGAGAGAGAGAGAGAGAGAGAGAGAGAGAGAGAGAGAGAGAGAGTGGGGGTAAGCTACTCCAAACAGCATAGTGAACGCACTATTGTGGCCAAGATAGACACGAAGCCCATGCCTACTACAGTAGTACAAGTTTATATGCCAACTAGCTATGCAGATGATGAATAAATTGATGAAATGTATGATGACATAAAAGAAATTATTCAGGTAGTGAAGGGAGACAAAAATTTAATAGTCATGGGTGACTGGAATTCGAGAGTAGGAAAAGGGAGAGAAAGAAACATAGTAGGTGAATATGGATTGGGGCTAAGAAATGAAAGAGGAAGCCGCCTGGTAGAGTTTTGTACAGAGCATAGCTAACACTTGGTTCAAGAATCATGAAAGAAGGTTTTCTACATGGAAGAATCCTGGAGATACTAGAAGGTATAAGATGGATTATATAGAATGAAATTTTCACTCTACAGCAGAGTGTGCGCTGATATGAAACTTCCTGGCAGATTAAAACTGTGTGCCGGACCAGGAGAGCTTCTGTGAAGTTTGTAAGATAGGAGACGAGGTAGTGGCAGAATTAAAGCTGTGAGGACGGGGCGTGACTCGTGCTTGGGTAGCTCAGTCGGTAGAGCACTTGCCCGCGCAAGGCAAATGTCCCGAGTTCGAGTCTCAGTCCGGCACATAGTTTTAATCTGCCAGGAAGTTTCAGATAGATTATATAATGGTAAGACAGAGATTTAGGAACCAGGTTTTAAATTGTACGACATTTCCAGAGGCAGATGTGGACTCTGACCACAACCTGTTGGTTATGAACCGAAGAAACTGCAAAAGGGTAGCAATTTAAGAAAATGGGACCTGCATAAACTGACTAAACCACAGGTTGTACAGAGTTTCAGGGAGAGCATAAGGGAACAATTGCCAAGAATGGGGGCAAAGAAGTACAGTAGAAGAAAAATGGGTAGCTCTGAGGGATGAAGTAGTGAAGGCAGTAGAGGATCAAGTAGGTAAAAAGACGAGGGCTAGTAGTAATCCTTGGGTAACAGAAGAAATATTGAATTTAATCGATGAAAGGAGAAAATATAAAAATACAGTAAATGAAGCAGGCAAAAAGGAATACAGACGTCTCAAAAATGAGATTGACAGGAAGTGCAAAATGGCTAAGCAGGGATGGCTAGAGGACAAATGTAAGGATGTAGAGGCTTATCTCACTAGGGGTAAGATAGATACTGCCTACAGGAAAATTAAGAAGACCTTTGGAGAAAAGAGAACCACTTGCATGAATATCAAGAGCTCAGATGGAAACCCAGTTCTAAGCAAAGAAGGGAAAGCAGAAAGGTGGAAGGAGTATATAGAGGGTCTATACAAGGGTGATGTACTTGAGGACAATATTATGGAAATGGAAGAGGATGTAGATGAAGATGAAATTGGAGATACAATACTGCGTGAAGATTTTGACAGAGCACTGAAAAGACCTGAGTCGAAACAAGGCCCTTGGAGTATACAACATTGCATTGGAACTACTGACGCCCTTGGGAGAGCCAGTCCTGACAAAACTCTACCATCTGATGAGCAAGATGTATGAGACAGGCGAAATACCCTCAGACTTCAAGAAGAATATAATAATTCCAATCCCAAGGAAAGAAGGTGTTGACAGATGTGAAAATTACCAAACTATCAGTTTACTAAGTCACAGCTGCAAAATACTAATGTGAATTCTTTACAGACGAATGGAAAAACTGGTAGAAGTCAACCTCGGGGAACATCAGTTTGGATTCTGTAGAAATGTTGGAACACGTGAGGCAATACTGACCTTACGACTTATCTTAGAAGAAAGATTAAGGAAAGGCAAACATATGTTTCCAGCATCTATAGACTTAGAGAAAGCTTTTGACAATGTTGACTGGAATACTCTCTTTCAAATTCTAAAGTGGCAGGGGTAAAATACAGGGAGCGAAAGGCTATTTACAATTTGTACAGAAACCAGATGGCAATTATAAGAGTTGGGGGGCATGAAAGGGAAGCAGTGGTTGGGAAGGGAGTGAGACAGGGTTGTAGCCCAATGTTACTCAATCTATGTATTGAGCAAGCAGTAAAGGAAAGAAAAGAAAAATTCGGAGTAGGTGTTAAAATCCATGGAGAAGAAATAAAAACTTTGAGGTTTGCCGATGACATTGTAATTCTGTCAGAGTCAGCAAAGGACTTGCGAGAGCAGTTGAACGGTATGGACAGTGTCTTGAAAGGAGGATATAAGAAGAACTACAACAAAAGCAAAACGAGGATAATGGAACGTAGTTGAATTATGTTGGGTGATGCTGAGGGAATTAGATTAGGAAATGATACACTTAAATAGTAAAGGAGTTTTGCTATTTGGAGAGCAAAATAACTGATTAAGGTCGAAGTAGAGAAGATATAAAATGTAGACTGGCAATGGCAAGGAAAGCATTTCTGAAGAAGAAAAATTTGTTAACATCGAGTATAGATTTAAGTGTCAGGAAGTCGTTTCTAAAAGTATTTGTATCGAGTATAGCCATGTATGGAAGTGAAACATGTACGATAAATAGTTTGGACAAGAAGAGAACAGAAGCTTTTGAAATGTGGTGCTACAGAAGAATGCTGAAGATTAGATGGGTAGATCACGTAACTAATGATGAAGTATTGAATAGAATTGGGGAGAAGAGGAGTTTGTGGCACAACTAGACAAAAAGAAGGGACTGGTTAGTAGGACATGTTCTGAGGCATCAAGGGATCGCAAATTTAGCATTGGATGGCAGCGTGGAGGGTAAAAATCATAGAGGAAGACCAAGAAATGAATACACTTAGCAGATTCAGAAGGATGTAGGTTGCAGTAAGTACTGGGAGATGAAGAAGCTTGCACAGGATAGGGTAGCATGGAGAGCTGCATCAAACCAGCCTCAGGACTGAAGACCACAACAACATTTATTATTTACCAGTAACAGTTCACTAGGTGCAAGGAGCATGACAAACTGACAGTTAACAACTGAAAAAAGGATGGTCTCGAGATTTATGAATTTCATTCCGCTTTGGCAACATCCCTGCTACAGAAACATCATGCATGGAGTTCATACTGATGACAGTAACCATACTTTGTGGGACATCTTACAGGGAATATACTGCGATTTACAAACGCTGCAGAGGAATACATGATTTGACTCCCAGTTTACTGTGGCCTGAAGGTACCTAACAGATTTTCTGTCTTTTCCATCTGACCACCGGGAAAATATTAAATGATTGTGTGGCACTGATGGCCGGGATCCCCAACAGGGGGTGACTTGCATGTTGATAATGATGAGAATAACACAACCCAGTCCTGGGGTCGAGAAAATATTCAATCCGGCTAGAAGTCAAAACTAGGCCTGCTGGATGGCAGTCAAGCACACTGACCACTCAGTTAAAGTGGTGGACTGTAACAATTGTCTGTTTCAAAATGACTGTGCATCTCTTAACACTACTGACTGACTCTCATCCAATTTCAAACACACACACACACACACACACACACACACACACACACACACTGAAACATACCAACATCCACAATGACAGTGAGGCCACAACAAATGTCGAACAGTTGAACATTCCAAAACTAGTACCAACTTATCACAACTGCACTGTTATAGCCAAGAGCTGCAGTACCAAACAAGTAGGGAATCAAAATATCAGTATTTCACACTGTACACAAGCTTATCAAAATAATGTGAACACCTATTATTTGGAACACAGTTTCTTTGTGCGGTGGTAAAAGTGATCATTTTTACACTGTGTTATGCACTTGTTATGGTCGTAAATAAGATCAGTTTCTCACTTATTTATGCATCTAGCTATATGTAGACGAGTCAAAAACGGGGCTCCTCTGAAGCAGGCTGCAATCGAATTGTTTGAAACCAATGGACTGAAAACCTACAAATGTGTTAGATTATTAAAAAGTGATCAAAGCACACACAACTCACTGGACGAAAGAAAGAAGGAAAGATTAGTGTTTAACACTATAGCGATTAGGTCATTAGAAAGATCATAAGCTGTGATAGGATAAGGAAGGAAATGACCATTTGATAGTCGAAGGAACCATCCCAATGCTTGTCTCAAATTATACAAGCTAACCAGGAAACACCCGAATCAGGGAAGACAGGCAAGGTTTGAGCCCCGTTCTTCCCAAATGTATGTCAAATGTGTTAATCACTGTGTCACATTGCTCAATGTGTTGCACAACAAGAGCAGAAAAGGTCAAGGAGTGGATAAACACCATTGCCCTTCTCACTAGGCAATGACAATGTCTGAAAACATGAAATTACTTATATACTGAATTTGTATCTTGGGTCTTTTGCTGTTTTTAATACATTGGCATATAGAATCTAGAATCAAGTACAGCAACAACAACCAACATTTCACAATGATAGCATGTTTATTACACATAAGCAAAAGTACACAATGTGCTGAACTACCTACCTCAGCAAAGTGTACCCATTTTTACATACATAAAATGTTTTAGTAAATTCCAATATTCCATACGTAAGTTTAGTTCCAAAACATTACAGAAATAACAAATCTTACATGACAAACAACTGTAGTAGGTGGCAATCAGTTCAGTAACCTGTACCTCACCTGCTGCCAACTGTAACTGCTACACCACAGCGCAGAACATAGTCTGCAGCAAAACAGTGGTCCATTATTTTTGGGTGGACTATTATTTTCTGGATATTGATCTACTCAGTGGTACTTCATATGACATCACAGGTAGATCTTTGCATTCTGGTCATGTTGTCACATCTTCATGGTCAATGCGACATTCAAATTGAGTTACTTCCTTCAACACACAATGATTGTGGGGTAGAATTTCATGTTCCTTGTATCAGAAGCTCTAATGGTTGATGTGCTGTGCTTGCACTTTTGTTTCCTTGGTGTATGATCATCTTCGATCTGCCAACTAAATGGTATCTCACGGACAGTCAGCCAGAGATGCTGTTTTAGTAGTGGCCAGTGCACTCGCTGGACATAGATGTACATACACTTGTTCATAGTTTTGTACTTTACATTGATAACTCCAGCTGTGTTACAAGACTGACCTCCTCAATACGTGTAGAAATTCATACTGTCTTACAGGTCAGTGATTGACATTATAACATGGTGCACAAGGAGGAGGAGGGAGGGAAAAAAAAAAAAAACTCTATTATGCCCAGATTTCTTGGTTGAAAAAACACTTTTTCCTGGGTGAAAATACACTATATCTTAGATGAAAGTACATTTTCTTTTTTCCAGTGGTGACAATATACTTCCCCTCCGAGCTGTAACACTTATCAATCTTTCGAATGGTAAATGTTTTATACACCAGCATAGAATTTTCCAGCACTTTGGGTGTGGGGGAGGGGGGGGGGGGCATTTTGGAAAGCTCTTTGATGCGTTGCATCAACGTGTACACTGCACATTTTGTATTACAAAAGTATTGATACTAATTCCACCAATACAGCACGGTGGTTTCAGAAACACTGAAACTGAGATCGCGATAATTTTTGTCAGCCAACCATAGCAAATGTTACACAATCTTGTTAGCCAGTGACAACAGATCTTCAGAGCATAGGACAAGTGATGCAGTCAGTCAGCCAACAGTAACATTACAGTTGAAGTATTTTCCTGTACTTCCCGAGGATGTGGTTATGCAGAATCCGAAGTGCACAGCTTAAATTTCAGCACCTGAATGTTTCTGACAAGTAGGATTATAAACTTCAGTATGGCACACCAAACATTTCTTGGGTTACCTGGCAGAATACATGTTCCGTAGAGCACTTTGGCCTTTGCATAGGAAAGCCAATTAGTGTTAAATTGCTATTAACTCATCTCCCACTTTGTTTTAAGGATAAGCATATACTTTTTGCCATTATTATTACATAATTTGTAATCTACAAAAGAACTAAAATAAATATGAAAAACTAACCTTGAACTGTGGTCGTTTTTAGCATGTGCTATACTTTCAGATGTACCAAACATATCTACGCCAATAAAATTGTAAGTGATGGCATAAATGGCTGGTCCTCTGGGTACGAAATTTTTCGAAGTCGGTAATCTTCAAAGTGCCAAGTTTTGAATGAGAGTTCATGAAATTCATCACACATTCTCACACATAACATAATTCATGTTGCATACAGGGGCATTTACTTTGAAAGTAACACTTCTCAACCCATCATTAGCAGTATTTTACCATGACTTGCTGTAAATGTAAACAATTGCGATGTCAGGCTCATCAAAGCAGTTTCTTGTTACAAACCATTACATAGTCTTTGTCCTAAGGCCTTTTGAAACATTTTGCTGTTAGCAGATACTTTTCTGTGCACTGTATTTTGTTGCTCTAAATGGAACATTTTCTTTGCAACTACAGTTTTATTTTGGTGTTATTCTCTGGTTTACGTTTTACTGCTGCTGTATTGTACTGCTGTAGTAGACTGAAGTAAAAATCTTTGTTAAGAGTATCAGTACTTCCCAGCCAAAATTACAAAACTTTAATTGAGAACTAAAACAATGAAAAATTCCTGCTGGTTTCCCAGGTTTTTCCTGGATGAAAAAATTCCCTTATTTTTCTTGGTTGTCCAGGGGAGTATATGCCCTGAGTAATATTCACATCCTGATTCTGGTCATATCCATGCTAGCTGTCTTGCTTCTTCAATTTGGTGATAGCTATTTATTTCCATTTCATACGATGATGCTCAGGATTATTACATTAAAGTATTCATTGTTGTTTCATGCTCTCAAGCATGGGTGAAGAAAAATGGTGTAAAACAGGTTGTGTCTCGCTTTTGACAGAATGGTTGCTGCATTGTATAAGAATATCACAAGATGCAGCATAATATTCAGGTTTCTCCATTCAACACTAACGTATATAAAGAGCATATCTGACAATGTCTAATTAAAACAAACCATGAGGCAATTTGTTTGAAAGTGATATGTAACTGTCATCCTGTGGACAGCACTGCATTGTGAAACTACTTCTGAAATCAATCCTGACAAACAATTCTTCACAATCAGAGATCACACAAGAGGTGCTCCATGTTTCCAAGTAACATTTTCAACAGGAAACCTGCGAAATTCTGATGTTCCAGCAGGCCTTCGTGACAGCATAGCAAATAAGGCAGTGCACGCAACTCTGTTTTGGCTTGTCACCTTGTGAAACTTCCTCGTACGGTTGATTCCAATCCTATGAAATGGAGAAACTGAAGAACAGCATGGCACTAGATGTCATGGGAGGTAATTTTGACACACGCTCCTGTCATTCTTGTACCTTACAGGGGCTTACATAATGCCTGACACATTGGTCAACACGTGGCCATGATACATGATTCTAACTCTACTAATGTAAATGCGAATTCCGTATGACCTGATGCCGAAGATTCACCAAAATACTTCAGTGCAGCTATTCATTAAAAAAAAAGGAAGGAAGGAGGATTGGAGCATAATGTCCAGTCAAAAGCAAGGACATTAGAGACGGAGCGCATGTATGGATTACGAAATGATGGGCAAGGAAATCGGCCATGCCCTTTTCAAAGGAAATTTCCCAGCAATTGCCTTGTGAAACTTAGAGAAAACACGGAAAACAAAAATTTGGACACAGATTTGAACCATCATCCTACCGATGAGACAAAACTATGAGGTCATCTGCCCCCCTTAATCTTTTGTCTGTCCATAGAGGAAGGACACACAAGAAAAATCCCAATGGACTCAACTGTATCTGAGAATCAGGAAAGCCAAAAGATGGATGCTAGCAGAAGTGAGAGAGGGGTAAAAGGGTGAAGGTGGGATTTTTGCCCCAACCAGAAAGCAGCTGGAACGTATTATGCACCCAGAAAGACACCCCTTGCATCCTACCATTGCTTCCACATCCTCCATGACCAGAAGAAACTAGTTACATGGACGAGATATAAAAATCCTAGGGAAGAAAAGAATGACGACGAGTCTGTCAACCAGCTACAGATGTTAAAGAATAAGATGATTTACAAAGATGCAAATGGCAGGAGCCATTCTGGACCACCAAGCAAGGGTAGTCATAGGCCACTTGGGTCACAGCAGTCGACGGGACAGCTCTCTAAATCCCTCAAATGGCCAATGAGGCTGATGTACCCTACATCACAGAGAGGAGTAAAAACCACTTTCACGGATAAAATGTAAAATCAAATCAGCCACTTTGGCGGCGTCTCCTAGTAGCAGAGGTAGAGGTAGCATGTCAGTAAGTTCAAAGTTTCTTTAAATCAGTGCAGTCCAGTAAGATGTGGGTCACTGTGAGACAGGCACCACACTTGACAGTGGGGTGGATCCTCAAGTCTGAGCATGTGAACGTGAGTCAGCTAAGTGTGGCCAATGTGAAGCCGAGAGAGGACAATAGATTCCCTGCAAGAAGCAAAAGAGAAGATTGCCACATGGTGATGGTCTTTTCTATGGTTCGCAGTTTATTCGGAGAAACCAGGACACACCAATCTGCACTCCGAGCTTCCAACAATTGTCGGCACAAAGTTGACCAGAGGTCTAGTTCTGGTACAAGCAACTCCAAAGTCAGCGTCCTGGTAGTCAACTTGGCCAATCGGTTAGCATGTTAATTCCCTGGGATCCCAACGTGAACCAGGGAAACATTCAAAAACGATCAATTCTCCAGAGTGGTGGAGGTCATACAGGAGATCCTGGACAGTCACAACCAATGGGTGTTGAGAATAACACTGCCAACCAGGAAACCACTCAAGGAGTCACTGTCAATCAAGAATGGTTCAAATGGCTCTGAGAACTATGGGACTTAACTACTGTGGTCATAAAACTTAGAACTACTTAAACCTAACTAACCTAAGGACATCACACACACATCAATGCCCGAGGCAGGATTCGAACCTGTGACCGTAGCAGTCGCTACGCCTAGAACCGCTAGACCACCGCGACCGGCAATCAAGAATGACTCACCAGTGTAAGAACTAAGGTGGGTGAAGTCTCAGGCAATGACAACGCATTCTGCAGTGAATACAATACATCCATTCAGCAGGGAGCATAGTTCACTGCATCTTGCTTGGTATATGAAAACTGGTTCATCCAACGAACATAGAGCCAAGTACAACCTCTGACAAAGTTTGGTGAATAGTCTTGCAACATTAATGTAGATGAACTATGAACTACAATTACCTTACTGTCCTTAGAAATAGTCACCTCCCATAACTATGCACCATTGAGCTCTGCGATACATATCGTGGAAATTTTGCATGAAGTCTTCCTTTGAGATGGTGTTCAAGAGCTGCATCATGTTTTGTGGGATGTCAGGAATATTGTCAAATCTCTTCCCTTTCAAAGCAAGTTTGAGTTGAGGGAATAGGAAGAAGTTTGGAGGATTGAGATCCTGCGAGTACGGTGGATGTTTAAGTTGCACCACCCCCTTTTTCGCCAGGAACTGTTTGACGATATTGGCTGTGTGTGGGCAAGCATCATCATGAACTAAAAATCAGCAATCTTGTTGTGTTTACTGGGGTAGTACACTGTATAGACGTTGCATGAAACAGGTCAAAATTTCAACGCCTGTGCAGCGTTCATCGTCGTACCCTCTGGTAGAAATTCCTTGTGGATAATGCCTTGACTATCAAAAAAGGTGATGAGCATTGTTTTGATGTGTGATTTTTCAACTCTGACCCTTTTCTGACGAGGTGAGAATGCCATTCCATGCTTTGCCATTCCGTTTCAGAGTTGTACCGAAGAAACCAGGTTTCATCTTCAGTGACAATATGGTTCAAGAAAGAGGGTGTCACATCGACCACTTTGACAAAATTCTGTGAAGCCTCTAAACATGGCTGCTTCTGATCGTCAGTCAAGTGATGTGGCACAAGACAACAAGTTTTCCTCTTCCGTAACTAATGGGTAAGGATTTGTCGCACAGATTCACAGTTCATCTTAAGTTTATCCGCTAGCAGTTAATCGATGGTCGTTTGTGATTAATGTCCACACTTTCGTCACTGACGGCAGTCGCCGGTCATCCACTACGGCAATTGCCAGAACCATTTTCCCCACCTCCTCGAAAATGAGTGAACCACTCGTACACACACTTCATAGACAGTGCATGATCCACATAAACATGTACCAGCATTGCATGTGTTTCTTTCGGTGTCTAGCCAAGCCTAAAACAAAACTTTAAATTGATCATTTGCTCATTCATTGTCCTGTCCTCAGTTCAGAACCAACACACTAGATAAGCACTTCGCCCAACAGGTCTAACATGGAACACACAATGCTCACCTAAATATGGCGGGGGCAGGTTGTCAACACTGGCTGCTACGCAGGTGCAGTGTTGTGGGTTGCCAGTGTTGCCTGATCAACCGTTCTGACTTCGTTCACTGAACTTTCTTGTCAGAGGTTGTATGTATAACACATCTGAGCCTGAAAATGTGCCATGGACTTCCAGGAACAGCAGGCAGTGAAAAACCAGAGGGTCTACTAAGTCTTTCAGACCAAATGAGAGGTCAACGGAGATCCAAGGATGGTGCACACACCATGGGGGCACAAGTGTTTTCTCCCGGACAAGAGGCGATAGTTGGAAAGATGGATTTCAGAGCAGAGACTCTGTATGCAATCTGCGATTGTGACTTCCGACCTTGGCCTCTGCTGCAGGAAGTAGATCTCCTACCAGGAAACAGGATGCCCAAGGGAGGTGTGTGTGTGTGTGGGGGGGGGGGGGGGGGGGGGGCGTGCTGAGCAGCAGCCTCTGCACGTAGGCTGTTCACAGGGCTATCCGAAAGGCACCTGTCACAAGTAGGATCCCACAGTCACGTATCAAGTCCAGAGTATGCAATGATGAAGGCGATGCTGAGTCATGAGCTAGGCTCCCATTGACAAGATATGACAAGATCAGAGCTTCGCAGAGACAAAAAGTGTAGAGTGGTCTGTATCCCAACTGCAGTTATTGAGACAGTAAATAGTATAAAGGTGCAACCAATATGTTTGCTCAAGTTAGCAAAGATGGGGAAGCCATGGCAACTAGGCATCGAAGACCAATCCCAGGACACGATAAGACCCTATCACATTGAGCATTTGGTCCTCCAGGTAGAGTTCTGGTTGGGGATGGATGGTACAACAGGGACAGTAGTGCAAAACACATCTTGGTGGTAGAGAGAGCTAAGGACTGCCCTTTCGTATGGCGCCTTGCAGTCAGCATTCAGCAACACCCACAGTTGAGGAGCAAGTTTTCAGCATACAAGAAGAGTGACACTGTAGAGCCAACAGCTCCAACCAGACCATCGACAGCCGCTAGGAAAAGGGGGTACAATCAATACAGAGCCCTGTGGGATCACAGTCTCTTGTATATGCGGTTACCGTGGGAAGCACCAACCTGAACCCAGAAAGTACAGTGAGACAAGAAAAAAGTTCTGGACAAAAATTGGAAGCTGGCCCTAGAGACCTAACTCATTGAGGGTAACAAGGACGTGGTGATGCCATGTGGTGTTATAAGCCCTATGCAAGTCAAAGAAGGCAGCAACAAGATAGCGACATAGGGCGGAAGCAGACCAAATAGCAGACTCAAGACAGACCAAATCAGCAGCAGAAGAACAGCATTGTTGAAATTCATCCAAGGATGGAGCCAAAAAACTCAAGACTCAAGGTACCTACACAGCTGTGGGCTCCTCACCATATATACCAGCAACTTGCACAGAACATTAGTGAACGTAATTGGTAGCCAGCTGTCCACCTCAAGGGAGTATTTACCTGGTTTCAGTACTGGGATGATCTTACCTTTGTTCCAGATATAGATGAAATAGCAAGAATGTGATGTCGGCAGTCCACTGGTAAATGATCATTTGGCTGTAGATGTGGTCTGGTCTTAGAGACAAGTCAGGGCAAAGGGCTAGGGTAAGAAATTCCCACTCACTGAACAGTATACGACTCCAGGTGAAGTGTAGTAAATGGTAAAGCAAATTGCCCTACTCACTTTTTGAAGACACGAAATGCAGCCTGATAATACTCAGATGCAGAGGCACAAGGATAATGAAAACAAGATGTTCAGTAACCATTCACAGAGATAACAGGTACAACTACAAGGTAATGGTGTGCTTAGAGGGATCGAATCTTCGCCCAAACCTGCGAAGGATGGATGTCCAGGTGAGTGTCGCCGAGAAAGGGTTAAAATGGTCAACATATGATCACTGTCACACAGGTCATCATGGACTCTCCAATGGATGGAATGGAGAAGACCTGAGATGCAAATGGAAAGGTCGTTGGCTGAATAAGACCCATATTCTTCTTCTTCTTCTGTGTGTTTTTGCTTTTAGGAAGCTTTAATAGTCGAGTGCTATTAAGTGTTCCATAGATCTCGTGTTTGTTTTGAATACAGTCAGAGAGTCCCTTTAGTCAGCCATAGTGCTAGAAGTGCTAGTGTTTGTTTTCAATACAGTCCAGAGACAGGTAGTGCTATTTTCCTTGTTTTCTACAAGAAGTGGTTAGCAATCACAGTTTAGTCAATAATCAACCGCCTTTAGTGAATTAGCAGTCTAGTTAAAAGTTGATTAACACTCTATAGTAAATTGATTTCTTAGGATGGATAGGATGTGTGGCTGCTGTGTACGGACGCAGGAGGAGCTGGCCACTCTTCGTGAACAGCTGAGCGTGTTGACGGCCGCGGTCAGCCGTCTTCAGGCTGCTGCCTCGGAGCGTAGCTGCAGTGGGGAGACTAGTGCGTCGCAAGGTACACCCCAGGTGTTACATGCTTCACCCACTGTCCCTGCTGTTGAGACATCTTCGCGCGTACCGGGCGCGGTTGGGCCACCCTCTCCCCAAGGGGAGTGGCGGGTTCAGCGGCGTTCGCGGCGCGCGAGGCGGAGGGTCAATGTCGAGGCTGGCCGTGTGGCATCGCCCGCTCTGCCTGTGAGTGGACATGTGGCCGCTCCTTCAGCAAGGTCCGAGCAGGCACACGGGGGGAGGGGTTTATTAGTTATTGGGAGCTCCAACGTTAGGCGGGTGATGGAGCCCCTTAGGGAAATAGCGGAAAGGTCGGGGAAGAAGGCCAGTGTTCACTCTGTCTGCTTGCCAGGGGGTCTCATCCGAGATGTGAAGGAGGCCCTATCGGCGGCAATAGAGAGCACTGGGTGCATCCGACTGCAAATTGTTGCTCATGTCGGCACCAATGACTCCTGCTGTCTGGGTTCAGAGGTCATCCTCAGTTCGTACAGGCGGTTGGCGGAGTTGCTGAAGGCGGAAAGCCTCGCTCGCGGGGTGAAATCAGAGCTAACTATTTGTAGTATCGTTCCCAGAACCGATCGCAGTCCTCTGGTTTGGAGCCGAGTGGAAGGCTTAAACCAGAGGCTCAGACGATTCTGCGGAGAGCTGGGGTGCAAATTTCTCGACCTCCGCTATCGGGTGGAGAAATGTAGGGTCCCCCTGAATAGGTCAGGCGTGCACTACACGCCGGAAGCGGCTACGAGGGTAGTGGAGTACGTGTGGAGTGCACATGGGGCTTTTTAGGTTAGAGAATTCCCTCCCTAGGCCCGACAAGACGCCTCCTGAGACGCGGCAAGGCAGGAGTAGGCAAAATGCAACAAGGAATAACAATATTAATGTGCTAATAGTAAACTGCAGGAGCTTCTATAGAAAGGTCCCAGAACTGCTCTCATTAATAAACGGTCACAACGCCCATATAGTACTAGGAACAGAAAGTTGGCTGAAACCACATGTAAACAGTAATGAAATCCTAAACTCAGGTTGGAATGTATACCACAGAGATAGGCTGGACAGTGAAGGGGGAGGCATGTTTATAGCGATAAGAAGTGCAATAGTATCGAAGGAAATTGACAGAGATTCGAATTGTGAAATGATTTGGGTGAAGGTCACAGTTAAAGCAGGCTCAGACATGGTAATTGGATGTCTCTATAGGCCCCCGGGCTCAGCAGCTGTTGTGGCTCAGCACCTGAAGAATATATTGTTGTTGGGATGTTTAAGGGGGACTAAACAGCTAAGGTCATCAGTCCCCCATTCCAAAAAACCGGCAAAACAAAATTTACGGAACAGGTAAAACCCCAAGGGGGGAGGAGACGCCCCTCCCCCCAGTCACTGAAAGAACACCAATGCGGCAGCGAACACTAGAGACAGGAAGAGTACAGACGAACACTTGACAGAAAGAAACGGAAGAAAATAAGAGGGTCGGAGACTGGTTGACTGACCATGGGAACAAAAATTGGGAAAGAGTCAACCACCCGAATACACACATTAAAATCTGCGACCAATGGGACACTCGAGGACAAGATACACAGAAAGGGAAAGGGACAGGTCCCCCCTAAATGGAACCATAAAAAGGACTACCACGGGTAAAATTTAAAACGTCGTCAGCCATGGAGGCATCGTCGCATAAAACCAAAGGCAACGTGCCCGGGAGATTAAAAGTGTGCCGAAGGGTGCGCAGGCGGGGACACTCCAACAAAATATGGGCGACCGTCAACCGGGACCCACACTGACACAGGGGGGGATCCTCCTGACGCAAAAGATGTCCGTGCGTCAGGTAGGTATGGCCGATGCGGAGCCGACACAGGATGACAGAGTCCCTGCGAGAAGCCCGCAGGGAGGACTGCCACACATCGGTCGTCTCCTTAACAGCCCGCAGTTTATTCGGAGAAGTCAGGCTACGCCACTCGTCACGCCACATCTGAAGCACCTTATGGCGCAACGCCAGCTGCAAATCACGAGCCGGGAGGCTGATTGCCAAAGTGGGGGCGTCGACAACCCCTTTGGCCAGCCTGTTGACACGTTCATTCCCCGGGATGCCAACGTGACCTGGCGTTCAAACAAAGACCACCGAACGACCAGAGCGGGTAATGGCAAAAACAGACTCCTGAATAAAGGATACCAGAGGAGAAGAGGTATAGCAGCGGTCGATAGCCTGGAGGCTGCTCAGGGAGTCACTGCAGATGACGATGGACGTACCTGAGCAGGAACGCATATGCTCAAGAGCGCGCAATATGGCCACCAGCTCTGCAGTAAAAATACTGCAGCCAGCCGGCAAGGAGCGCTGTTCAACATGGGCAGCGTGAGCAAAAGCGTAGGCAGGACGACCATCCACCAGGGAACCATCAGTGTAGACAGGCTCACAGCCTGAAAATGAGGCGACGAGCGCAAGAAAACGGTGACGGAGGGCCACATGCGGAACCGAATCCTTGGGTTCCCGTGCCAAGTCCAGGCGGACGGACGGACGGACGGGTCATACACCAGGGAGGCGTGGGTGCACAGGCCCGGAAGGGCGGCAGAAGAGGGAACGACCCCAGTTCAGACAGCAGGGACTGGACGCGGACAGCAATGGAAAGCCCAGACCTAGGTCGCCGGTCGGGCAGAGGGAGAACCCTGGCAGGGAAAAGCAGGCGATGATTGGGATGGCCCAGTGAGCAATGCACGTGGACAGCATAGTCGGCGAGCAGTCGGTGGCGGCGAATCCGCAGCGGGGGAACCCCGGCCTCCACCAGCAGACTATCCACGGGGCTCGTACGGAAAGCGCCAGTTGCAAGCCGAACCCCACAGTGGTGTATGGGGTCCAACAACGTCAACACTGAGGGTGATGCAGACCCATAGGCCAGGCTCCCATAATCAAGCCTGGACTGCACAAGGGCTCTGTACAATCGCAACAGCGTGCTGCGATCTGCACCCCAAGACGCATGGCTCAGGCAGCGGAGGGCGTTGAGGTGCTGCCAGCACTTTTGCTTCAGCTGAGTAATATGAGGAACCCACGTGAGCCGGGCATCAAAGACAAGTCCTAAGAAGCGGCTAGTGTCCACCACTTCAAGTAGGTGACCGTCGAGGTAAAGTTCCGGATGAGGGTGGACCGTCCGACGCCTGCAGAAGTGCATAACTCGAGTCTTGGCCGCAGAGAACTGAAATCCATGAGTCAGAGCCCATGATGCCGCCTTGCGAACGGCTGCTTGCAGCCTGCGTTCGGCGACTCCCGTAGTCGTTGAGCTAAATGAGATGCAGAAGTCGTCGGCATACAAAGAAGGAGACACCGACGACCCCACGGCTGCAGCCAGACCATTAATGGCCACTAGAAATAAGGAAACGCTCAACACCGAGCCCTGCGGGACCCCATTTTCCTGTATATAAGATGAACTAGAGGCGGCACCGACTTGCACCCGGAAAGAGCGGCGCAATAAAAAGTTTTGAAGAAAAGCTGGGAGCTGACCACGAAGACCCCACTCGCGCAACGTAGCAAGGATGTGATGCCTCCATGTTGTGTCATATGCCTTCCGCAGATCAAAAAATACAGCAACGAGATGCTGACGGCGGGAAAAGGCCGTACGGATAGCAGATTCCAGCCGCACCAAATTGTCCGCAGCAGACCGGCCCTGACGGAAGCCACCCTGGGATGGAGCGAGGAGACCGCGCGACTCAAGGACCCAACACAAACGCCGCCCCACCATACGTTCGAGCAATTTGCACAAAACGTTGGTTAGTATAATGGGACGATAGCCGTCCACCGCCAGAGGGTCCGCACCGGGCTTCAAGATGGGAACGATAACACCCTCTCGCCATTGCGACGGGAACACGCCCTCGCTCCAAATGCGGTTAAAGATGGTGAGGATGTGTCTCTGGCAGTCCCTGGAGAGATGCTTCAGCATCTGCGCGTGGATGCAGTCCGGTCCTGGCGCTGTATCAGGGCAATAGGCGAGGGCAGCGAGGAATTCCCTCTCGCTGAAAGGAGCATTGTATGTTTCAGAACGACGTGTGTGGAACGATAACGGCGTCCGCTCGGCGCGCTCCTTTAGAGAGCGAAAGGCAGGAGGGTAAGTGGCAGTCGCAGAGCTCGTAGCAAAGTGCGTGGCAAGGTGGTCAGCAATGGTGGCAGCGTCCGTGCAGACAGCGCCGTCCAGGGAGATTCCAGGGACACCCATAGGGGCCTGGTATCCATAAATCCGCCGGATGCGGGACCACACGAGCGACGGGGAGACACGGGAGCCCAAGGATAAAATGTACCTCTCCCAGCATTCCTGCTTACGCCGTGCAATAAGACGACGGGCCAAGGCACGGAGCTTCTTAAAGGCGATGAGGGTCTCCAGAGACGGGTGCCGCTTATGACGCTGGAGAGCCCGCCTACGGTTGCGAATAGCCTCAGCAATCTCCGGCGACCACCAGGGGACAGACTTCCTCCGAGGGAGTCCAGAAGAGCGAGGGATGGCAGTCTCGGCCGCAGAAATAATTGACGAGGTCAAGACACGGACCACCTCGTCAATGTCACCCTGTGGGAGAGAAGCAATGGTGGCAGCAGAAGTAAAAGCCGGCCAGTCAGCCCTGTTGAGAGCCCAGCGGGGCAGGCGCCCAGAAGAATGACACTGGGGCAGTGACAAATAGATGGGAAAATGGTCACTACCACACAGATCAGGATGCACTCTCCAGTGAAGGGATGGGACAAGTCCGGGGCTGCAAAGAGAGAGATCGATGGCCGAGAACGAGCCATGGGCCACACTGAAATGCGTGGGAGCACCGGTGTTCAAGAGGCTAAGGTCGAGCTGAGCCAACACATGCTCCACAGCGCGACCGCGGTCATCGGAGACAGTCCCACCCCATAGAGGGTTGTGGGCATTGAAATCGCCCACAAGCAGCAATGGCGGCGGGAGTTGAGCCAGCAGCGCAGCCAAGACATGTCGGGGGAGTTGCCCATACGGAGGAACGTAAACAGAGCAAACAGTAATAGCCGGCGAGAGCTCAATCCTGACAGCGACTGCCTCTAAAGGCGTCAGAAGGGGTACTGGTGAGCTACAGACAGAGTGGTGAACAAAGAGGCAAACTCCACCTGAAGCTCGTTGACAGTCAGCGCGGTTCTTATAGTATCCCCGATAACCGCGAAGGGCAGGGGTCCGCATTGCTGGAAACCAAGTTTCCTGAAGAGCAATGCACAGAACAGGGGAAACACTCAGAAGCATCCGGAGCTCAGGCAGGTGGCGGAAATAACCGCCGCAATTCCACTGGAGAATGGAAGCAGGAAGGGACTGGGAGGGCGTGATGGCGACTAAGAGGCAGACGGCGCCGCAGAGTCAACGGCCGCCACTGAGCGAGAGTCAGCTGTGTCCATAGGAGAGGTCCCCGAGGGTTCCGTGAGGGCGAGATCCGCGGCAGAGGAGAGGATCTCCACCGCATCCCCAGAGCCAGAGCTATTGACAGCAGGCGGTACTGAAACTGCCGGAGCGTCCTTCTTCTTGGACACGTTCCAGTCCTTCTTCTCGCGTCTGTCCTTTGGCTTAGAGGGCTGGGAGAGTTTCTCTGAAGGAGCGTCGGAGGCTGACGACGACGCAGAAGCCCTACGAAAAGCAGGGGGATGAACCTTCAGCCACTGGCTGACATCCGGCGGGGTAGCAGAAGAAACGGAAGAAGGGAGGGCCCCGAGGGACCCCTTCCGCGAGAGAGGAGCCGGCAGAGACGACGCCGGCGGAGACGACGCCGGCAGAGAAGGGGGAGGGATCAAGCCCCCTGGTTTTGGAGCAGATGTCACTCCTGAAGCATGTGTGGGGGAACTGCTAAGGGGGCAACAGAGGAAGGCTTGCCCCCAGACACGAGGGAGGCAGACAGAGATGGACGGCCCCGAGGGCCAACTGAAGGCGGCACAGAGGAGGCGACAACTGCCGCCCGCGAGGGCGACGATAACGTAGCTGCAGCATAAGAAGTTTGAAGAGGGACAGGATGCAACCTTTCAAATTTCAGTTTTGCCTCGCGATAAGTAAGCCGGTCCAGGGTCTTAAATTCCATAATCTTCCGCTCCTTATGAAGAACAGGGCAGTCCGGCGAGCATGGAGAGTGGTGTTCCCCACAGTTGACACAGACAGGCGGAGGCGCACATAGAGAATCGGGATGAGAGGGGCGTCCGCAATCTCGACATGTGGCGCTGGATGGGCAACGGGAGGACATATGCCCAAACTTCCAGCACTGGAAGCACCGCATCGGGGGAGGGACGTATGGCTTGACGTCACAACGGTAAACCATTACCTTGACCTTCTCAGGCAATACAGCACCCTCGAAGGCCAAGATAAAGGCACCGGTGGCCACCCTGTTGGTCTTTGGGTCCTCTGTGCACACGACGGACAAAATGCACACCACGTCGTTCCAAGTCAGCTCTCAGCTCGTCATCGGACTGTAACAAGAGGTCGCGATGGTAAATAATCCCCTGGACCATATTTAAGCTACTGTGGGGAGTGACGGTAACAGGGACGTCTCCCAGCTTATCACACAAGAGCAACGCCCGTGACTGGGCTGGGGAGGACGTCTTGAGGAGGATGGACCCATTCCTCATTTTAGACAAACCCGCCACTTCCACAAACTTATCCTCCAGGTGTTCCACAAAAAACATAGGCTTTGTCGAAAGAAAGGAGTCACCATCAGTCCTGCTGCAGACAAGGTATTGTGGTACATAAGGCTCCTGCTTGGCACTAGATCTGCGTCCCTCCCATGGCGCAGCCAACGAGGGGAACGACTGAGGATCATATTGTGCAGCATCGAATTCAATTTTGCCTCGCTTAGAGACGCTGGTGGCAGTGCGACCACCAGCTTGGTGAGATTTATTGCGCTTCATTGCGCCACATCCGCCCAGATGCCACCTACTCCGAACGAGGGCTCTCCCCAAGGGCGCCACCCAGCCAAAGCAACGGGTACCTGGCCGATATCCCATTGCCCGGAGTCCCCGTGCCCCAGACAAGATGGGCACATACTCCTTGGCATGCATGGGGAGGAAACAGCTCTGGCATCTGTAGTGCGATCCCTGCGTGGTCAGGGGGCTACCACCAAGAGGGTACATGACGACCCCACCACAACGGACTGGCTACCGTGCTGGATTTTAGGTGTTGAAAGGGTCCACAGTTGCCGTTGGCGCTAAGAAGGGGATTGCGCACAAGACGAGGAGGCAACCCAGAAGACATGGGGTGTAAATCCCTCCACACGACAATAGATAGCATGCAAGATGGAGGTGCACGATGGACCAATAGAAAAACACCACGTAAGGCGTCCTTCCCCAAATGGCACGCACTAACAACGGAAATTTTGAAAATGGCAGGTCAAACCCAAGTGGGGACCATCACATAAGGCCGAAACTTTGAAGACTCCTTTTAGTCGCCTCTTACGACAGGCAGGAATACCGCGGGCCTATTCGTACCCCCGAACCCGCAGGGGGGACCTGAAGAATAATTTGGAAAATATTTCGAGTAGATTTCCCCACCATGTTATAGTTCTGGGTGGAAATTTTGATTTGCCGGATATAGACTGGGAGACTCAAACGTTCATAATGGGTGGCAGGGACAAAGAATCCAGTGAAATATTTTTAAGTGCTTTATCTGAAAACTACCTTGAGCAGTTAAACAGAAAACCGACTCGTGGCGATAACATATTAGACCTTCTGGTGACAAACAGACCCGAACTATTTGAATCAGTTAATGCAGAACAGGGAATCAGCGATCATAAAGCGGTTACTGCATCGATGATTTCAGCCGTAAATAGAAATATTAAAAAAGGTAGGAAGATTTTTCTGTTTAGCAAAAGTGACAAAAAGCAGATTACAGAGTACCTGACGGCTCAACACAAAAGTTTTGTCTCAAATACAGATAGTGTTGAAGATCAGTGGACAAAGTTCAAAACCATGGTACAATGTGCGTTAGATGAGTATGTGCCAAGCAAGATTGTAAGAGATGGGAAAGAGCCACCATGGTACAACAACCGAGTTAGAAAACTGCTGCGGAAGCAAAGGGAACTTCACAGCAAACATAAACATAGCCAAAGCCTTGCAGACAAACAAAAATTACGCGAAGCGAAATGTAGTGTGAGGAGGGCTATGCGATTGGCTTTCAATGAATTCGAAAGTAAAGTTCTATGTACTGACTTGGCAGAAAATCCTAAGAAATTTTGGTCCTATGTCAAAGCAGTAGGTGGATCAAAACAAAATGTCCAGACACTCTGTGACCAAAATGGTACTGAAACAGAGGATGACAGACTAAAGGCCGAAATACTAAATGTCATTTTCCAAAGCTGTTTCACAGAGGAAGACTGCACTGTGCTTCCTTCTCTAGATTGTCGCACAGTTGACAAAATGGTAGATATCGAAATAGACGACAGAGGGATAGAGAAACAATTAAAATCGCTCAAAAGAGGAAAGGCCGCTGGTCCTGATGGGATACCAGTTCAATTTCACACAGAGTACGCGAAGGAACTTGCCCCCCTTCTTGCAGCGGTGTACCGTAGGTCTCTAGAAGAGCGAATCGTTCCAAAGGATTGGAAAAGGGCACAGGTCATCCCCGTTTTCAAGAAGGGACGTCGAACAGATGTGCAGAACTATAGACCTATATCTCTAACGTCGATCAGTTGTAGAATTTTGGAACACGTATTATGTTCGAGTATAATGTCTTTTCTGGAGACTAGAAATCTACTCTGTAGGAATCAGCATGGGTTTCGAAAAAGACGGTCGTGTGAAACCCAGCTCGAGCTATTCGTCCACGAGACTCAGAGGGCCTTAGACACGGGTTCACAGGTAGATGCCGTGTTTCTTGACTTCCGCAAGGCGTTTGACACAGTTCCCCACAGTCGTTTAATGAACAAAGTAAGAGCATATGGACTATCAGATCAATTGTGTGATTGGATTGAGGAGTTCCTAGATAACAGAACGCAGCATGTCATTCTCAATGGAGAGAAGTCTTCCGAAGTAAGAGTGATTTCAGGTGTGCCGCAGGGGAGTGTCATAGGACCGTTTCTATTCACAATATACATAAATGACCTGGTGGATGACATCGGAAGTTCACTGAGGCTTTTTGCAGATGATGCTGTGGTGTATCGAGAGGTTGCAACAGTGAAAAATTGTACTGAAATGCAGGAGGATCTGCAGCGAATTGACACATGGTGCACAGAATGGCAAATGAATCTCAATGTAGACAAGTGTAATGTGATGCGAATACATAGAAAGATAGGTCCCTTATCATTTAGCTACAAAATAGCAGGTCAGCAACTGGAAGCAGTTAATTCCATAAATTATCTGGGAGTATGCATTAGGAGTGATTTAAAATGGAATGATCATATAAAGTTGATCGTCGGTAAAGCAGATGCCAGACTGAGATTCATTGGAAGAATCCTAAGGAAATGCAATCCAACAACAAAGGAAGTAGGTTACAGTACACTTGTTCGCCCACTGCTTGAATACTGCTCAGCAGTGTGGGATCCGCACCAGATGGGGTTGATGGAGGAGATAGAGAAGATCCAACGGAGAGCAGCGCGCTTCGTTACAGGATCATTTAGTAATCGCGAAAGCGTTACGGAGATGATAGATAAACTCCAGTGGAAGACTCTGCAGGAGAGACGCTCAGTAGCTCGGTACGGGCTTTTGTTAAAGTTTCGAGAACATACCTTCACCGAAGAGTCAAGCAGTATATTGCTCCCTCCTACGTATATCTCGCGAAGAGACCATGAGGATAAAATCAGAGAGATTAGAGCCCACACAGAAGCATACCGACAATCCTTCTTTCCACGTACAATACGAGACTGGAATAGAAGGGAGAACCGCTAGAGGTACTCAGGGTACCCTCCGCCACATACCGTCAGGTGGCTTGCGGAGTATGGATGTAGATGTAGATGTAGATATGACACACTGTAGTGGGTGGGAACACCAGTATTTAAAAGGCAAGAATAGAGCTGTGCCAGCAAGTTTTCGACAGCTTTATCATGACCAGTGTCCACCCTACAAAGGGTTATGGGCATTTAAGTCACCCAGTATTAGGAAGTGTAGGGGGATCTGAGAACACAATGCAGATAACGTGTTCTGAGACACTTCATTGTTGGGAGGGAGATACACATTACAGATGGTAAATTTCAGAGGTGGCTCTGCACTAACATCCACAGCCCCCAAAGTCATGTTGAGTGCTGTGTTTCTACAGTAGACAGAGTCCACAATGTAACTGCAATTACCATCCTATGCTCTTTCACAGTCAGTGGGATTTTTAAAATAGCCATGGATGGTAGGGGTCCACATTGCTGGGAATCAAGTTTTCTGGAGGGCAATGTGAAAAAATGGGAGACGTACACTAAAGTACACTACAGTTCCACTGGAGGATCATGCTATCAATATTCTGTGGGGCCATGAAGGGACTGAGGAGGCAGATCATGTCTCACATCTCCATGCCACCTGCTGCCTCTGTTGTGAAGATATACAATTAATACACATTTGTTTCGAATCAGAGTGCTTGGGGAGATCTGGGGCCACTGGGGCCACCAGGAATGCTGCATCAGATGCAGAGGCAGAAAAAGTGGGTTCTGACAGAACGAGTATCATCAAAATTTCCTGCTTTTTAGAGGATTATTACTTGCTCTTAGATGATTTAGACTTCTGTGAGGACTTGTTTGCCTCAGATTCTGGGACAGAGGAGGAATGGGAAGTCCTACTACCTGCAACCTGTGGCTCTTTCAGCTACCAGCTGGCTTCCTGTTCCTGGTCAACGGAGTCCTGGGAAAGGAGTGTCCTGAAGGAGGCCTTTCTTGTAAGGGGTACCAGAGGAGGGCTTTGCTTCTCCAGTTGGGTGTTGAGGACTGATGTCCTCGCCAATAGGGAGTCGATGAACCGAAAGGGGGTGTGAGGGAGGCAGTAGGACTTTCAACCACCTGGCAAGCACATGTAGTTGTGTGGCCTGTGGGCCTGACATAAAAGACAATGAGGGCAATGGCACAGTCACTAAAGAGGATGACGTTGTAGCAGCAGCATATGTCATTCTCATACACAAAAGGCTGTGTACATTTGTATTTCTTCTTGGCATCTTCATATACGAAGCAGTCAAGGGTTTTATTTTACAGGATTTTCATTTTGGGTCTGAAAATGGTACAACCTAGGGAACAAGGAGAGTTTGCGTGCAAAGGACAGCAAAATCATTACAGACAGGGCTGGCCCTCCAACACAAAGATGTGTCCAAATCCAATGCTTTTGTAGCATCGCATGGGAGGAGGAATATATGGCTTGACATCAAAGCAGTATATCATCACATTGACCTTCTAAGGCAACAAATCACCTTAAAGGGCCAAGATGAACGTTCCAGAACCCATTCTACAACAAAGCAAGTATTGGAGCGTGTATTTCTCACCTTGTCTCTCAGCCCTATATTCCTCCCTTGAGGCAGCCACGAATGGGAATATTTTAGGGTTTTACCTCTCTCTTAACTTCAGAAGAGACTGCTGAGGCTGTGTACTCACCAGCTTAAGAAAGTTTAATTCACTTAACTTGCAAATCTTCTGCCGTAGTACTACCCACTCTGAAAGGGGACACTACCCAACTGGTGTCACCCAGCCACAGCAATGTTTACCTGATCAGCAAATTGTTGCCTGTGCCCCAGCCGTGATGGACACATACTCCTTGGCTTGCATTATGGACACCCCCCCCCCCCCCCCCCCCACACACACACACAAAGAGGGTCTATTCTGCTGTGCTCTTAGCATAGTGTGGTTGCAAGAAAGAAGAGTGCAAAGAGAGAAAGGTACAAAGATGGAATATACACCATGCTGGGTGACCTTCCCTGCACAATCTGCATTTCTCTATAATTTAGAAAAGAAGTAGCTCAAGTCAACACCAAGAAGGGGACCAATAATTAATAAGGAAAAGTTGTAGAAGGCGGGCCTTTAAGAAAACAAGTGACCAAAACACAAATCAAATCCAAACACAACTGGCACCAAGACCAACCAACTGAAAGGTAGAGATGAAAGACAGACTTGCAGCACGGAAAGCGAAGTAGCACTGTAGCCTCTGGGGGAGGGGGGGGGGGGGGGCGCTCTCAAATGCAGGTCCAGTGTACTAATCATTGGCACTACCTCACTTGGTGACTGTAAATGAGCCTGTTTTCATGTTTCATGCTATGTTCCAGATATTAATTAGAATTCTCATTTGGAACATCCTTTCCTCTCTAAAGTCTATACGGTCTTCAGCAATGGTGACTCTTTTCCTTTCTTCAACAGCAATGTGTGTTAGTAAAGGTTCCCCCAATGATTTCCACAAAAAAGCAGTCTGCTTCCTTGTGTTTGCGTCCATTTTTGATACTACTGTGACATATACTTGATACTTGAAGCTTCAATGCCCATATTGCCAATCACCTTTATGAATGATGGTTAGTCACAATGGCGACTGATCTGGAGTATAAATACAATGATGCAGCATAACATTGCGAACTTGGTCCACAGTGAGACTGAATCCTGCTTGCTGGCACTCCAGGAACGACTCATGAGGAAAATATATAAGTGGAGCATAGGTGAATGGGGCACTATTCTAGTGACAATACAGGCAATAAATGGGGAACTTTGCTGACACATACGACTTTGACAAATGACAGATTGTTATGGCCTAGGATCTAGGAAAGAGTACATCAAACCACATAGCTGGTCAGCTGATTGTGTGCTACTATCATGAGCACCTACGGAAAGGATCATATAACCATGAGTGACAAGGTGAGAAGAAAGAGGACTCAGGCAGCTGGTGCCAAAAGAAATGGCCACACTGAAATATGAGTAATTATTTATACATGAATGTGTGTATGACTGTGATAATGTGAATGTTGTGTGTGACTATAAAGAAGTTATAGTGCATCACAAATAATGAAGTCAAGGTCCTGTACTATCAAAGGATAAAAACAAGAGGCCACACCATACAGTGAAGAATGCAAGTAACAGATATGAACAACAAATACAGGTGTTCAGCACACAATTACATCATGAGATCTGAATGTCCTTTCACAAACATTTGATACAACCTTCGTAGCATAATAGCTATACCTCTACATATTATAATATACAGGAGCTGTATCCCGCAGAGAAAAGTATAAATTAAGTACACTGAAGTACAATACACACTCATTTGAAGCAGTGGTCAAATTTACGTGTAGCTACAATGAAGAAAACAATGTAACTACCTTTTGTGGTGTTGTTGGATGCCTAACTTTACAACGGAGGAGGAATTAAAGCAAGTAATTTATGGACTTACCTGGAATATGGTGAGCTCTCGATACGCGAGGGTCTTTTGCGCACCGAAATATGTGATGGATAACATGATCTACATAACCATGGTCAGAACTTTATGGCTTCTCTGTCACAGCGTCAAACTTTTTACCCAGATGCACATCAATGTGCACTTATCCTACAAAACTGTCCTCTGGACACTATCACGATGTCCAGTTTGTTGTCGTCTACAATGTTATAGACCTGAGGCTGAACTGTTCTCCATAGTTGCACTGATGGTACTGCAAGGAATGCGCACAACAAACACTGCTAAACGTATGGAGATGTGGCCGCACAAACTAAAGGTGGTGCTTACATCTCAATAAATGGAGCAACCGAATCTAATTCAAACATGCCCTTTGTCAAGTTATGATCTCCCATAAACTAAACTTGGGAAGTTTTGTAGGTTGTATGTACATTAAATGTAATATAAATAAAGCTGACAAGTGCTACAGATAAATAAGATATAACATTGGCCACAAATACAGGGATTTGATCCACAGCAAGGCCAAAACTTAAGTTAAGTGTTATTTTCATATGAAATTTGACTATTTATGTTATATTTTTTTAAAGGCACCACTTCTGTATACTGTCATCCAGTGCCCTTGGACAACACCAGTATATGGTAGGGGTGCAACTGTGATGGATTTTATTTTGGTTTATCCATAAGTATATGTCATTTATTAAGTATCTGAACACTGTGCAGGACAAAGATGCAATCATGCATGTGCTGAAGGGAGACACACACGGAAAGAAAAAAATGTCCATTCTTATGTGTCTTTAGCTTATATCCATTTCTTTACTCTTCAACTGTCTGTCTTTTCCCGCCTGTGATTCTGGATGGACGTGTGATTTAAAAGGTTTTTTTTTTTTTTTTTTTTTTTTTTAAATAATAATTCTCTTGTGGAAAGGAAGGCAGTTTCTTTCATTTCTAAAATATTCCTTCTGGAAAGTTTACCTGGAAGCACGACAACCTGCAATCTTCTAAAACAAAGGCAACTTTGATCATGATTGTATTTTACTGCATTCTTTATCATGGTGATGGGGGATATTCCCTTCTCTTCAAGAAAGAAGAGGTAAATACCGTTATGTTAAAAGGAGAAGCAATACACTAAACAATTAGACTGTTTCAGTGGTAAGCGTAACAACAGACAGTGGAGGTGCGAACTTCGACCCGTGAAGTGTTGCTGGTGAAAGTATCTGCCAGCAACACACCTTGAAATAATCCACATTACTTGCACCTCCCTTACATCACAAGTGCCTTACACACTGAACCTACACCTGGAGTTAATGGTCTGGAGGGTGATTTTGTACGACAGCAGGATTATTCTCACGGCTTTCCCATATACTCTGACAGCAACAAGGACAAGGGGAGAGAGAGAGAGAGAGAGAGAGAGAGAGAGAGAGTGTGTGTGTGTGTGTGTGTGTGTGTGTGTGTGTGTGTGTGTGTGTTGCAGCTACAATTGTTCAGTAGTATTGCCAGGCGATGTTCTACTACTCCTTCTACTACTACTACTTCTACTTCTACTACTGTTGAGATTAAATGAATAACACACATTATAAAACAGAGAATACTAAGTAAAAACAGGTATAAAATGGACAGCAAACATCATAATTTTACATTGAAATGAACACCCTTAGCTGCTTACAGGCATTGACATACGTCAACGGGGACAGATGAAAATGTGTGCCCCGACCGGGACATGTCTGAAAGAACAGATACCATCTTAGGAAATATATCAAAATTTTACCTGACACTTTTGTCGGAACAGACGTCTCAAAAACATCTGGTAGTTAAAAGTTGAAATGTCATTGTTCCCTAAACAGCCACACAACAGCCTAACAATCAGTTCTTGAAGTAATGAGCTTCCAGAATCTTCTGCGCCATCAGTCAGCAAAGCTTCTTCCAGCTCCTAGAAAAATACAATAAAGCCATAAAGAAACAAAAAATATTGAAACATTCAGTTCTTTATCTATAGACAAACTAGATGAGTTTTAAATAGTACTCAAGTACAAATTCATTTTGGGCATGCACCTGGGATAGTGCAGTATTAGATCTTTTTCCGATGTTTTGGCAGATAACCTAACAGCCATTTTCTACACATATGTATTTAAATCAAGTGGTATAAATTTTGCCAAACACTAGCCTTGATGGCTGTCAACCTTGAGAAGAGGCTCTCAGTAATCACATTAGAAATGTAGGGGTCGAGTGGGGGAATGGGGGGGGGGGGGGGGGGGGGCAGTGGAGGTCTGGGAAATTTTAAAAATTACAAGCCTGATGTAGGCCTTTCAGTGCTACATTTCACACACTTCCCAACCCAAAATACAGAAGATTTCCCAGGAATAAGAACAATTGTAAATGAATGCATTAGGTTATGTGGGAAAGGCTAAAAATTAGCTTAATAAACGTCAAGGGCACTTAAGAAACATTTCCATAATTTTCAAATATTGCAAAATCTATATACATATCTTGCTCAAATATTTGGTGGAAATAGAAGTACAACATGGGAACCAAATCCACTTGCAGTATTAAATGGGTGGCCAGCCTTCAGTGTTTCATACAAAAATATTCAGAACACTCATCCACTTCCAGGCTCTGCCTATACTTGTATATTACAGAATCTGTATTTTCATAGGTGACAAGGTAATTTTCTCTTGAGTGGTAATCTTGTTGCACTCTCTGCAGTCCGAATCTGATACTTTCTGAAATTATTTTGGTAACATGCTCTTCCTGACAACAAATTGTTCATTTTACTGATCACCAAAGCACTCAATGTTGCTGTATTCATACAAGACTGAAATTCAGTATTGTTTACCATAACAATACTAAACACTCTCTCACAGACTGAATTACTTGAACCTTGTGGTGTCACTAGGTTCAAAAGCGAATTTATTTCTATCCTTTAAGCTGACAAGTGCAGAATGAAAAAAAAATTTTGTCATCACTCAGCATAATCTATCTTAGAAAGCCAAGATGACAATCATTCGTTGACAGGTTTACTATGTACTTATGTACTCAGGATGGAAATCATTACAATCTATAAAATATTTTAGCAGCACATGATTTGCAAAATGTAAAGAGTACTTTTTTTTGATTTTTTTTAAAACATCAAGTTGTAAAATTTCTAGTTTTGTAATTTTTTAGTAATTCCGTTGACTTCCATAAATGGGTGGTAAATCCATAAAAATTACGGACTAGACAATCAGTAATATTTGGCACTTCTGACGATGGCTGTAAAGTTATCAGGTGAGATACCAGAACAAGAAAAAAATACTGGCTCACACACAAACCCAAAAGATGATGGAATATTCTATCTGCCAGAGAAACTTCAAGAAACCCAGAACAAGAAAAAAATACTGGCTCACACACAAACCCAAAAGATGATGGAATATTCTATCTGCCAGAGAAACTTCAAGAAACCCACTATGCCAGGCTTTAACTACAAGTTGAATAGTCTAATTGAACAATGCTGATCCAAATGTGTACAATACTGAGGTTACTCAGGCACTGTATTTCTTAAAGTGATCATTTAGCTACCTCTCAGCACAACCACTGCTGGAAGCGATACATTTATCATATCACGAGACAAACGTTTGTGTTGCTGTATCAAAAATGCCTGTCTCCTGGGATATAATCAGTAAGTATACACTGCTACACCTGCTTTCTGATCATCAATTATGAATGTCACTCCACTATAGTGATCTCTGTCATGGGCAACTGAAACCTGCAGATAATTGCCTGCCCTAAAAATGCAGCATTTCTCTGCTTATGAAGTGCAACTTATAAAATAGACAGACAAGTTATCACAGATTTAAAATTACAGTTATTGGGACAAAAACATCATAGCCGTCACTGTAAGATCATCTTCATATTAACCAATACAAAAACTACTGAAGTTGTCAAGCTTCAAAATTCACTGACGAGTCTTAACATTATGATCACTATCCACTGTGAGACTGAGTGCTGGCTGGTGGTGTTGCAGGCACATGACACATTGAGGAAAGTGTATACATGGAGCTGCTCATGACAGTTTTCGGATAATGTGTTCAAAAGAAATTCATACGACAGCTTGTCTGTACCACATGTAATGAATCCATAGACATCCCAGTCTATACTAGGTAGGTTGAAGTCACCTCCGACTAATATAGCATGATCCGGGTACTTCTGCAAGACAGAGTGTAGACTCCCTTTGAATGATTCTAGAACTGTCACGGTGGAACCTGGTGGCTGGTAATAACACCCAACAATTAATTTTATTTCTCCTAGCCCTGTTAAACGAGTCCAGATAACTTCACAATCAGACTCTACTTTGACCTCAGTAGACAAAATATTTTTGTCAACTGCAATGAAGACACCACCTCGTACGATGTCTAATCTGTCTTTCCGATACACGTTCCAGCCCTCACTAAATATTTCAGAACTTCCTATCTCAGGGTTCAGCCAGGTCTCAGACCCGAGAATATTTTGCGTGCCACATGCTTCCTGGAGGGCAGTAAATTCAGGAACTTCATTCCAAACACTCTGAAAATTTACTGCTAATATCTTGATAGCTGAAGTGTCTTTACACTGAGCGTGTCCTGATTTCCCCTCCTGCACGTCGAATGGTGAGTGTTCATCAGGACACCTCGCACTACTGCCTAGCCTTAAAAACCCCCATGTGCATGCCACAAGTACTCTGCTACCCAAGTAGCCGCTTCCTTTGTGTAGTGCACCCCTGACCTATATCTAGGGGCGTCCTACAATTCCCCACCCAATAGTGAAAGTTTAGAAATCTGCAGCCAAGACCGTCACAGAGTCGACGAAGCCTCTGGTTGAGACCCTCCACTCGGCTCCAAATCAAAGGACCCCGATCCACTCTGGGAACGCAGCAGGATTGGTGGCGATCTCTGATACATATAACAACAGAGTACTATACTGGTGCAGGCATAAGTGTTTCTGAGCACTCCATTCAGCACACACTGTTAAATGATGGGACTCCATGGAATACAAACCCTTTGTGTTCCTATGTAGCCCCAACAATATTATCACTTACTGACTGTAGAGGGCACAGGATCATTGAGACTGGTCAGTGGATAATTGAAACTTGATACCTGGTTGGATAAACCATATTTCTCTTTACATTGCTGATCATGTCCAGGTAACTTTCATCCAGGTAAATGGCTGCTTGGAGCTTGAACTGTGCCATCGTCACAGGTTGGTGTGGGCAGTATTATGATACGGGGGACATTCACTTAGGCTTCCACGGGAGACACAGTGGTAACTGAAAGCACCATTGCAACTTATCAACTGTGTGAACAATATTGCAAGTCACTTGTATCACTTCATGCTTGATGCCTTCCCAGACAGCAAAGGCATCTTTCAACAGGATAACGGTTCATGTCACATGGTCGGAATTGTTCTACAGTGGTTTGAGAGGCCATGGTAATGAATTCAAGTTGATGTCTCAGCCTTCAAATTCAAGCGGTCTGAACCCGATGGAATCACTTGCCTGTAATTTTCAAGAATTGCAAGATGTGCATGTAGACACCTGGTTCCACACACCTCGGAAAACCAAAGACTTAAGTCTCCATGTCTTGCAGAATAGATGCTGTACTACATTCCAAGGGTGGAACAACAAGTTATTAAATAGTTAGTCATAAAGTTTTAGCTCACTGGTGTTTATGTATACAAATGTAATGTGTGGAAAATCATTAACACTATACAAATATTACTACATAAAGAATAGGTTCAAAATGAAACAGTAATAAAACATCTGTACATGAAAATCAATACTATGTGAAATGTAATCCAAATAAAGACAAGGAAATCACTGGATATACTAGGTGAACAAGCTAAGAGGCACTCATAATGTGTAAGTGCAACAAAGAGCTATGTCTGACAGGTTAAAGGATTGCAAAGCTATTACAAAATATCCATTCTGATCTTCATTACAATCTATGTAGTACAATGTTTGACAAAACAAAAGTTTTTAAAACTTAATATACTCTTTTCAAAACTTGCCTAAAATAAAGGCCACATTAAATGCCAGTAATGCCTTTGGGGGAGGGAGGGAGGGGGAAGGGGGTAACAAAAGATTAGCACTCACAGTGACATGTTGCTTTAAGTTATTGTGAAAGTATGTTAGGAAAATAAATGGGTTTGGTAATACATATATGGTCCACAGTCTGAAAGCATTCAATTTAAATTTGTTTCCATTAACAGTAACCTTATCATCTTGTGCTGAAAGCTGGAATAGCTGACAGCATCCATCATTCAAAGGCCCTCTATGCCGAGAAACACAGCACGTCGTTTACTTCTTTGTCCTTGCCTTTTACCATTACGTTATCCTGTGGCCTTATCTATCCCACTAGTAGTCATTGTTTACATTAATGCTTAGTTTCTTAGAAGACCATTGCTGGGTTTTCATTTACAGTGCCAGGTAGTATCAGATCTGTGGCTATTAAGGAAACTCAACAATAGCAGACTGCAACATTCATACCATCCTTCACTTATGTCCTTACCAGCTGTTAGTAGTGTGTCTTTGCTGTCTGTGAAGCACTTTGTAGTTTTAAAGTCTCTAGTGCTATTATGTTAGTGTTTTGTTATTTTGTGTATTTCTGTGTTGTTTCCTTTTTCAATCCATTTATAGAGTTTGAACTAAGCTTTTTCTTTCTCAGTAGTAAATGTTCTTTGGAATATTTTCTTAGCCTCTCCGTCAGATTCCCCATCTGTTTCTGCAAGTTTCTTGGCACAATTCGTAAAAGAGTTTCTTATCAGATATGGTATCTTTGGTGCAGTTGTTCCACCATTTTGGATCCATATTGTTATGAAAGCCTCCTTTACTGATACCTACGAAGATTACACAGAAGTCCTCAAATTCGAGTCAAGCCTCACTCTGGAGGCTGTCCTGGAGGAGCAGGAGCAGATTTATGTTTAACTCCTGTCAACAACAAGATCATTAGAGATGTAGCACAAGCTCGAATTAGGGGAGTATGTGGAAGGAAATCAGCTGTGCTCTTTCAAAGGAACAATCCCGCCATTTGCCTGAAGCAATTTTTGGGAAATCATGGAAAACCTAAATCAGGACGGCCGGACACGTGCTTGAACTGTCATCCTCCCGCATTCGGGAGGACAACGGTCCAAAACTGCATCTGGTTGTCCTGATCTAGGTTTTCTACGATTTCCCTAAATCGCTTCAGGCAAATGAGAGACAGCTTTGGATAATTATGCCTACTTGTGGTTCACCACAAGCTTCATGAAGACTGAAAAACGTGTCTCTGGGGTGATGTTTTGATATGGTAATCTGCAGCAGAGTAGTGTTATGAATAGGGCAATTATATCTTCCAAACAAACACTGGAAATGACTGCAGAAGCCCATAGTACATTATATGCCAATGTGCTATGGTGACCACGAGCACCACCCGCAACCCTAGCTATAGTTTCGATGCGTGGGTTAAAGTAGGCGACACTCATTTGCTCTGCTGTGGTCACACGGGAAAGTCAAGTACAAACCCAAACCACCAGGAGGTGCACCGAGAGCTACAGACCACTAGGTATCTCACCAGGCATCAGTAAGAGGTAGCCCCCATCACAAAACTACAATGCCATAGTTTCACAAGTGACTAGAGGGACAGCACATCTCTTCCTGAAGAGTAACTATTTAAGCCAACGCGAACAGTTCTTGTCAGTGAGTGCTGGTTGAGTCATGTGTGCACTGCTTGCAGTCCATCACTTAAGTCATTGACATGCCACAGGAGAAGACTGCGTCATGCTGAGAAGTTAGGCAACAATTGTTTTGAGTGCTAGCTTTTCTCACTTTAGTTCTGGCTCACAGCAGACAGGTGGAGTCTATACTTCCGAATTGTATTTAGTTGGAACTGTTGAAGAAGTGAAGTTAATTTCGTTTCATAGCTATTGCACCACCAGTCTTTTGAATAATAATAAAGAAGCTGTTTGTAACATCTACTAGGGTCCTCCTCAATTAATAACAGAAAGTAAGATTTTTCACAATTTTATATCGACAAAGCAGAAACATTCATCATTGCAAGCCTGAAATAGCAGGTGAAATGTAAGTGGTAGACAGTAAACATTCCACCACGTATGGTGACAATGGCAAGTAATGCAAAACCAGATAAGCAATCCCAGACTCAGAAAGGAAGATTATGAGGGTTTGGCAGGGTTGACATAACACAGGTAAGTTCCAACAAGTGCCGGAAGTAACAATACATGGAAATTGTGAATAAGTGTAATCAAACAATGGGCAATGGCCCTTGCACAATTGTTCAGATATAGGTTGGCTCCTAATGTGGTAGTGGAAGAAATTATGAACATAAATTAGAGGTAAATCAGGCTCCTTGCTCAATAAAAGTAACAAACTAGCCGATGAAAACTTTAAATACAAACCTTTTCCTCTAGACTGAAAGTTGACAAAAGGGTACTAACTTGAGCTGAACTTTAAACCAGGGTCCCTGAATTTAGGACTGAACACCAACCTAAGTGAGATGACCGTCACAGTGATCTGGACTGCAATTGGAAAACTGGAATGCCAAAGTCCTGTATCAACCAGCAGATTTACTGAGCTTGATGAGACTTGGTACGGACTAACTATAGTGGCTTTGAAAGAAATTAGGTGGACAGGAATTAGTTCTGTGAGAACAGAAAATGCTATTTTATTTCACTAAGCACTATAAGACTAATTTGTTGGAAATTGGTTTTATGGGCAATGAAAAACCTTTAGTACTAGGTCCTCAATTTTACACAGTAAATTCTAGGATATCCTTTATCACTGTTTAGGTAAACAAAAATGAACTCTTATTACCTGCAACATTCCTACTGAGAAAAGATATTTCATTGTCAAACACAGTAATCGACAAGCTAGAGATAAGTGACAGCTTTCCACCTGAATACCACAATATCATTGACAAGATCCTTAGGAGACAGTACAAGCTCAAATTGGGTAAAGATGGAGAAGGAAATTGTCCGTGACCCATTCTGATGAATCATCCTAGAATTTGTCTCAAACAATTTACACACACAACAGCAAAGTCAGATACTCAGGAGGGTATTTGAATTTATGTCCTGAATGTGAGTCCTGTGACTTACTACTGCACAACCTCACTCTGTAACACAACAAATAATGATATATGTGAATGCAGACCTATACTGGCATGTTGTCCGAACAAGACGCAGCCAGGGAAAAAGCACCACAGGCGCAAAGATGCCATAGAGACTCACCATTTACCCAAGTTTCACCAGTGCGACGGGTGGTGCCGAGCATGAAGATAGCGACTTCGCCTCGGCCAATTGTCAGCTGAGTACAATCTGCCAATGACCAGATGACTTGGAAGGTAGAAGAGCACCTCTCGCCACTTGATTATAGACCATTATCGAGGACGGACGTACACAGGGAACGTCATTTAGTGAACTCAGAACTGAACATACAGTTGTAGCACTTGCTATGTACTGTGAAGTTTATCATCAACTCACGCAAGTTTAAAATGGAATGAGAATGGTTAGAAAGATCACACATAGACTTCTTTGTAGAAAACTTAAAACCACTCTTCTGTGTCTGTTCATTCAAACATCAAAGAGTTAGTTGCATGTCACTGCAAGGTTTGAAGAAGAGCAAAAAAACAGAAAAGTCACCCACAAATAAAGACCACTGGACAGGACTTTTCACTATGGATGTAATGCTATTAATAGGAATGGCAAAGACAGTCACACTTAAAATGCTACCTTGAGGGACACCATTCTCCTGCTCAAAGTGGTCAGACAAGACATCACCGACTAAAATATCATGGCGAGAGGAGGACTGAATAAAATGGGAAGACGAAAACCCCATTCGTGAAGCTGCTTGAGGTTAAGATTCCTCCAAGTAGTATCATACACCTTCTGAATGTCAAAAGATATACCTAGAAAGTGATGCCAACATAGGAAAGACTGTTGTATAACCCCCTCCAGTAGGGCTAGGTTATCAAAGATGGAGCAATACTTCCTGAACCCACATTGAAAGCAACTAAGGAGGCACCTTCACTCTAAGATCCAAACAAGGCGGCAGCTCACCATTCGCTCAAAGGTCTTTCCCACATAGCTAGTGAGGGCAACGCTACGGTAACTACTTGGGGATGGACAGTCTTTCCCAGGTTTTAAGAGAGGAATTAAAATTGCCTCAAGCCACAAGTTGGGAAAGTGACCTGACGCCCAAATGGCATTAAAAACTGCAAGGAGGGTATCTTTGTTCCACCCAGTGAGGTGCAGCAGCATACTACAATGGATACTGTCATGATCAGGGGACGTGTCATGAGCCACAGACAATGCAGAATCCAGCTCACACATGGAAAATGGGCAGTTGTATTATCTTCATCAGTGGTGGACAGTCCAAACTACACTTCTCAGCAACCGCTCTATGGTGCTGGAAACTTGGGTCCTGACTGGCAGCTGCAGTAACTGTGGAAAAATAGGCTGCCATAGTCGGGCAATGTCCTATGTATTGGTTTGGAGAGTGCCATTACAGCAGCCACAGGGCACCTCCTTCCTCTCCAAGAAATTATCCTGATGGTCTCCCATACAACTGAACTCTTCATGGAACTATTAATGGTGTACAAGAACTATTGCCGTGACCTCTTCTTGCTCTCTCGAATAATTCAGTGACACTTTGCCCCTGCCACCCAAAAGGCTGCAAGATACTCTGTAGTTGGCTGACACTTGAACCTACGCAGAGCTGCACGCCTAGTCCTGATTGCAGAGCACTCCACCAACAGACCAGTTGCCTCTTCTTTGTTGATCCATTATGGACTGTGAGACAACAGCTGGCATGTATTTCTTGATGCAATAATTTACCAACAGCCGTAAGTATTGTAGAAATTTATCTTATGAACTTCTGATGTGCTACCAGTTTCGGCATTACATTGATGCCATCTTCAGGCCCCACACGTCATAGTCGTAAAATCGCTATACACAGAAAGAGCCATATAACTGGATCTGTGAATCAAATCACTAAGCAACTGCTCTTGGTGGCCTTGCAACACAGTCTGTGTACCTTTGAAGATGAGGGGGAAAGGGGGCATTGAGAGGCACTCTACTTTTCTTGTACCTTCTGGATGCTCACTGTGGAACTGTTGCTGGTCTTTCCTGGTGCAGCTGCCTGGGTTGTTTTGTCCTTACTCTTTTTTCTTGGCATCTACACATGCAAATACAGGTGCTTGTGATGGATACAGGCACATTAGACGTCGTCTGCGTCCACCTTGGGAATAGGTTTCTGCACCATGGAAGAATATGAGGTGACAGTCCTACAAGCAGCTAGGGAAACAAGAGTCCACTCAAACAGAGCCCCACATGCCTGAATAAGGGTTATACAACTGAGAGGTGGCAAGTTCCTCAGAGACTGCTCACAAATGACTGTTTCATCTCAACAGCCGTGCATCCCATCAGCTCACAGTACACACTGGGATTGAGGTTTTTTTTAATAGAGTTTTTACCAAACTCACGATCCGGGTGGTCAAGCCAAGATCTCTGTTGCCTGACACACACAAAGTTCCACCGTCTCGCCACACAGCAGTCGCTGAAGCATTCTCAGAGCTTACGGTGACACGGAACTGGCGGTGCTTACCAGTTCCCAGCTCAAGAACCGTGGTGTCGCCAAGCTCCTACCCAGCAAATGAATGCTGAGCTGCTGAGGGCGAATATACAGCAGCCACATCATCCAAACATCACACAACAGTCTCAAAAAATTGTCTGTGTCTACCACATCACGCAGTTCATTACGAAAGTTAAGTTTTGGATGTGGATAAACATTTTTATGGTATTAGAAGTGCACAATACATTTCTTCATAGTGGAAAACTGGAAGCTTTGGATGAGAATCTAGAACAGAGCTTCCCTGATGGCTCCTTGCAGTTGGCCTTCTGTAACATTTATGGCTGAAAAACTGCAGTAAATCCAAAAGTTGTCCACACACACAGATGGTGAGACCATACGCTTGACAGCCTCTACAAGCCCATTAATTGCTATCAAAATAAGGATCACACTAAGTATAAATCCCAATGGTCCTGTATTTCCCGTACATAGCTGGTACGGTGCGATTAACCACCTATAACACAAAACTACTGGATAGGAAATTCTGGATAAAAATTAGGAGGCCACCCCGACCTGCACAGTGTAGTTAGAATATGGTACAGCCTTTTGGGTCACAGGCCTTCCTTAACCCAAAGAAAACTGCAGGGAAGTATTTGCAACTGATAAAATCTCCCCTCATAGCAGACTCCAGTCAAAATTAGTGGTCGGTTGTGAATCAGCCCTCCAAGAATCCACACTGGCAGTTGGACAAAAGGTATCTTGTCTCAAGAGTACAGCAGAGTCATCAGTTCACCATTCATTCAAGTAACTAGCATCTGTAATGCAGATGGGTCTATAGCCGTCCATTTCATACAGAGTTTTACTTGGTTTCAAAACTGATGCAATTGTGCTTTCCCTTCAATGGGTTGGCAACACCTTCACACCAGATACAACTAAAAACAACAAGTATGTGATGTTGATAATTCTTGGCAAATACCAGAGCCCTACAGAGTTCCCATTCAATGAAAAGAGCTTTATTTGAGAAATAATGGTTCCTAGCTGACAACCACTGATACAATAGTTCCTTGGCCTATACTTACATTACCTTTTATTTAACACCTTTTATTTAACATTAACACAGGTTGGGTCCACATTTTGCCTCTGATGGGTACTGCGTCAAGAGCCAAAATCAGAGAATGTAGTAATGTTGGATACAGGAGTCTGGAGTGAAGTCCACATTCTAACTCACCCCAAATGTTTCCCTTTGGTTCCAGGTTAGAGCTCTGGACAGGCCAGTCCATTTCAGGAATGTTGGTATAGACAGACCATTGCCTCACAGCAGTTGCTTTATGACAGGATGCACTATGATGCTAACACTAACTACTGTAGTATCACTACGTAGTTTCCAAAGAACTTGGAATACTGTGTAAGCGCAGTTTGACGACATGGATAATATCAGCAGCTGGCAGGACGGTGTTAACATACCAAGGTAAGGCTATTGTTATGAGCTATGTGACTGGGTGTGGGGTTTTAGTGCAAAATTGTGCCACAGACCCATATAAATAGCAGCAGATTTTGAGGCAGAGGCATTCAGAGTCTAGGGCCACCACCACACCAGGTCCATACTGGACAATGGGTGGACTCAGCACTGCCAGCAGCAGCCATGTGTTCAAGACCAGGTCAGGCCAGCTGTTGCCAGCACTGACACTCCTTGTGGGACTTGTTGCCACAGCGCCGCTGTCCTGCCATCTGTGTCTACTACCATCTGACTCAAGCCGGAGGGCAGTGGGTCATATCCTGTGCACACCAGTCTGCCTACATCTACGTGGTTGGCATCACTGTGCCTTAGTAACCCGAGCACAGGCATCTGCCATTGCAAGATGTTTTGGCAGCACAACACAAAGTGTCACTGACTTCCAAGGCCAAGGCCCACTACAGGCCATCACTGCTTAACGTCAGCATTAGCAGGCACTGATGGTACGCCTTCTCATCAAGGTGGAAGCCAATGTCTGCAAGCATCTGCCGACCTGGAGTGTGTGTGTGCGCCTCACATTGCTAACAGCATAATGTGTATCTGAAGTTAATAAAGTATTGTTTCTCCATCAACAGTGTATCTACTGGGCCTCACTGGCCAGCAACCACACCATTCACCCTATCAAGTGCTGCTGGTACCCAGCAGTGGTGTCAGGGGACAGGAGAGTTGATATTGCTATAGTGAATAGCAGATGGTGTACAACCACCTGCAGCACATTATACGGGCCAGAGCCTACAACAACAATATCGTTACGTAGAGGAAGGAGTAAGTAGATGAATGATGAACACTAACTTCACTTAATGAAGGTTTATTCAGCACTTGCATATAAAAGAGTGCAGAGCGAACTGCCTCTGGCCAGAACACATATGGTACAGAACATTCCAGTACAATGATTCTTGCCATTTGTTGATACTTCTAGAATGTACTCGAACCAAATATAGAAATTAAAATTTTTCAGTTCAGGTGAGTTTTGAACTCACGACCCTCCATGCAACAATCTAGTATCATAATCACTACACTATGGCGACTGTGCTACTCGGCTTCTTCTGCAACATTGCCCCGTCTTTAAGAGAACAGCGTCTCTGTGTTATGTCCTCCTAGTCCAGGAACAAGTCTTTGCTCCTGCATACTTCGATTCCCGATGAATGACGTTCGCCCTGAGGGTGATCTTCTTAGGAACTTCCCTTGTCGCTGCATTCTTCATTACCCTTCAGCTTGTCACCTGTTGCTGGAACTTCAAATTTACCCTGAGTTGCAGGATCCTTATAAGGCTTCATTCAAAAGACGTAGACCGTATCTCTGATCTTTCGTCGTCTTGTGTCGGGGTCGAAATCTTCAACTTCATAAGTAACATCAGAAAACTGTCTTACAACCTTATGAGGTCCAAAGTAGCGCCTGAGGAGCTTCTCTGAGAGACCAACCTTCCGAACAGGAATGAAGATCCAGATGAGGTCACCAGGCTGGTAGACAACAGGGCGGTAGCTCGCGTCATACCTTTGGCGATCATTTTCTTGAGCCTGCAGCGTGCGGAGTCTAGCTAACTGCCGAGCTTCCTCAGCTCTGGTTAACACCTGGCCGATGTAATCGTCGTCCATGTCATCAGGATGTTAACGGAAACACGGTGTCTATCGTCACAGTTGCCTCACACCCATGCACCAGGAAAAATTGCATAAATCCTTTGGTGTCTTATTTGGCGGTGTCACAAAAGGTAGCACCTCATCCCATTTGCTCTGCTCAAAACTGACGAACACTGATAGCATGTCAGCCAAGGTCTTATTAAGGCACTCAGTAAGCCCGCAGTTTGCGGATGGTAGGAGTCTTCATATGATGAGTAATGTTGCACCGACGGTTTATCTCTGTCACAAGATTCAATTTAAAAACTTTCCCTCAATCTATGATTAACGACCTTGGGGCATCAAGTTTTAATACAATGTCTTCTACGATGAATTTGGCTACCTCGAATGCTTCAGCTGTTTTCATGGATTTTGTAATGGCATAGCACGTCAGATAATCAGTGCAATCAATAACCCATCTATTGCCACTAGCACATGTTGGAAATAGGATGAGGTGGTCAATCCCGACATGCTGGAAAGGCATTTCAGCTGATGGAATTGGTATGAGTCAGCCAGGTGGTTTCTGAAGAACTGCCTTTCTCCTCCGGCACTCTCGACAGTGCAACACATAATGATGGAACTCCTAAATAAAACTGGCCAGAAAAATCTCTTGTGGATCCTAACATATGTCTTAATAAATCCTAAATGTTTGACCTCAGGTGTGTCACGGAATTTCTGTAGAACATCTAAGCGCATGTGTTTAGGAATCACTGATAGCCACCTCTTTCCAAACAGAACAAAGTTTTTCTTTCAAAGTAATCCATTAACTAACTTAAATTATCCTTTCACATCCTCTGACCAATTTATGGCAAGCATAATTTGAGATATCTTGGCTTCCTCCTTCTGCTCAGCAGAGAGATCCTGGAGTGCAGCAAGGCAGTCGCTATCTTCTTCAAAGTCTTGATGGTCTTGCACAGGGTTCCTTGAGAGACAGTCAGCATCCTGGTGTTTTCTTCCACTTTTGTACACTATGGTGATGTCATACTCTTAAAGACGTAGTGCCCACCTGGCGAGTCATCCTGTTGGATCCTTAAGACCTGTCAACCAACAAAGTGAATGATGTTCTGTATCAACCGCGAATTGCCTTCCATAGGAATGTTGAAATCTGCAGATGGCCCAGATCACAGAAAGACAGTCTCTTTCTGTAGCTGAGTAGTTTCTCTCGGCTTTTGTAAGTGTCCTAGAAGCATAGGCTATAACCTTATCTTTTCCATCTGAAATCTGCACCAGAACAGCACCAATGCCTTGCCCACTGGCATCTGCGTGTAGTTCTGTACGTGCTCTCTCATCATACAGACCAAGTACAGGGTCAGTCGTCAGTGCTTTTCGCAGCACATCAAAAGAATCTTGTTGGGCATCACCCCAGATAAATTTAGCATCAGCTTTTAGCAACTCTTGGAATGGCCTGGCTTTGATACAAAAGTCTTTGATAAAATGACAATAATAAGAACACAATCCGAGGAAGCTTCTCACGTCTCTAATACTTTTAGGAATAGGAAATTCCGTTATAGCTCTCACCTTTTCTGGGTCTGGCTGCACACCTTCGTTTGACACAAGGTGTCCAAATATTTTGATCTCTTTTGCTCCAAAGAGACACTTTCTTGGATTAAGTTTCAGTCCGGGTTGTTGGAGACACTTAAGAATGGCCCACAGTCTTTTTATGTGTAAATCAAATGTCTCTGAGAACACTACAATATCATCTAAATAATAAAGACAAACAAAGACACACCGTCCCCTTCAGGTGCCTTAGAAGATTATCCATCACTCGTTCAAAAGTTGCTGATGCATTACACAAACCAAACGGCATTACCTTAAACTCATACAGGCCCTCAGGGGGTGATGAATGCAGTTCTCTCACTATCAGCCTCATCTACTTAAATTTGCCAGTATCCCTAGTTCATGTCAATGGTCAAGAAAAACTTAGCTCTCTTCAAACAATCAAGTGTATCATCAATTCGTGGAAGAGGGTAAACGTCCTTTTTAGTAATCTTATTAAGCTTCCTGTAATCAACACAAAAGCGCCAACTGCCAGCTTTCTTCCTGATGAGAACCACTGGTGATGACCATGGACTGTGCAAAGGCTTAATGATGTCATTTTTCATCATTTTCTCAACCTCGTCGCGAATTATTTGACGTTCTGTTGCTAACACACTTTATGCTCTCTGGCCTATTGGTTGATAGTCTCCAGTGCTAGACCAGTGCTTCACTGTCGAATTGTCTAATATGCTCTTCACCAGTGGACTGAAGCATTCAGAGAAATCTTGAAAAATGGGAAGTAGCTTCTTCTGTTGTTCCTTAGCGAGATCTGGTGATAGTTGAGCTAGAAGATCTTGTCTCGTAGTGGTAGCGCTAATGTCGGCCACAGACTTGGCATGGGAGGTTTCTATGGTGCTCAGCTGTTCTACAATTAACGGCCCAGTGTTTGCTATGCACATGTGTCTGGTAAGGATCTGCGGTTCTCAGCGACAGTTAATTATCCACAATTCACCGAATCCGTTCTCAAACGAGACAACAGAGGCTGGGATGACCAAGTTATTCTTCAGTGGTATGCTACTCTTACATTCCAGTACAAGATCCATGGGTTGATGCATGGCATGACACATGACAGCTACCTTTCTAGTGCTGACTGCAGGAATGATCACTTCATCTAGCACACAGTCTCCACACACTCGGGGGTGGATCTTCCTGTCCACAGTATCTCATCTCGTCTAGCACAATTTTCGAGCGATCACAATCTACACTCCTGGAAATGGAAAAAAGAACACATTGACACCGGTGTGTCAGACCCACCATACTTGCTCCGGACACTGATGATCACACGCACGGCACAGCGGACACACCAGGAACCGCGGTGTTGGCCGTCGAATGCCGCTAGCTGCGCAGCATTTGTGCACCGCCGCCGTCAGTGTCAGCCAGTTTGCCGTGGCATACGGAGCTCCATCGCAGTCTTTAACACTGGTAGCATGCCGCGACAGCGTGGACGTGAACCGTATGTGCAGTTGACAGACTTTGAGCGAGGGCGTATAGTGGGCATGCGGGAGGCCGGGTGGACGTACTGCCGAATTGCTCAACACGTCGGGCGTGAGGTCTCCACAGTACATCGATGTTGTCGCCAGTGGTCGGCGGAAGGTGCACGTGCCCGTCGACCTGGGACCGGACCGCATCGACGCACGGATGCACGCCAGGACCGTAGGATCCTACGCAGTGCAGTAGGGCACCGCACCGCCATCCCAGCAAATTAGAGACACTGTTGCTCCTGGGGTATCGGCGAGGACCATTCGCAACCGTCTCCATAAAGCTGGGCTACGGTCCCGCACACCATTAGGCCATCTTCCACTCACGCCCCAACATCGTGCAGCCCGCCTCCAGTGGTGTCGCGACAGGCGTGAATGGAGGGACGAATGGAGACGTGTCGTCTTCAGCGATGAGAGTCGCTTCTGCCTTGGTGCCAATGATGGTCGTATGCGTGTTTGGCGCCGTGCAGGTGAGCGCCACAATCAGGACTGCATACGACTGAGGCACACAGGGCCAACACCCGACATCATGGTGTGGGGAGCGATCTCCTACACTGGCCGTACACCTCTGGTGATCGTCGAGGGGACACTGAATAGTGCACGGTACTTGCTGTTCCAACAGGACAATGCACGTCCGCATGTATCCCGTGCCACCCAACGTGCTCTAGAAGGTGTAAGTCAACTACCCTGGCCAGCAAGATCTCCGGATCTGTCCCCCATTGAGCATGTTTGGGACTGGATGAAGCGTCGTCTCACGCGGTCTGCACGTCCAGCACGAACGCTGGTCCAACTGAGGCGCCAGGTGGAAATGGCATGGCAAGCCATTCCACAGGATTACATCCAGCATCTCTACGATCGTCTCCATGGGAGAATAGCAGCCTGCATTGCTGCGAAAGGTGGATATACACTGTACTAGTGCCGACATTGTGCATGCTCTGTTGCCTGTGTCTATGTGCCTGTGGTTCTGTCAGTGTGATCATGTGATGTATCTGACCCCAGGAATGTGTCAATAAAGTTTCCCCTTCCTGGGACAATGAATTCACGGTGTTCTTATTTCAATTTCCAGGCGTGTATAATTGCTTGACAAGCTTTCAAAAAGTCCCATACGAGAATTATGTCATGACTACACTCTTGTAAGATGATGAATTCTAAGGGCTGTGTATGGCCACTTATACCAACAATAATGACACATCTTCCTGCAAGTTTTCAAATATTTCCCATTAGCCATCTTCAGCAGAGATGTACTGTTCTCGACGTATACGGTTTGCTGCAACTGGCGATGGTACTTCTCTTAAATGACTGAATATGATGCTCCAGAGTCCACAAGAGCTTGGGCTGATCAGCCATCCATGAGGATATCGATGTAGTTTCCTACTATTTTTGTAGTGATCAACGGCGGAGGATTTTTCTCTTCAGGAGTAGGGCTTGATACATGTCCTCAGCAACACCCTTCATGAGATGTGCAACCTTGTCTTCCCCCTTCATTCGAGGAATTCATCCACAGTTCTACCTGGAATACTTCCCAGATTGTGAACTTCTCCTCGTTGTTCTCATACCATTGATTGACAGTGCCCTCCAAGTAGAAAAATACAGGGTCACTCCTTTTGTTAAATTTGGCTATATGCTCATATAACTTCAGCCACTTGTTTGGATCTTGGCCATCGTCACCAGAGAAGCCAAAAGGATGTCTCATATGGTGGCACACAGTTGCCGTCATCTTGACGTCCCCTTCTTCTTCTGTCTCCAATAGGTTGTGAGCTGTTGAATATGGCTCGAACTCGGGTTTCTCGCCACGTAAACTGCAGCTCATATATAGAACTTTTCAGTGCAATGGTTCTTGCCATTTGTGGATACTTCTAGAATGTACTCGAACCGAATATAGAAATTAAATTTTTTCAGTTCAGTTGAGTTCTGAACTCATGACCCTCCATGCAACAATCTAGTATCGTAACCACTACATATGGCAACTGCGCTACTCGGCTTCTTCAGTGACAATATTATGAAAAGGAAGGTCGCTATGCATCATATAGCGAAGATGCTCAGTCACAGACAGGCACTACAGATAGGCACTGTGACTCAGCATCTTCACTATATGGTGACTAGCAACTTTCCTTTTCATAATATTGTTACATTCCAGTCTGGATTTTTCATTGTTTGATTACAGCCTACTGTATCTTCATTGTGGAACTGTTGTATTTTTGTATGGTGACAGTGGCAGGGTCAAGAAGTAAGGGTTGTGATAACTGTGCAGATACTTTTGTGAAAACAGAAGAACTGGTAAGTACATCTCAGTTTAAAGATAATTTTACAGATGAACGACTAGAGCCTGATTTGATTGATTGATTAGTTGAGAGGGTCTAAACAGCGAGGTCGTCAGTCCTGTGATTCCAAAGTTACTCATGGAAGAAAGTGAATCCACTAAAAATGGATGGATCCAGTCAGAAGAGTCAAACTGTAGAATGAGGAAGTTGAAACACATACAGCAGAAGGCATAAAAGAGTAGACAAAATCTAAAAACTGGAAAAAAAAGAGTGGTTTTCCCACTGGGGAGTGGTCATGGGGTCACAGACAGAAAACGTGAAGAGAGAGACCCCAACCATCAGCACCCTGCCCCTGCTCCATGTGTAAAGCAAAACCTTACAACTGGAATTAAAAATCACTTTCATGGAGGAAACCGAGGACCAGTTCAACCATCCATGAATCATCTGCTAATATTAAAATTAAGGAACCTGGAAGACTATACTTAGTACAAAGGGTCAAAGACAGGGACATTCCACCAATATATGGGACACTGTCAGTCTAGCTCCACAATCACATTGTGGGGCTGGTTTTATGCAGGATGAAACAATGGGTGATCCTGGTATGACCAATGCGTAGACGGTGTAAGACAGTGGACTCCTTCTGAGAGGTGCAGAAGGAAGAGCCTCGTTGATTGTGTGGACTTTATTATTGAGAGCAGTAGCACACCAGAAGTCATTCCACTTGTGGGCAAAGGCATATGATGTAGGTCCGCATATCCACAGCTGGAATCATGAAAGGGACTGGGGTTAAGTATCGGCTTCTACAAGGAGATTGTCAATGGGATTAGTGCGAAAGGCAGCAATAGCCAGACCCCCCCAATGGTGAACAAAATCTAGTATTTTCAGAGTGGGGGGAGCCACTGAGACATAAACTTGACTACTATAATCTAGTCTGGACAAGACCAGAACATGGTAAAGATGGAGAAGAGTAGCATGGTCTGCAGCCCAAAACGTATGGGCCAGGAGGCGGACAGAATAAAGTTTCCGCATGCATGTAACCTTCAGGTGGCAAATATGGGGCAGCCATATCAGCTTTTTATCAAAAATAAGACCCAAGAAACAGAACTGTGTTATAACATCTTGAAGTTGGTTGCCTATATAAAACTTTTGGATGGGGGAAGGGAGGGTCGATGACAAAAATCAATAACCCGCATTCTGGAAGGAGAAAGCTGGAAGCCATGTGTGAGATCCCATTCAGAGGCCTGTCGGATGGTGCCTTGGAGCCGGCGCTCAGGAGATGCAACCGAGTGGGAGCTCCACCAGGTGCAAAATCATCGACATGAAACGCTGGGGTAACCAGAGACCCAACAGAGGTTACAAGCCCATTGATGGCTATGAGGAAGAGTGTGACACTTAACACAGTACCCTGTGGGATACTGTTATCATGAATCCAAGGGATGCCGAGCAAAGTGCCAACTTGAAGCTGGAAGAGCCGGTGGGATAAAAACTTGCGGATAAAAATCTGAAGGGGGCTGCGAAAGCCCCAGTGATGGAGGCTAACTAAAATGTTATGGTGCCAAGCTGTGTTGTATGGCTTATGTAGATCCAAGAAGACTGCGACAAGGTGCTAGCAGTTAGCAAAACCCTTCTGCCTGCAGTTTCCAATCTGAGAAAATGTTCAGTTGGAGATTGTTATCTTCAGAAGCCACACTGATATGGGGACAAAAGGCTCCGAGATTCGAGTACCCAACATGATCAGAAGCTAAAGTGTAAATTTCTAGTACCTATTTTTTTTGTAGCTTTGTGTGGTACTGTGGGCTTCCCTTAAGCTACACAGGTGATGTGTATTTTCTAGTACATGTTTTCCTATTTTACTGTGGTTCTATTGACAGCTGAGGATTTCTACTGCTTCATTTTTGCTTCTTTTGGTGGGTTTAGAATTAGGACTGTTGTATAGTCTGCCCTCGTCAAAACCCCCACTGAATTCTGCAACAGTACTATTAGTATTACATTACTTCTGCAATTAAATTTTTTCTTATCGGTTGTGTGTGTCTCCATGTGTAATGAGTGACGTCATGGTCACTGTACTGTATAAGCTTGAAATGGGGGGGGGGGGGGGGGTGTCTGCCACCTTGCTGAAATGAGAGGTCAAAGGAGACAGGTGTTGCCGCAATCTTTGGTTTTGCCAGCTCCTGAGGCATCATGAAATAGTTAATTTGGTGACTGAGGGAAACGTGAGGTACAAGCTGCTACAGAATACCTAGGAATCATTACAGCAAACACGTTCAAATTTATTTAGATTGCAGTAGTTGTAAAGAAATGAAGAGAACTGCACAAGATAAGACTACCATGCAGGGCAGCATCAACTCGTCTTCACATATACATCTAATTCCGTAGGAACTAATTGAGGAGCATATCTCCAAGGTCGTGGAACATGTCTGTACATGAAATTACAACATAAAAGTAATAACAGATAAAATAAAGTGGTTATAACTCCCAAAAAAGTCAAGCCATAAGTTTAAGTAAATGGATTTCTGCCTAGCATTAAATGAGTGAAAGCTGCAAATTTTTGGGAATAAGCTGATAATGTTAATAAGAACTGAGAGTGAAGAATATACATATGGAGAGGCCAATGTCAAAATACCCAGACTAGTGGACAGGGATTGACCAGAGGTTCACCAACTTAACCATTTGTTGCCCGAACTGCCGGTGTCTCAACCAAAAATATCTTCTGAGAACGGGAAGAGTTGCCACAAAACATAATACCATATGACATAAGAGAATAAAGTAGACTAATTTTCATGTCAAACAATCACTTACTTCAGATACTATTCGAATAGTAAAAATGGCAGCTTTAAGTCTTTGAACAAGATCTTGAACTTGGGCTTTCCGGAATAGTTTACTATCTATCTGAACACCCAGTGGTTGTTGTGGTCTTCCGACTGGAGACCACAACAACAAACAGTTACTTCAAACCATGATCACTGTTTTGAAACAAGGGGAAAAACAACAGCAAATTGTACGAGTAGCTGAATAATGCACAACTCAGTATGAATGTAGATCAGTGGTAATAACGTTACTTACAAGTTTCTCATAACAATGTTAAAGTGCTTACTGTATGGTGTCAGAGGAATGCAAAGGACTGGTTGGTCAGTTTTTGGGATTGAAGGGCCCAGACTATTAGGGCCATTGGTCCCTTTTTACACAAAATTTAAACACCCCCATGAAATAAAAACAAACATGGAGATGACAAGAGACGACACAAGACAAGAAAGACACAGACCAGAAAAAAGGAATTAAAATTACACCAAGCGTGACAGTGGTTGGCCGACCATAGAAACAAAAAAGGGAAAGCCAACCACCACGAAACGCACTGAAAACCCCAGTCTAAAATCGTAGGCCAAAGGCCAGACTCAACACAAAAAAATGACAAACAATTCGATGAAGCGATAACCACCACCCCCCCCCCCCCCTGCACGAATAAAACTCAAAACTAAATCTGCCATCGCAACATCATCTGATAAAAGTGCAGAAAGCGTATCAGGCAGCGCAAACGTCTGCCTGAGCGGAGTTAAAAGTGGGCAGTCCAACAAGATGTGGACCACCATCAAAGCTGACCTGCAGCAACAAAGGTGAGTCCTAGTGGTCCAATAAATATCTGTGCATCATCCAGGTGTGGCCAATGCGCCACAGGCAGATGACAACAGAGTCCTTGCAAGAGACCTGCAAGGAGGAGCTCCACACACTGGTAGCCTCTCTGATGGCCCGAAGTTTTTTGGGTGAAGGAAGGGTGCGCCATTCTTCATCCCAGGTGCGAAGTACCTTCTGCTGCAAAACTGACCTGAGATCACTCTCCAAAAGGCCAATCTCCAAGGCTGGTGCACAGACAGCATGTTTGGCCAGCGTGTCAACACATTCATTTCCCGGGATGCCGACATGACCAGGGGCCCACACAAGGACCATAGAGGGGCCGCAACGGGTAAGAGTATGGAGGGACTACTCGATAGCCATCACCAGACAAGAGTGAGGGAAACAATGGTTGATAGCTCGTAAACCGCTCAGGGAGCCATTACAGATAATGAAGGACTCACCTGAGCAGAAGCAGATATCCTCTTGGGAGCGAGAGATAGCGACCAGTTCAGCAGTGAAAACACTGCAGCCAGCTGGCAATGAGTGTTGTTCATAATGATCCCCTAGAGGAAGAGCATAACCAACACAACCAGCAACTATAAAACGGTCAGTATAGACAATGTCTGAGTCTTGAAACATGGCAAGGATTGAAAGAAAGCGGCAGTGGAGGGCCTCAGGACGGACTGAGTCTTCTGGGTCCTGTGCCAAATCAAGCCGAAGGCATGGGTGGGGCACACACCACGGGGTTATATGCAGATGGACCCAGAAAAGAAGTGGAAAAGAGAAGCCCAGAGAGCAGAGCTCTGACACGAACCGCGATCATACACCCTAACCGTGCCACCGTTCCAGAAGGTGGACGATCGACTGAGGGAACAGGAGACAATAATTGGGATGCCCGGGTAAGCTACAAAAGTGTGTAGCATAAGTGGCTGGTAATCGTTGTCACCAGAACTGCAATGGAGGGACACACCTGGCTCCACAAGTATGCTGTTGACAGGGCTAGTCCGGAAAGCTCCAGTGGAGAGTCAAATCTCGCTGTGAAGGTCCAGCAACCGCAATGAGGAAGGGGATGCTGAACCATAAGCCAGGCTCCCATAATCTAGACAGGACTGAATTAACACCTGGTACAGCTGTAGAAGGGTAGACCAATCAGCACCCCAGCTGGTGTGAGTCAAGCAACAAAGAGCATTAAGATGCCGCCAGCACGTCTGTTTCAGCTGCCGAATATAAGGGAGCCAATTCAACCGGGTATCAAAACCCAGTCCCAAAAACTGATGCGTCTCTACCACAGCAAGAGGTTCGCCGTCAAGATAAAGCCGTGGCTCAGGGTGAACACTGCATTGCCGGCACAAATGCAAAATCAGGTCTTGGCAGCCGAAAATTGGGAGCCGTGCACTAAAAGCCAAGATTGCGCCTTGCGGATGGCACCCTGCAGCTGCCGTTCAGCAGCTGCAATGTCAGTGGAGCTAAAGTATGGGCAGAAGTCATCAGCATACAAGGAAGCTGAGACAGACGTTCCCACCGCCACAGTGAGACCATTAAATGCAATTAAAAAGAAGTAGGCACTTAAGACAGATCCTTGCGGCACCCCATTCTCCTGAACTCAGGAGGAATTATGGGAGGCCGCAACTTGCACGCGGAAGGAATGAAGCAACAGAAAATTTTGTATGAAAAATGAGAGTCGACCCCGAAGACCCCAACCATGAAGCGTAGAGAGGATGTGATGTTGCCATGTCGTACCGTATGCCCTCCGCATGTCGAAAAATACAGCAACCATATGCTGAGGGCGGGCAAAGGCCGTATGGATGGCAGACCCCAGGTACACCACATTATCGGCGGCAGAGCGGCCCTTACGGCACCCACTCTGAGACGGAGCCAGAAGGCCCTGAGACTCAAGTAGCCAACTCAACCTCCAGCTCACCACGCGTTCGAGCAACTTGCAAAAAACGTTGATGAGACTGATGGGGCGGTAGCTGTCCACCTCCAGTGGGTTCTTGCCAGGTTTCAACACGGGGATTACGAAGCTTTCCTGCCATTGCGACATGCACTCACCCTCAACCCAGATATGGTTGAAAAGTTCTGAGATGCGTCGCTGGCAGTCCACCAAGAGGTGTTTGAGCATCTGACAGTGGATGCGATCTGGCCCGGGAGCCGTATAAGGGGAAGCGGCTAGGGCAGTTTGGAATTCCCAATCACTGAACGGAGCATTGTACAATTCAGGATGGTGCGTGTGAAATGAAAGGCTCTGATGTTCCAACCACTCTTTCAGGGAGCGGAAGGCCAGTGAGTAATTCGCAGAAGCAGAACTCTGAGCAAAATGCTCCACTAAGCGGTTTGCAATTGTGTCGGAGTCAGTACAGACTGCTCCATTCAGTGAAAGTGCAGTTACGCTGAAGGGGGTCCAATAGCCATTGAGTCGCCTAATCTTAGCCCAAACCTGCGATGGAGAGGTACGGAGGACAATGATGGAGACATACCTTTCCCAGTACTTCTACTTAAGTTGGTGAACAAGGCGGTGGGACCGCACACCGAGCTGTTTAAAGGCGATGAGGTGCACCAATGAGTGATGCCGCTTGTGATGCTGGAGTGCCCGCCTTCAATCTCTAATCACATCAGTGATCTCGGGCGACCACCAAGGCACAGTCTTCCGCCGAGGGTTCCAGAAGAACAGGGAATGGCAGATTCTGCGGCAGTAACGATGCCGGTGGTGACCGAGCGAACCACCGCATCAATGGCGTCACTGGAAAGAGGCTCAATAGCGGCAATGGAGGTGAACAAGTCCCAGTCAGCCTTATTCATAGTCTGTATGCAGGGGTGCCCAGAAGAGTGATGAAGTGGCAGTGACTGAAAGATTGGAAAGTGGTCACTACTGCACAAGTCGTCATGCACACTCCACTGGACAGATGGTAATAGGCTAGGACTGCAGATCGAAAGGTCGATGGCTGAGTATGTGCCATGTGCCACACTGAAATGTGTGAAGATGCCAGTATCTAAAAGAGAAAGGTCAAGCTGTGCCAATACTTGCTCAACGATGCTGCCTCTGCCTGTTGCCACTGATCCACCCCACAGAGAGTTATAAGCGTTGTCTACCAGCAACGAAAAAGGTGAGGTCAATTGAGCTATAAGTGCAGCCAGTACACGCTGCAAGAAATCACCATATGGTGGAAGTTAGAGACTGCAGACAGTAACAGCCTGAGGTGTCCACACCTGAACAGCAACAGGCTCTAAAGTGTTTGTAGAGAGACAGACTCACTGCAAAGAGAGTGAAGGACGTAGATGCAGATGCCACCAGATACCCTCTCATGAGCTGCCCATTTCTTATAATAACACCGATAGACAAGGAGAGCAGGGGTTCGCATTGCTGGAAACCAAGTTTCCTGAAGAGCAATGCACCATGGCGCGTGATAGTGTCAGAAACATCCCCCAGCTTCTTACAAGCGAGTAATGCCTGTGACTGGGCAGAGGATGCTGTTTTTTCAAGACTGACCCGGACCGCATTTTTGACAAGCCCTCCACCTTGTCCTCTAAATGCTCTACAAAGAACTGAGGCTTAACGGACACAAAGGCTTCCCCATCAGCTCTCGTACAGACTAGATACCGGGGCGAATACATCTCGCTGTCATTCATAGCCTTTTGTTCCTCCCATGGTGTGGCCAGGAAGGGAAACAATTTGGGGTCATACATGTTTGAATTAAAGTGAGCCCTCTAACGCTTAGAGACTGCTGGTGGCTGGCCATCAGCAAAGAGATGTGCCACGCTTCATTGCGTGTCATCCACCTTGATGCCACCTACTCCGACCAAGGGCCCTCCCCACGGGCGCCACCTAGCCACAACAAGGGCCATCTGGAAGGATGGCCACTGCCAGGAGTCCCGATGTCCCAGGGAGATAGGCATACGTGGGAAGTTAACGGCGCAGACATCAGTAGAGTGATCCCTGTGTTGTCAGGGGCCTACAACCAACATGGTACATGGCGGCCCCACCACAAAGGACTGGCTACCATGCTGTATATTAGGTGGCAAGTGGTCCATGGAGGCAGTCAGCACAGAAAGCAACACTGCAGAGTGGGTGGTGGAAATCGCACCCAAGAATGTATCCTCACCCAAGAGATTGAGGGCGAGTGGGACTGCAATGCAATAACGAATAAGCTAGCTAAAGGTCTCAATGCACAATGGACACAATGCACCAACTAAAGCCCCCTTTCCTAATCGGCTCGCTCTTCGGAATAATTTTGAAATATGGTGGTCAAACCCAAGAGTGGAACATCACATAAGGGCCAAAACATTTGAGACTCCTTTTAGTCACCTCTTACGACAAGCAGGAATACGAGCCTATTCTTACCCCCGAACCCGCAGGTGGTTGCACAGGACTGTGTCAGTAGCTGATTGTACGTAGTCAATGAAAGAGCTGTGTGTAGACTGTTTGGAGTATTTTCTGGAAGCAACTGTGCAATTAGCAACTTCTATACAAAACCAAAGTGCACAGTGTTCTGGAAAAAGCAAGAACAAAGTTTGTGGAGTACTCATTATAACTGCTAACATGAAGCTTACATTCTGGAGGGTACAACAAATGCAAGAAACAGTAACTGCCAGTAATGTGAACACAATGTTTCTAAATGTTCACCACCTTACAGCATAAATTTAGCTAGCTTCAATTTCTAATAATAATAACTTCAAGTTCTAGTAGCAGTTGAGAGAGAGAGAGAGAGAGAGAGAGAGAGAGAGAGAGAGAGAGAGAGAGAGAGAGAGATGTTATAAACAACTGTCAGCAAATCACCACCACTCCATATATGTTTTTCCAAATTTCAAAGTTTTCTTCTCTTTAATTTGTAACTTCAGAAAAACAAACATATTGTTTCTTTACAATATCTATTTCTCAACCTTGGCAACTATGGTACAACAAATGACAAATGTGGATGTCATTCTTCTACTTGAAATAAAAAGTTTATGAAATGTAACAAATTATATTCTATAAGATACAATAACAAATGAGGTGTGAGCACTAACCTCAATGTCAAAATCCAGCAGATTGAAAGCTGCCCTAAACAAGGAACAAAAGTGAGCTATACAGGGCACTTCCCACCATGACTGTATATCTGAAAGAAAGAATATTACAAATAAATGTTTATATACTGAAACCATATGTAAATCTGTATGTTGACATACATATACTATAAAACCTCAGATCCTGCTGGTACACTGTTAACAACTGCCAAAATCTCGTATAATTAAAGACCAAATGCAGTCGCTACATAACTGCAACGAAATATCACTTTCAAACTGGGAACAGAAACATTATCATTAATCAATACTAAAAGAAAAGATATGATTTTCAGCAACAAAGGTAAAAATGTGAAGGTAACATCCCTTTTATCATCTTCTGTGACAAAGTATGAACGAAATTATTACGTTGATTAACTTCAACAAAGATTGTATATATAGGCCTAACAATACTGAACTAATTGCTATAATTTTACCTTGCGTTCGGTTTTTTGTTTATAAGTAGCTTACTGTCATTATGGTAGAAAACAATCCAGGCTTTAATTTATACACCGTCGCACGATTTTATAAATTTCCTGGTTCAATAGAAATAAGAAGTTTCCAAGATCTTTAAATGAGGTAATGGTGATTAGTTTTTACATTAAACGCTCAAGCTGTAAAACTGCAGAAAACTTTCACTTTTCTGTAGTTTGTTAACACATTGTAGTTAACTACAGAACGTAATGAAACAAAAATTACGCGTGTTCACATAATTTATAATAAACGAGAGGAATCTGACAATTCCCAATAAATTACAACTTAAGATTACATCCCACGTAATGAAGTGCTAAATCTTTCGATACCTGGGCATCTGGATCTGACAAGATGAACACAAATAAAACCAGTAAAGAATACCGCTGCAAATGTAAGTAGAAACAGTTCTTCGATATTCTCATTGAATATGATGTCGATTCGAAGGAATTGAATATTCCGCGGTCTCTAATACAAGTAACCATGTAATACCATGAATACATACTACTTCCAAATTAACACTGAAATTAGGATAAAATAGTAACGTTTCACACGCTTAATAAATTCTGCTACTTTTCACACAAAAATGTTTCGTGTAATATAGTTCATATTATTTTTTCACGAAATCTGTCAAACGAAGGTACTGTAAATATCACCATCCGGAGAGTATCTCTCATTTGATACACGAGCAGACGTATGCAAATGACGTTACGCTCAACTAGCGGCATGACAGGTATCGTAATTCATTAATTATTCTGGTTTCACGATAATTTACACATACTTGACAACAAGGATTTAATCTGGCTTGCAACAAATTGTACGAGCATAACCTAAACATGCTTTATTATCTAAACATTTCGTACGATACAAATTATAAAAAATTCCGAAGTAAGTACCAAACTTATAAGAATAACAAATATTTATTTACCATCCATTTGTGTTCACTCTATGCCCTAAATTAAAACACAACCACACAACTTCAACGGCAAAATCCCTCCAATGTTTTGTTGTTTTGAATGGCCGGAAGTACTCAATGTTAGAAGTTTTACGAACAAATGAAAGGCAGGTTCCGAAAGTGTAAATTCTTATGACATGACGTATAAATGTAATGAAATGGTTGTGTTTCTTTCATATTGTGAATGGAAATAGTAACAATTACATGCAACTTTGACATTCAGTAGTTTTTAATTGAACAATATTTCATTTAAACCCAAATCTTTTTCGATTCTACTTGCTGGTTTGAACGGCAAGTGCTATCGATATTATGCATTCGATCACGTGGCCGTCAATCGATCAATGAGGTCGAAAACGTAGCGATTGTCGATCCAAACTAACATCTCTCGATATAAATTTTGGAGAGATGACAAGTATGACAAACAAATTTTTGTTGATGGCAAAAAAGCGGATAACACTCATTTGTTAGATGGAAGATGTCCAATGGCGAATCACGCGGAATTATGCCACATAAAAAGTGTTGTAGTAGCTGTTACAGCTTTTCTCCTCTGTTTTTGTTGGTATGTGAGGGCGAACTATAACTTGGCAACATCGCTACAGGCAATGAAACTGTACTTCCTGATAGGTGTGCTGACTGCTGACAGATAACGTGTTAGCCGGTCGCCGGTTATAAAAGGGCGTGCATTGACTTAGCGTGACAGGAGGCCACTGGGGAGTTCAGAATTTAATAAATCTTTGAAGATAGCTTTGGAGACATGTCAGCCCCAGAAACGCTCCAGAAATTATTTGCGTATGTATACAGCATATATGTACTTCTTTATTGTAACTTTCAGACCTTATTTAAGAAAAATGAAATGTAAATGATTACGTATATTTTCGGGGGTACGCGTAGCATATATACTTTTTGTTTTCTGTAGAGTCGTAATTTTGTTGAAAAGTTTCATTTCTTTGTATTGTCCGGGTCTTCACTGCAGCTCCAGGAACATGTTGCATTCATTACTTTCCTATTACTGGTCAAATGTTGAGCAGGACTTTATCAAGGACCAAAATTCATATGGGATATTAATATACCTTAAACAGTGCATTTTTGCATCATGGGAGTCTGTCATACTTGCTGACAGCCTATAAACATAACTGTTTCTTCTGCACTGTGAAGAATTCATGTAAACATATAAATTGTATAACATGAGAAAACGATAAGCAATTTTTTTTTTAAGATAACTGTGGGGAAAGTTGGGTGTAGCTTGGTAGTCATGTACATTCATAAGTTTAAGGGAAACATGTTGTGCAATAAATTTTAAGTAGCCTAATTAACTAAACCATTCAGTACCATGTTGCCAACACACAACCTATGTACCGTAGATGCGCTACCATTCAGTCTGTTACTACAATACACATTTCAAAAACTAATATAAACAAAGAACAACTATTATCGGTGTTCTGTTGTATTTCTTTTTGTGTATTGTGATATGTCTCACATCCTCATTACATTACATGACAAAGGAGACTGCAAATTCTCAAGTGTGAGAGAATGCATTTGTTCAAAGCAGCTGCCATGAACTATGTGTATCAATCAGGGCATTAACTTCAGATCTATGCTGTTTACTTTCAAAACTCATGTAAATTAACATCATAATCAGTAGAAACAAAAGTTGTTACTCAGTGCCATGCTCTTACTGCGTCATGTAGGGCCTATACAGTAAGTGACTAAAGGGTTCACAGATCTTAAGGGTCCACAAATTTATATACAATACAAGATTCTAAACCAAATGGTTTGAGATTGGGAGCCATGGCCAGAAAATGAATGTTTTTGGCTGATAAGGTCTTTAATAAGGAAATAATGTGATCTATGTGTTTCCAAACAGTAAAGATTTGGTGGAAATACCACGAACAACAAGACACAATCTTCTGTGATGGGCATGTGGTGGATTTTTTCCTTATTGTTTTACATGAAGTTGTTTGTGTTTGAAATCCACTAGGGACTAGCGAGGAAATGGTTGATAGGGTTCTAGCCTCCCTTTCATTGTTCGACAGTAAGTAAGGTTATCTGAGGTAGTGCAAAATTTTATTCACCACTGTAATGTGGCTAGCAGTTGTCACTTTCAACTGGTGTTATAATCTTGAATTTTTTCAGTGAGAAGCTTTTTGTGTCTATATAAAACTAAATATTCTTTTCGACAATTAGTTATTTATCTCATCTCCACTTGTACAAGTGGGGAAAATTTCCAGCATTAAACTGCTCTTGTGGGGCTCAAAGACAGTACAGCCATTGCCTTGTCATAGAATGCTGAGGGCATACATTTGTAATATGATAAGAGTTCTTTCTTCCAATAACCGTGCATGGTTGTCTGCAGAAAGTCTTCTTGTGATGGGGGGGGGGGGGGGGAGGTGGAGATGATTGTAAGACACTAAAATTGCCATGTTTTATATCAATGGGTTAGTCACTCTGGAGATGTGTTATGACACAAAAAAAAAAGTTATAGGTGACACAAAAACTCTTGTATAACCCAGAGAATTAGTGGTTGTGAGAATCCTGTAACGAATCAAAAGCTACAACTTGCCACACTCCACCCCACTCCTTGTCATGAACCATGGAGCTCGCTGAGTGGGGGTGGCTTCTGTCTTGTATCAGTGCCACGGAAGGGCATCTCTAGAGAGATGGTTCAGTCTGGATGATTAACTGCTCTGGACTTGTAACATGAGCCACCATTGAAATGCCATGATGCTACTGCAAATAGCTTAGAGTATGTGTAGCAGCTCTACAGTATGGCTTATGGTTGTGGCATCACCTTGGACAAAATATTCTGTAGGTAGAATAGCCCTCCCTGCAGATTTCTCGGCAGGGACTACTCAGGAGGATGACATTGGGAAAACAAAACAGATCTCTGCGGAGAATGTAATATTCTCCGCCAGGGTTTCAATTACCTCTCGTCGTGCCCTGAAATGAGAAATGTCCTGCCCACTATCCTTCCCACCCCTCCTACCATGGTATTCAGCCATCCACTGAACCTACACAATATACTCATCCGTCCTTACACAACCCCTGCTCTCATTCCCTTGCCTCATTGCTCATACCCCTGTAATAGACCTAGATGCAAGACCTGTCCCATACATTCTCCTACCACCACCTACTCCAGTCCGGTCATGTGATTTACAAGCCAAGCACTGTGCTGCATTCTATGTAGGCATGACATCCAACAAGCTGTCTATTCGCACCGAAAAACTGTGGCCAAAAAACAAGTGGGCCTCCCTGTTGCTGCACATGATATCTCTCATCTCAATGACTGCTTCACAGCCTGTTCCATATGGATCCTTCCCACCAACACCACCTTTTCTGAATTGCACAGGAGGGAACTTTCCCTGCAATATATCCTACGTTCCCGTAACCCTCCTTGCCTCAACTGTCATTAGTCACTGTCCTCACCCATCCAGCCCTCTGCCTGTTCCCATTCCAGCACTACACAGCTGTCATTTCACTGCCACACCAAATCTTTTTATTTCTCTCCTTTCTGCCACTTACCCCCTCCCCCCTCCACTCATTCTCTCCAGCCCTCCGTCTAAAGTGCAACACTTCACTGTCCGCCAATCCCACCATACTATCCCTCCCCGTCCCAGCCTCCTCCTTACCCCCTCCCAGACGCCACTCCCATCATGCCCCGAAATCTATAATTGTGTGAATCTTTTTGTTGTGCTTATCACGACTCAGCATCTTTGCTATATGGCGAGTAACAACTTTCCTTCTCTGGTACTGTCCCAATCACCTAATGTGGACCTGTACACTGTTGCTATTATCAACACTACAATATCCAGCTGTAGTTCACATGCACAAACTTCAAAGTGCTGATCGACACAAAATTAGCTTACTTCTGCAGTTTTGTACTGATACCCTTATTTTGTGTAAATGGCAGCTCCTTTATCCATGCTAGATCTGCAAGTGTAAGCTGCTAAATTATACCGATTTATATTGATGCTTTCCGTCCCCACAGTTACATGGTGTTCAGACAGACAAAGTATATCACTCTCATTCTTATTTTTGAGATCAACTCATCTATTTTATATTTTATTCCCTTGATGTTTTGATGAAGTAAATTTATACTACCCTTAGCATTATCCATATTTACTGTTCATGAAACTTCTTTTATTCTATTTTTCTTGATTATTATCTGTCTGGACTTAAGATTTAACCTAAAAAACCTGTCTGCCTCGTCCCATTAACCACAGGGATCATCCCTTGTGTGACTGTGGCCCCCTTACAGTATCTGCCAATAGAGAAGCTAACTTATCTTTCCCCTTCCTATTTATGTGCAGGCCATGTGTAGTGTATCCCCACCTACCAATAGCATGAACTGGAACAACACTCATATTATATTTTGCTGGTGTCTGGAGCATCCTGTTGAGCTCAGTGTTAACAAGCCTTACAGCAGTGTTTACCCATGGCTGATCATGGCACTGAAAGACCTCCACAATCCCCATGTTTGTTTGACCAGTTTCCGCTCCTATTTTGTCCAGGTAACTCCTAATACTATATCTTGGATTCATAACTAGGCTGTTTCCTACTCCCCCGACAGTAATTATCTGATCTTCCTTCTCAAAGTCCCTGCATAGCTGATCTAAGTTTTCTGTCACCTGGCTAAGGCTAACACTTTGGTTTCACAAAGCTTGTGACCTGGTGTCTTTCACCTAATTTCTCCTGAAACTGCTGGCCTACGCTCCTTCCGTGACTGCTACCTAGAAGCAGAATTCTTCTTTTGCACATAAGACATATCAACTTACACCAAGACTGTGGTTGTGTTGATACAACTGTCTTGTCAGAAGGTTTAGAAATTTCAGTGTGAACATTTCCAATCCTACTGCTTTCCCTACACTGACTATCTCATGGAAAGAGGGGCAAGCCAGACATTTGAAAGCGAAACAGTTTGTCCAACACTTATGCACTTGAACTGATGGGAATATTTTTACTGTTACGAAGCTTTTATATTTGATGTACATTGAAGATGGAGGGGGGAGAAAGGAAAAGAAAAGGAAGGAACTAATGATATCAGCTTCATTGGGACTTTATATGAAATTGGCAGCTATGAGCAAAAATGTGTGCTGGACTGGGACCCAAACCCAGAATATCTTGCTTCCTAGGCAGTTGTGTTAACCACTGCGCCACCCAGACACAGGGCCTATTGCCAATACACCGACTATCTCGACACACTTCCCAGCCAACTCACATTCCCACACAGTGCTACCTATCGGCAGTCCCCATACATGTCGTCCATGCTCGCTAATTTAAGAATCTTGCTGTAGGTCAAATGTAACAGTGCATCCGCACTGAAAGTTGTAGATTCGTTGCCCGTTGGGGTGAAGCAATTATATGAATGCTTGTTCCTTCGGACATATGCAAATGAACAGACACCGTGCGAAATCCGCAGATGTGATACATGTTATGTAAATTGGTTGTGGAGGGGAGAAAAGGAAGGAACCAATGATATCATCTGCATTGGGACTCAAACCTGGGATTTCTTGCTAAACGCAATGCCTAAGCAGGAGAGCCTTGGTTCGAGTCACAGCCTGGCACACATTTTCACTTGTCATGCTGATTCCTCATAAAGTCCCAGTGTAGCTGATATCATTAGTTTCTTCCCTTTACTTTCCTTTCTTCCCCCTCCACCTTCAATTTCCATAATATGTATTGCAGCTGCAGATTTTGTGTAGTGTCTGTTTTTTTGGACATGTCCGAATGAATGTTCACCACACATTCATAAAACCATTATTTTTTGTTTGATACATTGAAGATAAATTTGGAGAAGTTGAGTCTTTGGGAAAATGCACAATGTATCATTATGATTAAAGCCTTCTCTGTTGTACTTTCTATACCTCGTCAGGCATGTTGGTGACATATCATTGACCACTGCCCCATGCATATCTTTGAATATGGTCTAAGGATTGTCTTGCACAAAGACCTTACACATCAAAAAGACAAGAACCTATGGGCTCATCATGAGCGGTGAGGCATACATTTTGTCTGCCAGGTCCAAACAGATCCCAGGAGTATTCAAATAGACACAGGCACCTTTTTCTTAGTCTTTCAAGGGAATGTTCTCCTCAGAAAAGTTAGTCATAGGTACACAGTAAACACAAAATGTTATATTCCACCACCTATGAGCTGCTTCTATTGCTTACACTTTGTTCACAAAATCCCACTGCCTGGTGACCTACAATGCGACAAACTGTAGATGACCACTCCACGGAGGTAGGCTTCTGAACAATCACCTTTGTGTGTTAACTACAGAGGTCACTAGCTTCCATGTTCACTCGTTTGCTCAGTCTTCATGGAATAAAAGAAAATACAGCAGTAGCTTCCTCCTCCGATGCCTACCGGTGACATGACTCTCTCTTGGGGCCCCCTCCCAGGAAACATGCACATGAGAGGCCTGATGCCAGTCAGTAGCTGAAAGAACTGTGGCCTGTAGGTTCCAGGTCTGCCCAATGACATCCGCCCCCCACGTCTGTTAGGGATAGACAGTTGCAAGAATCTTGACCACTAAAAGATGCTTATGAGTAGGAGGACAAGGATATTCCAGTGACCCCAGAGGCACTAGATCCCCACACGCAGTTGGATTCTGAACTATTGCTCATCGATGTGTTTCCATCCCCATTGGTGCCAGTCAGTGAGTTGTTGTCATCATCATAGTCATCGTCTTCATACAGTCAAAAGACAGGTTTGATGCAGCTCTCCATGCTGTCTCTCCTGTGCAAGCCTTTTGATCTTCAAATAACGGCTGTAACCTACATCCTTCCCAATCTGCTTACTGAATTCATTTCTTAGTCTCTCTCTATGATTTTTACCTCCCAGGCTTACCTCCAGTACTAAATTGGTGGTTCCTTGATGTCTCAATGTGTCGTATCAACACTTTTTTTGTCAATGCCAGTATACATTTTGTATCTTCCCTACTTCAGCCATCATCAGTTATTTTGATGCCTAAAAGCAAAACCTATCTGCTTCTTTAAGTGTCTTGTTTCCTAATGTAATTCCCTCACATGACCTGATTTAATTTGATGACATTACACTATCCTTGTTTTGCTTTTATTGATGTTCGTCTATATCCTCCTTTCAAGACACTGCCCATTCTGTTAAACTGCTCTTTCAAGTCCTTTGCTGTCTTTGACAGTGTTATGTCATCAGCAAACCTCAAAGTTGTTGTTTCTTCTCTCTGGAATTTAATTTCTAGTCTAAATTTTTCTTTTGTTTCCTTTACTGCTTGCTCAATGTACCAACTGAATAACGTGGGTGATAGGCTACAACCGAGTTCACTCCTTTTCAACCACAGCTTCCCTTTCATGCCCCATCGACTCTTACAACTGCCATCTGGATTTTAACCAAGTTGTAAGTAGCCCCCGGACGGTGTGGCTGTGCAGTTCTAGGCGCTTCAGCCTGGAACCGCGTGACCGCTACGGTCACAGGTTCTAATTCTGCCTCAGGCATGGATGTGTGTGATGTCCTTAAGTTATTTAGGTTTAAGTAGTTCTAAGTTCTAGGGGACTGATGACCACAGGTTTGCCTTTGCTTAACTTATCTTCTGTGATTAGTCCTAGGGTCAGTACTGCCTCCTGTGTTCCCACACTTCTCCAGAATCCAAACTGATCTCCTCTGAGGTCAGCTTCTACCAGTTTTTCCTTTCTTCTGAAAAGACTTCATGTTAGTAATTTGCAGCCATGACCTATTAAACTGATAGTTCGATAATTTTCACACCTGTCGGCAGGTGCTTTCTTTGCAATTGGAATTATTACATTTATCTTGAAGTCTGCAGGTATTTCACCTGCCTCCAGGCTGTCCCAAGGCTGTCAGTACTTCTTATAGAATGTCATCTATTCTAGGGTTGTTGTTTCCCAATAGCTCTTTCAGTGATCTGCCATATTGATTCTGCAGTATCGTATCTCCCATTTCATCTTCATATATGTCCTCTTCCTCTGCTGGAACTGCAGCAACTTTCGTCCCTTCTGCAATTTATGTTGCTCTATAAGAAATGCGGATGACCATTTCCCAATGTCCTGTAATCATTAAGCATTCTGTAGAAATCGCAGTGGCCCTGAGAGGGCATCTGGATAGGTCTGTAAATCATTTGACATGGATATCGTCAGTGTGTGGATTCCCCTTCACACCATGCTGGAAGCAATAGCAGTGTGGGAATGACCTCAACAATCACAATTTGTAACATTTACTTACCTCAAGGAAGACCACATACTTACATTAAGTTGATGACCTTAATGCAACAACTTTCCTTCTCTTTTTTTGTTACTTGGTGACTTCAGTGCACACCACCTCCTTGTGGGGGCATACCACTTCATCCAGTAGGGACCTTCTGCTAGAAAAGATTCTTACCAACCATGATCTGTCCCCCTCAATGGCGAAACTCATACCCACTTTGCAGTTCTCCTGTCACATGCTTGCCACGGCCAGACCAACTGGCAGTAGTATGCCTCCACTGTTACCTTCCACCTTTTACCTCCATTCCTCACCCCCCCCTCCCCTCCCTTCCCCTCTTCTGTTAGATTGCATCGACAAGAATGTGCAAGATGTCTCCGAGACGATCACCTATGCCGCTGGAACTTTTATTCACCTTTCTACAGGTCGCCTGCCACAGTGGACTGAAGACATTTCAATAGCTGTTCAGGACTACCAAACAGTCTTACAACATTTCAAGTGACTTCCTTTGCAGACTGACCCTATCACTTTCAAGTGACTTCATGCTAAGTATTGTTATCTAACTAAACACAGAAAGCAGGTTTGCTACATCTCCTCTCTGGGAGACTATGCCTCTTCAACCCAGGTGTGGGTCAAGCTCCTTAGTCTTCTTGACTGTTAAATATCCTCAGTCTGCTCTGGGTTTCTTCATTCAGAATGGTCTCTGTACTGATGAGCTGCCTCTAGCTGAACCTCTTGCTGCCCATGTTGCTACAGAATCTGCATATATTCCTATGAGCTGTCTTCTGGGAGTGTAAGTGACGAATTGAAGCCATCCCCCTCTGCTTTAGTGCTCGGCATTCCAAATTATATATTAAAAAAAAAAAAAAAAAAAAAAAAAAAACTCTGACTGAGAACTGCTTACGGCTCTTGCTGCAACTCACTGTATGGTGCCAGGCTCTGATTCCATTCACAGTCAGATGCTGCAACATCTGACTTCCTCAATGGCTTCATCTCCTTTGGGTCTTCAACAGTGTTTGGCTCAGTGGTGTCTTCCCTTTACAATGGTGAGATAGTGTCATCAGTCCAATTCTTAAGCCAGGCAAAAATCCAACATCCAATGACAGCTACTGGCAGATTAGCCTCACCAAAATGCTATGCAAATGCCTTTGAAGAATGGTTGCTTTGCAATTAAGCTGGGTTCTTGAATCTCAGGGTCTATAATCCCGCTTATAGTATGGTTTTCGGGATGGACAATCTGCAACCAGTCATCTGGTTAGGTTGGAATCAGCAGTTCGGCAGGCTTTTTCTAAATGCCAGCACCTTCAACTGCTTTTAGATGGTTTGCCTCTTTTCTTGGTGCACCCTGTTTCCTATTTTAGGAGTAGCACTTTGTTGATTAATGGGTGCAGTTCTCCTCTGTAATGCTCTGCCTATGATGGGTTGGAGGTGGGACGGTTGTGGCAGGGACTGCCCCTGTCGTATACAGGATGGTCCATTGATAGTGACCGGGCCAAATATCTCACGAAATAAGCATCAAACGAAAAAGCTACAAAGAAATATGAATGTTTTAGTTGTACCACATTTTCGCTTTGTGATAGATGGCGCTGTAATAGTCACAAACGTATAAGTACGTGGTATCACGTAACATTCTGCCAATGCGGACGGTATTTGCTTCGTGATACATTACCCGTGTTAAAATGGACCGTTTGCCAATTGCGGAAAACGTCGATATCGTGTTGATGTTTGGCTATTGTGATCAAAATGCCCAACGGGCGTGTGCTATGTATGCTGTTCGGTATTCTGGACGAAACGTCAACCACGACCTGCGACAAGTGATGATGCCCAAGTAGGTGTTTTAGCTGCTGTCGCGGCTAATCCGCACATCATTAGCAGACAAATTGCGCGAGAATCGGGAAACTCAAAGAAGTCGGTGTTTAGAATGCTACATTAACGTCGTGTACAGTTCTGCCACTGGGCACAAGAGAAATTACGAGACGATGACAGATTTTTTGCACGCGTTCTATTTATAAATCTGGCATCTGCTTTTCGCATTTAATCAGATAGGTGGGGGTTTCTCTTGGCACGGGTGAACCCTGGAGACCACATGTCGGCTCTAACCAACTTGCCATTCTAGCCCATATACTCTTACTTCTCTGTAAATCGTTTTTAAGCTGTGGCATGAGTGTCTCACTTTTACCACTCCTGTGTGCTTTCCTCATTCTAGAACATTCTTGGTGAATGTCACTTCCTCTGGATGAATGAACCCTTGACTGAAGGACTGATGACATTGCTGTTTAGTCCCTTACCCCCAGTCAGTCAACTGACCGTTAAATTAACATACAATCAGTGATCAAATTTTTACACTACAAGCACTATTGGCTTCCTAACGAACGCCGAATGAAATCGTCGACAGAGTCTAATAGCTGTGTTCCTATCCATCTTAATGTTGTTCTGGCTTGACCTAACCTCAGTAAAATCAAAGTGTAGTTGGGAATCCTCCCACCTGGTACAAGTCTTTGTTTGGACTCAGAAGGTGAATGGCAGGAAAAGCCAAGGAATCTGCATGATACCCACACAAACACATACAAATAAACTCCTCTTTGCCAGCTCCAGAGAACACAAAGCCCCTTGGGATCTAGAGTGTAAAGCGCCGTGGGAATACGGCAGCAGGCACAGTGTAATATCTGCATCGTTACTCACACTTTTATCAGGTATTAATGTTTATGCCCTTATCTCGTAGAGCTTAGAAGGTAATATAGAAAAGAAAGCGATAGGATCAACAACAAAACGTAATATCGCCGCGACAGACATCATCCTAAATATTACAAACCATATAAATACCACTAACGGGGCAAAATAAAAGGTTTGATGTGTTGAAATGTAATTCTTTCTTATTGACAGACCGATTGTATAGTTCGGCTTTGCGTAAATTTTTTTGTCAACGTATTAGGAGATACGCGGCACCCTTAAGATTTTATAAACAGTACATTATCGGGTTACATATAAATGATGTAGCACACACTGCACCCCCTAACCATATTATAGAATTTTTTCGGAGCACGATGACAAAAATTTTGGCAGTTTTAGATAACTCATAAAAAATAACTGCGAAGAGATGGATAGGTTTATCAATACGTAACTGGTTAGAGAGGTTTAAGTGCTATATTGACCTGTCACATCTAAAGTATTTTTCGCAAAAAAATAAAATGCTTCACTTATGAACAGGCGTATAAAACGTAGGTACTTCATTTCCAGTCGGACTGATACCGAAACAAAGTATTAACCAGTCCTAAACATCGCATAAAACACTAATGTAATTATTTCACTTGATAAAGAGAATAAATTCTCGAAACGGTCGCGCACTGCAATGAAAAAATGTAACTGTTGCAGTGTTTTATTATTTATATTATAAAAACATCGATTATGATGAATGAAATTAGCCAGCCTGTTAACACTTGTCAATATGCGCGATTCGAAAGCTTGAGCGAATGCGATATATAGAGGTGTTCACTTTACCGGTACGTTACTTTCGCTTCCCTCGCGCGACATTCCGAAAGCCACGGATGAAGCCAGTCATGTAGATGCAGTATTTCTCGACTGCCGAAAACCATTTGATCCGGCACCACAATAACAATATTATTAATTTAAGTCCAGTTATGAAGCTTGTAAAACGAAATTTGTGACTGGATTGAAGGTTTCCTGGTAAGGGGGACGTAGCATATTACAACTTCATGGACGCAGCACATTACAATTTCATGCGTGTCCCAGGGAAGTGTGTTAAGGTTTCTAGTCCATATCGTGCCGTATATTAACACGTATCTGCGACTGGCCGGGACGGCCACAGCAGAGCCTGACGTCGTGGCCTGCCGGTGAAACATTGTGGAGATTACGCCGTATCCCTGCCCACATTTGTTACATCTTGTTGCAATGTTTTAATGCACGGTATAGGAAGATATTGTTACGGGAGGCAAGGAAGTAAGTAGGATCGCAAGGCAGATTCGTAGGACGACGCGCCAGGTGGTGAGTGTGGCAGTATGGTAATGAAACAGACACACAGAGGGGATTCGCCTACAACGCAAGGAGCCAAAAGGCGAATCTTTTATTATTTATGTTTGCTGTTTAAATATTAATATACAGTTCCAAACATGATTAAGTTACTTGGACAGAGAACTTGTTAATAGTAATTTCAAGCCGGCTGGGTGGCCGAGCGGTTCTAGGCGCTACAGTCTGGAACCGCGCTACCGCTACGGTCGCAGGTTCGAATTCTGCCTCGGGCATGGATGTGTGTGATGTCCTTAGGTTAGTTAGGTTTAAGTAGTTCTAAGTTCTAGGGGACTGATGACCTCAGATGTTAAGTCCCATAGTGCTCAGAACCATTTTTTGAAGTTATTTCAATGTAACTCAGTTAATCAGGAAACGCTAATTACAAATTTTTGCTACTGTCAGTCCTTGTTGGTAGAAATGATGGACCAATCACAAGTGCGCTCTGAAAGGGCAGACGCGGAACTGTTGAAGACAGCTTACAGGCATCTACGACCGGTTTTCGAGGTGGCAGCGCGGCGCTAACTTGTGTGTGATGTGCAACTCCACGGGAAGACAGAATTAATTGTTTTAAGTTGTCTCAGAAGACATATTTGTGTGAAATCAGGTGAATTCAAAGATCGAGTGAAGCATTTTTGTGACTTTTGCGTTGGTTGGGAACTAATGATTAATTACCGGGTGTCTTATGTTAACGATAGACTGGCTCTAGAAATTGCTTTACTAATTCTGCGATTGGACAAATAAAACAAAACAAGTTGGCCAGCTAACATTTTACAAGTCTCATTATGATAATCATTTAAACTTAACTACTTGCCACATGCACTGTTCATTGCATAAACATTATATCTCGACCGACGGAGAAGAGGCAAAGTCTTAGAGACGTAGGGTAAGCAAGTTGGCTACCATTCAGTTACGAGAAGTGAGGATGGCATAGCATAACCGTGCATCCCCGTGTACATTATGTGGTAAAAGATTTATCGAACATTCATGCCCCTGTCTGCTGTGATGGTGTCACGACATCCTCACTACGCTGCGGCAGTCAATATTTCAATGGACTGACAGAAATTTTAATACTAACCTCAAACCTTGCGATGATCCCGTTATTTATATGAAAAGTGCTACGTGAAAAAAAGAAACTAGCACAAATATCCATGTCAGATCTTGACAAAATGTGGTAGTAGTATAAAGGCTGTTAGCTTGCTTTATAAGTGTTCAGAAACGTAATTGTACAGTTACAAAATAGTGTCCTATGACTACAATATCGGTCAGTCACATCTGGAATCTGTCAACTCACACAATTAGATGCATGCAACAATTTGTAGGGTTAAGAAGCGAAAGGTGATCACGCACGCTGAGTCGCAGGAAAGGCAAGTGGCAGGCTTCAATACATTGACAGTATACAGGGAAAATGCAGGCAGGCTATAAACAAGGCTGCTTACAAATTACTTCTGCGTCCCATCTCAGAATACTGCTCAGTTGTTGGACCTATGCCAAGTAGAACGTTAGGGGACGTTGAACGTATAGGTTACAATGAACGGCGGCACGGATTGTCACATGTTTCTTTGATTCGCGGGAGTGCGTCTCGTAAATGCTAAAACACCTGAATGAGCAGGCTGGCTCTAGAAGATAAAAGGAAATTATCCCACGAAAGCCTCCTTACAAAACTTCAAGAACCCATATTAAGTCAAGAATCTAGAGGTATGTAATTAGACGCAGGCGTAGGACACTGCTGTATAGTGCATATTATTGCTTGTGAGATTGTAGAAGTATCTAGTTAGGGAATAATATGGCACTCTTCTTAAACAGCGCTAGAGAATAGAGAACGACTTCCTGAAAAAGCTGTTGTTTCGTGTTACGTAGATGTAGGCACATAGCAGTATAGGGTAAACCTACAATTCTGTAAATGATCGAACTCCCATGTATAAAAAAAAAAAAAAAAAAAAAAAAAAAAAAATTCAAACGTATAATTACTTTAGAAATGAGATAATGTGTTAAATATTTGCCATTATGCATGTGGGCGAGAAAAAGTTTAGGAAATGTTTGAAATTATGCTTGAAGTTTGTTGGTAGTTGTTGAATCCTCTTATTACAAAGCACTGGATGAACACAAACCACGTAATTTGCGCTCCGTTTTAGGCAAAATGTAGCTTTTTCGCGCATCTATATGTTTATGACGTCATATCTCCTGAACTATGTGTCGTACAGTGATATAAATTTCCAGGTGCATACAGTGTTCTAAACTGAAGAGAAAAAGAAACTGGTACACCTGCCTAACATAGTGTAGGGCCCCCGGTAGCACGCAAAATTTGCTCAACACGACGTGGCATGAACTCGACTAAAAGTCTGAAGTAGTGCTGGAGGGAACTGACACCACGAATCCTGCAGGGCTATCCATAAAAGTACGAAGGAGTGGAGGGAGATCTCTTCTGAACAGCACGTTGCAAGGCATCCCAGACACGCTGAATAATGTTCACGTCTGGAGAGTTTGGTGGACACCGGAAGTGTTTAAACTCAGAGGAGTGTTCCTGGAGCCATTCTGTAGCAATTCAGGCCGTGTGGGGTGTCGCATTGTTCTGCTGGAATTGCCCAAGCCGCCGGAAGTTACAATGGACATGAATGGACGCATGTGATCAGAAGGGACGCTTACGTACGTGCCACCTGTGAGAGTCGTATCTAGATGTATCAGGGGTCCCGTATCACTCCAGCTGCACACGTCCCACACCATTACAGAGCCTCCACCAGCTTGAACAGTCCCCTGCTGACATTCAGAGTCCATGGATTCATGAGGTTGTTTCCGTACAAGTACACGTCCATCTGCTCGATACTATTTGAAACAAGACTCGTCCGACCAGGCAAGGTGTTTCTAATCATCAACAGTCTGTCTCTGTGTGAGGCGAGCCGTGAAGCTCTGTGGCGTGCAATCATCAAGGGTACACAAGTGGGCCTTCCGTTCCGAAAGATCGTATCAATGATGTTTCGTTGAATGGTTCGCAAGCTGACACTTGTTGATGGCCTAGCAGTGAAATCTACAGCAAGGGTTGCACTTCTGTCACATTGAACGTTTCTCTTCAATTATCGTTGGTCCCGTTCTGCAGTGTTTTTTTCCGGCCGCACCGATGTCGGAGATTTGATGTTTTACCGGCTCCGTGGTATTCATGGTATATTCGTGAACTGATCGTACGGGGAAATCCCCACTTGATCGCTACCTCGGTATTGCTGTGTGCCATCGCTCGTGCGCCGACTACACCACCACTTTCAAACTCATCTGTATCGTGATAACCTGCCATTGTAGCAGCAGTAGCCGATCTAACAACAGCGCTAGGCACTTGTCTTGAATAGGCGTTGCCAGCAACAAATACCTGTTTACATATCTCTGTATTTGAATATGCATGCCTATACCAGTTTTTTTTGACGCTTCAGTATAAATAGATACCGACTACGGCCTGCGTTGTGAATAGTTAGTAGTAAAAAGTAATAAATTAAAACGACATGTCTGATGCTGAAGTTTGACAGCATGAACAACGAAATTGTAGTAGGCCTACGCAATAAACGGTTTTTCATCATTTGAGGGGTGGGGGTCAGCGAGAAAAAGTTTCGTGAGGATCGGAAATTGCGTGTAAACTTTAAGACGTTAAGTGCTCTTTTTCTCAAATACTGTATCAAGTCCAATTTATTTGCTCGCCGTCAGTTACGTTGCAACAACATAAACACTCAGTTTCTAATAGTAACACTTGTCTTATAGAGTTAAGCTTTTAACATAGGATTACGCTCTTTTAATGAGTGCATTATGACAGCATTTTAAATTTTTAAGTTCGGTAAATAATCATCCAAAATACTGAAAATCGAATTTGTCTTGCTGCAAGTGTTACCGGGAATCGGTATAACGTTTTAGTAATATACAAGGGTAGTTTGAGAAGTTCTCGGAATGCAATAGAAAAAAAGTATGCACATCACCGAAACTTCTTTTATTTTTCAATGTGGTCTCCTTGTAGATTAATGCATTTGGTCCAACGATGTTCCAGTGCCTTGATCTCATCTCGAAAATGAGTATCCTCCAGGCCTCCAAAATAGTTGTCAGCTCCGGTTATCAATTCTTAGTTTGAAGTGAATCTTCGTCCAGCAAGAAAAATTTTCAGTTTTGGGAAGAGATGGAAGTCTGACGGAGTTGTATCAGCTGAATAAGGCGGGCGTGGCAACAATTCACACCTTAGTTCGTGTAATTATGCCATGGCGACAGCACAGGTGTACAGGCGCGCATTGTCCTGATAGAAGATGGCTTTCTTCCGTGCTAAACGTGGCCTTTTTCGCGTATTATCTGTTGTTGCAATTTGTCCAGGAGGTTAGCATAGTATTTCTCCAGTAATTGTTTCCCAGTGGGGAGATAATCTACGGACATAATTTCCCTTGGCATCCCAGAACACTGTTGCCATGACCTTTCCCGCCGAATGAATTGTCTTTGTTTTCTTTTGTGGCGGAGAATCAGCATGTTTCCACTGCTTTCAGTGTTGTTTTGTCTCTAGGGTATAGTAGTGCACCCAAGTTTCACCTGTGGACTCAAACTGGTTCAAAAAATCTCGTTCATTTCTCCTAAAACGGGCCAAACATTGTTCCTCTATGTCTATTCTCACGTGTTTTTGATCCAGCGTCAAGAGTCGCGGCATCCATCGTGCAGATAATTTTTTCATTTCTAATTCTTCAGTTAAAATGTGATACAGCGTCCCAGATGACGTCTGGCAAGTGTGAGCAATTTCATGCACTTTCAATCGGCGATCCTCCATGACCATTTTGTGCACTTTTGCAATGATTTCTAGAGTAGTTGCATCTTAGCCGACCACTGCGCGCGGATCATCTAAGCTCTGCTGACCAAATTTAAATTCATTTGTCCACTTAGCAAAAATGGAATATGTGCAATCGGGAAATTGGCTTGAATGTCCTTTACTGTCATACCTTTCTTTACTAAGTACTTAATCACAGCTCGAATCTCGATTTATTTATTTTATTTTTTTTTTTTTTCCATCTTCGCAAATCATTACGCGGGAACAACAGAGCCCCATCACCCCCACAGCTCTCTTCCAAGAGCACTGACGTGGCGTGTGTTTACAGCAACAGTTCAATGAATATCAAGTGCTCTACTCGTTGCTCTACCGCTAACCTCTAGTAGTGAGTCTAAGAACTTTTCAAACCACCTCGTAGTTGCGTTCGTGAGGCTCCAGCAGTAAGCTCTTTTGAAAAGGGTTTCCGTAATTACGTTTGCAACTAAGAAGAAACGTGATGGCATAAAAACAAAAAGAACCGTTTGATTTCAGATTGAGGCACATAACTTCCTTTTAGGCATCCCAAAACTAGCAATGTAAAGTAGCACAGTATTTATTTAAGATTCTTCTAAGCGCCTGCATTATGCACACTTTCCCACTCTCAGTCGTACAAACAGTAAAGATGATGACAAATGATCTCTATTTTTACTTCTTCCCTTTTTGTTATAGTTTATACGTCTCCGTTTTTCTTTCTTCTTGCTTTTGGCGCAGTTCCGACCGAACTTCCAAATCTGCCAGAACTGTTTCACGTGTTTTGTATTAGCTACGCCAGTATTTTGTTCGCTTTAAGATATAAGTGATACTGAGAATAAAATTAATTCGCTGATTCACTTGTAAATGCTTTGGATAATCTGTATTTAAACTTATTAATTAAAATTATATAAAATATAACAAATAATTATTGAGCCTTTGCGAACTTTTTTTCATACTTATTGTTAACAGCAGCCTTTGCTTTGTGAAGTTACAATCCATGATCAAAACACTGCTATGGTATATCAGCATAAATGTTGCGAGTGGCACTTCATTTTATAACGACTAGAAAGTCGCAAATTGTTGATCATTGTGCTCTGTCTAAGGAATCTCTCTTCAGCAAATCAACACCAAACTTTGTATTTGCATGGATGCAAAATCCATTGCCTTTTACCGCAAAAAGTAGGCAACAGCTCATCTGTAAGGTTGTTCCTTGGCTACTAATAACTGTGAATCATAGAAAAGGCCCGTACCTGGTTTGCCGGCCGCGGTGGTATCGCGTTTCTAGGCGCGCAGTCCGCAACCGTGCGACTGCTACGGTCGCAGGTTCGAATCCTGCCTCGGATGTGTGTGACGTCCTTAAGTTAGTTAGGTTTAAGTAGTTCTAAGTTCTAGGTGACTGATGACCACAGCAGTTGAGTCCCATAGTGCTCAGAGCCATTTGAACCGTACCTGGTTTCCCCACCGCGATGAACTAGCCTACTTCTTGATATCAAAGTAACCAACGTATCAAACATTCTTTTTTTTCAGTAAAACACTTCGAACTCTATAACGAAAAGATATTTGAACGAATCCGTTTTGGTTTGTCGTGAATAAGACCACCATCCCCTGAAGACATAGCGCCATATTCTGTATCAGTTTAATACTATTACCAGTTATATATGTCGTTCACCAGCCATGGCCGGACAGACAGCGTCAACATTTAATAATACAAAATTGTAATAGTAAAATGGATGTTTTAAGACATATATTAAAGTTAAGAACTAGATTACAGTATACTTTAGAATATAAAATCAGTACTAGACGATAGTGTACTCAAGTGTCGTGGCGCTGGGTTGCAGCTCAGATACACAGTTCTACAGCGGAAAAAAATATCTTCGGTACTACGCAAAGTGGAGAATTCTGTAGCATGCGAGATACCTTTGTGGTTTTTTCATCAATATATGTTTTAGCACTTTTGTGCTGTCTTCAATGGGTTTATTGCTTATTTTTCTTTTGCCAAATTGTTGTTACACGTTAAACTTTAAAGAAATTTCTGGTAAAAAAATATTTACATTTGTAATTTGAGCGATCATTATCAAACTGTCTGCTAAAAACAAAACTACAAAGGTGTCTTGCGTAAAGCGGAGTTCTTCTCAGTTTTCTTAGCAAACACGGAAATTAGAAGAACTGCAATATTCGCCAGACGATACTGTGCAAAGGTTTTAATTTGCATAAAATTTTAGTTTTAAATTGCTCCATTGGCAGTAACTGTACGTCCTTAGGTAGAGCCACAAGATTACTGAACGGCACATAGATGTAAAGTTTTATACAGGGCGATTCAAAGAAACGTGACAAATTAACTTGGTACATCGTGCATACAAATGGGTCAGTGATCACATGAAACCCGGGGGTCGCAAAGTCCAATCATGGTTACTAAACGGCGTTATAGTAATTTAGTCACATGCTACAAACGGACGCCCACGACAAGAGATAGAGTTTCGTTCAGAGGCATCAAGATACGTCTGATATCGACGCTGCATTGAACGACGCACCCTCTCGAAAATGCCTGGTGTAACTCGAAGACGTCCTGCTGTCGCAGCATTTCTGCCCGCTAGGTCCTCCAGCGATTTACCAGGTGTTTATGCACAATACCCTTCAGACACCCCCACAGGAAAAAATCGATTGAGGACAGATCGGATGATCGTAGTGGGCCATCAGTCCAGCGGCCGGGGAAGGTTGCCTGCAGATGTGCCCTCGCTTCTCTCCTAAAATACGGGGGGGGGGGGGGGGGGGGGGGTCTGTGCTGCAGATAGCGAATAGACATTGGAGCATCATTCAGCATATCCGGCATAACCTCTCGCAGTAATACGAGATACGTGCGACCATCAAGTTGGTCAAGGAGAATATACGGCCCAACTAAACAGTCTCCGACGATGCCAGCCCAGACGTCTGTAACACCCTCTCGTAGTGTTAGCGGGTCACCTTCCCTACGTTACTACTGATCCTTGTTGCATTCCCGATGTGCCATGTGAGTTTGTAAAAGTTTTATTGAATCACCCAGTATAGGTATTATTAATACATTTTGGTTCCTCCTTTGGCGGTGGGTTCAGTTGGCTCATCGTCAGCATTAAATCACTTGCCTCTGCGTCATTTAGGTCGCTTACTGGTTTTTTAAACGTTAATAAGTGTTACTCTGTGTAATGCCAAAGTGGACTGTTGTTGTTGTTGTTGTGGTCTTCGGTCCTGAGACTGGTTTGATGCAGCTCTCCATGCTACTCTATCCTGTGCAAGCTTCTTCATCTCCCAGTAACTACTGCAACATACATCCTTCTGAATCTGCTTAGTGTGTTCATCTCTTGGTCTCCCTCTACGATTTTTACCCTCCACGCTGCCCTCCAATACAAAATTGGTGATCCCTTGATACCTCAGAACATGTCCTACCAACCGATCCCTTCTTCTAGTCAAGTTGTGACACAAACTCCTCTTCTCCCCAATTCTATTCACTACCTCATCATTATTTATGTGATCTACTCATCTAATCTTAAGCATTCTTCTGTAGCACCACATTTCGAAAGCTTCTATTCTCTTCTTGTCTAAACTATTTATCATCCACGGTTCTCTTCCATACATGGCTTCACTCCATACAAATACTTTCAGAAATGACTTCCTGATATTTAAATCTATACTCGATGTTAACAAATTTTTCTTTTTCAGAAACGCTTTCCTTGCCATTGCCAGTCTACATTTTATATCCTCTCTACTTCGACCATCATCAGTTATTTTGCTCCCCAAATAGCAAAAGTCCTTAACTACCTTAAGTGCCTTAACTACCTTAAGTGCCTCATTTCCCAATCTAATTCCCTCAGCACCACCCGACTTAATTCGGCTACATTCCACTATCCTCGTTTTGTTTTTGTTGATGTTCATCTTATATACTCCTTTCAAGACACTGCCCATTCCGTTCAACTGCTCTTCCAAATCCTTTGCTGTCTCTGTCAGAATTACAATGTCATCAGTGAACCTCAAAGTTTTTATTTCTTCTCCATGGATTTTAATACCTCTTCCGAATTTTCTTTTGTTTCCTTTACTGCTAGCTCAATATACAGATTGAACAACATCGGGGAGAGGCTACAACCTTGTCTCACTCCCTTCCCAACCACTGCTTCACTTTCATGTCCCTCGACTCTTATAACTGCCATCTGGTTTGTGTACAAATTGTAAATAGCCTTTCGCTCCCTGTATTTTACTTCTGCCACCTTCAGAATTTGAAAGAGAGTATTCCACTCAACATTGTCAAAAGCTTAAAAAAGTGGACTGATCAATACCAAAATGTTCAGACGAACTAACTAGAAACTGTATTTCTTAGATACAGACAATGGAAGATCTTTCAGTTGTGCAACAAACTAATTGGAAAATAAGTCTGGTACTGAAAACGGCTCATCGCCTAGTGAGGAACTTAACACTTGCGCTAGTGAAAAAGAATGTAACAAGAAAGTAGATTGAGTTCTATACAGATCTGAATCCATCACCAAAACGCACGTCATCAACAGACGCAGTTACACTACGTGATCAAAAGTTTCTCGACACCTGGCTGAAAATAACTTACAACTTCGTGATACCCTCCATCGGTAATGCTGGAATTCAGTATGGTGTTGACCCGCCCTTAGCCTTGATGACAGCTTCCACTCTGGCAGGCATATGTTGAATCAGGTGCTGGGAGGTTTCTTGGGGAATGGCAGCCCATTCTTAACGGAGTGCTAGACTGGAGAGAGGTGTCGACGTCGGTCGGTGAGGCCTGGCGCGAAGTCGGCGTTCCGAAACATCCCATAGGTATTCTATTACAGGATTCAGGTCAGGGCTCTGTGCAGGCCAGTCCATTACAGGGATGTTACTGTCGTGTAACCACTTCGCCAAAGGCCGTGCATTATGAACAGGTGCTCGATTGTGTTGAAAGATGCAATCGCCATCCCCGAATTGCTCTTCAACAGTGGAAAGCAAGAAGGTGCTTAAAACATCAATATAGGCCTGTGCTCTGATAGTTCCAAGTAAAACAACAAGGGGTGCAAGCCCCCTCTATGGAAAACACGACCTATAACACCACCACCTCCGAATATTACTGTTGGCATTACACACGCTGACAGAGGACGTTCACCGGCCATTCGCCTTACCCACACCCTGCCATCGGATCGCCACTTTGTGTACCGTGATTCGTCACCCCACACAACATTTTTCCACCGTTCAATCGTCCAATGTTTACGCACCTTACACAAGCGTCGTTTAGCGTTTACCGGCGTTATGTGTGGCTTATGAGCAGCCGCTCGACCATGAAATCCAAGTTTTCTCATCTCCTGCCTAACTGTCATAATACTGGCAGTTTGAATTCCTGTGAGTTGGTCTGAACAGATGTCTGCCTATTACACATTAACCGAGCGAGGTGGCGCAGTGGTTAGCACGCATTAGGGAGGACGACGGTTCAATCCCGCGTCGGGCCATCCTGATTTAGGTTTTCCGTGATTTCCCTAGATCGCTCCAGGCAAATGCCGGCATGGTTCCTTTTAAAGGGCACGGCCGACTTCCTTCCCCATACTTCCCTAATCCGATGAGACCGATGACCTCGCTGTTTAGTCTGTTCCCCCCCAAACAACCCCAACCCATTACATATTACTACCTCTTCGACTGGCGGCGGTCTTTGTCAGTCAACAGACGAAATCGGCCTATACGCTTTTGTGCTGTACGTGTCCCTTCACGATTCCACTTCACTATCACGTCGGAAACAGAGGACCTAGGGATGTTTAGGAGTGTGGAAATCTCGCGTGCAGACGCATGACACAAGTAACACCCAATCACCGGCCACGTTAGAAGTCCGCGAGTTCCGCGGAGCGCCCAATTCTGCTCTCACGATGTCTAATGACTATTGAGATCGCTGATATGGAGCACCTGGCAGTGGGTGGCAGCACAATGTACCTAATATGAAAAACAGTCCGGATACTTTAAATCACGTATCATATGGATTAGCCATGTATGGAAGTGAAACATGAACGATTACTAGTTTGGACAAGAAGAGAATAGAAGCTTTCGAAATGTGGTGCTACAGAAGAATACTGAAGATAAGGTGGATAAATCACGTAACTAATGAGGAGGTATTGAATAGGATTGGGGAGAAGAGAAGTTTGTGGCACAACTTGACTAGAAGAAGGGATCGATTGGTAGGACATGTTTTGAGGCATCAAGGGATCACAAATTTAGCGTTGGAGGGCAGCGTGGAGGGTAAAAATCGTAGAGGGAGACCGAGAGATGAGTACACTAAGCAGATTCAAAAGGATGTAGGTTGCAGTAGGTACTGGGAGATGAAGCAGCTTGCACAGGATAGAGTAGCATGGAGAGCTGCATCAAACCAGTCTCAGGACTGAAGACAACAACAACAACAAGGTACGATCTACTTGAAATACTGAAAAAAATTATAACCCTGTGCATGATTCCGTACAGAAAAGGAAAAATGTTATAATGTGTGTAAAGGTACAGTTAAAAATCTATAAACCAGGAAAAAAGAATATCAAAGGGAACAACACATTGATATTGGAAGATCGAAATCATGGTCCATGTCTACTAAAAATATTAGTGACATTTTGCTTACGTGAATGATTTCTTTCGGTTTTGAAATGTAACATATAAAGACTACTGGCTTGTTATTCATGTATGCAGAGGAGATGATCATGAAAATGATAAACGGAGATAATGGAAGTAGATGCCTTCAGAATGCAAGTGTATTGAGGTAGCAGGTCAGAGAGCTGAACATGAAATGTTATGCAACGTTACACGTGTGTCAACTTTATCGTGTCAATGACTATACTGTCTATATTTTCCAGTTGTCAAGTGTGCGCGTGTTGTGTTCATGAGCGCTCAACTACGTCGTTATCGGCGCACGTTTTCAAGATTAACATGGAAGTCAATGTAGTCTTGTTAATAGAAGAGTACAATTTCAGAACCAAAGGGTCACCACTGGGAAGCTGTTTTATGGCTTTGTTAACCTATGTCTTGGCTGTCTATACTGTTTTTATTGCGAGTGCTGTGTTGATGAACTTCATATATCTTTCTGTAGGTCTCATTTATCTTTATGTCATTGTTACCTTTTCCAGTGAAAGCACAATTTTGCAGCCTGTAAAATGACCCCACAATAGCAGCCATAGCTGAAGGTTTGGAAGATACATGTTTATTGTTTTGTTGCCAGATTAACTTAATATCAGTGAAAAAGCTCAGACGTTTAATGGCTGCTGTGTCACCCAGTACACCAGTATCACTGAGGCTGGACGCTGTCCTCTGCGTTTTGTCTTCATTAATATTCGTCTTGTTCACGATAACCAAACTTTGGTTTTTTGAATAGGACTTCTGTTTGTTGAGCAGTCTGAACGATGTCTTCTTTAGAAAACAAGGCTGTTCACCTGAGCCTGCTCCTTTCACGGATAAAATCTGTCCCCTATTATTTATGTAGGATTAGAGAGTGCGTAGAACAGCGCGTCCAGTACCACATGATTTTTAGTTGCCGAGCTGGGCATACAATCGAATGCCTTACTAAGGTCATGCAGTGCCAGTGCTATAGACTCTCTCAAAACCCCTAACTTGTATTTGTAAACAAGTCAAGGAATGCTGTTGTCATGACCTGCCCTGTCCGAAAGCCGAGCTGCGTATCGTAAGAGATTATTTCCTACAGAATAACTTGGTAACTGGTCTTTCATTGAGTTCACCACATTAGCTAGCATTATAGATATGGGCCTATAGATTGACTCATCTTGAATACCTTTTTATGAATTGATACTGCGTGTGCTAATTTTTGGAAATCTCTAAATTCCTCAGCATAGACGCATTTATTTATTACGGCTGTCGGTGGTTGAGCAATTATGTTTTTAACATAGTACAGGACATACATAAATATCAGGGTTTCCTAAGTGATTATAATTTTTTACCGTTTTTATTATGTCTTTTAGATAAGCGCCGCCGGCCGGTGTGGCTGTGCGGTTCTAGGCGCTTCAGTCTGGAACCGCGTGACCGCTACGGTCGCAGGTTCGAATCCTGCCTCGGGCATGGATGTGTGTGATGTCCTAAGGTTAGTTAGGCTTAAGTAGTTCTAAGTTCTAGGGGACTGATGATCACAGATGTTAAGTCCCATAGTACTGAGAGCCCAAATAAGTGCCTTCCACATTACCATGCTGCATTTATTTCCAAATTTCACAGCAACTGCAGGATTTGTTCCAAAGACAGAAACTTGACCTGTTCAAATAACTTATGGGTTTTCTGCTGGGTGACGTCGTCGACCACCGCCGATATTTCGACAAGAGCACACGCTGCCATTCTCAAGGCACAAAAACAAGGAGGAAGAAATGTGCAAGGAAATTTAGTACCTCTGGGCACAGAGGAGAAACAAGGAAGATACCACACACAGAACAAGTAACCGCAGGGTCAACACACATAAAAGATAACCAACATCAGAAATATCGATAGCGACTATTAATCAACGGGTGAGGTAGCACTAATTCTGTCCCTCTGTTTTTTTATGAGAGACAGAGCCCGATTCCAAGTAGCATTTAAACAAAAGCCACCATCTCTGTTCATAAGGTTGCTTGATATTTTGATTTCAACAGCTACCTTAATAACACTAACCCAGTAGCTGGACGTGCAAGCTAGTATCTCCGTGTTGTTGTATTTCATAGGATGACCGATGTCAAGGCAATGTTCTGCAACAGCGGATTTGCTCGGCTGTTGTAAGCGTGTGTGACGCTTATGTTCAGTACACCGGTCTTCCACAGTCCTGATTGTCTGACCAATATATGACATGCCATAACTGCAAGGAATACGATAGACACCAACCTTACGCAAACCAAGATCATCTTTTACGGTCGCCAACAGGACCTTAATCTTAGGTGGTCGAAAAGCATATTTCCGCAAAATACAGCCAATCCTGTTGTAAATGCTTCGTGCGTAAGGCAAAAAGGCCGTAGACTTCGGTGCCACGTCGTTGGTATCGTCACTCACCCGTTACACAGAAGGCTGATAGCGCAAAGCACGTTTGATCTGCCTCTCACTATAACCACTCTGACGAAAGGTGACTTCGAGATGTGACAGCTTGGCTGACAAACTTACAGGGTGTGAGATAACATGGGCCCTGTGAACCAAGGTACTACTCCTTCACGCTGAGCTGGATGGTGACAACTATCTGCTCGCAGATACAAGTCAGTGTGAGTAGGCTTCCAATATACAGAATGTCCCAACGTACCATCAGTCTTCCTTCTCACCAATACATCAAGGAAAGGAAGGCATCCATTCTTTTCCACCTCCATAGTGAACTGAATACAGTATTCGGGTGGACTGCATTCAGGTGTTCCAAAAACCGGTTTAAATTCTCACTAACAGGAGGCCAGACAGCAAAAGTATACTTCTGATGTTGGTTATCTTTGGTTGTGTGCTGACCCTGCGGTTACTTGTTCTGTGTGTGGTATCTTCCTTTTTTCTCCTCTGTGAACCGAAGTATTAAATTCCCTTGCACATTGCTTCCTCCTTGCAGTTGTGCCTTGAGGATGGCAGGGTGTGCTCCTGTCGAAATATCGGCAGTGGTCGACGTCCTCACCCGGCAGCAAACCCGTAAGTTATTTGAACATTCAATTCGCCGAGAAAAGTTAAGGTCTCACTTGACATGTCGTTTTTCCACTATATGTATAAAATGCAGGGCTACTACAAATGATTGATTCATTTTCAAATTTCAGTATTTTCCAAACTGACGAAGTTTACATTTTGCACTCTACAAATGTTCTGTACGTGCTCCTGTGGTCGCACGACACACACACACACACACACACACACACACACACACACATTCAAGCGGTGGTCGAGTTCGTTCCACACATCATACAACGACATCCTAGCAATGGTCATCAACACAGCATTGATGCGACCTCTGAGCTGTTCCTGTGTTTTTCACAGTGGGGGTACTTAAACACGGTCCTTAGTATACTCCAAGCCAAAAATCGCAAGGTGTGGAGTCAGGTGAATCGGGGGCGCCAAGGGAACAGAACCATACCATATTTAGCAGTACGACCAATTTAACGACGCAGAAGTTCATCGTTTAGGTGGCGACGAAAATCGATGCTCAAAAGAGAGGGAGCCCCGTGTTGTTGGAAGATGAAATTCTCAGAATCAGCAGTAAGTTCTGGAATCGAGCACAACTGCAACACAATCAAGATAAGAGGTACCCATTAACAGTATTCTCACAGAAGGAAAACGTCTCATACCGCTTCGTCTGTAACACTGCACAGAAAACATTACCTTCGTCGAATCTAGTTCACGTGCCTCAATTTCATGAGGATTTTCAGTGCCTCACACTCTCACACTGTGGCGGTTAACCTTTACAGATAAATGGAGGGTCCATCTGCCGCTGTATATCAGCAGGTGGCGGGGCGGTACCTAAATTCTTTTCTTGCTTTGTAGCGATTTTGTCAAGGCACTGCACTCTTAACGGCGACTAGTGGCACAATGCAAGCTTGGTGAACTTACGGTCCTTTTTAGGCTTCAGTAATACACTACAGGTCATTAAAATTGCTACACCAAGATGATAAGCAGGTATTCATTGGACAAATATAATATACTATAACTGACATGTGATTACATTTTCATGCAATTTTGGTGCATAGATCCTGGGAAATGAGTACCCAGAACAACCACCTCTGGCCGTAATAGCGCCCGTGATATGCCTGAGCTTTGAGTCAAGCAGAGCTTGGATGGCGTGTGCAGGTACAGCTGCCCATGCAGCTTCAACACGATACCACAGAGTAGTGACTGGCGTATTGTGACGAGCCAGTTGCTCGGCCACCATTGACCAGACGTTTTCAGTTGGTGAGAGATCTGGAGAATGTGCTGGCCGGGGCAGCAGTCGAACATTGTCTGTATCCAGAAAGGCCCATACAGGACCTGCTACATGCGGTCGTGCATTATCCTGCTGAAATGTAGGGTTTCGCAGGGATCGAATGAAGGGTACAGCCACGGGTCGTAACACATCAGAAATGTAACTTCCACTGTTCAAAGTGCCGTCAATGTGAACAAGAAGTGACCGAGACGTGTAACCAATGTCACCCCACACCATCACGCCGGGTGATACGCCAGTATGGCTACGACGAATACACGCTTCCAATGTGCGTTCACCGCGATGTCGCCGAACACAGATGCGACCCTCATGATGCTGTAAACAACCTGGATTCATCCGAAAAAATGACGTTTTGCCATTTGTGCACCCAGGTTCGTCGTTGAGTACACCATCACAGGCGCTTCTGCCTGTGATGCAGCGTCAAGGGTACCTGCAGCCATGGTATCCGAGCTGATAGTCCATGCTGCTGCAAACGTCGAAACTGTTCGTGCAGATTGTTGTTGTCTTGCAAACGTCCCCATCAGTTGACTCGGGAATGGAGACGTGGCTGCACGATCCGTTACAGCCATGCGAATAAGATGCCTGTCATCTCGACTGCTAGTGATAAGAGGCCGTTGGGATCGTGCACGGCGTTCCGTATTACCCTCCTGAGCACACTGATTCCATATTCTCCTAACAGTCATTGGATCTCGATCAACGCGAGCAGCAATGTCGCGATACGATAAAGGTCGGATTGTAGCCTATCGCGATTACGGTTTATCAAAGTCGGAAACGTGATGGTACGCATTTTCCCTCCTTACACGAGGCATCACAAGAACGTTTCACCAGACAATGCCGGTCAACTGCTGTTTGTGTACGATAAATCGGTTGGAAACTTTCCTCATGTCAGCACGTTGTAGGTGTAGCCACCGGCACCATGTGTGAATGCTCTGAAAAGCTAATCATTTGCATATCTCAGCATCTTCTTCCTGTCCGTTAAATTTCGCGACTGTAGCACGTCATCTTCGTGGTGTAGCAATTTTAATGGCCAGTAGTGTATTTGTATGTGTAATACTCTAGAAAATATAAAACCTCTGAAACGAATGAATCATTTATAGCAGCCTTGCATTCATTAAATTCGTCTGAACTGAGAGGTGGGCTTTTTTGTCTGTGTTTATAAACCAAATCCTACTCTGCCTTGCAAGAAAAGTCGTCTTCTTCAGTAAATTTGACATTGCTTTTCTTCTTCTTTCTATTTCCTTCCTAGAGATCCTTTTGGTCTGTAAATAATTGCAGGCTCTGTTTCCGGTATATCTCATTCTTTTGCTGTCGCCAGTACCGATTATGACTTCTGTTTCTAGTACTGATGTTTTCTAACATTCTCATAGTATGCTTCAAAGTATATTGTTCATCAGCTTTTCCATTTTGTAGCACAGTCTTGTAAGACTATTTGCTTTTGTATTGCCTGCCTCTGGACTTAATAATGATCTAAATTCTACGCGGAAGAGATTCCACTAGTTTCTTCAGGTATGCCATCTTCACCTGAAGCCACTCATTTTCGATAAATCCCACAGAGCTACCAAATTGTGGGAGCGTTGTTTTCTATGTTTCAACCACTGTTCCAAATAGTGCTAGACACTTACCATGGGTATAAGATCGCCAGATTTAGCAGGCCAGTTGAATTGCAGCGGGATGCTTGAGCGTTCGTCAAGCTAGCGGCTCCTGTCACCTATAGCGGAGAGGAGTGTGTCTACAGCAGGGGTGCCTAACCGCGAATCGCATCCGACAAAAAGCAAGTTATCTATGCGGCCAAAGAATGAGCATCTATTGCAGGATTGTTAAAAAAGAGAAAAAAATTATATGCAGTTATGATAAACTCCCACCATCCGTCCCGTTCTTAATATTGTCGCCCGTGCTAGACTTGAACCCCCAGTCTATCGTTCTCATAACCAATCGATTCGTCAAACGCGCTGTAACTTTACGGATACTTTAGTTGCAACTGCGAAACTAGAGAATTAGGGGCATAACTTAAGGGAGGGATGAAATATGCAGCCATACTTTTCAATTTCAAGCAAGAGTTTGAAAATGATTTCATGATTTTCGAAAAAATAGTCAAACATTTTGTATGTATGCGACACTTTTACGAGCAGTATAAATATGTTGCCAGAATATTTTCAGATGTAATCCATAAGCTGCAGTCTGACGATCCAACTAAAAGAAAAATTTCATCATGTACAAGGTGTACAACTTCGCTTCCGCCGTTTTTTCCCCAACATTTGAGGCTTTGATGAAACAAATTGGTAACACATGTATCATTCAAAATGTTTTCCATTGCTGGTCACTACTTCCTCCCATATTCCGGGCAGTGTAAGAATCCCGCGTCGAATAAATTGTTCACCTTTTGAAGCGATCCAATTTGTGACTTTTTTATGAGATCGGAAGTGTTGGTCAGCCAGGCCATGTGTCATTGATCTAAACAGGTGATAGTCAGAGGGAGCAACGTCTTTTGCAACGTGGGGTCGAGCGTTGCCGTGCTGCAATATCACTTTATCGTGCCTCTCGCTGTATTGTGGCCGTTTGTCTTTTAATGCTCTGCTCAAACGCATTAATTGCGTTCGATATCGATCACTTGTGATTCTTTCACTTAGTTTTAACACCTCATAGTACCCGACGCCGAGCTGGTCCCACTAAATCCAGAGCATGATCTTGGAGCCGTGAATTTTAGGTTAGGCCGTCGACGTGGAAGCATGGCCGAGACATCCCCTCGATTTTTTGCGTTTAGGATTATCGTAATGAATCCATTTTTCGTCCCGGTCACAATGGGATGCAGAAATCCCTTCCGCTTTTGCCTCTGAAGCAACTGTTCACAAACGCCGTCCAACGTCTCTTGGTTTCAGCTCAAACGGGCCCCAAGCTCCTTCTTTCTGAATCATGCCCATGGCCTTGAGGGCTTTTGAAATGGCTTGCTGTGTCACTCTCACTAATCGAGCCAACTCTTCTTGAGTTTGACGCTAATCTTCACTCAGCAATGTCTCCAATTCTGCATCCTGGAAAACATTCTCTCTTCCACCACTATGCCGGTCTACGACGTTAAAATCGCCGTTCTTGAAGAGTTGAAACCACTCACGACACTTTCTTTCACTAATAGCGTCCATACCATACACAGTTGATAGCATTCGATGAGACTCAGTCGCTGTTTTCTTCATACTAAAACAAAACATTAACACCTCCCGCAAATGACGAGAATTATGTTCGTAAACTGACATTTTCAGTCAAGAACAACTTTATGATGCAGACACACATCGACTAATGTTTGAATGAGATTATGTTGACCGAGGTCCAAACTAAGTGCCTGAAGTCTGCGATTTGTTTCTTTCGACCGCTACTTACCGCTGTCGCCACCTATCGGCGAACGGCGGAAGAAAAGTTGTACACCTTGAATATTTTTGAACTTTCACAAATATCCCTTGCTGTAGTCACGCGTTATATACATATGGGTGCAGAAAAATGTAGACACTCTTTGATAGTCAATATTAATGGGGCGAAATGACATACTGTAACAATTCTTGCCCGGAGGGAAGGTTATTTTGTATGTTCAAACTGGGCCTTATTAGCAGCCAAACAAAATGAACGCCGCTGAACTGTTGATCGAACTGCGCCTGTTACCATTGCCGAAGTTATAACTGCACAGGACGTCTCGATGGTTCCTCGAAGCTGTTCAGTGTAGCTAGTTTCTGTAGATAAACTTCATTTTTCAAGGTCCCTCATAGGTAAAAGCCAAGAGGTGTACGGTCTGGAGATAGTGGTGGGTACTCACAGAATATTTTCGACCTATCCGTCGTCCAGGTAGATTTTCCAAGTATTCTCTGACATCCCTGTGGTAGTGGACCCGAGCACCATCTTGTAGGTAAAATCTTTCATTTCCAAACACGTCTCGGATGGCAGGTAAGATCGATGTTTGCAGCTTAAGATGCAGCTAACCTGTTACGATACGTTAACAGAAGAATGGACCAAACAGACCGCGCGATGACAGACCACACCACATATTAACATCCGGTAGATGAGCATGTTTGTCCACTCGAACGGAATTTTTCAGAAGCCCAGTAGTTGTGGCGGTTTACAGTACCGTTCGAACTGGACCTCGTCAGATGAGATAATAGTCCCTGCAAACAGTTCATCCTCACAAACAATGCCTTCAGACCACTGGCAGTACTCCATCCTTCGATCTGGGTCGTCCTCGTTCATAGTGCGCAGCCTTCGGAATTGGTCGTACGCTTGATCGTTTTAGCCCGCTTTCACATACACCCTGCTTCACATATTTTTGAGGCAACCTAGAAAAATGTTGCAACACAGTAGCTCTGGACCTATCCTTGTGCACATCCTGAACAGTACCATCGGCTTCAAATTTATCCCGAATACTATAAATTGTTGTAGTGTTGGTGGCTGAGTTCCGTACACATTGCGCCATTGCCGTTGTTCAGAATGGTTCAAATGGCTCTAAGCACTATGGGATTTAACATCTGAGGTCATCAGTCCCCCATCAGACTTAGAACTACTTAAACCTAACTAGCCTAAGGACATCACACACATCCATGCCCGAGGCAGGATTCGAACCTGACGCCGTAGCAGCCGTGTGGTACCGGACTAAAGCCCCTAGAACCGCCATTGCCGTTGTACCTCAATCATGTTTTCGTACTTCCAGTACCACTTCATTCCAGCCTTCGATGCCCAAATGACCATTACGGCCTCACGCTGGTCAAACGACAATCTTTCTTCAGTCATTGCTGTACTGTCATCTGCGCAAAACTGCAACGATGTCATTTTGTTCCAAATATATTTAACTATGAAAGATTGGCTAAATTTTTCTGGATCCCTCTACATGTCATCTTCATTTGGAAGCTTGCAATATTCGCGCGCAAACTAAGTTGACAGCGTGGTAGCTGATGGGAGCGACTGTAATTGGGAAATGTTTTCACCGTAGCTCCCATCAGCTACTCTATCGAGTGTCACTCAGTTTGCGGGTATAGTACGTTTGTGAACACAAAGAGTAAAAATAGAACCAGAATCGCAGATGAAAACCTTGAGAACATCATGAGAATTGCAAACAACTCGATCGAACCTGATGTTGCTACATCAGTTTCCCAAATTCAAAGTCGAATGTCGCATTAATCCTTGACTTGTAATTACTTATATATAAAATTATTAATGAAATCTCATATACAAAATGTTAAACTAATTGCGGTGTGTGTTATTTAGAACAAAGAATCACAAGTTATTAGATTCTAAGTACTTAAATGTGTTAACTATACACTTTGTTATTGTTAAGTGCGGCCCAAAAATACTCGTATTTTTCCAATGCGGCCAAGGTAAGTTAAAATCTTGGGCACACCTGGTTTACAGCGCATCATGAAGAAATAGAAGAAAGAACTACAGTTTCGTCGCCGAGAATATTGAAATAAACGTCCTAGTTGGTGTTCACGGTAACCTGGATGAATGGGACCACGTTATGGTGCTAAAACCACACGCAATACATCACATTTCCGTCCTGAACTGCACCCTCTACACACTCCAGGTTAAAAGCCTCGTCGAGCCGACGGTGTGGGGAAATACCTTTACAGTAGCTCCTATCAGCCATTGGGCCGATTGTCAACATAGTCGGTCGGCCGGAGTTGCGGTGCGGTTCGAAGCACTACAGGCTGGAACCGAGCGACCGCCACGGTCGCAGGTTCGAATCCTGCCTCGGGCATGGATGTGTATGCTGTCCTTAGGTTAGTTAGGTTTAATTAGTTCTAAGTTCTAGGCGACTTATGACCTCAGAAGTTAAGTCGCCTATTGCTCAGAGCCCTTTTATTTTTTTATTTTTATTTTTTTTTTCAAACCGTCTGCACAGACAGTACTAGTTCTGCACTACCTACAGCGATCCGAAGCGAACAGTGTACTCTTTGAAGTGGCGACTAATATTTTTGTTCGGTGAGCTTATAATTACAAATATTGTACGTATTTCGATTATTCACCGAATCTCTGCGCATGTCAGAGTGAATGTTAAATCCTCCTGCTGTATAATGATTGGGCCTTTGAACTGCAATACGTAAAAGTTTAACAAACCCATATTCTTTCCGATTCTACACACTTGGATCTCTTCTTCTTCTGCGGCGTACAGTTTGCCTAACTACGTACAGTGGTTCATCGTCTCAGACCATTTGCCATACATGATTCTTACTGAACTTGTACAGTCCTTGCGTAAAACGACTTGGCAGCTTTCTAGAGCTGATTGGAAGCTCTACTCTTTATTCGCGACTTTTGACAAAACAGTTCCACAGGAGTGGAGCCCAGGTACAGAAACTTACGTGTCACCCTCTCCGCCGATGATTGTTACACGACCGCAAGTCATGCGTCCTACAACGAAACTCCGTCTTCTGACGGACAAAGAAATGCCAAGGCGCAATTTTCGCTCGAAGACGTGCTTTCCTTGTCTTTGAACGCCACTTCAGGGCGGAGAACTGTGTCCGATATAAACACGTACGAAGAAAGAGCTGTCGAATTATCAGAGATATTAAAAAACTCTTGGATGCTGCTAGAAAAAATCTCGAAAAGTTCTTGACCAGTGTACTTCAGATTTTTACGCGGTGCTCTAGTAAACATTCACACGGACTTAGGCTTTATATATTTTAGTATATAGACATATGTTACTATTTAAAATGGAATTGTTATTACCAAAAATTATATATGTGCATGACTGATCGACCTCAAATTTTTACACGATATGCTAATAAACGTCTGGACGTGCGTTGGCTACATATTACTTTAATATATATATATATATATATATATATATATATATATATATATATATATATATAAAGAGGAAACGCTGTTAGCAAAAAACTCAAAAATTTCCTTACCAATGTTCTTCAGATTTTTATACAATACTCTAAGAAACATTCAGACACTCGTAGGCTATATATTGCAATATGTGATATACAGGGTGATTCAAAAATGCATGTAAATATTTTAAGGGTGTATTTGTGAGGTAAATATAAGACAAAAATGTTCTATACAATTTTTGCTGTACTTGGCTTATTACAGAGTTATGAACAAAACATAATACATTCAATACAACGTAAAGTATTTACTTCCCAGCGTTCACAGTTTAATTCAGTGCATTTGGACTAAAAACGCAAACTGGTAAATAAACGTGACGTAACAAACTGAAACAATTCCTCGCGAATACTGTATTACTTTAGTTCCTGTTGATTGAACTAAATCAATGCAAAATAACTAAGGAAAATACGTGAAGAATTTACAGACTGTACTGTACTGTATTTGCACAAATCTTAATGCAATGCATGTTCAAAATGCTGTCCCTGAACTTGCAGACAGACCCGTGCTCGTCGCCGCAATGATCTCTGCACATTACACAGTCCGTTCAACTCTCCACGAATAATTTCACAACCACCTTCAATTCTTTGTTGTAGCACTTCTCTGTTCGGTACTGCAGAAGAATACACCAATGTCTTTAGTCGGCCCCATAAATAAAAGTCTAAAGGGTTCAGGTCAGGTGATCTGGCTGGCCAAGCAATTGGTCCTCCGCGACCTATCCATCGATGTGGATACGCATCATTGAGGTACGCCCTTACGTTGCGGCTGTAATGGGCAGGAGCACCATCGTGCATAAACCACAAGGTGACTCGTGTTGCAAGAGGGACATCCTGTAACAATCCAGGCAATTCCCCCTCCAAAAATTCGCGGTAAGCGTGCCCAGTCAGCCTTGGAGGGAGAACACGAGGTCCGAGTAAGTCATTCCCCACAATACCACACCAAATGTTTATGGAGAATTGATGTTGATATCCACGCACAATTCTCGCGCCAGGATTGTCGACAGCCCACTGGTGCATATTATGCGAATTGATTACACCCGCACGAGTAAACATGGCCTCATCTGTGAATAATATCCGCCGAATGAACATTGGATCATTCAAATGACGCTCTTGTAACCACTGGCAGAATTGCTGACGGCGAGGATAGTCTGCAGGTGTCAATTCGTGCACTTTGTGCAGGTGAAATGGATGCAACTGTTGTCTCCGAAGCAGCCGCCATACAGTAGATTGTGGAAGTCGTACAGCTGCACTAATTTGTCTCGTACTGATGGCTGGATCTTGGTCTACCAGGTCCAAAACATGTTCCTCGACGTTCACTGCATGCTCAAGTGGTCGACCTGAATGTGGCCCAGGACAAATGCCATACTCACGCATACGTCTGTCCACAGATACAAACGTCTGATGACTTGGTAACCGTCGTCTTGGAAACAGCTCACTGTACCTTCGTCTTGCTGCAAGTGCGTTTCCATCTGCTGCACCATACACAAGTTGCATATCAGCATACTCACTGTTTGAGTACATCATGTGCACGAAACCTGTAGCCTTCCGACGATGAATGAACGACAGGAAGTACGTTTCCGTTACCAACAACATCAGCGCCATCTTCTGTACAGTAGGAGTAAACAGCAATTGCAAACACAAACAAACACTATTCATGCAGTTTCGAATCAACTGTTGGGAGATACGTATGTGCATTACGTACCAGAATATGGCATCCTGCTGCTTGCACTGACGTCGTTTTCCCCCCAGGGGGCTCGCGGTCCTTTCGTGAGTACGTGCGTGGCGAGCACGGGGCCCCGAGCTATTGCAGCCTTCCTTCTTTTTCCGGGCTGCATTTCCTTTCCCTTCCCCTCCTTTCCTGTCCTTCATCCTTCCCTCCGACCTCTCCTCTCCCTCTCTTGGTGTCCCTACTTATGGTGTCCCTCCTTATGTTGGCCCTGCTATTCTCCTGGTTCTGTTGACCTTGCAATTCGGCCTTGTTCTGTAATTCCTTCATCCTTTTGGTATTCTCTGGTCCCCTCTGGGGTTTGACCTCCATCACTAAATTTTCTTCCGTAGTGTGAGCCATTTGGGGAAGAGCACCTTACCTAGTGTCTCCGGCGTGTGCCATCATCATTGATTCCATCGTTTCCTTTACGTCGTTGTTTGACGCTAGGGTCCATAGCCAGCACGGTAGCCAGCCCGTGTGGTGGGGTCGCTATGTACCCTTTTGGTTGAGCCCCCTGAAAACACAGGGATCACACGTCTGATACCTGAGCTGTGACCTCCTCATGTAAGCCTAGGAGTGGTTGCTTGTCGTCCTGGAGCATCGGAACTCCCAGCAATGGCCGCCGTGCCAGACGGCCCTTGCTGTGGCTGGGTGGCGCCCATGAGGAGAGCCCCTGATCGGAGTGGGTGGTATCAGGGCGGACACTATGCTCATGAAACGCATAAGAGTCCACAACTCTGGCCGTTCTCCGGCCGTCTCTTTGACTGGAAAAGATTCTTCACGTGCTGCTTCCTCTGCCCCTTCCGCCTTCCCTTCCGTGGCTACCCCCTGGGAGGAGGGCCAGGTTCGTCGGCTGGGGGCGAAACCTTTCCCTCGCTATCTGGTTTGCGCCAGAACTGATGGGGATACTTTTACTCATACGAAACCTATGTTTTTTGTTGAACACATCGAAGACAAGTTTGGCGAGGTGGACTCTATCAGCAAGATGCGGTCTGGGTCGCTGTTGATTAAAACTGCTTCAGCTACCCAGTCTGCAGCTCTCCGTGCCTGTACCCATCTTGGTACGATTCCTGTGTCAATTACCCCACACCAGTCCTTGAACATGGTGCAAGGTGTAATTTTCCATAGAGACCTCCTCCTTCAATCTGATGAGGAACTTCGGGACAATCTAAGCCGGCGGGGGGTTCACTTTGTTCGGCGGGTTCAGAGGGGTCCGAAGGACAACCGCGTTGACACTGGTGCCTTTATCTTGGCCTTTGAAGGGGACACCCTCCCTGAGAAGGTCAAGATTATGGTCTATCGGTGTGACATGAAGCCATACATCCCACCACCTATGCGATGTTTCAAGTGTTTGCGTTTTGGCCACATGTCTTCGTGCTGTTCGCAGGCCCCCCTCTGTGGTGACTGTGGACATCCGTTCCATGAGGGAAGTTCCTGTGTTCCCCCTCCTGTGTGCGTAAATTGTCGTGGGAATCATTCTTCACGGTCACTGGATTGCCCAGTGTATCAGAAAGAGAAAAAGATACAGGAGTATAAGACTCTTGATCGTCTCACCTATACCGAGGCCCGTAAAAAGTATACACGCCTTCATCCAGTGACCCTGACAACTAGTTATGCTTCAGTAGTATCTTCACCCCCTCCTCCTCATTCCTTACCCCAGTCCCGCACCCCTTTCCTCCCCCCTCCCCCTGCGGTTCCCACACCATCCCCTCCGGGCACCGCTTCCTCTCCCCGGCTGGAGAAGTGTCCTGCTTCTTCGGCGTCTGCCGGTCATGGGCGCCCCTCGCGGGATCCCCCTTCCCGGCACCTTCCAGGCCAAAGGTCTGCTGCCACGCGGCCACCACGAGAACCACGGTCTGCGGGCCCCCAGATCGCCCGCTCTCTTTCTGTTCCCGATCTTGCTGTGGCTGGCTCCATTTTGTTGCACAGCCCTCCACGATCCCAAACAGAAAGAAAGAAGAAGCACAAGTCCCGGGACAAGGAGTCTCTGGTGTCGCCAGAGGTCTCGTCCCCATCTTCACAACCTGTCTCTGACCTGTTATTCATGGATGTCGCCCCCTCCTTGTCGGTGACGGGTGGTGACCCACCGGCATGACTGACATTAGCCTGTTCACCCCCCAATTGACTCATCGTTCTTTGGCTATCCAATGGAACTGTAATGGCTATTACCGTCACCTACCGGAGTTGCAATCCCTTCTTTCGTTTTACTCTGCGGCTTGTGTGGTTCTACAAGAAACTCATTTTACTGGTGGTCACTCACCAACCCTCCGTGGCTTCCGTGCTTTCTGTCGAAATCGGGTCGGCCCCCTACGGGCGTCTGGCGGAGTTTGCACGTTGGTCCGAACGGACATTGCCAGCACGTGGATTCCTCTCCAAACTACATTGGAAGCAGTTGCTGTTAGGATCCACCTGGACTCTGGGGTCACAATTTGCAATCTGTATCTCCCTCCTGACAGAACTCCTACACCTGCCTCCTTAAGTGCCCTCCTTCAGCAACTTCCTCCTCCCTTCCTTATACTTGGCGATTTTAATGCACATCATCCCTTGTGGGGCAGTGCATTTCCATCTAGTCGGGGTCATCTCATTGACCAGTTTATTACCGACCACGACTTGTGCCTTCTTAACGATGGCTCCCCTACCCATTTCAGTGCCGGTCATGGTAGCTTTTCTGCCATTGATCTTTCTCTCTCTTCTCCCTCCCTCCTCCCTTCCCTAAAATGGTCACCGCACGACGACCTTTGCGATAGTGACCACTTCCCGTTGATTCTCTCGCTCCCTTCCCGCTCCCCCATGGACAGATCACCTCGTTGGTCCTTCCAACGTGCCAATTGGCCTCTGTATACTGCACAGGTCGTTTTTTCTCCCTCATTGTCGGATGGTATTGATGATGTCATACGTGACATGTCTGACGCGATTGTTCACGCTGCTAGCCTTGCTATCCCGCGCTCATCTGGACCATTTCGCCGCCGGCAGGTCCCTTGGTGGAGTTCGGACATTGCCGTCGCCATCCGTGATCGCCGTCGAGCTTTGCAACACCTTAAGAGGCATCCATCCGTTGCCAATCTTATTACCTTTAAACGCCTTCGCGCAAAAGCCCGTTACTTAATCAAACGGAGCAAACGGATGTGTTGGGAACGCTTTGTTTCTTCCCTCGGTTCTGCTGTCCCTCTGTCGCGGGTATGGGCTACACTTCGCTCTCTCCAAGGTTGCCATCGGCAGTCTACCCTCCCGGGTCTTCACCTCCCGGATGGCCTTTGCACGGACCCGTTGATTCTCGCGGAACACCTTGCGACCCATTTTGCAACAGCGTTGGCATCAGCCTCCTATCCGGCTGCTTTCCTTCCCCAGAAACAGCGGGCCGAAGCTTCCGCCTTATGTTTTACCCCCAGCCAGTCAGAATCATACAACGACGCTTTTACTGAATGGGAACTTCTTTCCGCACTCTCCTCTTCTCATGATACGGCCCCTGGCCCAGACTCCATTCATAACCAACTGCTTCAACATCTCAGTGCTCCACAACAGCGACATCTTCTCCGGGTATTTAACCGTATTTGGCTCCAGGGTGACTTCCCTTCTCAATGGAGGGATAGCATCGTGGTTCCCGTCATTAAGCCCGGTAAGAACCCCCTGTTCGTCGACAGCTATCGGCCAATTAGTCTGACGAACGTTGTTTGTAAGTTACTTGAACGGATGGTAGCCCGTCGGCTCACTTGGGTCCTCGAATCTCGGCGTCTGTTGTCCCCTTACCAGTGTGGCTTCCGAGAGGGACGGTCTCCGATCGATCATTTACTTCGCTTGGAATCCGCAGTTCGGCAGGCCTTTTCCCAGCGCCGCCATTTGGTTGCTGTATTTTTCGACCTTCGCAAGGCCTATGATACGGCTTGGCGCCATCATATCCTACTTACACTTCATGAGTGGGGTCTTCGGGGCCCACTCCCGATTTTTATCCGCCAGTTCTTGTTTCATCGTTCGTTTAGGGTTAGGGTTGGTACAGTTTTAAGTTCTCCGCGAACCCAGGAGAATGGCATCCCTCAGGGTTCCGTATTGAGTGTACTTCTGTTCCTCATTGCTATAGATGGACTTGTGGCCTCCGTCGGTCCTTTGGTCACTCCTGCTCTGTATGTGGATGATTTCTGCATTTGGGTTAGTTCCTCTTCGATGGCCGCTGCAGAGCGGCAGCTCCAGGGTGCTATACGGCGTGCCTCTGCATGGACCATCTCACACGGATTTCAGTTTTCTCCTTTAAAATCGCGAGTGGTCCACTTTTGTCGCCGTGTGACAGTCCACCCCGATCCAGAGCTCTATCTCAATGCACAACGATTACCTGTGGTCCCACAGTTTCGTTTCCTTGGCCTTCTTTTCGACAACAAGCTCACTTGGCTGCCTCATATCAGACGCCTGAAGATAGGATGTTTCCGTAAACTAAACGTCCTTCGCTTCCTTGCCCACACCTCTTGGGGTGCTGACCGTTCCACTCTCCTCCACCTTTATCGGGCCTTAGTGTTGTCTCGCTTGGACTATGGTTGTCAAGTTTACGGTTCAGCTGCCCCTTCTACATTGCGCCTCTTGGATCCGGTCCACCATCGTGGTATCCGTTTGGCCATCGGTGCCTTCCCGACTAGCCCTGTTGATAGTCTCCTGGTTGAGGCTGGGATCCCCCCCCCCTTTCCGTTCGGCGCTCCCAGCTTCTGGTTTCGTATGCAATCGCTGTCCGTTCCTCTCCCACTCATCCTTCCTATTCTATCCTGTTCCCCGCCCAAGGAAGTCGCCCACCTGACTCCCGCCCTCGGGCGGGTTTACCGGTTGGGCTCCGCCTAGCGTCTCTTCGCCGTGATTTTCAGCTTCCTTCCTTTTCCTGTATCCCACGTTCCCTCCCCAACACACCTCCTTGGTTAGTTCCTCGGCCCCGAGTTCGGATGGATCTCTGCCGAGGTCCGAAAGATTCCGTTCCCCCGATGGTGTTCCGTTGTTTTTTCCGCCGCATTTTATCTGAGTTTCGGGATGCTGTTGTTTTTTACACTGATGGCTCTAAATCTGCTGATCGTGTGGGCTATGCCTTCACCTCCTCTGTAGGCATGGAAAATCATCTCCTGCCAAATGCATGTGGGGTGTTCACTGCGGAATTGATGGCGGTCTCCCGGGCCCTGGCCTTTATTAAACAGTCCAAGCTCAATCGCGTTTTGTTATGTACAGACTCAATGAGTGGCCTTCAGGCACTTGACCAGTGTTTCTCCCGTCATCCCTTGGTCTCCTCCATCCATGACCATCTCGCTGATCTCCACCATGCTGCTTGTTCTGTTAGCTTCCTTTGGGTCCCTGGCCATGTGGGCATCCAAGGAAATGAGCTTGCTGATCGTTTGGCTGGGGGAGCAGTCACTTATCCCCCATTCCCTGTCACCCCTCCTGTGGCGGATTTACGGCTTCATCTCAAATCCCACTTTGCGCAATCATGGGCCACATCCTGGGAGGCTACCTCCTTGTCTAATAAACTTCGTGCGATTAAGGTGACACCTGTCCCATGGCGTTCTTCCTTACGCCTCTCGCGAAAGGACTCAACCACCCTCTGTCGTCTTCGCATCGGCCATACCAGGCTGACCCATGGTTTTCTTTTGCGTGGTGAGCCACCCCCACTTTGTGGTTGTGGAGCTTTCCAGTCAGTGGCCCACATTTTGGTGGAATGCCCCCTTCTTTTAGCTTTGCGTACTAAGTACAGACTTCCCTGCACTTTACCCTTAATATTAGCAGACGATTCCCGGATGGTTGAACTGGTTCTCAGTTTCCTCCGTGAAAGTGATTTTTATTCTCAGTTTTAAGGATTTTCATCTCCCTCTGGAGTAGGGGCAGGGCGGTGAGGGTTGGGATGTCTCCCACTGTAGGCTGTGCTTGGAGATTCCTGACTCCCCTCCCTGGCCATGTTCCTTCTTTTTTCCCTTTTACTGTTTTTATCGCCTTTTAGGTTTGTTTAATCCCTTCTACAATCCGCCCTTTTACACTCTGGCGGTTGAACGCTTTTAAATAGCATGTGGTCTTGCTTGTACTGCATCACAGGTGGGATATTTCCTCTCTTGAGGTTGCCCATTTACTGACTTCCCTCCTTGTGTTTTTATCATTGAAGACACAACTGCACTTTTTTAGCCTTTTACCTTTTACCTTTTATCGTTTTTGACTCTTCTGAGCTGTCCCTCTGTCGGAACTGACCGCCTTTGTAACAAGGGACTGATGACCTTGCTGTTTGGTCCCTTCAACCCCAATCAATCAACCAACCAACCTGACGTCGTTTTGATACGGACATGACTTTCGTATTTTAACGATAACTCTGGAATTAAACGTTTATGGAAAAACATTTATAGAACATTTTTGTCTTATATTTACCTCACAAATACACCTTTAAAATATTTACATGCATTTCTGAATCACCCTGTATAAATATGTATGGCATATAAAGGGAAATGTTGTTACCAAAAATCTCAAAGTTCTTGGCAGATTTATTTCAAATTTTTACATGATTCTCTGATAAACATTCGGACGGACATAGGTTATATATTTCTTTAAACAACAACGTACAAGTTTTCTGTTAAAAGCAACTGCGAGAAACTGTTAACTGTAAGAGAAAAGCATTTAAACCACCAGACAAATTGTTTCTCCAATGTTATATTCTTTCTCCTTACATATAATTTTGAAGTGAACGTAGAGAGACGGTAGGAGGAGATGGACAGGAAGAGAGGAAGGAGGAGATGGGTAGATAGAGGGGGTAGAGGAGGTGAAAAGAGCGAGGAGGAGGAGGAGGAGGAAGAAGTAGTACAAAGAGATGGGGAGGAGAAGGTAAGGACGTGTTTCCGATTCCCACACACATTTAGCAATTGCAAAGCATTGACAGGTTTGCTAGCATTAAACAATAGACATCAAAACTGTTCTTGATTGCAGCTATGAGAGATCACTAGAAGTGGCAGCTCCAGTTCACATAGCGTGTACTGACTGTGAATCAGCCACATTCCACCCGCCACGTGACTTTGATGTTGATTTCAAAGTTCCGCATTCGCGGTATATACTCGTATGCATGACCTGGATGAGGCTGATGGCTCCGCTCCGCGTTTCTCAGCCCTGAGCTGTGCAGCGACTTTCCGTTTATCTGTTCTCATAGTGTCTTTATCACGCCCTTATCGGACATGTCTTCTTAAGTCCATTGTTCCAAAGTAAATCTTGTATTTTCTGATAAAGGGTATGTTATCTACTGTACAACGATGACTTACTGCAGACCTAAAGTTTCGTAGACTATTTTCGTTTTATCTTCACCTATGTACGTATTCCGCAGGCCACCATATCCTCCATGGCGGAGGGTACTTCGTTTCACTACTAGTCATTTCCCTTTCTTTTCCACTCACACTTAGCGACTGTCTATATGACCCCGTATGAGCCCTAATTTCTCTCTTGCCGTCGCAGGCCATACAGGAAATGTACCGTGGTTGCAGCAGAGTCGTTCTGCAGTCGGCTGCAAATGTCGGTTCTCTAAATTTTCCAAATATTGTTTTCCGAAAAGACCGTCGTCCCATATGAATGTACGGACCATCTCCGTGATACGCGTTGACCGAACCTACCAGTAACAAATCTAGCAGCACGCCTCTGAATAGTTTTCACTCCATCCTTTAATGTGAACTCGTGGGGACCCAAATATTCCAGCAGTACTCGAGAATAAGTAGCACTAGCGTTCTATTAGCAGTCTCCTTTGTATGTGAGCTACACGTTCCTAAAATTACCCCAATAAAGTCGACCATTCGATTTCCCGAATACCGTCCTTAAGTGTTCGTTCCATTTCATATCGATTTGCAACGATATGCCTATTTTTTTTCTACAGTTACATCAATTTACAATTCATGACACCAAACAGAAATTCTGTCTGAGTCGACTTGTATCCTTCTACTGCACTCAACAACAATGGTTTCCCGTATTCTACAGCATCAACAAAGAGTTGCAGATGAATGTTAACTCTATTCATCAGATCATTTATGTCATAAAGAAGATGAGAGGTCCTGAGGCGTTCCTGGCGATACCCTTGTCTGCGATGAACTCTAGTCATAGAGGACATGTACTGGGTTAAAAAGTCTTTGGACGACTCACACATTTGAGAACATATTCCGTATGCATCCTTCGTTAACAGTCTGCAGTGGAACATCGTGTCAAACGCTTTCTGGAAATCTAGTCGAGTTGCAGTGTTAATCAGCCTGTTTCGTGACTATCCTAACCTCTCCATTCGTATGTGTGTAAGTTCTTTAAACGCGAATATTTCATCACTGCACCAAATTCTCCGTAGAAATGTTGCAACACGTGAGGCAATACTGACCCTACGACTTTTCTTAGAAGAAAGATTAAGGAAAGGCAAACCTGCGTTTCTAGCATTTGTAGATTTAGAGAAAGCTTTTCATAATGTTGACTGGAATACTCTCTTTCAAATTATGAAGGTGATAGGGGTAAAATACAGGGAGCGAAAGGCTATTTACAATTTGTACAGAAACCAGATGGCAGTTGTAAGAGTCGAGGGGCATGAAAGGGAAGCAGCGGTTGGGGAGGGAGTGAGATAGGGTTGTAACCTATCCCCGATGTTATTCAATCTGTATATTGAGCAAGCAGTAAAGGAAATAAAAGTTAAAATTTGGAGTAGGCATTAAAATCCATGGAGAAGAAATGAAAACTTTGCTGTTTCTGACAGAATTACAATGTCATTGAACCTCAAAGGACTTGGAAGAGCAGTTGAACGGAATTGACAGTGTCTTGAAAGGAAGGTATAAGATGAACATCAACAAAAGCAAAACGAGGATAATGGAATATTGTCGACTTAAGTTGGGTGAAGCTGAGGGAATTAGATTAGGAAATGAGACACTTAAAGTAGTAAAGGAGTTTTGCTATTTGGGGAGCAAAATAACTGATGATGGTCGAAGTAGAGAGGATATAAAATGTAGACTGGCAATGAGAAGAAAAGCGTTTCTGAAGAAGAGAAATTTGTTAACATAGAGTATTGATTTAAGTGTCATAAAGTCGTTTCTGAAAGTTTTTGTATGGAGTGTAGGCATGTATGGAAGTGAAACATGGACGATAACTAGTTTGGACAAGAAGAGAATAGAAGCTTTCGAAATGTGGAGCTACAAAAGAATGCTGAAGATTAGATGGGTAGATCACATAACTAATGATGAGGTATTGGATAGAATTGGGGAGAAGAGGAGTTTGTGGCACAACTTGACTAGAAGAAGGAATCGGTTGGTAGGACATGTTCTGAGCCATCAAGGGATCACCAATTTAGTACTGGAGGGTAAAAATCGTATAGGGAGACCAAGAGATGAATACACTACGCAGATTCAGAAGGATGTAGGTTGCAGTAAGTACTGGGAGATGAAGAAGCTTGCACAGGATAGAGTAGCATGGAGAGCTGCATGATACCAGTCTCAGGACTGAAGACCACAACAACAATGCCAAATTCTGCAAAATGATCTTAAACTGCGCACTTATAAAATCGAACTGGTGCAGGAATTAAACCTCAAGATGCCAAACATAGGCCGCAGTTCGTTGATGAGTGCCCTTCAAGTAACAACGTCTTGTTTTCTGAATAGGCTCATTTTCATCTGAACGGTCACGTCAAGAAGGAACATGAGAAACCCCTTCATTCGCCAAAAGTTATTGTATGGAGTGCGATGTGGGCTCGAGGAATAATTGGCCCTCGTATTTTTTCTAGGGTGAGAGCGGTCGTGCAGATACAGTGAATTCGGAACGGCATGTGATGATGTTAAATGACATTTTGGTGCCTGAACCGCAAAACCTAAGAACAAGGTTTCAACAAGACGGAGCCACAGCACACACGACCATTGCGTCTATACTTACAGAGTTCGTGAAACTTTCCCTGTCCAATTGATCTCCAGGAGGAGTGACATAAATTGGCCCACTTGCAGTCCAGATTTCAGCCTCGTGGATTATTTCTTATAGGGCCCTGTTAAATCTTAAGTGTATGTCAATAATTCAGATTCTCTGGAGCAACTGAAAGAAATTTCCGTAGAAAAGCGCCAGCCATCCTATTGTCTACGTGCCGAGCCGGCATATAAAATTTTGTTCGTCGTTTAAATGAATGCCATAGGCTTGCTGGATTGCATTTAAATGACGTTACTTTCCTGAATTAAATTCCTAAACTGTATATTTCAATAATTAATAAAGATCCAGAATGAGAGCTTCTATAAAGTTTGGAAGGTACGAGACGAGATACTGGCAGAAGTAAAACTGTGAGTACCGGGCGTGAGTCGTGCTTCGATAGCTCAGTTGGTAGAGCACTTGCCCGCGAAAGGCAAAGGTCCCGAGTTCGAGTCTCGGTCGGGCACACAGTTTTAATCTGCCAGGAAGTTTCATTAATAAAGATGTCATAGACTGCAACCTCTATTTTATTTTGGCACATCAGATATAAACTTTGCTTTGGGCACCCTTTATATAAAGGGGATAATTTGTTAGGAAATATCTCATGTTTCTTTTGTTCAAAACCGTAAATCTCTTAAAATTCTTCACAGATTGCATTGAAATTTTGACAAAAATGGTGCGTGCAAGCGTGTTTTCTTTTTTTATATACACACCCATTTTTACAATATATATGAGTAGGAACAACATTGTTATCAAAACCTCTTTAATGTTCGTAAAAGATTTACTTTAAATTTTTATGCGATACTCTAATGAACATTTGGTCCTTTCTTGCAGCCAGTTATAACTACGATAGCATTACATTTTAACCATTAGACAAATTGTTTCTGCCATATATATATTGGTTCTCATTATATATTTCAACAGATATTGTATACACACCAATGTACTGTTTTGTTCTCTTCCTCGCAGACTTGTTTTCACAGAAAACAGGAAAGTTGTATTTCTGGCTTATCGGCTTAATGATTAGAATACTGCTACACTATTACAAGAGAGAGAGAAATTGGCGGGGGGGGGGGGGGGGGAAGGGAAGAGAAAATGGACAGAGAGAGGAGATAGAAACGACAGGCAGACAGGGGGAGGGGGAGTAGATGGTGAAAGAGAGGGAGAGATTAATACTTATATCCAGTCCCCACATACATTAGAAACGTGAGCTTTCTCTTTTCTTTGTTTTCCATTTGGACAAACTGAGCCACAGCAACGTGTGGCCGGGTACAGCTGGTAAGACATGTAATAAAGAAGTGAAACACGTAAAGAGACAGGCAATCGCAGTCTACGAGAGATTGTGTATAATTTTCAGAATTCCGGCGACTAGCAGGTAATTCGAATGCTTAAAGTTTGATGCGGTAATATCAGCAAACACAGTTACCAAAATTGTTATTGAAACCTGTGAAGTAATTGTATCTACCCTTCGGTGATATATTTAGTTAATTAACGATAATCGTATTTTTTGTGGTAATGTGGTGAGGTTCCTATGTATTTCCCAGACTACTAGTCATTCCATATTTATGACGTACTTTTCGATGTACCAGCCTTTCTCTACGCTACTGTGTAATTCAACTAGCTAATGGGCGTTCTATGTTCTCAATTTAATACAGAAAGCAGTGTGCCCCAGTAAGTCCTTCGTTGACCACTCTAAAGTAGTACATACACCGGCTACCCCTTCATAGTCCTATTAAAATTGTTTTGTGTTAAAAGGTTACTCTATAAATTTAATCTGAGAAATGTTAAGCAGAAAGACCAACTGAAAACAGTAACGGTGCTTACTAACGCAGCGCGGCTCATCTGGTTCATAAAAGTCTGTCAATATCTGAATGACGAATATTGGGAAACTGCCCAGTTTTGGACAATCGTCAGAATATTGTTGAGACAGTCAGTACTGCACGTCAACACTTCTATTATTGATAATATGTCAATACTCGCTCTCAGAGGCCAATATATTGACGATTGGACATGTTATTGAAGTAGTGAGGCCTCTTAATAAATCGGTTGTGTTTGAATGTTGGTGCCGACTGTTGAAGGTGGTGACAAGCTCACCGTCCTGCCTCCAGACGACGGCGGCATATAACTGGATGATGATGATGATGATTACTTGTCCGTAACCTACCCCAGTTACTCAACCGGGGAAAGGGGACCTAGCTAAAGCTTGAAGCAGAGTCCGAACCACGTGTCGCTTATTTGAGGTGAAAGCTGGGTTGAAACACAGACTGAAAAACCAGTGGTCCGACCAGGATTCTGAAAGGTGATAACAGCACAATGCAAGCCAGTATCTGTTATTACCACCGTAATCTGTTTGCTGAAACCAGATGTACGATAAAGGCTGCCGCTCGCTGGGCTTCCTTCTCATACCTTTTGTATTCAATATTTTTGTTTATTTTGTACTGTACTTTCTCAACTGAGCAGGCTGTTTTAGATCGGGCCCATTATAGAATCGCGATTCTTTTCAGCCCATTACCAAGCGAACTGGTAGTGGGGCCGTGGGATTTCCCTATTGGGAATAACTGAGATGCTACCAGTTCCGTTATTTACCTGAAAACATTGGTGGGTACTAGAGGATTGGAACTACTTTATTTTCGGGAAGTGTCGTTGATCGTCCCAGAGAAAAACAAATTTTATGTATATGGTTAGTGAAAATATGTTGTGTATGTCAACAATGACTGCACGTCTCCAGTGTTTGTTGTGGCAACATGTAACAGGGCAGGATAGGAATGTACACAGAACAACAAGAGCTCGTTCTACCCCTTCTCTACAACCAAAGACAGCCCGAATGCTTTCGGGGTGTTCCAACAGCTCACCTAGTTATTTGCATGATCTTGAGACACGCTTCCATTTGACACGTGCAGGCTGCCCTCTTATTCATTACTGAAAACATGTCTTGATCCATTAAGACGGCCAAGCGGAAACACCTCTTCCAAGAAAACAGCTGTCATATTCCAGGACTGCGTTGTAGCTAGACATGGGTACACAATACACTGAAACCTTTGTCCTTGACAACCAAATGGGCGGCAAATTAGTTACGGCATAGACCTCTCCTTCGAGGAAACTGGGGTCCACATACTCCAGATTTAGATTTTCTGTGGTTTCCTTAAATCGCTTAAGGTAACCATTTGGAAAATCTACTTCCTATTTCGTGTCCCCTCCCATAGTCAACAAGGTGTTAATACCTTTTGTCTTCCTTTTCTAATACTGTCCATTAGTGATTATCTTTACTTTGTGATGCTATATTATTATAATGTCCAAATGTATAATATGTAAATAAGCTTCACTCATGTTAGACCTTTGCTTTATTGTGTTCGTTTTCCTGTAGTTTATATTACTACTATTTTACTTTGATATGGCACTGTTCCATTTCCTATTTGAAAAAGCGGTTTTCGTATAGAACTACATCACACACTGTGTCATCACGAATATGCACACTTGACGAGGCAATAATGTACCGGAGTCGAGTTCTGATCTGTCCGCCAGTACACCTCTTCAGATAGTAAAATAGAAAATGTTCATGGTTTACCTCATTACAAGGAATACTGCAGAATATTAAGGAAAGTGATTGAGACATCTTAGCAAATGGACTGTGAGAAGAAGGTACTAACGTCAGGCAAGAAATCTAAAGCAATATGGGATATAGTGAAATAGCAGACTGGTAGTACTAGGAGGGAACAGAAGCGTATTGCTCAGAGAATAGATGTTGGGGTGGTAGCAGATGAGTATAGTGTGGCAAATCTCTCTAACAAGTGCTACATATCTGTTATTGATAGGATGTTATTCACAGGGGCAGTAAATAACACCATAGAATACCCGAGACCAGGTTTTACAAATAACTGTAGTGCAATAAATGCGTCATGCATTTTGCTAAAAGAAGTAATACGTACAATAAAATCTTAAAAATCAAAGAATTGTAGAGCTTTGATGAAACATTATCAGATGTAGTTAAATGAGTGTTCTTGTGGGTTTAATAAAACCTTAACGTTATTTGTGCAACTAGTCTGTTATTATGTGAACATTTCTTGATTAGTTGACGTAGAACCACCGTTCAAGGAGGACGATAAAGGAACGCAACCAAACAACTGACCAGTTTCACTTTAGCTTGCTTCTTAACCATCTGAGCTGGAATAACATACTGACCAAGACACAGTTTGGATTTCTCAAAGGCTCCGATGCTGAGAAGACATTTACACATAACATACTCGTTACGTAATTAATTACAAGCTACTTGTAGTTTATGTAATCAGTCAAAGGTATTTCACTATGTGGATTACATCAACTTCTTAAGTAAAACAGAATACTGTGGCCTCACTGGGAACACTGCAAAATGTTTAAAATCATATGTTGTAAACTTTAAAGTGGTTCAAGTGGCTCTGAGCACTATAGGACTTAACACCGGAGGTCATCAGTCCCCTAGAACTTAGAACTACTTAAACCTAACTAATCTAAGGACATTACCCACATCCATGTCCGGAGCAGCAATCGAACCTGCGGCCGTAGCAGTCGCGCGGTTCCGGACTGAAGCGTCTAGAGCCGCGTGGCCACCGCGGCCGGCGTAAACAAAGTGTTTCAGCACGAGAGAGTATCTGTCATTATCAGAGTATGGAGTAACTACGTGTATTACTCCAGAAGGGTCCGGCTTAGGGCCATTGCTTTTTCTTGTATACTTTACATTGCTTGTTTTATTTGCATATGATACAAGTATTGCAATAATCAAAAGTCTTCGATAGTTTCAGAAAATTCTGCTAATTGCATTTTCATTGACATTAATGAATGGTTTGTAACCAACTTACTCTCATTAAACTTTGGAAAGACTCACTACATACATCTCAGAACGTGTAAGAAGTTTCAACTCACCATATGAATGAAGTATGAAGCGCAGATAGAAGAGGCTGACAGAGTTAAATTCCTAGAATTACAACTTGATAAAAAATTCATTTCGAAGCAGCATGCCACAGAATTGTTACAACACCTAAAGAAATCCTTGTTAGCAGTGCGAGTGTTATCAGACATTGTAGACATAAAAATAAAAAAGATGGCATACTTTGCATATTTTCATTCCATAATGTCATACGGTATCTTGTTTTGGCGAACTCAAAGTCAAACAAAAGTTTTCAGTGTCCAAAGACGTGTAATACGCATTATTTATAATGTGGATTGACGAAAAGCATGGAGAAGCTTGTACAAGGAACTGGATATACTATTAGTACTTATCAGTATACACTCCTGGAAATGGAAAGAACACATTGACACCGGTGTGTCAGACCCACCATACTTGCTCCGGACACTGCGAGAGGGCTGTACAAGCAATGATCACACGCACGGCACAGCGGACACACCAGGAACCGCGGTGTTGGCCGTCGAATGGCGCTAGCTGCGCAGCATTTGTGCACCGCCGCCGTCAGTGTCAGCCAGTTTGCCGTGGCATACGGAGCTCCACCGCAGTCTTTAACACTGGTAGCATGCCGCGACAGCGTGGACGTGAACCGTATGTGCAGTTGACGGACTTTGAGCGAGGACGTATAGTGGGCATGCGGGAGGCCGGGTGGACGTACCGCCGAATTGCTCAACACGTGGGGCGTGAGGTCTCCACAGTATATCGATGTTGTCGCCAGTGGTGCACGTGCCCGTCGACCTGGGACCGGACCGCAGCGACGCACGGATGCACGCCAACACCGTAGGATCCTACGCAGTGCCGTAGGGGACCGCACCGCCACTTCCCAGCAAATTAGGGACACTGTTGCTCCTGGGGTATCGGCGAGGACCATTCGCAACCGTCTCCATGAAGCTGGGCTACGGTCCCGCACACCGTTAGGCCGTCTTCCACTCACGCCCCAACATCGTGCAGCCCGCCTCCAGTGGTGTCGCGACAGGCGTGAATGGAGGGACGAATGGAGACGTGTCGTCTTCTGCGATGAGAGTCGCTTCTGCCTTGGTGCCAATGATGGTCGTATGCGTGTTTGGCGCCGTGCAGGTGAGCGCCACAATCAGGACTGCATACGACCGAGGCACACAGGGCCAACACCCGGCATCATGGTGTGGGGAGCGATCTCCTACACTGGCCGTACACCTCTGGTGATCGTCGAGGGGACACTGAATAGTGCACGGTACATCCAAACCGTCATCGAACCCATCGTTCTACCATTCCTAGACCGGCAAGGGAACTTGCTGTTCCAACAGGACAATGCACGTCCGCATGTGTCCCGTGCCACCCAACGTGCTCTAGAAGGTGTAAGTCAACTACCCTGGCTAGCAAGATCTCCGGATCTGTCCCCCATTGAGCATGTTTGGGACTGGATGAAGTGTCGTCTCACGCGGTCTGCACGTCCAGCACGAACGCTGGTCCAACTGAGGCCCCAGGTGGAAATGGCATGGCAAGCCATTACACAGGACTACATCCAGCATCTCTACGATCGTCTCCATGGGAGAATAGCAGCCTGCATTGCTGCGAAAGGTGGATATACACTGTACTAGTGCCGACATTGTGCATGCTCTGTTGCCTGTGTCTATGTGCCTGTGGTTCTGTCAGTGTGATCATGTGATGTATCTGACCCCAGGAATGTGTCAATAAAGTTTCCCCTTCCTGGGACAATGAATTCACGGTGTTCTTATTTCAATTTCCAGGAGTGTATTTACACCTTAATGAAACTTCTAGTAAATAATATATCTCTTTTTCCAACTAACGGCTCAGTTTACAATATTAATACTATGATCAAGAAAATCTACCCAAAGACTTAAAAGCACTTCATAAAGTACGAAAAGGGATCACTATTCAAGAATACACATTTTCAATAACTTGTCAGATAGCATAAAAATTTAGATACAAATGTAGTTCTTTTTAAGAGGAGCTAAGACCGACTTGTGGGCAATTCCTCCTACTCCGTCGACGAATTTCTAAACAGAAATAGTTGATCTGCAGTTCGTATGTATGTATTATTATTACTGATTATTATTGCGGTAATTCTTTTTTAATATCTCATAATGCCTCAAAAATCAGGTAAGTTCCGCCTGCACGAGGATCTCCTCGATACGGATCCATGGTACACGGAATCAGGCGAATCTAATCTAATCTTCATTCTGTGAGTAACGTGATATTGGGAATTCTATTATTTGTTGCTTTCCCTTGGCAGACTTTTTAGGTGTTGACTCAGATGTTATTTCCTATTCTTGACGCAAGGTCAAGTCAGTTTTCTCGCAACGTTAATTTGATGTTATAGACAGGAGTGAGATAATTGACAGAAGAAAGCAGTTTCGTCGTTTTCATATAAATTGCCCCTCCTCTGCCCCCGCAGCGTGTATTGGAGAGAGAGTTTACTGAAAACAAGTTATTTTCTCATGACATTATCAGGGCCTAATGAGGTTATAACAGTACCCCAAAAACACGTATATCAGGCTATGAAGTCTGCAAAGTATTTGGAAAAAGAAGTGCCATACTGTCACAGACTCGCGCACGTAATGCGATTATTGTCTGAAATATTTGTGATCGAAACAAACATTCGACATTTACTGTATGATAAGGACGAAATAATATTTTGTAATGTCAGTGTTAGTATCCAAATAGTCTGTATCATTCTACAGACTGACATATATTTACCCTGAGCAGTTAAAAATGCTTAAAATCACTGTGGCTTGACAACAAACAATCTGGCGATTATGGTGCCCAGGCAAGCGTCTTACTTCACGCCTTTGCTCCTGATGCAAATCTTGCTGCCGGCCGCGGTGGTCTCGCGGTTCTAGGCGCGACTGCTACGGTCGCAGGTTCGAATCCTGCCTCGGGCATAGATGTGTTTGATGTCCTTAGGTTAGTTAGGTTTAAGTAGTTCTAAGTTATAGTGGACTGATGACCTAAGCAGTTGAGTCCCATAGTGCTCAGAGCCATTTGAACCATTTTCTTTGCAAATCTTGCTACGTGGCGTAAGTCGGGTGAATCGGGAATCATTGCATTAGAAGATGCAGCTCACAGTGGGGGATAGTCTTGACAAATTAACATACATCATCGTCTAAAGTGGTTTCATAGATCTCATCAGTTGCTTTTTCTTTAACTACCGTCTTTGGCATAACTTAAAACAGCGGCGAGACAGTCTAAGACTATCACAGAATCTCTACAAAGCTTCGCAGTTAAAATAGGATTTTTTAATTGCGTGGTTCCTGCGACAAAATTCGAACGTGTGCATTATAAGATCTGTAAAAAATGAGAGTATTTATCAACATCATATAAAGTTAACCACTATAAATCAGCTGTTGTATTAAATTTCTGAAGTGGCAACACGTTCGGAAGTTAAAAGTACCATGAAATCGTCCAGTTCGAGGATATTGGTCCGCTGAAGCAACGTATCATTTGGGACCCCCCTCCCCCCCCCACCGTACCATGCCTTTCCCACCTTCCCTCATACTTTATTTGCCGTCCCTCGGGCCCTTGGTAAGAACTTCATAAAAAATTCAAATCTAGTGCACGTGGAAACTGGTTGTTTAACGTTAATAATTACGATACACCCAGTGTATTAATTTTGCACCAAGGGTGTTTTTGGCGTCCTATGTGGACCCTTGTGTCGCTAGGGCCTTAAACAAGTCCTGGATACCACACCCCTTAAACAGGAACTGCTGTGCGTTGTATCTCTAATGTTAGTTTACGCAGGGATAAATACACGGAGGTGAAAGTCGGGATACCTCCAAATATCGTGTCGGACCGCCTTTTGCCCGGCGCAGTGCAGCAATTCGATGTGGCGTGTAGTCGACAAGTCGTTGGGGGAAGTCCCGTGCAGAAATATTGATCAATGCTGTATCTATAGCCGTCCATAATTGCGAAAATGTTGCCAGTGCAGGATTTTGTGCACGAATTGACCTCTCGAATATGTCTCATAAATGATCGATGGGATACATTTCTGGCGATCTGTGTGGCCAAATGTTTCGCTCGATCTATGCAGAATATTCTTCAAAGCAATAACGAACAATTTTGGCCCCATGGCGTATTGTCATCCATAAAAATTTCATCGTTGTGTGGAAACATGGCCTCCAAGTAAACGAACATAACCATATCCAATTAATAACCCAGTCCGTTCCAAGCGTCTAGTTCAAACTACCATTCCGTATTCATAAACTGTTGATTCTCGTCGTTCGACCATAATCGAGTCGGAAACACTTCCACAGGAATCACGTGAATAAAAATGACTGCTCCGCCAATGCTCTGCCCTTTATTACCTTGTGTAAGCAATACTACCGTCATCTGTATAATTTCACATCGCTATCCCGTGACTTTTGTCACATCAGTGTACAGTGAGCAATGGGTGTGCAAAATGGGTTGCAGAGATTTCGAAAACATAAATCGGCCAAACAGGAGGGCCGTCTCATAGACGCTATGAATCTCTAATCGCAAGGCATCACACAAACATATAAACGCAGCCAAGAATACCTTAGGTGAAATTCAGGATAGAATGAGCTTATCCTACACAACAAATAAAGGCTCGTTGTTACGTGTGCTAGAAGAACTGGAGATATTTGTGGGAAAGAAGGGGAAGCCGCAAAATTTATTAAATGAACAGGGTGAGTTCAATTTGAACGAAATTTTTCGTTTATTTAATGTAGTGTTACAGAAGATTAAAATAGTACGTGATTTGCACGTTTCCATATCACTCTTCAATATCAGTCAAATGTGGTAGCTCCCACAACTGTTTTTTGATCATACACCAGACCGATGATCTTACAATAAACTTTGAAAATCCAACGCAACTTTGTGTTCAGTTGTGATATCGAATGGTATTTGCAACCCACTAACGTGTTGCCCCTGCTTCAACAAATGTTAAGTTATTGTATCATAAGCTGACTTCTAGTGATGACTATCTGATGCCGCTAAATATTCTAATTTTTACATATCTAATGATGACCGATCACACGCAAAACTCATTAAGAAGTCAAATTGTGTTCCACTTATATATTTATATAAGGAGCAGTCAAATGAAACCGAACATCCGCCACAACGGGACCATAGAATGTTTCCATTTAAAAGTAATCACCATACATGCTGAAGACATTTATCTCACAGGAGAAAGATACGATCAATTCCTGTTTCGTAGACTGTGGTCCGCTGACGGAACCCTAGGCGCACCCGCTCTTCCACTTTCTCGACCGACTGAAACTGGCGTCCACGCATATCTTTTGTCAGGTCGCCAAAGATGTGAAAATCGGTGAAGTGCAACCGTCGTCGGGTTGGCTGTGGGGGGTGCGAGCGTTATCGTGCGACAGGATGATTCAGTCCCGACATTCCAGAGCGAGTTGCAGTTTGTGCGAAGTGTCTTTACAGCACTGTGCTTTGATTGTAATTCTACACGGTGGACTCGACGAGCAGAGGGCTCCTGCAGTCAAAGGAGGTCATCATGACCTTAACGGAACTTGTGTAAACGGTTTTGAATATCTTTGGTGGGGGGAACTGTGGCATGTTTCCACGGTTGGCTCTGTCGTTTGTCCTCGGGCTGTCGGAATGCGGTCGGACGGAATCATACTGTTGCACGATAACGTTCGTCCCAACACTGCTATGCGCACGAAGGCTACGCGTCAGCGATTTGATTAGGGAACACTGCAACATCCTCCGTATCGCGTGGACCTTACACCGTGTGGGTTTCACCTCCCTGACGATCTGAAGAAAAACATGCGTGGACGTCGCTTTCAGTCGGACGAGGAAGTGGGCGCAGTTGTGGATGCGTCAGCGGCCGACCGCGTTCTGGGAAACAGCTATTGATCGTCTCGTCTCCCAGGGCGATAAATGTTTTAACGCAAGTGGTGATTACTTTTGGATGGAACTATTTCATGGTTCCGTTGTGGCGGGTGTTCGGTTTTGATTGGACTTTCCCGAATACAATTCATTGTTAGAGCATGGTTGCCCAATGCTTCGTATAATCGCAACAGAATACGACACCGTACCGTACAATTTGTTCTACAAGTGGAATATATGTGAGACTGCAACGAATACTGATACAGGGTTACGTACAGCTCTTGCCATTGCAACATTTTCATGGCCAAGCCATGTTGTGCAGTGGTTGGCACACTGGAATTGAAGCTCGTTATCCGCGTCTAATGACCTCGTTATGGATGGGACGTTAAACCCCAATTTCCCTTCTTTCTTTCAGCAGTTTCGTACAATATTTTATTACTAATTTGTAATTATTTTTATTCCAGTTTTTCACACACGTGAATTAGTAAAAAGTAAGTTACCTGCTTTCACTTAGTCTCAACTTTCTGTAATTCTCCTGAGTACCGTCGTGGTTTGTACAAATACTTGCTGAATCAAGTACGGGAGTTCTGACTGCATGCCGTTTTCATTCAGACCTCCGTTCAGAGTGTGATAATAGTCATGTGTTTGCATATTGTTAAACTGGTTGCCATTAAAAATCGAACACTAGGGAGGATAGCTAATTATGAAATTTTACTCATCGTGCGTGTATAGTACAGTAGGAAGAACACATGGCTAAATTTGTAGGCGATTTGGGCGTACACTTAGTGCAAAATGTAGTAAACAAGAGTGTACCTTCTGGTAGCAACAGTGGCTCTAAGCTAGCTGGGCACGGTATCGGACTAAGCTTGGATGTCAGATAAGATTACTTAATGTTAAAAAAAAATTTCGGGCTCGCAATCAGTCGCCGTCTAATTGATCCCAGCCCCTTTAACACATCAGAAAAGTAACCGCTGCTGTCCAAATTACCGGTGAGTCGAAACACAGTATCATGTCGTACCATCACTCTAGTTGCTGGTCCCATGTGACAATGACAGATGCAATTTCGCAATGTCAGTTTTTCTAGGAGCTTCCACACATGGGAGTAGCAGGGCAATGGTTGTGTCAGCGCATTTTATTAGTGCGGGTCCTGTACATCAGTGGCTTACGAGTTTGATTTATGACCCCCCAAGAGATTAATAGATTAATGAGCCCCTGGGTGTTGATTTATTACCGCACAACTCCCCTACTCCTACATCCTCCCCTACCCCTCTATGCAACACCCAACCTCTCACCCCTCGCCCACATCGATACACTTTCGATGTCAAATTAATTGACCAATAAATTAAAGTGATCAATTAATTAATGCCTTTTCCTCTCAGAAATCCCTCAGGCCTCCCCTCCCCCACATCCCCTAACCCTCCAGCGTCTGGAGATTTGCAGTCTATGCTGAGCTGCTGAAGAGGAAAGACATGGGATAGTTTCTACATCTACATCTGCATCCATACTCCGCAAGCCACCTGACGGTGTGTGGCGGAGGGTACCCTGAGTACCTCTATCGGTTCTCCCTTCTATTTCAGTCTCGTATTGTACGTGGAAAGAAGGATTGTCGGTATGCTTCTGTGTGGGCTCTAATCTCTCTGATTTTATCCTCATGGTCTCTTCGAGAGATATACGTAGGAGGGAGCAATATACTGCTTGACTCTTCGGTTAAGGTATGTTCTCGAAACTTTAACAAAAGCCCGTACCGAGCTACTGAGCGTCTCTCCTGCAGAGTCTTCCACTGGAGTTTATCTATCATCTCCGTAACGCTTTCGCGATTACTAAATGATCCTGTAACGAAGCGCGCTGCTCTCCGTTGGATCTTCTCTATCTCCTCCATCAACCCCATCTGGTGCGGATCCCACACTGCTGAGCAGTATTCAAGCAGTGGGCGAACAAGCGTACTGTAACCTACTTCCTTTGTTGTCGGATTGCATTTCCGTAGGATTCTTCCAATGAATCTCAGTCTGGCATCTGCTTTACCGACGATCAACTTTATATGATCATTCCATTTTAAATCACTCCTAATGCGTACTCCCAGATAATTTATGGAATTAACTGCTTCCAGTTGCTGACCTGCTATTTTGTAGCTAAATGATAAGGGACCTATCTTTCTATGTATTCGCATCACATTACACTTTTCTACATTGAGATTCATTTGCCATTCCGTGCACCATACGTCAATTCGCTGCAGATCCTCCTGCATTTCAGTACAATTTTCCATTGTTGCAACCTCTCGATACACCACAGCATCATCTGCAAAAAGCCTCAGCGAACTTCCGATGTCATCCACCAGGTCATTTATGTATATTGTGAATAGAAACGGTCCTATGACACTCCCCTGCGGCACACCTGAAATCACTCTTACTTCGGAAGACTTCTCTCCATTGAGAATGACATGCTGCGTTCTGTTATCTAGGAACTCCTCAATCCAATCACACAATTGATCTGATAGTCCATATGCTCTTACTTTGTTCATTAAACGACTGTGGGGAACTGTGTCAAACGCCTTGCGGAAGTCAAGAAACACGGCATCTACCTGTGAACCCGTGTCTAAGGCCCTCTGAGTCTCGTGGACGAATAGCGCGAGCTGGGTTTCACACGACCGTCTTTTTCGAAACCCATGCTGATTCCTACAGAGTAGATTTCTAGTCTCCAGAAAAGACATTATACTCGAACATAATACGTGTTCCAAAATTCTACAACTGATCGACGTTAGAGATATAGGTCTATAGTTCTGCACATCTGTTCGACGTCCCTTCTTGAAAACGGGGATGACCTGTGCCCTTTTCCAATCCTTTGGAACGCTTCGCTCTTCTAGAGACCTACGGTACACCGCTGCAAGAAGGGGGGCAAGTTCCTTCGCGTACTCTGTGTAAAATCGAACTGGTATCCCATCAGGACCAGCGGCCTTTCCTCTTTTGAACGATTTTAATTGTTTCTCTATCCCTCTGTCGTCTATTTCGATATCTACCATTTTGTCAACTGTGCGACAATCTAGAGAAGGAAGCACAGTGCAGTCTTCCTCTGTGAAACAGGTTTGGAAGAAGACATTTAGTATTTCGGCCTTTAGTCTGTCATCCTCTGTTTCAGTACCATTTTGGTCACAGAGTGTCTGGACATTTTGTTTTGATCCACCTACCGCTTTGACATAGGACCAAAATTTCTTAGGATTTTCTGCCAAGTCAGTACATAGAACTTTACTTTCGAATTCATCGAAAGCCAGTCGCATAGCCTTCCTCACACTACATTTCGCTTCGCGTAATTTTTGTTTGTCTGCAAGGCTTTGGCTATGTTTATGTTTGCTGTGAAGTTCCCTTTGCTTCCGCAGCAGTTTTCTAACTCGGTTGTTGTACCACGGTGGCTCTTTTCCATCTCTTACGATCTTGCTTGGCACATACTCATCTAACGCATATTGTACGATTGTTTTGAACTTTGTCCACTGATCCTCAACACTATCTGTACTTGAGACAAAATTTTTGTGTTGAGCCATCAGGTACTCTGTAATCTGCTTTATTTTTATTTTGGGTGATACTCTACTGGAAATTTGTGGAAGACGCTCAGCCTCTCTCCACGTGCAAGAAAAGCGGGAAACATACCATACCATCTGTGCTGAGGTGTTTGACTGAAAGGAGCAAGTATTACCTTGTTTATAAAATACATGTCCTAATTACAGATTTACACTGCTCCAGATGGGGAGTGTTTTCTTGGAAAATATTCGTGTGTGTGTGTGTGTGTGTGTGTGTGTGTGTGTGTTGTTCTTGATGTGCAGGGACCGCCTCAACTAGTGCACAGATCGATCACCAAAGGACGTCCCAACCCCCCCCCCCCCCCCCCCAGCCCCTCCATCCCCATTTTGTTGTGGTCGTCAGTCCTCAGACTAGTTTGATGCAGCTCTCCATGCTACTCTATCCTGTGCAAGCGTCTTCATCTCCCAGTACCTACTGCAGCCTACATCCTTCTGAATCTGCTTAGTGTACTCATCTCTTGGTCTGCCTCTACGATTTTTACCCTCCACGCTGTCCTCCAATGCTAAATTTGGGCCGGCCGTGGTAGTCTAGCGGTTCTAGGCGCTCAGTCCGGAACCGCGTGACTGCTACGGTCGCAGGTTCGAATCCTGCCTCGGGCATGGATGTGTGTGATGTCCATAGGTTAGTTAGGTTTAAGTAGTTCTAAGTTCTAGGGGACTGATGATCACAGATGTTAAGTCCCATAGTGCTCAGAGCCATTTGAACCTCTCTCTCTCTCTCTCTCTCTCTCTCTCTCTCTCTCTCTCTCTCTCTCTTTTGCTAAATTTGTGATTCCTTGATGCCTCAGAACATGTCCTACCAACCGGTCCTTTCTTCTTGCCAATTTGTGCCACAAAATCCTCTTCTCCCCAATTCTATTCATACCTCGTCATTAGTTATGTGATCAACCCATCTAATCTTCACCATTCTTCTGTAACACCACATTTCGAAAGCTTCTATTCGCTTCTTGTCCAAACTATTTATCGTCCATGTTTCACTTCCATCCCTCCAAGAAAAAATTAGCAGGAAAATTCACTCAGTCTGTGCTGAGCTGGTGGACTGGAAGGATCCCACGAGAGGCATTTTACCTACATTGCAGAGGGTATAAAATATATTGTTTATTTACAAAATTCAATTTTGTAAGATGCAGTTCATGTAAAATACATTGAAAATAAGTAATTAAATACATAAATATCTCACCTTTTTCCGATCACACAAGAAATACTATCATGAAATCGTCAACAAGAAACAATCTGCACATACACTGAGGCGCCAAAGAAACTGGTATAGACATGCCTATTAAAATACAGAGACATGTAAACGGGCAGAATATGGTGCTGCAGTCGGCAACGCCTATTCAAGACTAAAAGTGCCTGACGCAGTTGTTAGATTGGTTGCTGCTGTTACAATGGCAGGTTACCAAGATCTAAGTGACTTTGAACATGGTGTTACAGTCGGCGCAGGAGTGATGGGACACGGCATCTCCAAGATAGCGATGAAGTGGAGATTTTTCCCTTATGAGCATTACACAAGTGTAGCGTGAATATCAGGAATCCGGTACATCATCAAATCTCGGAGATAACTGCGGATGGAAAAATATTCTGCAAGAACGGGACCATCGACGACTGAAGAGAAGCGTTCATCGTGACAGAAGTGCAACCCTTCCGCAAATTGCTGCACATTTCAATGCTGGGCCATCAACAAGTGTCAACATGCGAACAATTCAATGAAATATCATCGATACGGGCTTTTAGAGCCAAAGACACACTCGTGTACCCTTGATGACTGACAACACAAAGCTTTACACCTTGCCTCGGCCAGTTAACACCGACATTGAACTGTTGATGATTGAAAACATGTAGCCTGGTCGAACGAGTCTCGTTTCAAATTGTATCGAGTGGATGGATGTGTACGGATATGGCTACAACATCATGAATCCATGGATCCTGCATATCAGCAGGGGACTGTTCAGGCTGGTGGAGGCTCTTTAATGGTTGGGGCGTGTGCAGTTGGAATGATATGGGAATCTCAGATTTGTCTCGACACGACTTTGAGAGGTGACATATGTAGGCATTCTGTCTGATCACCTGCATGCATTCATGTCCACTGTCCATTCCGACGGAACTGGGCAATTCCAGCAGGTCATTGTGATTCGATCCTGCTACAGACCAATGAAATGGGCTCACATTACCACTATCGGAAACAATAAATTGATCAGTCGGGAATTTGACAGCATATTTGGAAGCGGTGCTGTATAAAATTGCAGTTATAGTTTCAAATTTCGACAGGAATTTATACCATCGCAGATGTGTAATTCCCGACCACCTACAGGTAGGCTAAGTATATTTTTTAAGGTGCTATAGAATTCCCAAGTGGTTCTCTCTGCTGCACCAGGAGGAAGATGGAGGAGAAAGTGTCTACCGTGTGCTAGAATGGTAACAACAACAAATCCACCTTTATTTAAACAAACTTAGTATTGGTTCGCTATACACCCGCCCAGAGGGCCACACAGGCGGGCCAACTGCATGCTTGTATGCAGCCTGACTGGCTCACGAGACTCAGCAGTGGCTCGCACCTTAAGCCACGAATGTCCATTTGTTCTGGCCACCAGCTACCTCTGCGATGCACCTGCATGTCAAGCAGTGTCGTCCTAGGAAACTGGCCACAAATTTATCAGTGTAATTACAATTAAATATTACGAATGTAGCCCCGATCTGGGGACATTTGACAATGAGCAAAGTATCGGACATACCTCCTCCTGGTGACTGTGGTTCTGGAAATATTACTGTAAATCTATATCCTTCTTATCACATGGACATAATTTTTCATGTAAAATCTTTTATACATCTTACAGCTATCGATACATTGAAATCGCAATTTTCCACGCCAAATCCATACGTTTCTAACGACTGGACATAGTCCCATCCACATAATTTTCTTTGCACATGTTGGAACACTGACCACAGTAACTTTACACTCCCCCCCCCCCCCCCCACACACACACACACAGGCTAGGTATCTCGATTCTCCTCAGTTCTAGGAAATTATTTACTATTTAGGTCTTCCAGACAATCAGATTCGAGAACAGACCGAAGGTATTTTCAGTCACCAATTCTGGATGGTGCTGCATCCCACCAAGTCTCTCTCAAACAAATGTTGTGAAGAACAGGCATCCGGCACTATATGATAATCAACAGTGCTTCCGTGGATGATGAGGCTAGCACTCCTTGTTGGTGTATAGTACACACGAGCCTCAAACATTTGAGAGTGTTGTGGTGACGATTAAGAAGAAGAAGAAGAAGAAGAATAAGAAGAAGAAAAATAAACGTAGTGTTTACGCATGATGGAGCTCCAGATGGACGAAGTTTGAATGTGATCATGAGGGGTTATAGATTGATTTTGTAAACACCTGCACAATATACCAATGCAAGGGTTCAACTGCGTGAGCTCTAGTTAACAAAGACGACAGCAATACGGCTGTAACATAATGGATACGCAGAAGATTGGCTTCCCTAAGCAGATCTTCACATTTTTTTGGTCACACTATCGACTGCGATATTTATTACAATACATGAATCCATATTGGTGATTTTCCAACCCTTTCGTCGGCGACAGCGCTGTTGACTATGTCATAGTCCCATATGCCTGTGCATACAACACTTGTTTGAGAGAGTCTTGGCGGGATTCAGCATCCCCCAGAAGTGCTGAATGAAAGTACCTGCAGTCTGTTCGAATCTGATTGGCTGTAAGATCCATATGCTAAACAATTCACTTGTGCTATTAATTCTGTAGTATTGTTGTAGTGTTTGGATCCCATATGAAGAAGGTACTGGAAAGAGAAATGACCATAGAACATGAACACACACTCTTAAGGGTACACGGCTCTGCACTTAAGCATCCTATAATGTTAGAGCAGTTAGGTTTCTGATATATATTACTTCCATGGAACGCAACATTGTTAATACTGCAATGCACGAAATTTATTTCCATAACTTGACATCCATCAACCCTGAAACCTTTCTATCCCAACCACTATGGTGAGAAGCTTTTAAGATAATGAAACTACTACAACAAAGGAAGCAAACATAGATTCTTTGTGATAATGCACCATACAGCCTTCTGGAGATGTATAGTGTCCACCTTCAAATGGTTCAAATGGCTCTGAGCGCTATGGGACTTTAACATCTGAGGTCATCAGTCCCCTAGAACTTAGAACTACTTAAACCTAACTAACCTAACGACATCACACACATCCATGCCGGAGGCAGGATTCCAACCAGCGACCGTAGCGCTCGCGCGGTTCCAGACTGAAGCGCCTAGAACCTCTCTGCCACAACGGCCGACGCCTACCTTTTACGTCCGATTGCAGTTCAGAAATATGCTTTGCTCGCATCGGTCCTATAAGAGGATCGTCAGCTACGGAAAATGCATGAAACTACGGCATATTATGAGAAAATAGAGAAATGAGTAGCAGCGATGTTTGAAATGTCGAATTACTCCCCATGCTGTACGAACTCCATGAACAAGACACAGTCTCTTCCACACACAACAACCGTCTAGCAAATGTATGCACAGAGATTGCAGCACATCACACACCCATGCCACTGTCTTAAAATCACTCCAATTATGAAAACGAAGACTCCAAGATGTGGCAGTCTGTAGGCTGTTCTCGAAACAAATTGGCTGGAAGACCTTAATGTTAAATAATTTCCTGGAACCTAGGAGAACTGAAACAACTCTGATGTGTGTGTGTGTGTGTGGGGGGGGGGGGGGGGGGTGGATATATCGGAATTTTTTCAGACACTATACACATATAAAAACGATAATCGGATGTGTGTGTGTACTGGAGTGTAAAGTTATTGTGGTCAGAGGTCCAACATGTGCGAAGAAAATTATGTGGGTGGGACTATCTCAGGTCAACAGGGAGGTGTAGATTTGATGTGGAAAATTGCGATTTCAACTCATTGATATCTGTAAGAGGTATAAAAGATTTTACATGGAAAACTATGTACAGTCATAAGAAGGATGTAGATTTGCATGAGAAGTTGCTATTTCCAGAAGCACAGTCATCAGGAGGAGGTATTTCCGATAATTTGCTCATTGTCAAATGTGGGACTGGCGCTACGATCGTAATATATAAATATATGGCTGGTTTCCTAGGACGATATCGCTTGATTTGTGGATGTGTGGTGGAGGGAGCTGGTCGCCAGAACAACTGGAAATTTCCGACTTAAGGTGCAAGCTACTGTGGAGCCTCTCGAACCGATCAGCTGACGGCTGGGCAGGCATAGCGGCACTCTCTCCGACCTCTGAGCATCTGGAGTTACTAGTGTGGGGATACTGGGAAATGAGCGTGCAGCTTCCGTAATCTCAAACATCTAACTGTGAGAATTACCACGGAACGAATGATGATTTAAGTGTATATGTGCCCTTTCCATGTGATGACAGCTGCTGTGTGTGGCATTGAGTGCTTCTCAGCACATCCAAGTGGACTCGGTTTTGCAGCGGAAAGGTGGAATGGTATTTGTTTAAATAAAGTGGATTTATTGTCGTTATTATTCTGTCACACGGTAGATGTTGCCCCACCATCTCCTTCCTGGTGTATCAGAGAGGACCGACTTGGTAATTCTATAGTGCTTTAAAAAATACACTTAGCATACCTCTAAGTGGTTGGGAATTCCACAACCATGATGGAATAAATTACCATCTAAATTTGAAATTACAACTATTATTTTATACAGCACCACTTCCAATTCCAATGTCAAATTCCTGATTATGAATTTCTCACTACAACTTTCATCTACCTCCAATGTAATGCACTTCCCACCAAACGACCTAATTGTGTCAGTATCCACCAACGGGATATAAGGAAAATACAGAAGGGGGAAGAGTAAGGTTTGGAAACTAGAGAGTAGTGGGATAGTCCCAGAATCTCCTGTCAAATATGCCACTCCTAGTCAACACAATAGGAAGCAACGACAACGTTCTCCACATAGAGGAAATCAATTTCTTCGTCAGTCAATTTGTTTGAGTGGTGGTAGTTAAAATGGACTATTTCCAAGACATCCACAGCCCAGCATTTTGGGGAGGATTGGGGATTTACCAGGTATCTACTGCTTTATGTTCATGACAAAAGAGGGTTTAGCGTGGTTACCACTGGCGTGTGATGGACGTTCTCTGGTCGGGAAGTAACCTCTCTTGAGAGAGAGAGAGAGAGAGAGAGAGAGAGAGAGAGAGAGAGAGAGAGAGAGAGAGAGAGATTTTCGACAGGAATCCCGGGTATCAGTATCACACAGTTGCCGCCACCTGATGCTTTGTCCAACAGGAAGTAACCGGTGGGGTCAAGGGGGAGGAGTGAGGAGGTTGCTTCTCCCAGCATTCTCTGCTGATGGTATTGTGAGCTAGCTCAGTCAGTATCTGCACCGCAGGGTGAGCCTGTCGCATGGATCTGACTGTCACTGTCACTGGACAGCTTGGATATCACAGACTGTGCGTTAAAAAAATGCTAATTGATGGGTATAAAGAATTCGTAGTGCACTACAGTTTTTGAAGCGCTATAGACAAGATGCAGATGATTTGTTTTCCCACATTTTTATGGGCGACGAGACGTGGATATCGTACACAGGAGAAGAATGGAAACAGTCAAATGCAGTGGCGCCATTCAAGTTCACCCAAACCAAAAAGTTTACGCACTCTTCGTTCTCGAATCGAAAGATGATGGCTACTGTTTTTTGGGACGAAGAAGGGTACTTTTGATTGATTTCATGGACCGTTGGTCAAAATTTACAGCTGACGTATACTTCGAAACGCTAACCAAACGATTCTAAATCGACGCCGCCGGAAACTGTCGCCGGCCGGTGTGGCCGTGCGGTCTAGGCGCTTCAGTCTGGAACCGCATGACCGCTCCGGTCGCAGGTCGAATCCTGCCGATGAGTGTGATGTCTTTAGGTTAGTTAGGTTTAAGTAGTTCGAAGTTCTAGGGGACTGATGACCACAGATGTTAAGTCCCATAGTGCTCAGAGCCATTTTTAAAAATTGTTTTTTAACCGGAAACTGTCGTCTGGCATAATCCTCCACGACAACGCACGCCCTCAAACCGCTGCCAAAGGCAAGGAGAAGATTCACAATTTTCGTTGGGAACTTTTAATCACCTTCCGTACAGTCCCGACCTTGCACCAAGCGGCTGTTTCCTCTTCTTGCATTTGAAAACGTGGCTGGTTGCACAACGATTTCAAAACGATGATGAACTAAAGACTGGCGTTACCAACTGGTTCAGTTCCCAGAAAGCGGTTAAAGAAGCTGATGCAGCGCTACAAAAAATGTTTACCCGTGAACGGAAATAATTTGGAAAACTAAAGCAAATGTGTAGTAAAATATTTGTCAATAAAAACCTTTCTTCCTGAGCCTGTTTATCTATGACGAATCGTACCTTAGTTTTGGAATTCACCTCCTAGATCGTTAATCATTTGCGGTGTTCAGAAGATTGTTTTAATATCAAATTTCTTAAGGAAATTTTCCTAAGCTTATACACAGCAAACGCAATGCGATAGGCAACTTTCAAAATATCCGTTATCGAATGAGGCATTGTCAAGAACAATAAAAGCAAAATGTCTCAGTAGCTAGGTGCGATCTGATAGTTTGAAACTGTTCCCCGTATAACATTCTTATGAGTCAAATTACTCGTCAGATCTGGCAATCTGTCGCAGCAGAAGTCCTGGAGACAGTTACTGTAAAAAAACTATAAAGTTATTTTTAAATAATTAATCCCGTATATTGTTTCCATTGAACATTTATTATAATCTCAAATTAATTAAAAGCATCTTGACAAATCTGAAATAAGATGCAACATACTTACAATAATGAAATAAATCATGGTCAACAAGCTACATGCTTTCTGTCTAAATACTGACCCCTTTGCCAACATGGCTGTAACTATTTATATATTTGTTTAGAATCATTGTTTGTACAATTAAACATTGAAATTGACATAAAAAATGAAAATACATATAGGATTTTTACAGAATGAGATTATCACTCTGCAGCGGAGTGTGCGCTGATATGAAACTTCCTGGCAGATTAAAACTGTGTGCCCGACCGAGACTCGAACTCGGGACCTTTGCCTTTGGAAGGTAGGAGACAAAATACTGGCAGAAGTAAAGCTGTGAGTACCGGGCGTGAGTCGTGCTTCGGTAGCTCAGATGGTAGAGCACTTGCCCGCGAAAGGCAAAGGTCTTGAGTTCGAGTCTCGGTCGCGCACACAGTTTTAATCTGCCAGGAAGTTTCACATATAGGATTGTATGTTTACTCCAGAACTACGATATTAGTACATGTCGGCTATTTTATTCAAGAATAAATTCTCGAATAAGAAATTGCAATAATACATTTACATTTTTTATTAATTGCTAGAGATTTCCTTCATGGAAAATGTTCCCTTCATTTACAGAGCTTCTACACATTTGTGTAATTAAGATTCCATAATTATTTTCTTCGTAGCTTTTCCTCATGTACATATTTCCATACACCTCTATGTCATAAATTACTGTTTATGGTTAAAATATTTAAATGGGTTTCAATTAGATGGACGGGAAAATTTCTCCGACGAAAAAAAAGTTTTAATTAAAAACAATTTTCGAATTCCTTAGATATGCTATACACAACAGCAGCATATTAAAATTTCGGAGATTTAATTTTTAGGTAATTTCTGTCAGAGGTGGAAGCTTTAAAGCGATATTCTGTCTGTGGGGGCTTCCTGCGTACAATAAGCTACTACCTCTTCGCGTCAACGTCCTCGCTTTGGACCTTAAACGTCAAATGCCGACTAATTTCAGTCAGATTAACTTGTTGTTCAAATATGTGGATCTACCGGACTGACTTCTGCTCTCATCAGCACTACACCACTTGAGAAATTATCTTATCTGTGTGTCACAGAAGGCTTCGAAGTGCAGGGAAGAACAAAACTGTAAAAAATCCACTACTATCTTTTGAATACTTAGAAGTAAAATCTCAAAATTCCTAATAGCTACTTACAGTTTAATCCTTTCAAGCTCCCAGGACCTACTAAGTCACATACATGCAGCTTTCCACTCGACACTGCATCGGCCCACATCTGTTCCGTTATCTGAATCTGCCTTCAGAACAGAAATACAGTCAATCAGACGCACTGCTTTCAGTAATGGTTATAGCTGTGACCCAATTCATAATATTTTACGCAACAAAATGTTAAAATTATACCTACCAGAAAATTATACCAGATCTCTATCCCGGTCAACAGGAAGCAGTCAGCCGTAAAAGGAACTGGTGCACCATCCCATATGTTCGGAAAATGTCAGATAAACTTTCCAAATAAAAAAAATCCATTAATTTTAGACCATTGTTTTGCAGTAAAAATAACGTAGTTAAATAGTAAAGACAGAGCCAAACTTTTGGCACAAAGTCGTTTGTAGAGGTTACCAGCAAGCACTGCAGGAAAAATATGTATTGGTCACTCAAACAGAGTAAAATGGTTGTCGAGACATGAGATAAGCTGGAAATTACGAGACACAAATTCAGTCTTTGCAGGGCACGTTTTCACATAAAAACTTCAATGCGATGTAGGCCTACAATGTGACATTTTAATTCCAACGACATTGTGACTTCTGAAATTTTCCCGGCGTATTTGTTCTTGTAATAATTACCGGGTATGCAGCCGGATCCCGTCGACATTCTGCCACGATATTTCGGCCCAGAGACGTCCGGCCATCATCAGGTGAGTACACAACTACTGAAGAGCCCAGGTGCAGTCGCGGTATTTATACCGATTCTCGCGCACGTGTTGACATGCGCGGCATAGCCGAGCTGTACGTGCTGCCCTCGGTGGTGAAAGTAAAAGATCATCTAGTCATTGAGAATCGAATAACGCTGTCTATTCCGCTGTGAATGTATAATTTTAATAACAGGATTCCAAATTTTATCCAGTTGAAAGCCGTTGTCACGATTTATAAGATTATCGGCAAGACGTATTTCCACTGATTCCTTGATTACGGAATCCCAAAATCCGGAAACCGGAGCTAAAATTTTTGTTCCATTGTATTCCATTGAATGCCCCAATGAAATACAGTGCTCTGCTACTGCCGATTTTGACGGTTGCCGCAGAAGGGTGTATCTTTCATGTTCTGTACATCGTTCATGGACAGTTCTTGTCGTCTGGCCAATATATGCAGAGCCACATTCACAGGGAATTTTGTAGACGCCTGCTTTCTTCAGTTGTAAATCGTCTTTAACGGATCCAACCAGGGCCCGGTTCTTTGCTGGTGGACGGAAGATAACCTTGATTTTATTCTTCTTCAGTAATCGGCCTATTTTCGACGACACATTGCCGGCGTATGGAAGAAACGCAGTTGATTTAAAGTCGTCATCAGCGTCCTCAGTGCGCTGCTTCTTGTTATGACAGTTGCGCATGGCCTTTCTTATTTGGCGTGAAGTGTAGCCATTCTCTTTAAAAACCTTCTCCAAGTGTTCTAATTCTGCGTGGAAGTTTTCATCGTCCGATATTACATGCGCTCGATGTATTAAGGTACTGAGAACACCGGCTGTTTGTGCTGGGTGGTGGCAGCTTGACGCCTGGAGATACAAATCTGTGTGAGTCGGTTTCCTGTACACAGAATGTCCTAATGACCCATCATTTTTACGGCATACTAGCACGTCTAGAAATGGTAAAGTGCCATCTTTTTCAATCTCCATCGTGAATTTGATGTTCTCATGTAAAGAGTTTAAATGATGAAGGAATTTCTCCAGTTCCTGTCTGCCATGAGGCCATACAACAAAAGTATCATCTACGTACCGCGAGAAGACCGTAGGCTTTAAGACAGCAGACTCAAGTGCTTTCTCCTCAAAGTCCTCCATAAAGAGATTAGCTACCACAGGGGACAAAGGGCTCCCCATGGCGACGCCGTCTGTTTGTTCAAAGAATTCGTCATTGAATAAAAAGTACGCTGAGGAGAGTATATGTTCAAACAAGCCCGTCATTTCTGCACTGAATAAGTTACCAATAAGATGTAACGATTCCATTAAAGGCACTTCGGTAAATAGTGAGACCACATCAAAGCTGACTAATAAATCCGAGCTGCTAAGCTTAACTTCCTTCAAGCGACTGACAAAATCCTCGGAATTACGTATATGGTGGCAACACTTACCCACATACGGCTTTAGTAGTGAGGCCAGATATTTTGCTGTAGAATAGGTGGCAGCACCAATATTACTCCGGCCATCATCAGGTGAGTACACAACTGTGTCGCCATGGGGAGCCCTTTGTCCCCTGTGGTAGCTAATCTCTTTATGGAGGACTTTGAGGAGAAAGCACTTGAGTCTGCTGTCTTAAAGCCTACGGTCTTCTCGCGGTACGTAGATGATACTTTTGTTGTATGGCCTCATGGCAGACAGGAACTGGAGAAATTCCTTCATCATTTAAACTCTTTACATGAGAACATCAAATTCACGATGGAGATTGAAAAAGATGGCACTTTACCATTTCTAGACGTGCTAGTATGCCGTAAAAATGATGGGTCATTAGGACATTCTGTGTACAGGAAACCGACTCACACAGATTTGTATCTCCAGGCGTCAAGCTGCCACCACCCAGCACAAACAGTCGGTGTTCTCAGTACCTTAATACATCGAGCGCATGTAATATCGGACGATGAAAACTTCCACGCAGAATTAGAACACTTGGAGAAGGTTTTTAAAGAGAATGGCTACACTTCACGCCAAATAAGAAAGGCCATGCGCAACTGTCATAACAAGAAGCAGCGCACTGAGGACGCTGATGACGACTTTAAATCAACTGCGTTTCTTCCATACGCCGGCAATGTGTCGTCGAAAATAGGCCGATTACTGAAGAAGAATAAAATCAAGGTTATCTTCCGTCCACCAGCAAAGAACCGGGCCCTGGTTGGATCCGTTAAAGACGATTTACAACTGAAGAAAGCAGGCGTCTACAAAATTCCCTGTGAATGCGGCTCTGCATATATTGGCCAGACGACAAGAACTGTCCATGAACGATGTACAGAACATGAAAGATACACCCTTCTGCGGCAACCGTCAAAATCGGCAGTAGCAGAGCACTGTATTTCATTGGGGCATTCAATGGAATACAATGGAACAAAAATTTTAGCTCCGGTTTCCGGATTTTGGGATTCCGTAATCAAGGAATCAGTGGAAATACGTCTTGCCGATAATCTTATAAATCGTGACAACGGCTTTCAACTGGATAAAATTTGGAATCCTGTTATTAAAATTATACATTCACAGCGGAATAGACAGCGTCATTCGATTCTCAATGACTAGATGTTCTTTTACTTTCACCACCGAGGGCAGCACGTACAACTCGGCTATGCCGCGCATGTCAACATGTGCGCGAGAATCGGTATAAATACCGCGACTGCACCTGGGCTCTTCAGTAGTTGTGTACTCACCTGATGATGGCCGGACGTCTCTGGGCCGAAATATCGTGGCAGAATGTCGACGGGATCCGGCTGCATACCCGGAAATTATTAGAAGAAAAAAAAATCCAACGACATTGTTGGAAGTGCTTGGAATCCATTTAAACATATGATATAAACGCTAGCTTCGCTCACAAAGTCGTTACTACAAGAGACCACAGGAGATAGCTGCTCTGCATGGGTATCAGTCCAAATGTAAATTAATGCCACGAAAATGCAGATGTCGGAAAACACATTATTGGCGATGACACAGGCATTACGCTTTTAAACTGGAATTTATTACAATAAATGACATTTCAAAAAAAAGTTTCACCCTGAAATTACACGCCGATAATTTTTGTACTGGACTGGGACTCGGGACTCAATCCAACAACTATTATTCCTGTTAACTAAACACGGAAGATCTTAAAGATGGTTTCAATCACAAGTAATAAATAGTGCACACTTTTAAACTTGAAAATTACGTGGCAAAAAGTTTTCTATTGGGTGGAGTTTCGAAGACGGCACCTAAACGGACTGTTAACTGCGCACAATCAAACGTTATAAATCGTAATTTTTCACCAGTAGCGAGATGACTGAAAATAAAACGACAAAATGAAAAAGTTTTACCTTACGGTACTCGAATCCAGAACCTATTGCCGTTGACTTCTAGTCACGAAGAGACGTTGTAGATCGGTGTATTTCACCAAGAGAGGGAAGTGGACATATCTGTATTGAAAATAACATGTCGAAAAGTTCTGCGCTGAGAAGTGATCACTGTGCGTGCCATGGCTGTTGCCTACTCACGAAGAGACGTCAACTTTCAAATTCTTTCTCGCCAGTAACAAAGAGTGGCATGTCATGTTTGAACCTACAATGATAGGGCAAAAAGCTCTGTATCGAACTGGAAGTCGTAACTGGTAACCATCACTGTTGTTGACAATGCACGGAAAGATGTTACAAATCATAATCAATTCTCACCTACAGTTGGTGTGCACGTTCTACAACTTGAAATGAAAGGATGGAAACTTTTGTACCAGAACGGGAGTCGAATCCAGACAGGCGCTCTTCGTGGAGACCGTGAGGAGTTCGGATTCTGGGGGAAATGATGGAACTATAAGGTCTCAAAGGTGTGAGATTTGAGTGCGAATTCCAGTTAAGCACCAATATTTTCAACATCTCAAATTCAAATAATCGTGTCATGGGACCTTACGAGACGATTGCATCATAAAAAAAAAAAAAAAAAAAAAAAAAAACGAAAGAAACCTCGTGTACGGAAGCTTACTAGTTACAAGGGTTCCAAACTGGCGTGAATTCGGCCTATCATTGTTCAACCTACACCGATTCTCCTGTAATAGTTAGGGAAGGGACGTCATGTTTAATGTGGATATGGAGACACGGTGCAACCCCACATTGTTCAACCGGCGTTACTGGAGGTGAAGGAGGTCTGTTTGTGCTTGTTAAAAATGATTGCCTAGTGTGTGAATCGAACCCAGACATTAAGGAAAGAGAATTCTGATTCCCTGGAGGATTATTACAACCTGTTCGAAACGTTCATTTCCTTATTCATCCAATCGATATTCACAGGCTGTCTTGGCTACCCAATGTGTGATTTTGATTTGATTTTGTAATCACTGAAGTAAAATTACTCGCCAGCCATCTGTACGGACTTGCAACATGGAACGATGCGGAACTTTCTGCAGGATGTGTTGCTTTCCTTTAGTGATTCCGTGCCGATGTATGTGTTTATAGTCGGCTGATAAACATGGTGCAGTGTAACGCAGTGCCCAGATATCGAGCACATTCTCAACTTCACGCTTTTAAACCGCATTTCATCTCATATAATTATGCACAAACCCGAGTGACCTTTTCTCACGCAGAATATTATGTGAAGAGTATTGATGTATCTAATCCATCAGCGCAAAGTTTACCTGCAAAACCCGGACCAGTGCGTGTAGATCTAGCGCTTTGAGGGTTCCGCATAAACTTAATTATGTTCAATGATTATTACTAGTATTAGTATTTATTATTTCATGTAGTCCAAGCCATGCTGCCAGTTTTTCTATCGGACGCCACTTCGGCGACTTGAGTGTCCGTAGCCTACTCCAGATATCCACCAGGGGAAAGGGACCTACAGTGTAATGTGAGATCCGAATCTCGAGTGTTTCCTGGCGACTTTCCACATCGTTGTGAGATGAGGACTGAAAGAAGACTGAAAAATAAGTGATATGACCCAGAATTAAATGTTTCCAAGCACGAGATTTACCACCCCCCCCCCCCTTCATTTTGTTCGTATTGTTCTCATGATTTGGTCTGGGCGGACGACTCATGACACCTCTTGAAATTCATCGTTTTTTATTACAGAAGGCAGCCAGCCTGCTGACCGAACACGCTGAGATATCGTGCCGGCAGATTCACTGTGCGATCAAAAGTATCCGGACACCCCAAAAACATACTTTTTCCTATTACGAGCATTGTGCTGCTACTACTGCCAGGTACTCAATATCAGCGACCTCAGTAGTCATAGACATTGTGAGAGAGCGGAATGGGACGCACCGCACCGCGGAACTCACGGACTTCGAACATGGTCAGGTGATTGGGTGTCACTTGTCTAATACGTCTGTACGCGAGATTTCCACACTCCTAAATATCCCTAAGTTCACTGTTTCCGGTGTGATAGTGAAGTGGAAACAGGAAGGGGCACGTACAGCACGAAAGCGTACAGGCCGCATCGTCTGTTGACTGACAGAAACCGCCGACAGTTGAAGAGGGTCGAAATGTGTAACAGGCAGACATCTGTCAAGACCATCACATAGGAATTCCAAGCTGCATCAGGATCCACTGGAAGTACTACGACAATTAGGCGGGACGTGAGATAACTTGGATTTCATTGTCGAGCGGCTGCTCATAAGCCACACATCACGCCGGTAAATGCCAAACGACACCTTGCTAGGTGTAAGGAGCGTAAACATTGGACGATTGAACAGTGGAAAAACGTTGTGTGGAGTGACGAATCACGGTAAACAATGTATCGATCCGATGGCAGCGTGCGGGTATGGCGAATGCCCGGTGAACGTCATCTGAAAGCGTGTTTAGCCCAACGGTAAAATTCGGAGGCGGTGGTGTTATGGTGTGGTCGTCTTTTTCATGGAGGGGGCTTGCACCCCTTGTTGTTTTGCGTGGCACTATCACAGAACAGGCCTACATTGATGTTTTAAGCACCTTCTTGCTTCCCACTGTTGAAGAGCAATTCGACGATAGCGATTGTATCTTTCAACACAATCGAGCACCTGTTCATAATGCAAAGCGTTTGGCGGAATGGTTACACGACAATAGCATCCCGGTAATGGACTGGCCTGCACAGAGTCCTGACGTGAATCCTATAGAACACCTTTGGGAAGTTTTGGAACGCCGACTTTGTGCTAGGCCTCACCGACCGGCACAGATACCTCTTCCCAGTGCAGCACTCCGTGAAGAATGGGCTGCCATTCGCCAAGAAGCCTTCCAGCACCTGATTAAACGTATGCCTGCGACGGTGGAAGCTGCCATCAAGGCTAAGGGTGGGCCAACACCACAATGAATTCCAGCATTATAGATGGAGAGCGCCACGAACTTGTAAGTCATTTTCAGCCGGGTGTCCGGATACTTTTGATCACATAATGTTCTATTAGACCAGGCATGTATATAGATTGTTTATCTATATATTTGATGAGTGAGTTTGCGAGTATAAAAATATCCGACAAATGTCATCGTATCTATTGACTGCGTTGTCTTAGAGACTTAAGCGTTTGACACCACCAAAAGATCGTAGGCATTAGTATTTGTCATGAATTTTAGCTTGACACCTTTAACCGTTCCGGAGAAAGAGAGATCTTAACACACGGACACACGACAGACGAACAACAAATGGCAAAAAAATATGTACTTAATAAAATAACGGGATACTTAAATGAGTACGATCAGACGGTTTTTGAACCACTGTGTATTAACCTCATATACTGAAAATAACGGTTGACCCTAGCAAAAAAGAAGATAAAGCGTAACGTTATGCATCTAGTCTCTCAAAGAAGATGGTTTGTGTTAAGAACTGCATCCCAGCGGCGTGTCCATCGCAGTTGGCATGTGTTTTCAAACAAGTGAGGGACCTTGCGGCCGCAGCACACGAAGGGCGACGAAGGAAACTGCCAACTATAGTGTTGCTCTGTAGAAGAACCCCTGTCTACTCCCAGTTGATTTGACAGAAGAATCTGTCCACGAACTTGACTAGAAAGCAATTTCTTCCGAAATACTTCTGATCTATCGCTATCAAGTGTTTTATCTTGCTCGCACCTTATCCAACAACCACCTGAACAATTTCTTTGTAGACGAAAATGCATTTTAAACGAGGATGGACGGCATCTTTACCTCCAAACTAATACAGGTACGTAATCCAAAATCTGATTGACGTAACTGTCGTAGTTAACGGTGGGAGTGGGGGATTATATTATTGATGATTAATTTCTCTCATATATTTTTCTATTGTATTCTAAAACATCATAAGAATATGCTCTGTTCAAAAACAAATGGGTTAAAACTTCACAGGATATCCATATGATAAAACACTAATTTATTAAAAGAAATAGTGTCTTTAATACTAGCCAGCCGAAAAACATACGTTAGTAAGATATTACGCAATTTTGACCCCGGTATGATCTGTGTCAACATGTCGTCCTGCTGCGTACGCAAGAAGCATTTCGGGATAATCACGAAAATACATAAACCTCGCAGTAAAAGTAGCTCCAAACAGAAACCCAGTTAACAAACTATTCAATGCCACATATAATCAGTTGTTTTATTATAAGAGGGCAAAAAGTACTGCTCTGCCTGTATAAAGTTTTTTTAATAAATCCACGACTGATTTCATACCAATCTAGGCGCATCCTCAGGTGATATAAGTTGTGTCTACAACATTATTTTATGCTGTCCTGGGGCTTTTTCCCGTCCTTCACGTCACTGATAAATTAAGGATGGGGAGAATGTGGGTAGACTTTAGGACAGAATAAAATAATGTCATGGGCACAATTTATATCACCGGAAGACGCGCCTAAGTTGGCGTGAAAGCAGTCGTGGTTTCAATAAAAACCTTTCCACAGTCATGGTGGTAGTTAACGCCTTATTTTAAAAATGTGGACATTTGGCTGCAGTTGCCTGCTATTCAAAATAATATACACATAAATCAACTTAAATGTATATTCACTAAGATATGTGTTGGTGTAAGCAAAAAAGTAAAATTTTTAACAAGAGTGTAGGATCACAATTTCATAAGTTTTTCACCCTTGGATCTAGCGGGTACCAAAACGAAATTTCGATGAGACTTAAGATGGTGTTCCCACCCGGTATCGAGCCGAGGACCTTGTGCGTATGAAACAGAAGTGATAACCGCTACACCACAGAAATGACGGGCTGAGATCACTAGTGGTAGCCTCAGCTTCTCTTCCGTTGCGCACGAGACACTTGATCCCAACACATTTGCCTGTCTGAATGTCGTCACAAGTAAGAGGAGCATCGTAAATGTTCGCGCGCAAGTCTTCAAAAGCAGCCCTACTCAAACTTAGCTAGTGGCAGAGAGCGGGTAATTAGCGACTGTCCGCCCACGTCTGCCGAGGCTAAGGCACAGAGTTTAGAGCCAGAACTAGAAAACGCGAGTAGGTTTTACATTCTACTGAATCATCCCATCTCCACCGTGCAGAATCAACGCTCAACACGTCCCAAAAACTTGACAAGAAACAACAAATTTAACACAAGCGCACCGACCGAATCTTAAAAAAGTCCGAACCGATCCGCAACAATCTCAGTCCGACCCATACCCCGGTACTCATTTTCCAACAAACCATTCTCCTCATGAAACACAATCTCCTGAGATCTACGACGATGGCTGTTATCAAGAGGTACGCTCCTGCGTAACTCGAGACGAAACTCCACTGCTCCCGCAGAATCGGGCGGTGACCCGATAAAGTTTGATCCGAACATTCAATCTGGAATTGCCATCATTGAAAGATCTGCACCCCAAGGAAACCGCGAAGTGCTTCCATATAGCACCAAAATAATTCAAACTTTCGCAATTAGTGACTGAAATGAATTTCAGAAGAAATAGTGTCAAACTAATCACATACCAAACTGACGTTGAAACCAAACTTAGAAAACAATTGGCAACTCTTACAGAGCGGAAGCAACTGTCAGGACAGTAAACTCAAGCAATAAACCACAACCTCATTAGAAACCACATGGACCCTTCCGATGTGTCGCCATCACTAATGTCGATCGCGAAGTTACCACAGAGGAAGTCGAAGAGGAACTAAATATGCAGGGATGCCAATTGAAAAGGCAACGCGCATCTACTCGCGACTCACAAAAATTTATAGGGTATATAGTGTCATTTTTGATCACAAGGAAACCATAGATAAAACTTCTTGCACACCATTTCGCGATGCATTGCGTAGTACATATGGTTGAACCACCCAACTCCCTACCTCCGCAACCAACACAGTGCAAAAAAATGCACACTTCCGAAAACTGTAGTTACGAACCCAGATATGGGAAGTGTAGCGGACACCTAAATGTAGCAATTGCAATGGTACTTACCTCGCCAACGATCGAAATTGCGCAGGAAGACCGAAGTAACCCATCTGCGCAGACGGAACAGAAAAGGCCAAGTACATTGATGAACACAATTAACCCTTGCAGGAATGCTCACAAACTGAAAACTTTCTGAGTGCGTTCGCTGCTGCACTACTCAACGTTCTTCCAGAACGTAGATCCCTCATTATTGAAACGATAAAAACCGTTTCCAGACCGTTCTTCTGGTGGGACATGGAAATTACGGACGCCTGGAACAACATACACATCTACGTCAGCAAACCGCCAGTCTCATCTGCCCAAGTATAACTTTATATAAATTTGGTAATCTTTGCACATTCACGTTGAGGGAACACAGTGCAACTACATGCTTTGTCATCGCAATTGGTTCCTGTGCTAAAAAAGAGCTCCTAGAACAATTTATTAGAGTACAAGAGGTTCACAAGGAGCAGTCACCAACTTTCGTAGAAAACAACTAGCCGATATAAGACTTGATTTACCAGGAAAACTGAACACCCACCAAGCAATTGTCCTAAGAGTTGGAAAATACAGGGAACCAATCTTCTTCGCAACTGTATAAGTACCTCCCACTGAGGATCCACCAACAGACCTCTGATTACATCTCTACAATTGGCCCAGCAATCACACAGGCGACCTTCATGCCAGACCAACTGTTCTTGGTGACAAAACCGACAACAAAAACGGCGATCTCGTCATTGCAGCTCTAAAACGACAATCTGATCAACCTAGAAAATAATCCACCTACTTTCATCAATCCCACTCGAACCTTCATAGTTGATCACATTATTTGCACATCGAGAAGTACTGGTCACCGCAGTGAAGTGGATATAGGTGATACCATTTCCAGCGACGACCTCCCCATCATCAGAAAAACAACGACTATAACCCAAATCAAAAGTGACGACCACAACAGGAAGACTTTCAGCTACTCCAGGAACCTTAATATAGAAAACTGCAGAAGAGAATTTTTAAGCACAAAGCCCAATACGGCAGCCATTAATAGCATAGGAAACCTTGACAACTATAACCAGCTAATCATCCAAATGATACAATCTATAGCACTGCACCAGAGAAAACCATCATAGAACATTAGGGCAGGATTCCTATAGGTATTCTTAATCTACTCAAAGAAAAAAATATATAGACAAAATAAACGGAACGGAGCCGTCTTAACAATCAAATTAGACCAGAGATTCGCCAACTCAGAGAAAATAGATGGGACTGTGAGTCACTCTCTTTTGGAATAAATTCAAGAAAATTATGGGCAAAATCGTCACCGAAGAACCGGCTTTACAAAGCGATGACCACATCACGGCGGACGAATGGGAGAAGGCTGAAATATTCCGTGATCTACTGGAGAAAATACACGGTCATCCACGGGGCCCAAAATTTGACGACAACCACGAGAAATTTCTTACTAGGGAACTTCATTCACTTCTATACAAAAATACCACACCAGCCGATCACCCGCTACAGAAATAAATAACAGATTATGAGACAGCCTCTGCTATACTAAGTGGCAAAAAAATACAGCTCTTGGAAACGACGGCAGCGGACGATTTCATCTCAGACTATTTCTAAAATAGGGAGTTACTCAAATATTAAAACTTTGATTTAACGTAGTTTAAAAAACAAATTTTAAAAAACTGTACCATCCCAATGGAAACGTGTATATTAGAATTATTCCGAAATCTGGAAAACCCAAAAAACAACCCTAACTCATACAGATTTATCTCAATTGGCAAAACCTTTGAAGCAATAATTAACAGCAGACTAAAACAGTTTGCAGAAGACAACAACATTATATCGCACGAACAAACCGGTTTCAGAAACAGTCACAGTAACACTGATCCATTATTACAGGGTGTATACATGCACAAAGAAAAAAAATTCCGGTAAAAAATACACGTTCTTCCGGATGAAAAGACACTTTTTCCGTGTTACGTTACAGTATACTCTTCCTTGTCACTGTAAAACTGATTAATCCTTTAAATGATTATGGTTTTATATACCGACGTAGAATTTCCCGGTACTTCAGAAAACGAAACTCCAGGGAAAGGGGGGGGGGGCATGCACACTGCATATTTTTGTATTACGAAGGTATAAATTTAAATTCCACCAAACACCTCATGTCAGTTTCCGAAGCACTGAAATCGAGGTTGCGATGTGCTTTTGTAAGCCAGTCATAGCTCATGTCACTTGATCTCGCCCGCTGATGACATCATAGAACACGTGATGTAGTCAGCCAATAGCAAGATCACTCTTTAAGTAGTGCGAACACACAAACAAGAAAAGTTCATGGTTTAAATTAAGATACATCACACAAATGTGCCAGTAAAATTTTTAATAACGACGTAAATGTCTGATCTGGGCTCGATATTCTTCTAAATAGTCGTCCTCAAAGAGTTGATTTTTACTAATTTTAATAATGAACAGCCTCAGTTGCACAGTTTACCTAGAATTTACCGAGGTTTCAGTCGGGATAGCCCAACCTTCTTCAGAATCTAAATACTAATACAGTAAATTCAAGATAACGGTGCAACTGAGGATGTTCATTATTAAAATTAATATTTATACAGTTGCTGACAGGGCCGCGAAATGTTGAAGATATTTAAGTTGATTTTTAAATGAGAGTCAAACGCTTAGATTTAAGAAATTCATCGTACATCTCGCACACAGTTCATCTTGCGCAAAAGGAAATTTACTTTGAATGTAACGCTTTTCAAACCACCATTCGCAATATTTTCCCGCGACCTGTTAGAGATAGGTTCGTTTTCAGCAGTTGCAAGACAGCGCCGGTTAACAGGAGTCACCGCACTTGCGCAGCTACGATGACTCAGGTGGCCCATACTTTCGGTCGTGTAAAACATTAACTCTTTGAGGGTAGTGGCTATCACCAGGCATATCTCTTTCAAGGGCGGTGGTTATCAATGTTAACCACCTATTTTTTTGACACCTGTTGACCGAATTGAGCAACAGTTGTCACTGCGAGCCAGGGTTGTGATATCCAGACAGCGCGATTCTCGTAACAACCTCATGAAATTCTCGTATTTTAGTAAAAATTCTCGTTCGTTTTGAAAATTTTTTACAAAACCTGATTTACAAATGAATAAAACTATGAACAAGAATGTGTAATTATGAAACAAATTCGATGTCTACATCTTCCATTTTCTTGTACATTTCGTGTGTTGGCTCAAAAGTTACCCATGTTCCGTTGTTTCCTGGTCGTTCTTTAATGCATTCAGAGGCAAGAAGTGCTCCATTCAGTGTACTGGTTTGGAGTCTGTTCCTAATTTTGGTTTCCATGAGGTTTACCTGAAGTTGAACATGAAACGTCAATAACCTGACAAGTATGAAATCATGTTATTAACTAGTTATTAGCTTCATTGCTTTACATACCTTAGAAAAAACCTATCGCAGTCTGCATTTGAATAAGGTAAACTCAAAATTGAGAGAGCGAAAACGCTCAATTCCTTAAATTCTTCATATTCGTTATTTAATATATTCCACATTTTATCCGGTTATTGTTCCTTTTGTAGTGAGTCTGGGAGACGAGCCAAACCCAGAGGGAGACGCCTCCACTGGTCATCTGTAGTTTGTGCTAAAAATGGTTCAAATGGCTATGAGCACTATGCGACTTAACTTTTGAGGTCATCAGTCGCCTAGAACTTAGAACTAATTAAACCTAACTAACCTAAGGACACCACACACATCCATGCCCGAGGCAGGATTCGAACCTGCGACCGTAGCGGTCGCTCGGCTCCAGACTGTAGGGCCTAGAACCGCACGGTCACTCTGGGCGGCTAGTTTGTGCTAAATCGAGATCTGGTGGAGGAATTATACGTGGCAACAGTTCCATTAAAGCACTGAGTGGAGGTGTTGTATCTCGGAAACTTTGTGACAGGGCATTTGTAGGTTTGAGTGCCGCTAGTTTGGACAGCACTTTATCTTCCATATCATACCGTAATTTGATCTGGCACGAAGCTGTCTGTAATAGTTGAGAATTAATAGCTCTCATTAGGTATGCAACACATAAACACACAAATGTATAGAAAACAAACACAAATTATATATGATTTCAGGCAAACGAGGTGTCCTCACCACGAGAAAGTTCCTGCATCAATGATAAAAATCCTTGATAAAATGTGGGTGATTCTTTATCTCTGGTGTGCCAACGTTCTTCAGAATTTTCACACCCAAATACAGTTGTGAATCTTCCAGATGATGAGCTGCATTTTTGGGCCAACATCACTGAGATTTTTTTCCCATGACATAATGCGTTTCATGAAATACAGAAGTGTTTCTGTATAGAGAGCTCTAATCTTGTCATAAAGGTCAACACTTACTACTGCTCTAGACTGGAAATACTCGTTGAAAGTAGAAAATTTTGGTAGAATCCACTCTAAGAACATACAATGCATCCCAGTTAACCAGCACTGTCCTAACAACTGCGATCATTAACAGTTTAAAAATACCTGGAATAAAACATAATGTTTGGCCTACTTCCACACGATCGGACGTAAAATAAAGTCTGTGAGATATAAAATGCTGCAATACCTGAAATTCCGTGAACTCTGACTGCCTCTTCGCACTGAGTTTGAAAAAACCATAAATATTCCTCGCGAGGTCCTCACAAGCTCTTGGAAGTTCTTGCACGCCTCGCTTGCGCATATATGCACCGAAAGACAAACACACTTCATTACAAAAATTCCCGGACAGCTATCTCGGAATCTGCTTGCTACAGAATTACGAACTCCCATCATAGTATTGCAACCATCTGCTCCAAAGCCAATAATATTGGCAAATGGAATGTTATGCTGTTGAAACATTTTTACTACACCATTGTAGAAATTTTCTGCAGTCGAAGCTTTCTCAACATTTAAGTCTCCATCTTCATAAACTTTATATAGCTCCCGAAACTTACTTTCAATACAACCTGTAAAAGGAGAAGTGATACAAAGTGGTAACTTAACCAAATTAATTCTAAAATAATTTTCCTGTTATTTCAAAACTAGCTCTACTATTACTCAAAAATGGTTCAAATGGCTCTGATCACTATGGGACTCAACTGCTGTGGTCGTTAGTCACCTAGAACTTAGAAGTACTTAAACCTAACTAACCTAAGGAAATCACACATCCATGCCCGAGGCAGGATTCGAACCTGCGACCGTAGCAGTCGCACGGTTCCGGACTGCGCGCCTAGAACCGCGAGGCCACCGCGGCCGGCTATTATTACTAACCTGAATTTTTGTCATAAAAGCGGATCGCCACGCAGGAATTTTTCACAGTCCAGATATTTTTCACAGTTCCGATATCGGTGGCCTCGTCCGTCATTATGCTAAATTTGGCGTGTTGTAGTTTTTTCGCCAACATTTCTCTGAGTGACGTCCCAATAACATTAGAAACAATGGCACGTGCTTTGTGCCGTTTAAGAGTCATTGCCCTTGCAATATCCGAGTCTGGAAAAATATCTTTTAACAAACCGGATAAATGGACAGCACCTAAAAATGCCACATTATGTTCTGCTAAGAATGCTGATAATTTGATTTCAGCTTTAGCGACCTTCCTCTTAACTGGTTGAGCAACTGAAGGCTGTCGCACGGTAGCAGACTGCACCATGTTTAGGTGCTTCTTACTCCTGGAATGGTTTTCAATATTCTGGCCTTCGGAAACCATGCTGGTATTGCAATATCTGCATCGCGCCCTGAGCGGATCACTATCGCGCACCAGCCAATTACGTAAACCTGGCATATGTAGCCACTCATCACGAAATTTTTGTTGTCGAATGACAGGCCGTTCTGTCTTTGAGATTTCACCTCATTTTTAGACGTTTTTTCTCCGGCGTGCACGAAAGTTTCGTGCTTGTGTTTTCATATTCATTGTCACTTCCCATTTCTCCACTGACAGCAACACACAGTAACCCGAAACACTTACAAAAATACCGTCTGATGAAATGTCTTTCGTTTGTATTTAAAACTTCCACAGTATTGTAGGGTAATTAGGTCTACTGTTAATTGCTTTCCAGTAATATTCGATTAAAGTTCCATTTAGTGCTTTGAGATTCGTTGGCCGCTCTATTTCTGAAACTTAAAAATTCGAACTGAGTGAAATATGTCATGCAAAGCAAAGTGATTCGTTATTGTTAGCTTATTTAATTTATTTTCCAGGGCCAGACTTTGAGCTAAGCCTCATTCTCGACTTTAATAGTTTTGTCTTGTCGGTAGTTTGGCGCTCTCTGTCCTGCCTGAAAGTTGTTGATTGACAGAGACTGCATGGATTCGTAACAGTTTCTAATCACTTTTAAAATATAACAGATAAATTGATTATTTTCCAAACAAATGTGTATAATGTATATTTGGTAAAAAATTTGGACCCGCCTCCATAGCCACACGACTTGGTGTGGTGTCACGAGCCACGAGCCCGCAACAACTAAGGTTAGAGTTCCCCAGTGGGCATGTATGATTCTGTGATGTCTGTAGACTAAGTTAGGACAGGATATGGTAGATTAAGTCGTTTTAATGACTCCAGTTATCTATCGGATGAAACGCTAAAAAAAAAGTTTTAGGCAAAATTGTCGTATGTTCGTGTACGATATCCGCTTTGCCTCGTACGTCGTACAAATGACAAAATTCTCGTATGCGTACGAGAATTCTCGTACATATCACAACCCTGCTGCGATCCACACAGTTAGTTGAGGGAGTTCTCCCTAGATGGCATGGCATGGCATTGGATATCACGCATTTTGCTTTCCTTATTGTTGGTACAGCACAATTCGTTTGTTGCCTTGCAGCAGTTTTGTGCCGTTTAGTTGATGTACGTTTTGAAGAACAAATTTGGCCCGTATATACAACTTTCATTTCCAAGTAAGTATTTTCATGTAATGATCTCCAGTGCAATAGTTACGTGAAACAAGTTTACTTATTTCATATTTTTGTTACTTTAGTCTAGGTTAGCGCTGCTGGGATACAGCTTTCATTCAGTATGGCTAGGAGGTGTCTTAGTGATGATGAAATATGAAAACTACTTTTCGAGGACCTTCCATCAGACTCAGATAGTGAAATAAGTTTGTTAGAAGACTCTTACAGTGATCCTACATATGAACCTGACTGTGATAATATGTGTTATCATGTTCTGAAGAGAGTAGCAATGAAGCAGATGATAATTTACCAGAAAGTAATCGTCACTTGTGTCATAATAAACAACCTTGCATGGCTACAATACCACCAAACGATGATTCGTCTGCCTCTGAATCAGTTTCTCTGTCCATGCCTAGACGTTCGAGATCACCACTGGCTAAAGACATCTGTGACAGTTACTTCTTCACATATACAGCCAAACACCCTAAATCGTTCTGGTACCTGTGATGGGTCTGGAAGTGTACCCATTGTTCTGGATGATTCTCCACAATGGAGCCAAAATTTCATAGTTGAAGCACTGCCTAATTTTGTGGAAAAAATTGGCTCTACAGCTGTTTTTACAGAGATGTCAAATCCATCGCCACATAATATATTTTGTGAATTTTTTACTGATGAAATGGTAAAACATATTACATTTCACACCAATTTGTAGGCCACACAAAAAGGAAATCCTTTCATCCCAACTACTGAAGATGAGATAAGGGTTTTCTTAGGCATCAATTTATTTATGAGTGTCAAAAAATTACCAAGTTATCGAGATTATTGGTCTTCATCTCTAGATTTAAATGAGTCATATACATGTGACTTGATGACTGTAAACCGATTCAGTTTTCTCCTCAGTCATTCAAATAACAATTCGATGATGCCTAAAAGGGGACAGGCCAATTTTGACAAGCTTTTTAAAATAAGGCCTCTTGTTGAAACGTTGAATAAAAGGTTTGCACAATGCTATCAACCTCATCAAAAAGTAGCAATTGATGAGTCAATGGTGAAATTTAAAGGCAGAAGCTCAATGAAGCAATACATGAGGGACAAGCCTGTGAAAAGAGCCTATAAAATATGGATGTTGTGTGATGAATCTGCATATAATTTGAAGTTCCAAATTGATACTGGAAGATTAGCTACAGAGAAGTCTGAACTGGGCTTGGGTGCACAGGTAGTAACAGATTTATGTGAAGAACTTTATGGCAAAAATCATATTGTTTTCATGGATAAGATCTTCACGTCTTATCTTTTTGTCCAACTAAAAGCCCAGAAAACATTTGCAGTTGGAACTGTGAATCCTACACGTAAATTCCTCCCAAAACTGAACGACGATAAAAAGATGAAATGAGGGGACTTTGACAGCAAAGTCAGTAATCATGGCGTAGCATTTTACATGTGCAAATGAGCTGTGAATTTGATATCTACTATGCATGATCCTAGTGACACCACAAGTGTAAATAGGAAGGAAAAAGACGGATTAACTACTGTAGTGGCATGTCCCCGTGTATTTAGTGACTATAACAGGAGCATGAATTTTGTTGACAATTTTGATTGTCTAAAAGGAAACTATGGTTGTGATCGCAAAAGTAAAAATTGGTGGCATAGGCTTTTTTTCCACTTTATTGATTTGTGTGTAGTGAAGGCGTTTATCATACACAAAGAAATTGAAATGGAACAATTCACGAATAAAGACTTCCGAAGGAAAGTGTACGAAGGACTGCTTGCCAAGACAATTGTCCATTGCAGTGGTCTAAGTCAAAAATGGAAGAGCGTAACTCCCAGTAAACATAAACCACACGTGGACAAACAAATCAGATTGGGAGGTAGTGCACATCAGCCAAAACAGGACACCTCAAGAAGAAGTGCAGTATGCAGCACACGTGCTGTTCCTGTTAGAACAGTGTGGACGTGTTCTTCATGTAATGTACCTCTTTGTCTACGAAAAGGCAAAACTTGCTTTCAAACATTTAATTTTCAATAATGATGTACTTTTGAGTTGTTTGTGTAAATAATTTCCTCAGAAAACTGTTCAAAATTTTACCTCTCAAAATTTCTCAACAAATAAGTAACTAATGAATATTGTGGACGGTGGTTAACAGAGTAACCACAATTTAATTGACTGTAATTAGAAAAGTAAGCAAAATATTGTAAAATTGTATTAAAATACATTGTTTTGTTTGGTAAGAACTTTTATAGTTTTGACAAATCACGTGATTTCATTTTTAAAAAATCCTGCCACTCAAAGAGTCAAAAATTATGTGGTTAACACTGATAACCACTGCCCCTGGAAAAGAGTTAAAAGATCTTACATTGTGTCATAAAAGAAACAAGACATCAGAGGATACTTAAAGAGCATCGGAATTTCGTGAACCACACTAAAATGCATAATTCGGCTTAAAGTGCACATTCGTATGTCCATATTCGGATGTAAATTTTCTTGGAGTACCAGTGCCGTATTATCTCAAGTTTGGTTCTTTATTATGGTATAATGCCATACATGCACTTGAAATGCAGCGAACAATTGAAACCAGCCAAGAGTGTGAAATTAAACACTTCGTTTCAAATAAAATGACTGCTTCAGCAGAAACAACAATATCACTTAACTTAAACACACGTCACGTGGAGATGACCCACCTCCCCACCACAACTCTGACTGCTCTCTGCTGCAGCTCCAGATTTACTGCATTTCCGAACCGGGGCAATATTGGGTGGTGGCGCCCGGCCCCACTTCGGTAACCAGAAGCGGGAGATGGTACTAGCATACGCGACTAAACTGCGCATGCGAGAGAGCCCGCCCGCAGCTACTCAAACGACTCTAAAACAGTCGTCACCTCACACTCATCGGAGGCAATTTGTTGTTACGAAGCATTGCACAGTCTTCCTAAGCTTTCGACACACTATGCTGTTGGCAGACGTTTGTATGAGTACTGTGTTTTGCTGTTGTATACGGCGTATTTCCTATGTAACTAAAGTTTTTTTTCGCTCATGTTTTGTTGCTTCAGTATTATTCTGCAATAGCGGGATACAGTAATATCCTTTGTTAGAGTATTTGTTCTTACCAGTAAAAAATCACAAGAATTTCACTGAAAACCAAATCAATGAAAAATTCCCCCAATTCTAAACAATTCCCGGGTTTTTCCCGGTTTTCTCCCGGATGAAAAAATTCACGGGTTTTTCCCGAATCTTCCGCTAGTCCCGGATCGTATACACTCTGTATTACCACTAATTAGCAAAGTAGCAGAAGCATGCATCTTAACAGATGCGACTGCTGCCGTCTTTCTGGACATAAAACGTGCCTTTGATAAGGTATTGTATGTGGGACTTCTCAGAAAATGCTAACATAGAACTTCCCAACTGAAATAGTACAATTAATAGCTAACCTCTTTGGAAACAGAAAAGTACAAGTACGGGTTGGGGATCAAAAAACGCCCTATTTCACATGAAAAGTGGGAGTCCCTCAGCAATCCGTCATCTCCCCCTTTGTGTGTAAGATATATACAGCTGATACCCAAAGACCCTCGTGATGGAATGAAGACATAGCTCTGTACGTTTGTCCGGCCGAGGTGGCCGAGCGGTTCTAGGCGCTACAGTCTGGAACCACGCGACCGCTACAGTTGCAGGTTCGAATCCTGCCTCGGACATGGGTGTGTGTGGTGTCCTTAGGTTAGTTAGGTTTAAGTAGTTCTAAGTTCTAGGGGACTGATGACCTCAGAAGTTAAGTCCCATAGTGCTCTGAGCCATTTGAACCTCTGTACGTGGATGACATCACCTACCAGTGTAATGCATCCACCTGCAGTGCAATCAATGAAAAAAAACCAACAGCTACATCAGAAACTTGAAACCTGGCTCAGTAAATGGAGAATCCGACCAAAAGTCAACTTATCCTGTTAGACACAGAAATCTTACTAATCGCCAGCAACAGGACCCCCCTCCCCCCCCCCCCCCCCTCCCATAACCGCCACATTCGACTTGGGGGATAGGAAATTACTCCATAACGAAACGTCAAATATCTTGGAATCCATCTAGATGAAATCTTAAACTGGTAGACAAAAACGACTGAAAATAGTAAATGAGAAAAGAGTAAATTTTAACACTGCACGGTACACTTTTTTTGTTCGGCTTAAGATAGAAAGAAATGAGGGCTGAAAAGACACGCAAGTCTACAGAAAATATCTTCACAAAAATACATGAACAAATTGGAATAAAAGACAAGGTTGCAGTTTCGTTATAATTTTACAATTCCTGAAATAGATTAATCACCACCGTCCGTAATTCTCGAAAGTTTTGACTGCGCTGTGCGATGAAACAAAATTTAATTTCAGAAACATTCCAGATAAAATAGCTAAAGTGGTTATTTTGGTCTTTTTCAAACCTTCTTTGGTGCATATAATACTAGACAGAGTTTGTACATCCGGTCTGTTTCGACTATTAGTCTTGATATTTTCTAGAGTGCTAAACAACCTTTCAGTTGACCCATTCGAAAAGGGCAAAGCAAAATTATATATATATATATATATATATATATATATATATATATATATATATATATATATATATATATATACTGTTTCATGACATTTTCATACTCCTTGTCGCCACTCGCTATTATGTTTTGAATCATTTATTTAACAAGTAAATCTTACAAAATAATTCCACTGTAATTTCCCTTTTTTCCCTTTAATTCTCTTCAGATTGCGAATTTAATCGAAAACGCTTACGTAACCAAGAAATGTAGAGGATTGCACTCTGCGTCCATTTTGAACAAATACGTTGATGATTGATCAAGTTATGACGTTGGAACAACTGTGATTTCTGTGCAGACTGCAGACAAGTTGTGGCAACTTGTAAGCATTTTGTTTGCTTTCATCTTTGGCTTCTAACGTAACTGGTTACTGGAAGATGCATTCCCTGGCAATTTGATGTGTGTTTATTAATAAGCCAGCTTCGTAATCTCAAAAAAATCTGACGGGTCATTACGGGAAAAAATGTCATTTTGTCCCTGTAAAGCATGCAATAATTGGGATTTATGAATTTGACGGAAACTGTTGCAAAATAAAAACATTAGAGTATAAAATTTTGTTTTCAGAATGTAAATTTTATCTTTCCTGATGTTGCTTGTAGTTAAAAATGCAATAGTCGAATAATTTATGAAAAGAGACATTTCATTATCTGGTATTTTTGTCAGGTTCCTTGACTTCCTTAAACAGTACTTGGAGATTTGCAGGTTTCATTTCGTAAATTTTGTATTAAATTGGTCGAGTCACAAACATTACATGTTGCATGAAAACGAAATGAAGAGTTTGGTGCAGCTTGCGATTAGCCACTGGAAAATGTGGTCGTATATCGCTCGGTTACTTTTGTCACAGTTCCAAACGAGCATGCCCTGTTTCAGACAGTTTCTACTGCCCCCCCTCTATTCCCATTTTGATGACTTTTACAATATGCTTCTCGAGTTAGAAGTGCCAAAAGCACTTATTTTGAGGTGTAACCGAAGGAAATAAAATACATAAGTGGTTGACGCTCAGTAGCAACGAACTGTGCGGCTGCTACAATTGTAGCAATTTAATCAATTTAAAAGTAGCATTGAAGTAAAAATCTTAAAATATACTACCAAATTTCGCTGAGTTTAACTACGACAGGAAGCTGATGACTTTGCCTTTTGCCCCCCCCCCCCCCCCAAACCACAACTATCATCATCGTCATTATCATCATTAATTAGGAACCGCAGAATGCCACGAAAATGAATTCATATTAACTATGGCGAGATACTTTAAATCTTTGTCTTGTTTGATGCTATTTAGTTGATTCCGAAATTTAAAAAACAATCTACAATGTTGCAGCATCAGCAAAGTTCTTTGTTTTGTCATTCTTGAGTATCTCCCATGTACGTTACTTCAGTTTCAGCTCAAAAGATAGCTTTTCCATGTTTAATTGTACCCTCGGACAGATAATAAATGCGTTAGTCTACATGCATGACGAGTGTATGTTCTCTACAAAATTCGTGATGAGTTCGTAACATGAGCTGTATGTGGGAAGAGGAAAAGGAGTGCCAAATTTCTATGTTTCGATACAGTGTGTCGATAAGTGGAACAGTTTCAGTGTTTCGAAACGGCTATGGTTCACTTTTTGTAAACAGTGGTGTCTCATTCCGCTCTGTCTCGGATAATGGGACCAGATTCGATCTCGAGCCAGACACAGAAACTGTATCGTTATTTCAAAATAACGCTTTTTCAATCCACTTGTGCTTGGAACCGACTAATTGCATCGAAACAGTGACGTTTCATTCCGCTCTGTCTCGGACGAGATTCAGGCTCGGCACAGATACTGAAACGCATTCAACATGCCACTTCATGAAACACTTTCAGGAATGTCGAAATCTTTTTGATACACAATAGCATGAAGCTTAAGATTTCCGAAAATAAATCTTCGTTTCTAATTGACTGCCCTATTCCGAAACGGAATAATATCTTATTTATAAACACTAACCAAACAATAAAATATCGCATACTATTCACATTCAAAATAGTAAATGAGTGAAAATCATTCAGTTACACTACACGTCTTGTATAGCATACTCTTGCTTGTTCATGTACAGTAACCATATTAAAAAAACGAAAGTAAACCTACAACATTTTGAATACAAAAGACGTAGAGTGGCAGTTTCTAGACATATACTAAAAATGGATGTAGGTATAATTGCAAGCAATCTGCTTGACGGATAACTGATGGTGTAATGGTGAATGGAAAGGGCTAGGAAGCATGGTGAATTTATAGTAATGATTCGAATCAATTTGAGGGACAAAAATTTTTCTGTTATATTTTGTTATTTATTCGAATTACGTGGCGTCATTTGTGAGCCTGTAGTCAATGTGTCTATTCTTCACAATGATTCCTTTTGTGTGCATGGAAATTATGGGTATATTACCCATACCTGTGGAATGTGGAAATCCCAATAGTGTATCCGTTGTTTCTGCAGTTTGCTCCCGCCTCCAGTTCCGTTCGTGGTGGTTCTTCTGTCTTCTGCTATGGCTTTACGAAGCCCGGTGTGGGATTATTTTATGAAGATGAATCCTGAGAAAATTAAGTGTAACTTGTGCTCAGTAGTGTTGTCGTTTACAAGTAGGTCAACCTCCTGCTTAAACAGACATTTTTGACATATGCATCCAGCAGTTAATTGACGTGAAACTCGTTCGTGACCAGTTTTTCTGAATCTGGGCAGTGACGGAGCCAGTTCAACGTCCACAGCAACTGTTCAGGTATCTGCCGGTTCAGCTCTGGGTAGATGTGGTAGAGAAACGAAGATTACTGGATTTACACCAAGCCTTCATCCAAACGGGCCAAAATACTCGAACAGATTTAAGGACTTGTTGTTAAAGAAAATCTTCCGTTTAATGTAGGTGAGAGTGTGGAGTTTAGAAAAACGACTTATTTATTAAGTGAAAACTGTGTACCTCCCAGTAGAAAAACCCTGTCCAACAGTTTACTCTCGCAAGTGTTCGACAACGCACTAGTGCAAGTAAGATCTGCAGTGCAAGCTGCATCCTACATATGTTAAAAATGATAATTATATTGCAGTGACTGCTCACTTCATTGATGAAAAGTGCAATCTATTGTCATATTTGTTATCTAGTTTCAAATTCCAGGACTAGCATACAGCTGGAAAATATTTCCAGTGAATTACAAAATGTGACTTCAATTTCGGGTATTACCAATAAAATTATAGCTTGCACTACACATACTACACCTAATATGGTTGAAGGCAGTGTTGCTGTGCAAATGGTGGCATGTACTTTGTCTTGCACATACATTGAATATAATTGTGCAAATGTCGTAAGCCTTGAACCAATTACAGACCCAAGGGCAAAAGTGAAGTCCATAGTGGAATTTTTAAAAAGGGTCGTCAAGCATTTGAGGAATTACATAATATTCAGAATCAAATGGGCTTCCCTGTTTTAACACCAAAACAAGATTGCCCTAGGAGATGGAATTCCAAGTATGAAATGTTTGACAGGCTTTTGAAAATCAAAGTGCGTTTGCAAAGCACCCTCACCATCCTCAGTGTTGTTTCACAAACAAAACTGTCCAATTAAGACTTGTCAGTTACGGAAAAATCTTGTGAAATACTATCTCCTTTTGAGCAAGTCATAACAGAAACTAGCAGCGGAAGAAATGTAACCGTCAAAAGTTGTTTTACTAAGCAAAGGTTTACAAAGACATTGTCTGATACTTAAAAACTCAGATTGCGGCAGTGAAGCCATTAATACAGTAATTTCCAAACTTGAGGATGGAATCTGTACCCGCCTCGTTAAAACGTTTGCAGATAAAGCAACTGCTCGAGGAGCAACATTTCTGGATCCTCACTTCAGGAACACGGATTTCCAAAAATTGGGTACCGATTAAAAGAAACAAAAGATGCCATAATTAACAAGTGTTGTTTAATACTACAAAAACCCACTCGGTGTTCTACAGACAATCCACCACCAGTCAAACCAGTTGTGATGAGCACATTCAACTCTAGCAGAGGAAACATTTGGCAAGATTTTGATCTAGCTGTAGGAGGGTTGATCCAATCCACATGCTGCAAGCATAGTCGGGTTTGATAAATATATGAAGATGCCATATCACAAGATCTGTTGATGTGGTGGAAAGAAAATCATGTGTTGTTTGCTCCGCCGTTTGAAATAATGAAATGACGTCTTTGTATTATGGCCACCTCCGTTCTATGTGAGCGTATATTTTCAAAGCAAAATATATATTTTCAAGCCAAAAAGTATCAAAACTGTTATTTCTAAACTACAACATCGAATAGGTACAGTAGATCTACTCATAAATGAAACACTAAAATTTCAAATGATTTTTGTTCTTCTCTGGACAATGTGTATTGAATTTGTATTTGACTGTATTTTGGTTAGTCCACTAAATCTTACATGTAGCTACCTTACAAGAACCTATTTCTCAAAGTTGTTGCACGAAGAAGACACGTTTTTACTCACTATTCACTGAGTTTAATTTGTTGAGTACGTTTATTTATGTGTTTGAGAATAATTATCTGACTTATGTATTGTGTTTGAGAATAATTATCTGACTTATGGATGTATGTGTGTTTATTTTTGTAAATGTGCTGTGTTTGGTTATAACACAATATAGGCATCTTAATACTTTTGTATTATAAATAATTCTCAGGCAAATCAACAATGGTACTTTGATACTTTTGTTTTTGGCGGTCAGATACTGTTATAAAAATTGCACACCAGCAGCAACTTAACTTCATCTCTGATTTCCTGGGGAAGTTTATAATAAAATAATACACCTGCTTGCTGTGAGTACTTGAGGGAACTCCGTATGCCTGTACACCAAACAAACTTCTTTAGAAAGAACTGTAAATGGTGTAGAGACAGATCTCCCATGGTGTAGGTATCACAAAGGCATTACACTGTGTGAATTGTTTTAAATTTTAGTCTTGATTTTATACTCATATCGATCCCTGCATTTATTACCTTGATATGTTTTAACGTGTTTCCCAGTTCTATCAAGTGTACATGTTATGAGCTGTATCCAACTGACTTGTGAATGTTTGATGAGAAACCTCCATACTTGACTATTGAGTTATATGCTCCAGTCTGTTATGGTAATTTATTGATCTATGTGCATCGGTCACTTTGCAGTCCTGCTCTTTGTGACAAACTACGGAAAATTTAACTGCGGGTAAGAAAAGTGTGAGTGGCACACTCATAAATGTTAATTCGGTGCCTTGCTTCCCAGAACGCTATCTCAATAAATTATATCTCATGATATGCCTTTTTAAGAGCACATAGAGATTTTTACTTATAAAACATATCAAAATTAGGAGCTAGAATACAAAATCTGTTATGTCAGCCAATTGAAGTCACATATCACATAATCAACGCATTTGCTGGAAGGAATATGAAGCTGCCAAGACACCTAAGTGAAAGTTTCTTACTTTCTACTATATGATTGGCGCTCTCACACCTCATTTGTGTGTATATGGAAATATTAATACAGTATAAACTCAAAATGATATAATGTGCAGGGCTATACAATTACAGAACACCAACTACTTCACTGTTTCGAAAAAGCGTATCGAAACATTACAGTGCACTGCTTCATTAGTTTCGAAAGAGCTACGTGTTTTAGTTTGCCTATCTCTCGCGTCAAGGAAACATCACTTGTGCTGACGACATTACTTACTGCGTCGCAACAAGCTAACTTACAGTACTGTACAACGCAGGTATTGGCAGCAGTGCCAAAAGACAGGTCACAGAAAGTAACAAAATATGCCGAATGGAACTGGTGCACTTGAACTCGTTATGAAGTTTCCAGACTGTTACATAACTAAACAGACTAATATTTCCACGGAATACTGCATGATATTTCCAAAATATTGAAAAACCTGATCATTTAAACTAGATTTTCCTTGCTTCGAGATTAACTATAGTCCCTTATAGATTAGTCTGTTTTGCATTTTTTTAAATGATGGAAACTACACTAATACAACAAAGGTCTTTTTTACCGCTGCAAGCGCTCGATTAGTCTGAACTTTCTAAAGTACCCATTTGCACACTTCTGGTAAAGACTAACCAGTGTAGGAAAAATACTGCGGGCACACGCTGAGGCAAAGTAACTGAACCACATTTTTGCCACTTAATGCTATTACCACGTCCCTCGTAGAAAACACTGATAATAACGTCCAGCAGGCTGTGTAGTTCGTATTGGGCAAGAAGTCCTATCGCTTAGATGTCCGAAGGATAAGGAGTAGTGTTTACTTGCTTGCTACCATCCCAGGGGGCTGCACGTCTCATGATAAGCAGATGTGAGAAGTGCTCCTGGAAGCACATTATAGACAATGCAATGAGTAAGGGGAAATAATTACTAAAGAGCCATCTACGTTAGGTCGTACAGGGTGACAGCAATTTAAAACCGCAAGAGAATCGGCATGAAATTATCCAATTAAAGAACATGGAGACTACCTGTCTGGTACGAAATGTACACGTACAGCAAACGATTAGCGAGATTTTTCGATAATTGTAGAAACTGAGGTTTTTTAAAATAGTTTTCCAACATGATCACTTCACCAATCACGAAAAGTATTGGTTCTGAATAGATTAAGAGCTTAACGCTTTATTTTGTTGACACTTTAGCACTTACGAATAAACGCTAATTTGAGCAATAAAAAAGAAAACAATTTCACATTTCCTAGAATGCAATTTATCTGTTTCTTTTCGATCAATATAAGTAATGCCGAATCCACATGCACTAAATTGTTCGGGGGAAGGGCTGACTCCATGTTCCCTAAATTTCATGTAATTTTATCAGGCTTTTAATTTGTAAATGTTTCTGAAACCAGAATTTTATGTATCGTGAAAATGAGCTTGTCGTAATCCGTGTAGCGGAACTTGGCAGAACTGTTATATTTTTAAGCATCTAATAAGGATTTAAATAGAATTAAAAAAATATAGGCCTACCTTGTAAAGAAGTAGATCCAGACGCCAAATTACTAGTTCAAACATCTGTCTAATTCACAAAAGAAACAATCTTTATACGACAATTACACCGCCACCAACGTTACCTCCACAGAAACGTTGCCAATAATGTGCAGCAGTACTCATTCTCGCAGAGGAGCGAGGACCTGTGGGGGATCAAAGGGATGTGTCATTACAGTTCGCTGATGGTGTCAACAATCGGAAATAGACGACAGACGACCTTCAGTATTATTCTATGTTCCTTGCTTCAATGTTCCAAGTTGTGCCGACACGGGATGATATGGTGCATTGAGTGAGGGGCAAACTGTAAAATTCAAACAGAATGATACCACTGCGCCCACAAAAATAGGTCACCTCAAGTGGTTTTGTGAGGAGGTATGTAGAAGCGTCCTGTCTTTCAAGGCAAAGTGGCGGTGCCACAGATGCATCTCGTACAGAACCAGGAACTCACTTTTAACGCTACGGAGTTCTAGCGAAAATTGAAGTACTTGGTATCAATATATCGCAAAGATTGGCCGCATTGGAGGAAGGAAGTTTATGACGTACAGTGACTATTACCGAGTGGAAGTGTGTAGATGAACTCTCGCTAGTTGATCTGCTTTGTCATTGTATAGAATGTCAGAATGTGATTTGACCCATACAAATTCTATAATTTGGCCAGTCCAGTGATAATCTCTTAGCTGACGTTACGTGTTGCGCGCTGGTGCCCTCTACACTACCTATATAATTGGTGCTCCCTTGAGTTTTTTTTACAATTCGCAGTTTTGCGTCTGAAGACGTGTCTTGCTATTGGAGAGGAAATGTTAGGAGAAAGTTTTATACATCGACAATGTCCTAATAACGTGGAAATTTTAAGTGATGACATCTACAGTCTCCTTACAGTCTGTCGTGTTATATGTACTGCTTGTTCACGAAAAGAAGAGTCAGGATTCCCTAGTTCTGAGTCGTTAAAATTCGGTCCACTTCGGTTCAACCGTGTTTAGCGTCCGGCCGCTGCCAGCCTCAGTGATGTAATACTGAACTGTGCGAAGCCATTGTAAAGTGACTGGTGAGCTTCGCTACGTTCCTTGGTGAAGTTTTACATTGCATTATGAGTGATAAAGAGGTGTCTGGCCCATCACGGGCAACACCAAATACTCCATCCACTCTTCAGAGAAGAGCAAAGGGTAGTACACTACGGAGTCGAGAAAGAAAAATAATTAGTAATGTCGCTAAATGTTGCGAAGAGAGCAAAAATAAAAAATTGCTCCACCCTCTTTCGCAGCCAATACCACGAACAGTTACTTATACAGGGATGAGCGTCAATTCCGTGAAAAGAATACGTAGATTTTCTAAAGACATCCCTGGAAAAACACCTGAAACTCCCGACAAAAAAAGGTAAATTTCAGTTCAAATTTTTCAGTTCGACACTGCTTTGAATCTGCCTCACCGTTTGTCTGAACTACTGTAGTTGTTTTGTTTGTATGGTGTGAAAGAATTTCTTGTCCTCCAATAGACATATAAAATTGAGTCTAAAGCTGTAAATTAGTCATATTCACGCAATTCGCTTTGTAGAGTAGCGGTTATGGTGCTTGATTGCTGTACCGATGGTGACGGTCCCGAATCCTGTTATACCGTAGTTTTTTTTTAATATTAACAGCAAGGACTGTTATAATCATTTTCAATCAATTCAGTTACATGTGACTGCATAGCACCAGGGACCATAAGCTACGACACTAACACTACTCTATAAGTGTTTAAAAAAGTACATTCTTCATCTGGAAACGTCTCCTTGATACTTCTAACTACACATTCTTACAGTCTGACTCTCTAACGCTTTTTTATTTAGGCCAAGATCTACTGGAAAAATCCAGTTGGATAATTTCGACAGGACTGTCGTAAAACAAAAAATCGGAGATTTTTATATGGTACACAAGATTGCTTCCAGTCTGTGAACACTTCGTCCTGTACTACAAGAAAAGATAGGCTGGACGTGGGGTATTACTTCACTGCGGAATATTTTGTTACCCATGGTATTCACATGGCAAAAAGTACAAAATAAGCGGCCTTTACTGCTAGAGCGTGGAGACATTGTTGATTGGCGGTCGCGTTTCATTGTGCAATTGAAGCATCTGAGGGAAGGAGCCTCAGAATTATTCTATTTGGATGAAACGTAGATCGACAGCAATATGACAGTAGGTAAATGTTGGCAGGAGAGTGATACAGTCGGCGTTGTGGGTTGGGGAACTTCCTCCAAAAGACTGATTATTGGAAGCGTTGGATCAAGGAAGGGATTTGCCAGGGAAGCCGCACTAAAATTTTGGGCTAAATCAACTAAAGGTGATTACAATGGTCAAATGAATTCAGGAAACTTTGAAAGGTGGTTTTCAAGCATGGTGCTCCCGAAACTTCTTCCGAAGTCGGTAATTGTGATGGACAACGCTCCATACCATAACAGACAGGTTGAGAAAACACCCACACGGTATGACACCAAAGTGAGGATGTTGGAATGGCTTCGAAATAGGCGTGTCACCTGTAATGGGAGCATGAGAAAGCAGGTTCTGTTAGCTTTACTACAAGAGCATAGACCTGCTTAAAAACATGATATTGACGAAGAGGCGAAAGAGAAAGGCCACACGGTTGTACGCTTGCCCCCGTACAATTGTAATTTGAGTGCTGTAGAACTGGCATGGGCGAAATTAAAACGGTTGTTTAGGGAGCGCAACATTTCAGGGGACATGTCGAAAGTTAAACTTTTTGCGACAGCAAGTGATTCCCTTTTGTCTGTAATTGCCGATGACTGGGAAGGGTACTGCAGGAAGGTCCAACAACTAGAAGAAGAATATTGGAGGCGTGATAGTGTTGTTGAACTAGCAATAGACGATAATATTATTAACACTGCCGAAACGGACAGTAGCGACGAACATGAAGCACACGCAGGAGTACAGTGAAAGTGATGTGTTTGAGGGTACAATACAGCGTAACAACTGTCAATAAATTTTCGAAAGTTATGCATTCTCTTTTTATTGCCACACTGTAAGTTGGTTCTGTATAATGCCAAATTGTCCAAGAGAGTTGTTACGAAATTAGTAGCAATCATTCAATAAGGAACTTTCGATTTCATTTCATAACGGCCAACCGTCGAAATTGTAATATTGGGTTTTACACATAAATAATTTCACGTATCCTGCAATCTTTTATTATGTCGCTGTCCGCTTTTGCGCTAGTATATGCGAAGCATTAACAGTTGCTGCTGCCACAACTTTTATGTGGACGCCAGAGTGTTGCCAGCACTGCGTAACGTTAGCGCGACTTATTACCCCGCCAATATACTGTGTGCCGGTGGGCGGAGCGTACCTCCTCTATACCCTGCACCCCCACCCCCTCCTCAGAATTAGCTATTCTCTTTGTGAACAAGCAGTACAGTGTGGGTACTTCGACAATTTGTGTCGTTAGCTGCTGTGCGGTTATTTTGCTGCCCAAAGGTCGGCTGCAATACAGCGTAGGCATAGCATTGTTGCCGCGCGTTGGCCACTGCTGCGGCCGGCCGCGGTGGTCTCGCGGTTCTAGGCGCGCAGTCCGGAACCGTGCGACTGCTACGGTCGCAGGTTCGAATCCTGCCTCGGGCATGGATGTGTGTGATGTCCTTAGGTTAGTTAGGTTTAAGTAGTTCTAAGTTCTAGGGGACTGATGACCACAGATGTTAAGTCCCATAGTGCTCAGAGCCATTTGAAGCATTTTTTTGCTAAATTTGTGATCCCTTGATGCCTCAGAATATGTCCTACCAACCGGTCCTTTCTTCTTGTCAAGTTGTGCCACAAAATCCTCTTCTCCCCAATTCTATTCATACCTCGTCATTAGTTATGTAATTTTTGCTGTTGTGTGTACCAACCTTGCTGTGTGTTTAAATCACGTTTTGCTGACCGATTTACATCATTATGTTGTTGTGCGTGATTTTCTGTTGCTCTATTGGGTACAGGTCTTTCCTCATAGATTAAGTCGATAGAATCTAGTACTGAAAATAATATTCTGTGCCATGCCCTGGCGTTATGACTAATTTTTCTCTAGTATGCGATGGTAAACGGCTTTTCAAAATTTTTAACACGTCTACCTGTGCTATTGGGTTCGTCCGGTAGCGTGTCTTGCTCAGGTATTTTTCAAAGTATCCACGTAGACTGCTGTATTTGCAATTGAATGGTGCAGCGTTGAAAACCTCGCGTCTGAGTCCTTGCACTGCCTCAGGCTAGTACTTGTCGAGCAAAGCTCGTCCAAGATGGATATAAGTGCTGCAACGCTCGGCTACTTCAGTTGCCCATAACAGCACACCACTTCGCGTATATCGCATGACAAATCTGATGTTCTGTGCTTCCGTCCAGTTGCGTGGAAATACATGACGAAAAGCACTAATAAATACTACGGCATTCATTCTTTTACCTTCGGTAGTGAATGTAGGAAATTGTCGATGTCTCAGCAAACCTTCGTCTGCAAAAATAGTTGATAGACTCGTGTCATTTTCTATCGTATTTAGGTTGTTGTTGTAGTTACCTGTAATTCCGGCTGGTAATTGTTCAGGTATTGGATTAGTGGGTATGTTTACATTTTGCTACCTATAACTGTCACAGGTACCTGCTGTGAGACTCGTGACAATTTGTGAATAGATATCAACAGATTGTGGTTTGTTCACTGTAGCCTGTGTATTATTTACCTGTGTATTTCGAGATCCGGTAATATATTCTTCTAAAAGATTGCGGATCCTATCTTCCGCGGCTAGTATGTTAATGTTTACCTTGTTCACTATTTCATTTTCTTTTTTTCTGAATAGCCTTTTCTGCTACATCTGTGTACAACTTAAATCTGTTACTAACTTCTCTGCAATCGTATTACCCTCAACTAACATAACCTGCTTCAGCTGGACTAATGATATCACTCAGATTTTCATTAATCTTCTCTCTTTCCTTCTTAGCACATGCTGAGTCAACTTCTAATGTTGCTACCCTTACAGTAAGCTCTTCTACAGCTAGAGCACCTTCATAGTCTTTATTTAGTTTGTTAACGACAGTGGTTACCTTTTTTACCGTCGAAACCAACTAGTTTTGTGCGGCTTCAATGTTTGCGTTTGCGATTTTCTTTATCTGTTGTTCTACTCGGTCGTGATGGTCATTAAAAGAACCTGCCTTGCGTTTTACCTCCGTAATGTTACTGTTAACTTAAGAAAGTGCTTCATGCTTTACTTGTGTTTTCGTATCATTCAATTTTTCGTCGATTTTTGGCTAAGTCATCGAATTTCTGTGAGACCGTGTCTTGCAAATCCTTGACCACTTGTTTTTGTTATTGGTTCATTGCCTTTAGATCTCGTGTGACAGTCTTTTGTGGCTGTTTTACCGTATTCATATCTTATGTCAAAAAATGGTTCAAATGGCTATGAGCACTATGGGACTTAACTTCTGAGGTCATCAGCCCCCTAGAACTTAGAACTACTTAAACCTAACTAACCTAAGGACATCACACACATCCATGCCCGAGGCAGGATTCGAACCTGCGACCGTAGCTGTCGCGCGGTTCCATTCTGTAGTGCCTAGCTCGATCGCACCGGCCGGCATCTTGTGTTCAAATTATCAATTCTGGTGTTCATATTTTGTTTCATATCGCTGAGATCGGTTTTAATGTTACATAATAACTGTCATAGCAGTGCGTCAGTTTTACTACCGTGGCTGGTGTCTGGTGTACTTCCAAAGTTAATGTTTGTGTTGTGACCAAGTGGTGTTCGTAACGTGTTGTCAAGATTCATATTTCGATCGCTCTCCAACGTTTCATTCATGAGCGGTATGTCGCCCTGGGAGATGCGTGACATTGTCTCGTCACTTGTAAACATTGTGTCGTCAAAGTTATTCTGTTGTGGAGCGTTGCTATCATTTGTCACTCCTGCGACACTCATCTCTGATTTACCATACTTAAAACTTCTGCAATAGGCATGCATGGCGCCTGATCTTCAGTTGTTCGATCTCGCAATTCTACGCCATCTTGGCTGATTACGTTTTCGCTATCGCTATCAATAATGGGCGTATATTTTTCGGCTATGTAATGTGAATTTGCAAAAAACTAGAAATTTCACAAAATGTTAAATTCACGCGTTAATTATTACACTTGATAAATGTTAATTACGTAATGTCAAAGCCTGTTTTACGTCCATTATGATGCGCAAACTATTGTGTCACAAATCTTTGTTTTACTGACAATATGAATCACACTGAAAAATTTCAGTAAATTTTTCGCAAATAAAATTCAAGGAAGGGAAAAATGAGGAAAAGGTATCTATGAACATCAAAAGAGGGACTGTCAAACGTAACCATGCAAGCAACTTGTGTAGACGCCCTACCTTTGCTGCGCCGAACAAAACAGTTTACTATGGAAAATTTTACGTGACCTGGGTCCAGCTCTTACTCTTTTCAAAAATTTTGTCCTCAATTTTGACTTTTTGTGTTACTTGCTCCCCGTCATGATTCATGCAAACAGAACATACAGGCAATTAGTTTTTATAGTTCATAACAATGTCACAGAAATTTCTTACTATAACAATAGTTAATAAACACTGCTCAAGACCTGTGCCCAGAAGTCCTGTCACGGTCTCCAGTTGTAATATACAAAAAAAGATGTAATTGTGTTTATCTTAATTTTTTTTTGACGATCAGACTTCGCCGACCTAGTTGGAGATGCAGGCAGCAGAGCACTCCGGGAACATCGGCGCTTGTAATAATCACGAAAATTCTCTTCCTGTAATTTTCCACTTCAGTTACTTCAATAAAAATACTTGATACTGTTTTTCCATATAAGGTTATTCAAGCACGTATATGATACATAGAACTCACAATAACTTCATATCTAAAGTCGCACATCTTCACCATCCTTCTACATACGAGAGTGTGTGTAAAAGTGAAGGAAAAAAAAAACTACTATAGTTGACAGTTTTTTTCGTTCATTTGTCTGCGCCTTACCGCGCCTTCATAATTAACGTCTTTGCCAACCCTCTGGTTACTCAGTGCTTCAATTTTTGTTTTTTAATAAATCTTGATTTTACGGCATCCTGGGGGCCTTCATCATGTACTTATACATACAATATCTCACTATCAACAATACCCAGAAGTCCAGTAAGATTAAGAGCCCATATTGTGCTAAAACAACCACTTACTCAATTAAAATGTTAACATGGACTGTTATATGATGTTACATTCTATATTCTTCTTATTAGAATTTTCGGGTCCAGGTTTCTTTACGGATGCTGCCAGGAGTTGTCATATTGTCTGCTATGATATATTTTTACACAGTCTGACTTGGTTGGTTTTAGTCCTAAGTGGAATGTAATACGAAATATTTACAACTGAAAGACTTGGAAATCATGTGGGATATTTCAGTGCAAATCTGCAGGTTTTATACTGCCCAGAATGTAGCCACAGTTGGATTTCTTGTCATCTGTTGAAACTTTGATTGTCATTGACCACAGGCACTCTTCCGTGAATGTTTTTATAAGTCGGCCGGAGTGGCCGAGCGGTTGTAGGCACTTCAGTCTGGAACTGCGCGACCGCTGCAGTCGCAGGTTCAAATCCTGTCTCGGGCATGGATGTGTGTGATGTCCTGAGGTTAGTTGGGTTTAAGTAGTTCCAAGTCCTAGTGGACTGATGACCTCAGAAGTTAAGTCCCATAGTGCTCAGAGCCATTTTTTTGTTCTTATAAACTGGTCACAACAGAAACACCAAGAACCCAATACTTATTAGATGCTAATGGAAAATGGAAAGGATTCATACTGTATTGAGCTAGACTATCAGTATCACACAGTTTGATGGAACACTGCCCACTGATGCCAAGACCAAGTTGATGGACGACAATTGCCATGTATTTGATTGTATTTAGTATCCAATATGGTGACCAATCTTACTGCAGTCCATTTCTGGCACCCTAATCTCATCCATTAGTTAACATGATTCAAATAAGTGCAACACACTGCAAGAATGAGCCTGCATCCTACTGTTCAGTGGTGTGATTCTTCAAAACATTGTGAAAATGTGTCTTTGTTTCATGCTCTGTGCCTTCTTGTTTTCAGTATGAATGACCATACATACTTGGTATATTTTCTTTATAGAAGTGGTTTATTTTTAATTGTTTATAAATTCTATCTATAGAATCCATTAATAAAAATCATAAACAGGGTGTGTCTTCTAAGGGTCATTAGGTACATTCTTTCTGGTGTTTTGGCAGATATTTGGAGTTTCTGTGTTGTACAACTGGAAAGTCCTCCGATGTATAACTAGAAACAGCCCAAACAAATATTGATCATCACACCTTTCCTATGACACCCAGTGTCGACAGAAAGCATTTTTAAAGCTGAATTTTACATGCCCTTTTGATGATAGCAGTCTAACGTTAGTCTTGAGCACTAGTCATTTAATCATTATGTATTCACAGGGTAATAAAAAATGAAGAATAACAAGTACTCCAGCAGTCCCCTGGCCTACGCTGTCTGGTACTGTCTGCAGCACTACTGGGTTACTGCTGGAATACTGATTATTCTTCGCATTTTACTGTTCCTGTTAAGGCATAACGATAACATGAGTATCACACTACACTGATCTGGAAACACTCTATTGGATGGGAAAGTAAAATTCCACCTTAAAAATAATTTTATTTGTAACAGCAAAACAAACCGACTCTTTCTGTTGACACTGGGCATTATGTGACTGAAATGATGAGCAGTATTTTTTTGAGCTGATTCAAGCTGCACATTGCAAAAACGAAATTGTAAATATTTTTCCACAACAACAGAGAAAGTGCGGCCAACAACTCTTAGGAGAAACACTCGGTATATATGAGGACCAAAAATGAAGTACTATTAACTTACCCTTTTACTTATTTTTCACAGTGGGATAAATGAATGTGCTTTGAGGTGATAGGGTCAAAACTGATGTGAAGAACACAGTAATATTTTTTGTTGTATTGACAGATCCATATAAGTTTTTATGTGTTGTTAAACGGTAGTTTTAATTATGTGAATGTAAATTATATCTTGGAGGAGGAAAAAAAAAGTGCAACCACACTAAATCCAGTACAAAGTATGTGGGTGATATATATTGAATTAAATGTTTTGGTGTCCGGCCAGACTTGAGGCCTAATATATACTGAAAATAATAATGAAGAAGCCTAAATAGACAATGTTAGTGTCAGTAGCAACAGATCCATTAGTTTTTAAAGGACATGATTACTGAACATAAGTAAAGAGCATTTCAGCTTTCAAATCAATTCATTCATTTATTTTCTTCTTGAAACTGGCCAAGGGTGTACATATAGCTGTTATTGTGCTCTCAGCTATTTTTCAGAAATTTTGTAATCCAGATCTTTGCATTCTAATTGGTGACTGCACTTCCTCAGTTCCATAAAGTATCTTGTAATATAAATTGAGAAAGTAGAGCTCATGCAATGACATTATATTTAATGGAAACTACTTCTTATACACAAGTCATGTTAATTTACAAATATGTGCCCGGAGTGTCTCTGAAAATGAGGACCATACTTGCGTTCATTCAGTAGAAAAAGGTTCAGCTAGCCATTCAGATTCTGGTTTTCTATGATTTGTCTAAAATGGGCATTGATATTTATTTGAATAACTTGTTAGGATTGCCATTCTTGCACTACTTCCAAAATAAAATTATATATATTTCCCAATTTTATATTTCCCAATTTGTATCTAGAAAGAATATGTTTTTGAAAGAGTCTTATTATTTCTCCAGTCACATAGATGCAAATAAAACCAAGTATATTGAACGCCTGAGAGAAGCTGTAGCCATTAAATCTGTGTCAGCATGGGAACACACGAGAAATGACATTGTAAAAATGGTTCATTGGACAAAAGAAAGACTAGAAAAGTTAGGTGCAGAAACAGAACTCCATGATGTTGGTACACAGGTTAGTACCCTCTAATTTTGTATGTTGATTTTGTTTTTAGAGAGAGTAAATGAATTAATTACAGCAAATGAATTAATTACAGCAAATTTCTTCTAGGCTGGGGATGCCAGCACTTCACATTTTTGCGTATTACTTTCTTATTACTATGTCAGGTAGGAAAAGTTATGCAATGCATTATTCTTTGCTTCCCGCATGTTTATAAAATGTATACTTCAATTCTGGTACAGTTTAAGGTGTTTTTTTTTTTTTAATATTGTGTCATATTGTTTGTAATTAGTATGTAGGTAACCACAATTTTGTATTTTTAGCAGTTGACCCTATAGTTGCACACATGTCTGTTGTGTCCCCTGACACAATGAAACTTTTCAAAATTGGTTGGTTTCCATAATCATGTTCAGCTACTGTCATAGAGGCCCTATGATTCACATGTGTGACATGTTTATAAAGCATTTGTCTTTTCTTGCAGTACAATTTATCGTATCCTAGCTATGAGAACTTGAGAGAATGATGGACTAAAATATATCTTTCAGTTATCAGTCAAGAGTTTCATTTAATAATTGTACCATAAGAATGAGGGAGAATAGTATTATTTGAGGATCAATATTAGGTGGTACGAATAATAGCTAAAATAATATTATGTCATATAATTTACAACAAAATTTGGCAGATATTCAGTGTGATGTATTTCCTTAAGGGTTCACAATGTTATGTTTTCCTTACATATTTTCACTCACTTTTTCCTTTTGTATGTTTCTCAACTACAGGCTCTATGTTGTGAATTCGTTAACTGTATTTTTTTATTACGCTGCAATTCTTATTTAGCTTTTTCGGATCTTTCCTTCTTTGTTATGAGGGGATTTCTAAGGGTAAGCTACACAGAATTATGGCAGACCAAGTAACATTTCTTGACTGGTAGAGAGTGACTTAAGAACATGACACTATTTTTCAACAATCACCAAGGCTCTGTAACCAATAATAGGAACGTTCTACCAGTTGTTCACCCTATTAAAGATAGAAATTCACTACTTCTTCATGGAGCCATTCAAGAACACTGTGTGAATGTTCTCATCACTGAAAAATCTCCTCCTTATCAGTATCACCCACATCTGTGTGGCTTTGGTAAAATTATTGGCACCATTTCACAACAGCTGGATGCCACATTGCATTTAGTCCATATACCCCATAATTTCATGGTGGATGTATGTACAGTGAAAACATTTTGCTCAGAAGAACTGTACTGCACTACAGACTTCAACTTTGGAATATGTTTCTAGTTTTTGCTCAATTTCAATCACATACTCATACCGCAGCAGAACTGTGTGTATAGGCAACCACGAACATGTAATCACTTCTGGCATTGTGCCATTCATGTTGCATTATGATCTTAACATGAGATGACATGTTTAACTAGCTTTTTGAAGCCCCTACCTATTTGTGCTTTTATCTGAAATGTTAGCTGTCTTTGTATCCAGTTATTTTTCTCTTCAGTTCTTTCCTTAGAAATTGAAACTTGATTCTTTGGTCAGAAAAGTGTAAGATGTGTACTGTGAATTTTTTTTTATTTGGTTAATTATTGTGTATGTAATTGTAATACTGGAGACTACACGTTCAAATTGACAGAAATGAGAATGGCGGGAATGGTGTGTTGCTATCGTTGTACTGCATACCCCACCTTCACAGGTTTGGGCAAAGATTCGATGCCTGTATGGACACCAGTCCACTGCAGGTGTATGTAATATTTCTGTGAATGGTGTTGTCTTCATTGGCCCAGATGTTGTCGCCAAACACTTTGCTTTGCATTATGCTTGGGTCTCTGCATCTGAGAATTATCAGCCTGCAATTTGTGTTCTCAAAAAGCTGGTGGAGTGAATGCACTTACCAATTATTACATTTTACCTGGAACCATGTTATGTTCCATTTGATGGATGGGGATTTCTCATTGCCCTAGCTCTTTGTCCTGACATGGTTCTAGGGCCAGACCACATCCACATCAAAGTGCTCAAATACTTATCAGTGGATTGCCAATGTCACATCCTTGTCTTGGGGTCTTTTGGCTCTGTCCCAATGTGACTTTTGTCGAGGTTGCTGCAGGCAATTTGATCTGCCTGGAGTCTGCTATCAGGTCAGGTTTTCCCTGGCATCAGCATCTTATCACTGTTTTCTTTGACTGCAAAAGGCTTATAACACCACATAGCATCACCACATCCTCACTACCTCATATAAGTGCCATCTTTGGGGACCACTCCTAACTTTTTTGTGGAACTTCTTGTCCCACCATACTTTCTGGATTCAAGCTACAGGAGAACAGGGTTACCCAGAGCTCTACATTCAGTATGGCCCTTTTGATAGTGGTTATCAATGGTCTAGCTGCAGCTGTGGGGTCTTCTGTGTCATCCTCCCTCTATGCTGATGACTTTTGCATCTACTTCTGCTCCTGAACTGTTGGTGACACTGAATGCCAACTGCAGGGTGCCGTACAAAAGGCACAGTCCTGAGCTTCATGCTCTATAAAAGGCACAGTCCTGAGCTTTCAGTGGGAATATCACTGCTAGGACATGTGTCTTACATTTCTGTTGCCATTGTACTGTCCAACCCCAACCAGAACTCTGCCTTGATGACCAAGTGTTCAGTGTGGCGGAGTCTTGTTGGTTTATGGGATTGGTCTTTGATACCCAAGTGACATGGTTTCCCCATCTTTGATAACTTAAATGAACATGCTTGTCACATATTAATACTCTTTGCTGTCTCAGTAACATCAGCTGGGGCACAAACCGCTCTACTCATTTGCAGCTTTACCAGGCTCATATCTCATTCTGTCTTGATTCTGGGAGCCAGACAAATGGCTTGGCATCACCTTTCAGCATTGTGGACCCAACACACAATTGCGGAATCTGACTTGTGACAGGTGCTATTCAGACTAGTCCTGTGAACATTGTACTCCTGGAAGTACTCCAGGCTCCCTCCCCTAAGGATCAGGCAGCAACAACTGCTGCTGAGCTATGTGATACAAACTCACTGCTCCATTGAGCTTAGAAACTGCTGTGTCCTTTCTACTGGTAGGCAGACCTACCTCCCACAACAGAGGCTGAGGACGTCACAATCGTAGTTTGCATACTGAGTCTCTGCCCTAAAGTTCAACTTACTCCACTTACCCCACTGTCACTTCTCGTCAGGGAGAAATCCTCTGTGACCGCCCCAATGGTGTGTACCACATCCTTGGATATGTCTCAGGGGGCCCCAGGCTGCCCTTGCTAGATGGTGTGGCTTGACTCCTACCCTTCCCACTGTTCTAATTCTTATTCGTTTACATCTGTTGTTGTTTTACTGAGATTTTACCAGCTTGTCCATTCAGTTCCTTTTCTTGTGGTAATGGCAGGTGTGGAAGCACTGGGCAGATGGAGAGGTTGCATCTCCCATTGCATAATATGTCCCAGAGGCTCCAGCTACTTTCTGTGCATGGGAAATTTCCCACTTTCACACTTTTACCCCTCTGTCAACTCTTCTTGCTTCTATCTCTTGGTTTTCTTGATTCTGTGATACAATCAGGTTCATTGGGATTTGTTTTTTGTTTCATTCTCTCTGGGGAGTATTCATGGCTTGACACACAAAGGATTGAGGGACCTATGACCTTTTGTTTGGTCAGTCAAACACCATCATCCATAACCATTAATTTGAGTGAGAGGCCCCTGACACCTGTTAAGGCAAAAGAAAGAAAGAAAAATATTATGACTGCTAAAATGGTTTTAGCTTCACACCCGAAATCCAGCATGGTAGCCAACCTACCACAGTGTGGTCATCATGTTCCCTCATGTTTGTAGCCCTCTGTCAACATATAGGTCGCACTGTTGATGCCTGATCTGTAACCTTCCCAGTATGCTGAAGGGTAGGTGCCTGTTCAAGCTGGGGCACTGGGTTTCTGGGCAGTGGTACTATGCCAAGTACCCTTTTCAATGGTGGAGTCACACCCATGGTGACAGCCTCTGATGAGAGTGAATGATATTATGGCAGACAATCCACAATAAAACAGTCATTTGGCAGATTGAAAGCAAGATTTTAATTCAGGAGCTTACAACCTGATGATGAATCTGTCTTGGGCCTCACCATGGAAGGGATAATCAGGTGAGGAGAAATGGAGGTGGACCATTTGCTCAGTTCTTGGTATCCTCTGGAACTGATGAAGATTTTTCTTTCTTTCTTTCTTTCTTTCTTCTTCTTCTTCTTCTTCTTCTTCTTCTCTCTCTCTCTTTTTTAGCACCAAAGCCATTGTTTTCGTTGAAAATATTGAGGACAGGTTCAGAGGAGTTGCTGCAGTAGAGGAAATGAGAACTGGAACTCTGTTGATCAAAACTTTGAATGCTGAACAATCACAGGCAAATTATGCTTTGAATGTTCGGGAATAAACAAGCTGCCATCTTTCCTCCTAATAAACTCAACAGGATTCAGGGTATCATCATCCACTGGGACCCAATGATAAAAACAGATGTAGAAGTTCATGCTAAACTAGAGCAGCATGGAGTACATTTTGTTTGTCGCTTTCATAGAGGATCTAAGGATAATAGAGTGGATGCCAGAGCTTTCATCCTAGCCTTTCATGGAAATATTTTACCTGAGAAAATAAAGGCATGGCTTATAGATGTGAGGTCAAGCCCTATTTTTGTCACCTGTGAGATGTTTTAGGTGCAGAGGATTAGACATGTGCCCTCCTGCTCTACTATTAAGGCTACTTGTAGGAAGGACGAAACATTAGGAGATCCCTTTCAAACAATCTTCTACATATGTAAACTGCCCAGAACACCATCCCTCTCATTCGCTGACATGTTCAGTTTTGTAAGAGGGAGAGGAAAACCTAGGAATATGAAACACTTGACCTCCTGTCATATCAAGATGCTGAGAAAAAATTTGAATGACTCCATCCAATCAATATGATAAACTTTGCACACATTGTGTCAAAGTCCACTCCAAGCGTGATGATCAGGTCTCAAACAGTAACTCCCATCTCTAGCCCTGTGTCAGTGCCTGTTTCTCAGTTAGGGGAGTTGGCACCAACTCCCTCCACCCAGAGACCCACATCACTGGTGGTAGTCACCCTATTAGTGCAGCTGGAGATGCCTTGTTCTCCTATGTCATCAACAGGGGAAAGAGCACCTCCCAAGATGCCTCGCTCCCACAAGAAAACAGACCACCAGTCTACCACCAAACAGTGGCTGAAAGAGCCACATGCTTTGGGTCATAATGAAGAATGGGCCACTTCTGTTCCAGAAGTCAACACAGTAAAATCCTCACAGAAACCATACAGTGACAAGAAGGAAAAACTGGAAGTCAAATTGAATTCTGCTGCTGTGGTCAGTCTGGTCCCCACCACTCACGAGGTCAAGCCTTTGAATGCTGATGAAGAATCATACATTCAGATGGAGTGTGACTCAGCAGCAAAGTAATTTAATTTCTTGTTTCCCCTTCATTGCTCAGATCCCACTCTGACATTCCTTAAGTGGAACTGCGATGACTACCATCATCACCTGGCAGAACTCTGTCCATTAATGGCTACGTACTCTGCAACTGATGTGGCATTTCAAGTAAAATGGTTCTCAGAACTCCCTACTATTAAAAATTACAAATCCTATTGTAAAAGTCGTGTTAACACTGAGAGAAGTCAGTATGCTCATACGCTCTTGACATTTCAGTGAGCAGTGCCACTAACCACTGCATTAGAAGCTGTGGCTGGACATGTCTACCTGGCATTTGGGGTAACAGTAAGTAACATCTGTCTACCCCCAAACAGGTACATACCATATCACGAGCTGGTAGATTTAGTGGAACATCTGCCTCCAATCTTCCTCCTACTGGGGGACTTCAGTGCTCACAATCCTCTGTAGAGCAGTCAAACCACATCTAGCAGGGAGCTATTGATTTTAGAACGGGAGGTCTGCCTACTTAACACTGGAGCTGCATGCAACACATTCCAGTATGGCCTGTCAAATATACTCAGCCACAGATATTACAGTCTGTAGCCCAAGCATCTCACCCTTGATCCAGTGATGCGTCCCTGGTGACCTCTGCAACAGTGACCACTTGGATATCACTCTCTCTTTCTCAAACCACTGACCAGTGAACATGCATCACTGTCCATGTTGGTCACTTCAGAAAACCAACCGACAAGCTTTTTTCTCCAAAGCTACTTTCGAAACCAACAAAGAGAAGGATATTGAAGGAGTGATATAAGACACTAATGATGTAATTATACAGGCTGTGGAAATGATGATACCATATACTCCAGCCCTTCCCACTGGAAACTTGTGCAGTGATGCTCCAAAGAAATAGTTGCATTACCAGAGAATGTTGAAGGGCACTTCAACAACATAAATGCCATCCTTATACAGAGCATTTAATAGCATTCATCAAGTGAAGTCATGGTTTCTTAAAAAAAAAAAAAAGAGAGAGAGAGAGAGAGAGAGAGAGAGAGAGAGAGAGAGAGAGAGAGAGAGAGAGGAAACAGGAGCAACAGGAACAGTGTGTATCATCTGTCAGAGCCAACATCCAATCTTCTCAAGTATGGACTAAACTCTGTTGCTTCTGTGGCCACACACCATCTGCAGTAGTTCCTGGTATCTCCCTCAATATTGACATCAGTACTGACCCCGAAGCCATTGCTGAATGCTTCATGGTAATTTTGCTGAAGTGTTTGCGTGCAGTAACTACCACCCTATTTCCCTGACCCACAAGCACCTGGCAGAGAAAAACTGTATATCCTTCATGCACAAGGCCTCAAATAATACAATGTTCCATTTAGTGAATGAGAGTTTTGCAGCACTTTAGCAGAGTTTGAGAAACAGCCCTTGGTCCCTGTAAAATCCACAATCAAATGCTTAAATTTCTTAGCAGTGACAGCATAAAACTCATCCTCAGGTTTATCAATCATATTTGGTGGGAAAGGCCGCCCCATCCCAATGGTATGGCAGTATTATTTATCATATCCCAAAATTGAAAAAAAAACTCTAATTTTGACTGATTATTGACCACTTTCTCTTATAAATGAGCTGTGTAAATTTTTCAAAAGAGTGGTCAATTGATGACTCTGTTGGTGCCTGGAAGCCAGAAGGCATTTATCACAATTTCAGAGTAGTTTTAGGCATTGCATCCACCTGAAACCTGCAGTGCACAATGGTTTCGCACATCACCAACACCTGATTGCTGTGTTCTTTGACCTACAGATTGCATATGATACTACCTGGTGCCATCACATCTCATCTACACTACATGAGTGGGGCTTCTGGGTCTTCCTACTCATTTTATCACAAATTTTCTATCACTCTGAATTTTTCAAATCTGGATAGGGTCAACCCGTAGCAGCCAATACGTACAGGAAACTGGGGCCCTTGGGGGATTGGCTCTGAGTGCAACCACCTTCACCACTGCAGTCAATGGTTTTGTGACTGCAGTAAGACCCACTGCATGTGGCCAATTTTTGCCTTTATTACAGCTCTATGTTATTGCACACTGCAGCGCGTCAACTTCTGGGAGCCACAGAGAAAGTATGTAACTGGGACCTGAAGTGTGGACATTAATTTTCTGCCATTTGTGTCATGGAGTTTTTTGACTGGGGACTGTGCATCTGCACCCAGAACTTTTTATTGTAATGATGTACTTTAATTTTTGAATGTTTCAAATATGACAGTAAGTTAACATGGTTATTATATGTCTGCCATCTCAAGGAAAAGTGTACAAGGAAACTTAATATCCCCAGATTTCTCAGCAACACCTCCTGCAAAGGAGGGGGAGGGGGGCGATGTAGACTGCACAGTTCTTCCATGGTTCTACAAAGCTTTGATTTATTCCTGCTTGGACTATGGATGTGTTGCTTACAGATCAGCAGCACCATCAGTACAGAGATTGTTAAACCTTGTCCACCACAGTGATGTGCTGTTGGCAGCTGAAGCCTTCCATAAGAACCCCATAGACAGTCCCCTAATAGTAGTTGGTATCCCAGCACTGAGGGTCAGACACTAGCAACTTTTTGTGAAATATGCAGCCACAAACTATCAGATGCTTACCAGTCTATGTGAGTCAGCTCTTGTTTCACAGTCAACAATTCAGACTATTTAGAAATCATTCAAAAATAGGGGGACCAGCTGGGTAATGATTGGGTGCTCTGTGCTAGGAGCTCCAACTGTCTCCTCTTTCCTGTGTGCACAGAGTTCTTTCTTGGCATCCCCCCATGTTGTGTATCCAGTCCTATGATTAGGATGGACCTGTTGTGTTGCCCTAAGGGAACTACTGCTCTCATCATTCTCAGGCACCTATTCTGTTAGGATCTCCATGACTACCTAAATCCAGTGTGCATCTATACACATGGATCAAAAGCTAATGACAGGGTTGGTTATGCTTTTGCACACAAGGGGACAAGAGAAGTACTCTCTGTGAAGTTCATCCAGAATATACATTACAGAGTTGGTTGCCACAAACGGGCTCTGCAATACATTAAAACTCACGATGGACTTTCTTATTTGTAGTAACTCCATGAGTTGCTTACAAGGCATACTCAGTGCTACCCATAAAATTTTGGTGACTAATATCCAAGACAACAGTTAAGACCTATAAGCTGACCTTCACAGCTGCAAAACCATCTAGACACCAAGCCACATAGGTATACCAGGAAATGAATTCACTCACAAATTAGATAAATGGCTCTGAGCACTATGGAACTTAACATCTGAGGTCATCAGTCCCCTAGACTTAGAACTACTTAAACCTAACCAACCTAAGGACACCACACACATCCGTGGCAGAGGCAGGATTCGAACCTGCAACTGTAGCAGCAGCACAGTTCTGGACTGAAGCACCTGGAACTGCTCGGCCACAAATTAGATAAAGACACAGCCACAAGAGACAAATTTGAACTCGGTTTACCAGTGGCAGATCTAAAATTGCAAATGCGTCATAAAAATTTCAAAATATTGGATATGAAATGGCAGGCTACCACAACACTTGACAAGCTGAGTGCTGTCCAGGACCCCACCGCAGTATAGCATATTCCTTCTGAGCCTCTCGGAAAGATGTCATTGTACTGTGCTGACTGTATTGTCCACATCAAGAGTTCCATTTATGTCAAGAGGACTGCCTTCAATGCAGCTGTGGTAGCCGTCTCGTTATAGTTGATATTCTGACAGTATGTGCCCTGCTGGCTGATTTGAGATGGGCCATTGACTTATCTACCTCCTTACCCAGATAATTGCAGGTGATGGAATATCAGCTAGCAAAAGTCAAACATTTCCTGAGGGAAAGTGGATTTCATAATAAAGTGTAATGTATCTCAACATTCGGTGTCAAGGGTGCAAATGGGGGCATGCCTCTTGCTGTGGCATTTTACCTGACTGGCCTTTGGCTGCTTTGTACCCCTGCACTTGCATGCATTTTTTAATATTTATGTAAGTATTTCATTTAGTCAAATTGACTCTCCCACTCATACGATCTTCATTTTCTCCGCAAATTTTTGTAGTACTGACTGACTATGATGACTCTTCTTGATGTATCCTGCAGTGACTGGCAAATGTTTTTACCTACCTATGTTTTCTCACACTAGTGTTGCACAAAGTTTCATCTCCAATGACAAGGTCAGACCCTGCAGCTAATGATTTTTCTTTTCCTGTTCCACATCATTTTATGTGAGTTTACAGTGCAATGAAAACTGATAACCAAGGTATTTAGTTTCTTTAAAATCATAATCATCATCAGATTAACAGTAACAGGAAAAAATGTAAAATAAAAAATATTTATATTGCTTTTATTTTATTACTTAAAAACTGATATCATATAATATTTTAATAATATTTAAATGTTAGTACAATTCTTAATTAGTTTATTTACTTATTTATTAAATGTTGTTGTTACAGGTTACTCCAAGTGGAAAAAAATTACCTTTGCCACCTGTTTTATGTGGCATTCTTGGTAAAGATCCAAAGAAGAAAACGGTTTGTGTTTATGGACACTTAGATGTTCAACCTGCTGCAGTTACTGATGGATGGCACACAGACCCTTTCACTCTGACAGAAAAAGATGGGAAACTGTATGGAAGAGGTGCCACAGATGATAAAGGCCCAGTTATTGGCTGGATTAATGCAATAGAAGCATATAAAAATCTTGGCATTGAGATACCAGTTAATATCAAAGTAAGTTGTGCTTATCTATGGAGTAAGCAAACATTTTTCTCCTATCAATTACAGAAAAGCCACAGTGAGTCATTTGCTGTTTTCGCTTAAAATTTGATTTCTTTTTACCTATTTACATTTGATTGTTGACAGTGGTACTTTATACATGGTGGGCCTTTAGACAAATCTGCTGATTTGTAGTATTTTTCCAATACCTGTTTGATTTTGAAGATTGACAATATCTTCATACGAAATACTGTCTAGCAAGATGATATCTGGAACATGTATCAGCAGGAATATTTTCTCCTCTAGAAAGGTATTAAATATCTCTGATGAACTGACAGAAATTCCAGATGGTGCAGTTGCCTAGGTGCTGTTTTTCTTCTGGACACTGTTTGAAAGCAAGTGTTGATGGCTTGTGGTGTGTGAATATTGTGAATTCTCTGCCTTCCAGAAGATAAAAAAAGTGTTTGACTGCTGTATATGCTGCTAATAATTCACAATCATAGGTACAACAGTTACAGTGTTTGTGAGCCAGAGACCTAGGGAGAAGTGCAAATGGCACAGGTGTTTCTTCTTGCAATTGGTGAAAAGAAGCACCTATATCATAGTCAAAAGCATCAACCATCAAAATTAAGGGTAGATGTGTTGAGGGATGAGCGGGCTGAATTACACTGGCAAGTTCTACTCTTAACCTTGTGAATGATTTGTGTGCTTTATCGATCCATGTAATAGGGATGATTATCCTTCCTCTTGATGTTCTTGCACAAGTTAAACGAAGATTATTGGATTTCTGCTGTAGAAATTTACCAGTCCTAGTTCTGTTACTGTTTCAGAATGAGGAAAATCTTTTCTTACTTTCAATTTTTCCTCTTGTAGTAAAATTCCATACTGTGATACAAGATAACACAGGTTAGTAACTGGAAGAAGTTAATTCCATAAATTATCTGGGAGTACGCATTAGGAGTGTTTTAAAATGGAATGATCATATAAAGTTGATCGTCAGTAAAGCAGATGCCAGACTTAGATTCATTGGAAGAATCCTAAGGAAATGCAATCCGAAAACAAAGGAAGTAGGTTACAGTACGCTTGTTCGCCCACCGCTTGAATACTGCTCAGCAGTGTGGGATCTGTACCAGATAGGGTTGATACAAGAGAGAGAGAAGATCCAACGGAGAGCAGCGCGCTTCGTTACAGGATCGTTTAGTAATCACGAAAGCATTATGGAGATGATAGATAAACTCCAGTGGAAGACTCTGCAGGAGAGATGCTCAGTAGATCGGTACGGGCTTTTGTTGAAGTTTCGAGAACATACCTTCACCGAGGAGTCAAGCAGTATATTGGTGACTCCTACGTATATCTCGCGAAGAGACCATGAGGATAAAATCAGAGAGATTAGAGCCCACACAGAGGCATACCAACAATCCTTCTTTCCATGAACAATACGAGACTGGAATAGAAGGGAGAACCGATAGAGGTATTCAAGGTATCCTCCGCCACACACCGCCAGGTGGTTTGCGAAGTATGGATGTAGATGTAGATGTAGATGTAGATGTAGATGTAGATATCACTTTCTCGCCAAAAATGAGTTTTCCCACATTTATATTAAAATGTTATTAATCCGGCAATTCAAGATGATGTTGCAGATACATTATATGTTCTTCATCTAATGCTGAGGCAATGAGAATGCCATCTAAGTAGGAATACAAAAAGCCAAATCATCCAAAATTGTCTGAATAAAGCATTGGAATGTTTGAGCTGCACTGCAGAGGGCAAATGGCATTTTCAAAAATGTGAAAAGTCTAAGTGGTGTTGATAACAGTTGTTTCAGGTTCATCTTACACCACACCAGGAATGTTGTTATAACCTCAGATAAAGTCAGTTGTAGAGAATACCTTTCTGTTTAAGAGTTAGCAGTTGATATCTTGTAAACGAGGCACCGGATGGTAGTCTGACACAGTTGACAGCATTTACAGCTCTGTAATCTCCACAGGGACACTAAGTTCCATCATTCTTTGGAACAAGATGAGAAGATTAGACCAGCAACTTTTAGAAGGACGATATACCCCAAGGTTGATGACATATAGAAATTCAATTTTTTCTCTTGCAAATTTTACTGGTGATAAGTGTCTGGCTCATGCAGACCCCGGAGGTCCTGTAGTTGTGTAGACATATTTCCTATACTTAAGGGCACCCATTAAAAAAAACCTTATTCTCACGTTTCTTTGCCAGAAAGGTGATATTTTCACAGCCGTATGCGATATTTCTGTGCTGGTGTTCTTTGATGGTGGGCTTGCCATAAAACAGTGTATATAAATTAATGCCATGAAATGAGTATAATGTTTGTGATTTTTGCACACTTACAATTATGTTATGGGTTCTTCAGCTATGGTCCTAGTAAAAGTAATTCCTTATTTAGCATCAAACAAAACTACAATAAGTGTGCATATATTTTTTGAAATCATGTTGTATAGGAAATGATAAACTGAAATAAAATACTACCTACCTCAATATGTAGCAATATTTTTAACATAATTTATATTTCACTGCATCAATAGCAACCACAAGCTCAATGCCAATAAAATTAGTCAAACCACACCCTTTTCAGATTACTCCCCCCCCCCCCCCCCCCCTCCCCTAAAAAAGAGCTCCTGCCTTTGCCTAGAGGGTACAAATCTTCGCCTCTTGTTCTGTGATCTTCCTGTCTTTTTAAGCAAACCAAGAGTATACATAGGTAGCCTCACTGTGAATACATTCTTCTGTCTCACTGCATCTTTTTATTTACTTGCATGATAAATATCCCCTAGAAGCATTACAGTACCATAAATCTTCTTTAAAAGTATAGGTAACAGCTTGAATATATTTTCAGCTTATGAAAATCTGAGTGTTTATTTTCTTTTGTTACAGTTTGTGTTTGAAGGAATGGAAGAATCGGGCAGTGAAGGATTAGATGAATTGTTATATTCTGTCAAAGATACATTTCTGAAGGATATAGACTATGTTTGTATTTCTGATAATTATTGGCTTGGAACAACCAAACCATGTTTGACTTATGGGCTAAGAGGAATTTGCTACTTCTTCATCGAAGTTGAGTCATCTGCAAAGGATCTGCATAGTGGTGTGATGGGAGGCACTGTGTAAGTATTTCAATTCTGATATGCATATAATCTTGCTTGCACAGTTTCGAACATATTTTTTAAAATTTTATGGCAAGTGTCACATAAGTGAAAAGTGCCCTCTTTTGTAATTGGGACTAGTGACAAAAAAATGATGAATAAACAAAAACAATGGAAATAAATACTCCTCCCCCCCCCCCCTCTCTCTCTCTCTCTCTCTCTCTCTCTCTCTCTCTCTCTCTCCCTCTCTCCCCCCCCCCCCCTCTCTCCCTCCTTCTCCTCTTCCTCCTCCTGTCACCTATCTCTTGTTTCTTGTAGCTTTCTGTTCCCAAATGGAAAAAAAATGTGGATGTAACATGAGTTCTGTTGTTTAATGTGAATTCATCTGACTAATTAGAAGAAGTGATGAACTTTTTTGTATTTATCTAACATAATAAGTTTTAATTTGCCACACTTGAAATTAGTAGATGATCAAGAAGTCAACAAATATAACATGCTAGAACAGGTTTCTCGTATATATATATATATATATATATATATATATATATATATATATATATATATATATAAACAGAAAGAAACTTCCACATGGGAAAAATATATTAAAAACAAAGATTCCAAGACTTACCAAGCGGGAAAGCACCGGCTGACAGGCACATGAACAAAACACACAAACACACACACAGAATTACGAGCTTTCGCAACTGGCAGTTGCTTCGTCAGGAAGGAAGGAAGGAGAGGGAAAAATGAAAGGATGTGGGTTTTAAGGGAGAGGGTAAGGAGTCATTCCAATCCCGGGAGCGGAAAGACTTCCCTTAGGGGAAAAAAAGGACAGGTGTACACTCACACACACACACACACACACACACACACACACACACACACACACACACACACACACATATATATCCATCCGCACATACACAGACACAAGCAGACATATTTCAAATATGTCTGCTTGTGTCTGTGTATGTGCGGATGGATATATGTGTGTGTGTGTGTGTGTGTGTGTGTGTGTGTGTGTGTGTGTGTGTGTGTGTGTGTGTGCGAGTGTACACCTGTCCTTTTTTTCCCCTAAGGGAAGTCTTTCCGCTCCCGGGATTGGAATGACTCCTTACCCTCTCCCTTAAAACCCACATCCTTTCATTTTTCCCTCTCCTTCCCTCTTTCCTGACGAAGCAACTGCCAGTTGCGAAAGCTCGTAATTCTGTGTGTGTGTTTGTGTGTTTTGTTCATGTGCCTGTCTGCCGGCGCTTTCCCGCTTGGTAAGTCTTGGAATCTTTGTTTTTAATGTATTTTTCCCATGTGGAAGTTTCTTTCTGGGTACCAGGATGGCCCCCTCGTATGCCAACCTATTTATGGGTCGCTTAGAGGAAGCCTTCTTGGTTACCCAAGCCTGCCAACCCAAAGTTTGGTACAGATTTATTGATGACATCTTCATGATCTGGACTCACAGTGAAGAACAACTCCAGAATTTCCTCTCCAACCTCAACTCCTTTGGTTCCATCAGATTCACCTGGTCCTACTCCAAGTCCCATGCCACTTTCCTAGATGTTGACCTCCATCTGTCCAATGGCCAGCTGCACACATCCGTCCACATCAAACCCACCAACAAGCAACAGTACCTCCATTATGACAGCTGCCACCCATTCCATATCAAACGGTCCCTTCCCTACAGCCTAGGCCTTCGTGGCAAACGAATCTGCTCCAGTCCTGAATCCCTCGACCATTACACCAACAACCTGAAAACAGCTTTCGCATCCCGCAACTACCCTCCCAACCTGGTACAGAAGCAGATAACCAGAGCCACTTCCTCATCCCCTCAAACCCAGAACCTCTCACAGAAGAACCCCAAAAGTGCCCCACTTGTGACAGAATACTTCCCGGGACTGGATCAGACCTTGAATGTGGCTCTCCAGCAGGGATACGACTTCCTAAAATCCTGCCCCGAAATGAGATCCATCCTTCATGAAATCCTTCCCACTCCACCAAGAGTGTCTTTCCGCCGTCCACCTAACCTTCGTAACCTCTTGGTTCATCCCTATGAAATCCCCAAACCACCTTCCCTACCCTCTGGCTCCTACCCTTGCAACCGCCCCCGGTGTAAAACCTGTCCTATGCACCCTCCCACCATCACCTACTCCAGTCCTGTAGCCCGGAAGGTGTACACGATCAAAGGGAGAGCCACATGTGAAAGCACCCACGTGATTTACCAACTGACCTGCCTGCACTGTGACGCTTTCTATGTGGGAATGACCAGCAACAAACTGTCCATTCGCATGAATGGACACAGGCAGGCAGTGTTTGTTGGTAATGAGGATCACCCTGTGGCTAAACATGCCTTGATGCACGGCCAGCACATCTTGGCACAGTGTTACACCGTCCGAGTTATCTGGATACTTCCCACCAACACCAACCTATCCGAACTCCGGAGATGGGAACTCGCCCTTCAGTATATCCTCTCTTCTCGATATCCGCCAGGCCTCAACCTCCGCTAATTTCAAGTTGCCGCCGCTCATACCTCTGTCTTTCAACAACTTCTTTGCCTCTGTACTTCCGCCTCGACTGACATCTCTGCCCTTACTCTTTGCCTTTAAATATGTCTGCTTGTGTCTGTGTATGTGCGGATGGATGTGTGTGTGTGTGTGCGCGAGTGTACACCTGTCCTTTTTTTCCCCTAAGGGAAGTCTTTCCGCTCCCGGGATTGGAATGACTCCTTACCCTCTCCCTTAAAACCCACATCCTTTCATTTTTCCCTCTCCTTCCCTCTTTCCTGACGAAGCAACTGCCAGTTGCGAAAGCTCGTAATTCTGTGTGTGTGTTTGTGTGTTCTGTTCATGTGCCTGTCTGCCGGCGCTTTCCCGCTTGGTAAGTCTTGGAATCTTTGTTTTTAATATATTTTTCCCATGTGGAAGTTTCTTTCTATATATATATATATATATATATATATATATATATATATATATATATATATATATATATATATATATATATAGCTAATAAGAAGTGCAGTCCTGAGCTTAAGTTTATGTTCAAGAGGAACCTGCTTCAGATATGTCACTTCAGCCTTACTTAAGATTTTTTTGTGACTCAGCATATTGTTAAATGTGACTGCCACAAGAGTATTTGTCTTTGTAAAGAACATTAACCTCTAAGAAAAAGGGAAAAAACTATGTTTCATTGTAGTTCAGCTAACAACATTGTTGACTGGATCTCTCTTCTTTTTAGTGAAAACTGGTGATTGCTGTAATGCATACTAATTTCCTCTCAGAGCTAGGGATACGGTTTGACTATTGTATTCTTGATTTTTGATCATTTTGGTATAAATAAGTGGAAAAGAAAGGTTTCCCCATTCATAAGTGGAGTGGAAATTGTTGGCATGCACTTTTTTATCCTTGTGATGAACAACCATGGCAAAAATTATCATATTACTCCAGAACAAATCTGATTGGTATCACAGTACTGTATAAAATGGTCCAGTTGCTCTGTGTAGGAATGCAGAAGTGAGAAAAATCAACCATGCACTCTCTCCTAATCAACTAATTACAACAATATCATATTACATATCAAGGTGTCCAAGAGAAATTTATTTAATTTAGATTTAAATCGTATTTCATCCCAGTGTTTTCTCCTTTTGTCTAGTCATATTGTCTTTGGATTATCCTTTTAGAAATGATTTACTCTAATATTTATTGTCACTGTTAACCATTTCAGCTATGCTTGCACTTAAAGTAGTTGCAAGAAGCAGATTTCTTTCTTGGATTTCTGTAACTTTGGAAAAATAGTACAGAAATCCACAGTGTGTCAAAACAAAATTATTTATTTACTGCTATGGCACTTATATAGCCATTAACCTTGAAGTCACAAGCCTACAGCAATGAAATTGGAAGAGAAAAAAATTTAACAGTGATAAGAAACATACAAGGTGGAATCCAAAATTTTTGGGACTGGTACTGCCATCTGGAAAGTAGGAGTAGTAGATCTTTGCACCACTAGGTGGCAAGAACTGCATATCTGATGAGTCAGTGTGTGGAGTGGCATTCAGCTGGGAGGATGTGTTGTGTGTGCATAGTGATTTCCGTAATACTCTGTGTTTGGTGTGTGGCAATTTTACAATGGATCCGTGAACAGAACATCGCCTATGTATCAAATTCTGTGTGAATCTTGGGAAAATTGCTATGGAGACCCTTCATTGATTCAACTGGATTTACGGTTATGACCCAGAGACAAAGCAACAATTGTCCCAGTGGAAGAGCCCACGCTCTCCAAGACCCAAAAAAAGCAAGATAGGTGAAGAGCAAAGTGAAGATCATGATCTTCATCTTTGATACCAAGAGAATTGTGCACAAAGAATTTGCCCCGTCCTACCAAACAGTGAATTCCACGTACTACTGTGACGCTTTGCGACAGCTCCATGGAAACGTGCGGCGATGATGGCACGATCTTTGGCGTCAAGGGAAAGGGCTGCTGCATTGTGACAACACGCCCTGTCTCACGTCCTTGCTCACCAGGACCTTTTTGGCAAAAAACAACATGGCGGTTGTACCCCACCCACCATAGTCACGAGATTTGGCACCTTGCAACTTTGCGTTATCCCCAAACCTGAAACTTAAGTTGAAAGGCCGTCAGTTCAACACTCTAGAGAGGATTCGAGAAGCATCACTGGCAGTGATAAATGCCCTCAAAGAAGAGGACTTCCAGAAAACGTTTGACCAGTGGCAGAAGTGCTGGGACCAGTGTGTACGTGCGAATGGGAATTACTTCGAGGGTGATGGTGATCATTAGTCCAAAGGAAAGGCTTTCAACAGATGGCAGCACCAGTCCCGAAAATTTTGGATAACACCTTGCATATCTGAAGCTACTGTATGCACAGCAATGTATGGTGTAATAACATTACAAATTCATCATTTTATCTCTTGCTTCTCAGTACCTGTCCACAACATGTTTTTCAGACAGTGGTGTATAAATAATTAAGCATAAAGCATCCATGTAATCACAGCTGTTGCAGAGTGTGCAGTTTGAACTGTCAAGAATAGCTAGATTGTGAAGAGGGCTCCTGAAGTGTTTGTGTCATGTTGTGCTTGGAAATCTCACAACAGCTTCTCTTCGGGGCCATTCTGGGAGTGAAAATTACAGGGCACCTTTCGAAGGATTATACTTGATTTTTATATCCAGACTAGCTTGATAATGAATGTTTGCAGCTGCTCTGGTCTTTCATTTCACTCCCTCTAGTTCCACTGTGGAAGGGTATCCACTGAAAGCAGGTATTCTCGCCTGTGTCATAACTTTCCAATGTTTTCTCTGCTCGCTGGAAGCACCAAGTAATTACAGATCACCAATACAACTGTTTTTGAAATAAGTTATATTACTGGTTTACTAAAGCTGATATCTGTTGGTAAAATGATACAGAGCAATAGTTATTGCTCTAACTTCTCCATCAAAATATATATGTGTTTCCTAATGTTAAATATCCTGTGCATTGTTGGCATTCTATTCTGGCTCCCATGTCTCTAATCTTCTCTGGAATCCATCACTGTAAACCTGTAGCTACTTATTTTCTTCATATCAAGATCTAATAGTTTTCAGTGCAGAAACTTTGAGCAGTTAGACTCTTTTTTTTCCCCTAACCATTGCGTAAAATGTAGTGTGTGACTGATGTGATGCAACTCAAGTGCACTGGTTGGAGTCAGTAGCTTACATTTATCCAATGATATGCATACATTACTTTTTAGACATAACCCTCCTGCAGTTTTAGCCTCTGGCTACTAAGGCAGGAGCTGTGATGGTACTGTAAGTCTGATAAGGCTGTGAGCCTTTGTGTATTTTTAAAGTAGATTCAGATATCTGAGATCTTGAATTTGTAGTGGAACTTTTACAGTATGGACTATCATTCTCATTACTTGATTAGGAACACACTCTAGTTTATAAATATTTTGTTGTGGTGGTTGGGGGGATGGAAATGGGGAGAGGGGAAGGGGGTTATCCAATTCCAGGAAACATTTTTCTTCAATAATTTACACAAATTTGGAGAGTTCTTACTATGGTCACACATGAATTTCCAGTAGAAATCACACATCCCTGTGAAAGATATCAACTGTTTCTGCTCAATGGCCTCATACTTTCTGCTGTGGTCTTGATCTTATCCCTGTTGACAGTACCCTTCAGTTGTCAATTGATGGCCTTAAAAAAGTTAATTCCACATACATAAATTCACGTTTACTAAGTTTGAGTGTCATTTCCCCATTCTGTAATGCCCTGAACACCTTTTCTAACAACGGACAATGCCATATACCACTAGGGATCAGTATATCATCTACGTATACTCTAAGCCGCCTCATCAACTCACACCCAAGTACATGACTCAGTGCTTTAATAAAAATGGTATCTTATATGAATAGACTAAATGGAACAGCTCTCAGCATGTATATCCTTCCCTCAAATAAAAAAGTTGTATATCTTCAGATTTTCTTGGAAGTGGCACCTGCCATAACACACAGGTCAGATCCACACTAGACATTAACATCACATTATTGAATTTTAGCAACAACTCATTCATATTTTATGGTTGGTCATTTTCTCTTACCATTATTTTACTGTATTTAGTCTCCTGGCATCTAGCACATTGTGTACAGTTCCGTCCCTCTTCCTAACCACTACAGTTGGACTGCTGTATTTACTCCTTTCCTGTTCTCATACTTTCCATTCCAGCATTTGTTGAATTCTTTCTGTGACTGCTTCTTTGTCCCTCATTGCAATCAGGAAAGGCTTTACCTTAATGACAACATGAGATGACACATTCAGGGAATACTCAAAATTCACTACCTTCCCTGGCTTATCCGAAAACACACTTTTATGTTTATGCAGAAGTTCACCCTGTCAAAACCTTCTCTCTTCTGATAAGTTGTGCACCTCCTTTACCTTATTATCTATTTGTTCACCTGCACATGACTCTTCATACTTTTCATTTTCCTTCTGTAAATGTGCCATTACTGTACCTTCTTTTAATTCTTCTTTAAACTTTTTTCTCTTTTTGTACCCTCCAGCATCAAAATCCAAAATTATGTCCTTATCCCCAATATTAAAGCCATATTTATACAGGAAGTCCATGCTGTAAATAATGTTTACTGGCAATCCTGAAAGGATAAAACAGCACACACTAAAACAATAATAATTTATCGTAATCAGCCAAAAATTTTAGGTTGGAATTTTTAGTGTATTGCCGAGTGGCTTACCACTCCTTTTTATACTTGTAATGGGCCAGTTCCAAACATGTGCTATGTGCTTCATTTTAACAATTTCACCTACGTTCTCTTGCAGCTATCCTCTTTATGTGCTGCATTCCACTTTGCAACTGTTGACGTGCAAACTGCCTATGTAGCCTTTCACTTCTAATTTTAGTCCTATTTTAGCACTTGCTGCATTTTAGTGACACTCGTCCGTTGTTGTTTCCATTCGGGTGCTAAAGACTACACTGTTGAGCGCCCATATCCACCATATCCATTCATCCATCCATCCAATTTATCGTAAATTCTAAAATTATTTTATTTCTGATGGACTTATTGCATGCCCCAGTTGCACTTACAGTTAGCTCTAGTAGATTCCTTCTTACTCATTGTCAAAAGGGTTCAAACACAGGTGATATATTTGAACCAGTATCCAGCAATGCTTCACTTTCAACATTCCGCACTATTAACTTGACAATATGTTGCACTTTCTGTACTTTTATGGCTTTTAATTCAGCTTCCTCCATCATATCAACCTCAGTTTCCTCCCTGCTCTCTTTATCCATGATACATGCATCCCCACACCCATTCCCATATTCAGTCTCCATATCTCCTTTAAATAAATCATTAGATATTTCACTTGCATTCCCATATTTCAATTTCTGTATCTTCTTAGCCACTTTGGATTTTAACTGCTCCCACTCCTCTGGCACCAACATCTGAAGCACATTTGCATATCACACCCCGTAATTTACATTAACGCTCCTCCTTCCCCATCCATTAATTGATAATATCCCTACTTAGACCCACATGATTTCTGTCTTCCCTGAATACAAATGTTTTCACTGTATTTACTGAGCAGATCTCATCACACCTAATATCTGCCTCACCATCTCCTTCCTTTCTCAATTTGTTATTAATGTAACTGATATTACCTTGCTCTTCCTTTGGCACTGGCATATTCAAATCTTTCACACTTGCTAGACCATTGTCGCAAACAATATAATCTGCCTCCTTTGTAATAAACTCGTTTACATTATGCAAAGAACTCTTGAGATTTACTCCGCCAACACTGTCAGCAACATTTATTAGAGTTCTAATAGGCTCAGCTCCAATTTCCAGTCCCACAGCACCCCCAAATGTAGACAGACCAATGCTATTCTCGTCCCCTCTATGCTCCACTATCTCATCCCTATCAAATAACTCCCTTATGTAACCCAGTTCATTGTCACATCACTGATACTTCTCCCTTTTGTCCTGGAGACTGATGGGCAAAGACTGCCATGCTTGTTAAAATAATTTTGTTTGGAGCTAGTAAAATCATGGCGTCAGCAGGCGATTCCTGTGAGATGCATGCGTCTAGTTTTTTGGCTTCTGTGGTGGAGGGCAGAGGTGGTTTTGTAATGTGTGTTTAAGAAGTTGTGATCAGTATGTTGTTCTCTCTGGGCAGAAATTGTGGAAGTGTTTGGAAGTGAGTTACCATGCACATTTCTGGAAACTGGTTTAGTCAGTTGCCTTTTCTTTTCAAGATGGGTGTTGCTGTTTAGCAAGCATACAAGGACTCTGCCAGAAAAGACCACCTAGCAGAGAGTGAAGCAGGTAGCTAGCCGGAGCTGTTGTTTGATAACAATAAGGTGGAATTGATGAGGCTTATTAATGGATAATAAATTCCAATTGGCACCAGTAGAAGTTTTTAAGTGTGTTCTTGTGTGTGATCTTATACGTTCTAACTTTAGATTGATATTGTGTGTTGTTTATACAGAAGATGCAAGAAACTGGTTGGAGACAGTGAAATAGATGGTTAAATTGCTTGTTTTCCAATCTCTTGATTGGATCTGAGAGTTTTTTGAAAGTTGTTTTACTGAAAAGTGATGCAGAAGATGTGGCTGTTTTAACTCTGTACCTTTGGTCAAAATGAGGCTGGTGACTTATTTAGCATGATAGTGTAAGCATAGTAATCCACAGAAGTAAACTGTGTCTGCCAACAAACATCTCAGAGGAAGTCTACTGAGAAATACATCACATGATTCCTCTTGTGTATCACACATCACTAAGACTACATGACTCTGGCTGGAAGTGCATATGGGACTTCATTAGACACTGTGAAAATTCCATGAATAGGGTGAGAAGGAACATTTCCTATGTTCTGGAATGATGTGTGTCAAATGTCTCAGGATGCAAGAATCATATGATTTAAATACACATTGAGGTGAAAACTGCTGGTAAAATGCCAGATAACTGGAGTGCTCAATGTTTGAAGATTAAGATACAGTTTTCCCATTTGGATAGTTTACCATAACATTGTTGGGTAAACGATGAAATGGGACAAGTGAGCAGATTCGTCAAGGTACCCACTAAAATTTAATGCCAATACAGCAACTATTGGAGTAAAGTGGTAACTAACAATTTTCTTGAGCAGAGTAACCTAAACTTAGATCAACACAAAGATGGAAAACATTCTTCAGAGTTATAAGTAAAACAGGGAGAAAATAAATAAATGGAATTTACCTTGTCATTATTTTCCTTCCAACTGGTTATTAAATTTTACACATTGCAAAATAAAGAGAAATGCTGAGACTTTATAAGCTGCTGTTAGTGTTTCAAACCTCACATTAAAATGTTAAATTTTTAAAATATTACAATGTGATGGAAAAATTATGAAGTAAATATTTGAGATCAGCATAATGAAATTTATCAAATAATATGTGAAGCAGAAAACAACTAGGTTGTTTGATGAGTTGTAATGATAACAAGTGGGTTTAAATGTGACTTTAATTGATTGTACATGATATTCAGCCTAAATTTTGCCCTTAATTTCTCTACGGGGAGTTTTGGACAGTTGTTCATCTTCTTATGACTAAAATACAATAAAAGAAAGTTCTGGATGGATTACAAATAATGCAAAGAGGAAAGGTAACCCCTTGGTGTACAGTTAAAATGTAAATGAGCTTTTACACAATGTTCATCCTTGGAGCTGACTCTCTCCCTCTCCATATATGTGTGTGTGTGTGTGTGTGTGTGTGTGTGTGTGTGTGTGTGTGTGTGTGTGTGTGACTGGGGAAGAGATGTGTCGAATGGGGCTGTGGTCAGTGAACAAATGTATAAATAGCTGCCTCTGTAGAGCTGCCCGTTTGAAACTGAAGGTACGATTGAGACAGTATTCCATCACTACTGAAGTGGGTGACAAATGAAGACTACATTACCCTCTATAAAATTTTGGAAAACATTGTGAGGAGTGAGACTGGCTGTTGATTATTGACATTTGTGACATCGCCTTTCTTATAGAAAGATCCATTAGTGGCATATATTAATCTGCAAATAATGCAAAGTCTCTAGAGAAATCTGTCGCTGGCATGATTCTCTGCCATGCATCATAGTTAATTACTAAGATATTTGTAGGGTGATGTGGCATAAGATACCAAGAGCATCAGCACAGAAGTATAGCAGTCACCTCTGGAATTGTGTGATCACACTGAAATTATAATTTTTTTGGTTACAGTTATTGTTCTGAATACTATAAAATACATGCTTTAATGTTTTTCAGGCGTGAGGGTATGTCTGACCTTATTTATTTAATGAATACCCTTGTTGACAAGGATGGAAAGATTTTGATTACTGGTATTATGGACGATGTGGCACCTTTAACTGATGAAGAAAGACAGATGTACAAAAATATAGAGTTCAGTGTAGATGAATACCGTGCAGACATTGGAACTAATAAATTACTCCACAATGAGGATAAGGTAAGAGATGGACTGCCTAATAATCTAATGTTGTTGCCTCACATTGTGTCACTCCTTATTTCCCTCTTGAGTCAAGTGTTCAAAATATTTATTTTCAGTCAAATAGTTTGTTTGATCTTACATAATTTTATGTCTGTGTAATGATTTGAAATAGTAGAAATTTTTGTTGTCTTAACCAATTGTGGAAAAACAGAAACTACCGTATGAAAATTTGATGTACATATTTGTAAATCTGACAACACGTACCCCAGGTCGGTTCAGTCAGTCTAAATCTGCAATACGGTTATGTCATGCTCCTATTACCACAAAAATATTTAGCTGTTTTAATTTTACATTATTTTCTTCTGTTTTTAACTTTACACTTTTTTAGAAAAAACTATTCCTCGGGACAATATGTGCTCGAAAAATGGTTGAGAGAGTCAAACAAATTATTTATTATTACCAGTTACAAATTCTGTACAAAAGAAAGGAAAAAAAATGGATGATGTAACTCATGTATTGTATTGTATTGTATTTGTATTTATTTATTTATCATGGGGATCACATATTGTACAAAGTACACATGATATAGGACAAGTCATTTTTCTTAACAAATATGTAGTTTGGAGAAAAAAAATAGGCAATGGACTGCCATTTAAAAAAATGTACACAAAATTGTTCATTGATGAATATAGTAACTTCACATACAGAGAATACAAACAATTTACATGGGGAACTAAGAAACATGTAGGCAATGTAGTGCTACTTTAAATTTACACAAATAATCACTGAGATTACAGAATAGTGAAAATGTCAACTGGAAACACAACAGAAGGACAATGTCATTTAAAAACTACATTAAACATGAAATTAACATTGAGATTTCACAGACAATTAAGTTTTAATACTAATGGAATGTGTACTTGTACATTCATAAAGCGAGTTGAAAAATTTTGGGAAGTGAAACTGAAACATAGTTGTGTGTAGTAGAAATTAGGTTATTATTTTGCCTACAGAATGTTTTACTCTAATCACAGTATTTTACAAAGGAACTTTATAATTTTTCATTTCCAGGAATTCTTGTACTGAATAGAAACAGTGCTTTGTCAGAAATGCCTTTAGTTTATTTTTAAATATTGGATCTGGAGCAGTTTTTATTTGTTCTGGAATTTTATTGTGTAATACGACACCCAGATGAGTTATATATTTTTGGTATGATGATGTCCTTGAAAAAATTTGATGGATATTAGATTGCCCTCTGGTATAATGAGCGTGTTATATCATTGTTTTTGATTAATTTGCCTGTTCTTGAGAGGTATTCCCTGGTGAATAGAATTGTTTCTTGAATGAATAGAGATGCTTAGAACATTAAGTTTTATAAATTGACATTTACAGGACTCCAGCTTTTTGAGGCCACAGATTGTCCTCAGTGCTCTTTTTTGTAGTTTAAATATATTTGTGCTGTGAGTTGAATTTCCCCAAAAGATGATTCCATAGCGGAGCAGTGAGTGGAACTGCGCATGGTATGCTTGCATTAGTGTGGATTTACTTGTAGTAGATTTTAGTATTCTTAGTCCATAGCACAATGATGAGAGTTTCTTTGATAAGTTGTTTATATGTGTGTCCCATTTTAAATTTTGTTGGACATATAGACCCAAAAATTTTGTTGCATTTACATTTTCAGTTTTATCATAATTTAACTTTACTTGGATAGTTTTTTGACTGGATGTGGGAATTAGATGGAAGTTGATACATACAGTTTTCCCACTATTAACAATTAGGCCATTTTTGTTAAACCACTCAGAAAGTGTTTTCATAGAGTTATCAGATATTGTCTGAAGGGATTCAGGGCTAGATCCAGTCAACACTATGCTTGTATCATCAGCAAACAGGATAGATTTTTGTGGGCTCATACGTTCAACAAGATCATCTATGTAAATGAGGAAAAGTAATGGCCCTAGAACAGAACCCTGGGGAACACCATACCTTATTGTTCCTTTCCTCCGAGAGGAAAACTGTGTTATTTATTTTATTCTGTACATTAATATCGTATTGAAGTGATACCTTCTGTCTGCAGTTTTGTAGGTAAGAGCATAGCCAGTTGTGAGCCACACCTCTTATTCCTCTTCTTTCCAATTTACCAAGCAGTATTTTATGATCTAGTACGTCAAAGGCTATAGAGAGATCTAAGAAGATACCTGCAGCTATATTATGGTGGTCAATTGATTTCAGTATGTGGTCCAACAGTTCAAAAATTGCTGTCTGGGTGGATAAAGATTTACTAAAATCATGTTGCTGAATGCTGATTGGTGTGTGGTTTTTTATGAAATTTATAAGCCTGTCATAAAAAAGTTTTTCCAGGATTTTTGAAAAGATGCTTAGTATGGATAATGGTCTATAATTGGATGCTAAATCAGGGGAACCTTTCTTTAGTAATGGCGAGACTTTAGCTATTTTGAGAGCATTTGGAAAAATGCCAGTTTTTAATGATTGGTTGTAGATGGTTGATAATGGCTTTACTATATGGGGAGCACACACTTTTAATATGAGGTCAGGTACTTCATCATAGCCACTAGACATTTTATTGTGTAACAATTTTATTATGTTCATAATTTCATCAGGGTTTGTTTCATAAACAAACATTGTAGCATTAGTGCTGTTTGACGTATTGGTGGAATTGAAGAATGATATGTTGCAGTTTGCCTGAATGAAATCTACTGCTAGTGAGGTGAAATATTCATTGAACTTGTTTACAAATGTGTATGGATCTGTGACCTTAGAGTCATTAAGTGTTAGAGATATGTTTTCCTTTTTAGGTGTTGAACTACAAGTTTCTTTTTTAATAACTTTCCACATAGCTTTCATTTTATTTGAAGAGTTTCTTATGAAATTGTCATTCCATAAAAGTTTTGCCTGTCTAATCATGCTAAGTTTTTTTGTAGGCTTTACAATAGTCAGAAAATTCTTCAGTGACTATGTATTTTTTGGAGCAATATTGGAGAAATCTATTTCTCTCACTAGAAATTTTGATTCCTTTTGTTACCCACAACTTTCTATTTTGATTGCTTGAAGTTTTTGTTTCAAAAGGAAATGCTGTATTAAAGTAATAAAGGAAGGTGTTATGGAAGCTTAAGAACATATTATCAACAGTTGTTTGCATGTAAACACTGTCCCAATTTAAAAATCCTAATATTACCATCTGAAAAGTTTCTTCTTTGAAATACTTTTTTAGGGCTGATTTTACTATTTTCCATGTCAACGCTCAGTAGCTGAGCATCATGGTCACTGTATCCCATGCTCAGTACTTCGCCAGTGAATTTGTAACAAGTATCAGTTATGAAGATTTGATCAATTATTGAATCAGTATGCTCTGTTGATCTTGTTGGAGAGTGTATTGTGGGGATCATATTAAAGGATTTGGTCATGTTTAACTAATCAAGTTTAGCATTACTGTTTTTTGATAAATCAATGTTAAAATCGCCACAAAGTATTATTCTCATGTTTAATGAGCTGACACTATTCAGCAGAACTTCTAATTTGGTCATAAAATTTAGAATATTACTACTTGGTGCTCTGTATACATTTATAATTATATAGTTTAGTTCAGGCAGCTTAACCATAGAAAGCTCAAATTCCTTATCTTCAGATAATGCAATCTGTTCATTTAGGCCTACCTCACTAAATTTTATCTGGTCCTTTACAAATATAGCAGTACCGCCATGTGTGGAAAAATTCCTACAATAGAAGCTTGTTAATGAGTACATTGGAATAGAGGTTGACTGAATTTCTTTAGACAGCCAGTGTTCGGTAATACATATTACATCTGGATTTATTTGAGACTGAAGTAACACTTCCAGCATTTGAATCTTATTTCTGAATGACTGGACATTATGGTGTAATACAAGAAATGATGGACTTTGTGACTTTTCAGTTAAGGGTTTAATTAATTTCTTTTCTGAAGGTATTTCTGACACAGCACTTACCCTAAAAAATTGGCCGAGATTTTATTTTTGTGTGTGGCTTCTTGCACGCAGTTTTCAGTAGCAGAGATGGTTTTGAGTGGTTAACACAGTTCTGCTTCCATCAAAGCTTCTGTTTTTGGCCTAAACCATTTTGTAATTTGTGGTTGTTTGGCGATCTTGATACTTGGGGCTGATTTCTTCAGGATATGATTTCAGAGTTTTTCTACTATTTGGTCTTTTCCTAACATATTTAAATGTAGTCCATGAGCTGTATGAAATCTTCTTCCTAAATTGTATGTATCAATCATCTCTACGTTATGAAATATAGAACATATTTCTGATATCAGTTTGTTTGCAATGCAAATATCTTGGTTGACACAGGACCAGGAAGGTAAATCATAACAATGAGGAATGTTAACAATGAGTACATTTGTATGTAATAGGTTGTTTAAGCATTCCTTCATTTCTGTTGCAAAACCCTTTTGTTTCATTCCTATATCTATCGTTTGAACCACCTAGAAGCACGACAAACTCACAATTACTTAAGTGAGTTACATCAGTAGAGTTTGTTAGTTTATTTACCTCACAAAACTGTGCTCCTGGCTTCACAAAACCTGTTACCATTAAATTACATTTATCTTTCAATAGTGCTGAAATTCCACGTCCATGACTGTCACCAAGCACACAAATTTTTTTGTTAATCACAGTTTTGGGCCTAGAAGGTTTTGAAACGTGTTTTTGGTGTGTAGATATATTCTGTTTTTGCACATTCAGTAACGTTTTTTGATAACTAAGAACCTGTGTTAACTTTGCGGTCTTGGGAGCAAATTTATTGTATGTGGCAGAAGTTTGTTTTTCACAATGACCATCGTTTTATAGTAGGATATCGAATTTGTTTTTTTGAGCTATTACTGAAGAAGAAACACTGTTTATGATATCTGCACACTTTATTTTACACAGACTCTGTTGTGTAGGTTCCACATTTTGCTTAATAACAGGCTTTTCTTTCAGACGGTGCACGATTTGATCTTTTGTAGATAGGCCTACCGCTTTTTGGAGCACGGCAAGAGAATTTATTACTAAAGACGACGAAATGATTGCGCTATGGTTAGCGTTACCGGTACACCCAGAATGTGTTGGAAAACTTGAAATGGCAACGGAATCATTGGTTACTGTGTACACTTTATTTCTGTCTAATTCACTTACGCCCTGCTCGGTGGCTTTTAGTTTTCCATGATCATTTTCAAGACATTTGAGTCTATCAGCTAACACTTTGTTTTCTGCCAAGGATCTGCGCACAATTTCTTGCAACGAATTAATAGTTTCAACTAGTTTTGCTTTGTCAGGATGGACTTCACATGTTACACACTTACATTTTCATTTGGATGATTTTTCACTGCAGGTTTTTTGCGTGGCGCGATACTTGAAACTTTGCGAAGCACTTTTGTTGATCATCATATTGATGCCGGATAACATTTGAAAATTCGAAATAACTGGAGGCACAAATTCACTAAACTTCTCAATTGCCGCCATCTTGAATACGTGTTTAAACAACCATCATCAAACCTCAAAGGTCTTCCTCAATGCAGAAAGTCACAATGTCAAAACAATCCTCCTCTTGCCTTGCTCTGTTCAATGGCATTATCCCCATTTAATGCACAAATATTTCTGGCTACCTCTGCTGGTTTTCATCTCTTCATGGCTCTTCTTTGATGTCTATTCTGCTGCACAGTGGGACTGCCTCTTTCTCTCCTGTGGATTCCATATCCAACAGGAATTGTTTCGAAAAGTAAATCACAAGTGCTTATTGAACAATTCCATTTATAATGTAACTCCTGTCACAACTTTACCAACAGCAGACGACCTATACTTGACGCCTGATGTCTATTGTTTACGATTTAGCCGAACTGTATGTTGTCTTCTCCATGAACAACTGCTCAGTATTACTTGACTTCTCTTGCGTGCTGCCTATCTTGTCAGCAAGAAAACTTTTAAATCCCCCATCTGAATCCCATATTTGACTGTCCTGACAAGCATCCAACTTGGTCAGGATTATATGATTTTGGCACTTACTGTAATTGTCTTAAACCACTGATGAGTAACATTTTCTTCGCGAACATAATACATATAATTTGTTTTGACTTCTGTCACTGAGGGGGAAGTGATATTCTTTGCCTTCAACATTAATTTTGGGCCAGTTTGTATGCATTTTATTGCCACAAGATCCCCAACATTGTACATGAAGGATTTCTTTTGAGACTGGTTGAAGCTAGCACAGTTTTTGTCTTACATCTTACTGTTTTACATTTAGCATCCTTCTAGTAATTTCATGATGTGAAGTGTGGCCTATGTGTGAACTCTAAATCCCGTGAAAAGTACAAATTGTGTTTACAAATACTTCCATGCTAAGTTGAATTCATGGCATGTTGAACTGTTGGATTTTGAACCATTTGATATGGTTGTCTATATGAAGCTCGGCAATAACTGTAGCCATAATACAGTTTATACTGTCAGTCCGTCCTCTCCCTCTTTAAGGAGTCTTGTTGTTATTAAAATGTGTCAGTTTTCTACCATTCAGCAATAATCCTCAAATTATTGAGATGTAAAGCAAGTATCTTTATCGGTAGTTACTTGGATTGGACTCTCAAAATTATTTTTCTGCAATTCTACGTTACTAATTCTTTCTACTGATTTTGTAGTCTTTGCAGGATACAGGCAAATAAACTTATTACAAGCATCATCAGTAATACTTATAATTCATTTGTGCCTCTTATGAGCCAATTAAAGGAATCTATTGTGATCCATATGACAAGTACAAAATAAGGGTTGAAGGAAGGCTTCCTTCTTTCCTGATTTTTTTTAATTCACAGTTAAACATTTTACACAGTTGGAGATCACTCGTTTCAACTTGCCAGTCACATCCGGAATAAAAAAACTTTGTTTTACTCCCTCTTTGCTTCACTTAACAACATCCTTTCTTGTGCACAAGGCTGATGGTTTCATACTGCACAATTTGGAATCATGAAAATCCTTCTTCCATTGTTAAACTTGTAAAGAAGTTGTCATAAGATCATTCATTGAGAGAGTTTTCGAATGCTACCAAACCATTATCTTTTTCATGGGCTCTTTCTGATATTAGCTCACCTGCAAAACCAAACTATACCTTTACACAGAAACTTAAAACTTCTACACATTTCATCCTAAAATCAGATTTGTTAGATGCTGTCATGGTGGTGCCATCATCTGGAGATATAATTACAAAGAAGTCCTCTTTCCTTGCATATCTGTGTAGCCCAGTTTTTAAAGATGTTTGGTGGCTACTTTCTTCCAATTATGATAAGCCAGAATAACCAGGCATGAGTTAATATAGCTTGCTACTTTATTTAACGTACTAGCACCAACTCAACAACCAAGGAATAAACAACTAAAACTATTTATCAAATATACAAGTACCCCCACCCGCTTGTTCCTCTAAACCCTTAACTTAACAAACAATGGAAAGTCCAGGATGGACTGTACCAATATTATGAAAAGGAATGTTGCCACTCACCATATAGCACAGATGCTGAGTCGCAGGTAGACGCAACAAAAAGAATGTCACAAATAAAGCTTTCAGCCCTTGAGGCCTTCGTCAAAAATAGACAACATGCACAAACGCAACTCACACACAAACATGACTGCAGTCTCGGGCAATTGTAGCCACACAAAGAACAACTTAACTTTTTTTTCCAAATTACATTCCAAAAAATAGCTTATTAATGGAAAAACATAGTATAATGAATGAATTATGTATATACATATAAAGATGACTTTTGAAGATCAAAATAATGACTTACAAAGTTTTGAAAATCACCTGTAATAAAATCCTGAGTATACCCATGCACTGGTCTTTGACTAAAATATCCTGAAACTTGAAGTCATTTTTTAATTTTTGTGTAGCTATGAAGTCTAACCATGTATTTCACAACAGATTCCTGTGAACAAAGTTCCTGTAGGAGCTGACTGAAGCATAAAGGGTGTATTTTCTTGTACAACTGGTGAGCACTTTGTCGCTCAACTGATGAACTGTCATCACTTTCAATGTCTAATGAAGTAACATCACATTTTTCTTAGAGCTGCTAAATTCTGTGTCAAACTCAGGATCACTGTAGTAATCCTTTTCTGAAAGCATTTTGTAAACAACAATATAAGAGAGAGTCTGAAAGTGCGCATTTTGTTGTTGAGTACCCAAGTCTGCATACTGTAAAGACAATATCAAGTGGCAACTACCTCAATCAAAACATGACAGCCAGGGTAACAACGTAGTACCAGACACTAATGGCCGAACATATAACTATCAGTACTGAAATGGATGTAAGTTGGATTTTATTTTTTTGAAGCTCTCTTCTTAAGTTGCCCTTGTATACTTGGTATTTTAAGTTTAAGTCAAAATAAAAATGAGGTAACTCAGAGTTTATGTTAAGGGGCTAAATCCCGGTTCCCAGGGAAAGTTGGTAACTGAGTTGACATCTAGCCCCTATAACAACAGCCTACGTAAGTTCTGGCATAGTAGCAGTGAGTACTATAGCAGCAGTCTCTTCTGCAATCACCGTGATACCCGCCACATCACTCAGTGCTGTCGGATCATCTTGTTTTGATGTATAATTGACAAATCGTTGTTGTCCCAGTTCCTCCATGTCTAGATATGATGGCTTTAACTGTCTGTGGATATTGTTCCGTGTCTACTATTCTGGTCAATTTTGAAGGTGTCTGTGTACCTTGAAAATACCTTGTATGGCCCAGTATATGGTTGGCTTAATGGGGGCTATGCTGTATTGCCTCAGAGCCAGACACGTGGTGTAATATTTAGGTCCTTGTGAACAAAAATCTGTCTTTCTACATGTCTGACTGGTGGGCTTTCCTGCAAATATCTCATGCATATACTGAGTTGCCATGTGAAGTCCATTACTTCTGATGGTTGGGTCTCAGCTCTTGTTAGGCTTATGAGCTCTACCAGTGCCCTCAACTGTTCTCCGTAGACCATTTGAGATGGTGAGCATTGTAAAGCCTCCATGACTGTCATGTGCAGGCCCGCCAATACCAGTGGTACCATTTCTGTCCATGTATATGAAGAATGGATCAGTTTAGCCGTCAGTGTATGATGCAACTTTTCCACCATCACGCTACACTCAAGGTGATCACTGGTAATGCACAGATGGTTGTGAATAGCTGTAGGATTTCTGCTGAAACCCATGATTCAAACTGTCATTCGTAATCCATTGTAACTGCGTGAGGCATACCAAATCTTGAAAACCATATACCTAATAATGCCTTGGCCACTTTCTCTGCCAAGATGTCTGGTATAGTAGCTTCTGGCCATCTTGTCAACCGATTAATGGCTGTAACCAGAAAATATTGGCCACCCGAATATGGTATCAGTACCGTGTTGTCAGCACGAATGTTGGAAAATCTTACTGGGTGTTGGAAACTGCCTAACTGGTATAAAAGCATGGTGACTAATTTTGCTCCATTGGCACTTAAGGTAAGAACATGTCTAAGCTCTGCAGTCCTTCTGTACTCCAGGCCACACCACTTCACTTGCTGCTAATTTTGCTGTAGCATGTATGCCTGGATGAGCCAAATTTGTAGTGCCTGGAAAGCCCTACATTTAAATTCTCAGGAAGGTAAGATTGTTGTACTCCTCACAGTCTGTCACACCAGATGCTTGTATCACCTTGTGTGGCAGGAATTCGTCATAGCCATAGGGCTGCATGTTCATTTGATACTGATCAAGCTACTTTACCACTATCTCCACCCACGGTACTGCTCATAAACTAGCGCAGTTCTGTGACAGACAATCTGCGATGATGTTGTCCTTGCTGGAAATGTGTCACACGTTGGTTGTGTATTCTGCTATATACTCAGCCTATTTTCACAGCCGTGGTGATCTGCGAGCTGTGGCACAGTGGAAGAACAACATTAGTAGTTTGTGAACTGTTTGCCCCCTACTGACGACCAAAAGTGTTGAACAGCCATGTAGATTGCCAACATGTCCTAGTCAGTGGTGTTCCTTTTCCTTTGGTTTTCCTTTTCCTTTGCTGTGGTGTGAGGCTATGTGAATAAAAGGCAAGCAGTTGTCATCTACCATCCACCTTTTGTTGCAATGCTGCTCCTGTGGAATTTTGACTTGCATACACTTGATGGCCAATGGGCTGTTAATTCATGGGTGAGCCAACTGTGCTACTTTTGCCAAACAACACTTGACTGAGAGAAATGTGGCTTTGCTTGCTGGTATCTAAGGTACTTTCAGGTTGCCGGCCATGTATTTGCCCATGAGCAATGCAGTGAGCAGTTTCTGTTGTTTTGCCATCCCACAAAGGTGTTATCGATAGAGGTTCCCATACCAAAGAATCTACACAATCCCTTGTACATTGTTGGTATGAGCATATTCTGTACTGCCTTGACCAGCCCTCACTGCGGTACCAGCTCAGCAAAACAGACAACTTATCCTAAGAAGTGCACTTCTCGTTTGCTGAATCTACACTTATCAGGATTAACTGTTGTGCCAAATTTTTGCAGATGCTGGAAAAGCTCCTGCAAATGGGATGCATGTTTTTCAGCTGTTGATGAAAATAAGAGAATAGTAATGTAATCGTAGAGAAGTGGCAGACTCTGTAATACCTCATGCATAAAATTCTGCCATGTCTGTGCAGATTTCCTCAAGCCAAAGGTCATGAATTTGTACTGAAAAAGCGTGAAAAGTTTTATTGTTGGGGTTTTTGGTACATCCCCGCAGCTATGAGAATTTGCAAATAGGCTTTGCACAGTCAACTGTACTAAACAGTTGAGCTTGGGCAGTAGTTCTGTTATAGTGTGTTTTGTTTTTGCCTTGGTAACAGTTGAGTATTATCTGAGTACTCTATAGTTTCTGCATAAGTCATGACCTATCTTTCTTTCTCACCACGTGTAAGGGAGATGACCATGGGTGGTCTGATCTGTCTATCATACTTGTTTTCAGGAGCTCTACAAACCCAGTCTGCACCACCAAGAGTTTGCCTGGTGGAAATCTCCTCGGATAATCTGCAACAGGCTGGTACAGCAACATGCAGATATTGTGCCTCATAGAGTGTCTGCATCTCCTGTTGGTAGTGAATTTGTGGGTGATCAATGGGAACTCTTGTATTACCTGGCCACAGTGCTCATCCTCATATGCCATCAATCCATCGGAAATCCTATTGTGTAGTGCAGTCGATTGGTTTTTACTCTGCTCAGAGGACTCTTCTTCATCTGCCAGCATGGACAACACGTTCATCAGATCAGAATTGTGATTCATAGTAATTAACTGTCTGTTGACTAAATCTGGCAAGAGGCAGAAATATGATAAAAAAAATTTGCACCATGTATGGGGTCAGCGAAATTTGTAACCATGAATGTCCACACAGGCTCGAATGAAAGACTTAAGTCCAATGTCCGTTTATGTTCTCCATAGATTTGGATGGCCAACTTGTTTGCTGCTGTGACTTGTGCCCTGCTGTCAGTGTTTCATTTGCCAGCTGCCTTCACACCTTCTTCTGTGGACACACAAGCTGTTGGGGGCAGACATCAGCATCCTTTAAGGTCCACTCATGGAATTTGGGTAACTGCAGTTTTTAGTACAATGGTGTGCAGCTTCCCCAAAATGCCTGTGATACCAGCACCACAGATCCATATTCATCTCAGATGAACATTGATCACCCTTCTTGCTCACGATCTGTTTCTCTGGAATACTCATAACGGCAACATACCTTCTGCTGCTGTTTCTATGATTTTAGATTTAAGCATGCTATCTGTTCCTCCAACTTTTCTACCCTTTTTTCTTGTATTGCCTCCACTGTTCAGTGCCCATATGAATTGTCGATGGCTTGTGCTGCTTCCATATCTCTTCCTTGATCATCGTTACTCTTGTTTATGATGGTGACACATACGGAAACTTCCACTAGGCTATTCACTACAATGTCTGGCTTTCCCACTAGCTCTTACAGTGACAAACCTTGATAAGTGTCTATTGCTGTATGAAAGTTCATAGGCAATTTGAACAGTCAAAGCATATGTAATGACTGTTCAAGCAACAAATCTGATCCTGCCAATGCATGTTAAGGCCTCCATCACTTGATATAGAGATGGGTTACCCATCATTTCATCCTTAAAAGGCCTTCTCTAGTCAGAGTTCCAGTGTCAAAGTATATGGTTGTGTGAGCACCTCCTTTAAAGTGCTGTAGCAATGTTGTGGTAGAACATCTTCTGTTCCCTCTACCACAGTCTTCTAAATGTTCTGCCATGATGCTGTATTTATTTTTGTTTGTAACTACATCGTGCTGTTGGGGATATACTCTACGTGCATAAATCTAGTTGTTGGGCCAAAACAGCAGAAGCTTGACACGTCCCAGATGATTCATCGAACTTGCATCATGACAAATGATGTTTGTATCTGTGAATTGCGATGTAGTTGAGGCTGCGGGTTGTTCCATTTTGACATGTGCCACAGCTGTTTGCATGGTTACACTGGTCATTCTCTTTGAAAAAATATCTTCATTTACAATGAATCACATCAGGGTCACTACTGTGGTGGTTACTTTCTTCCAGTTATGATGAGCCACAATAACCAGACACAAGATAATCTAGTACACTATTTTATTTAACACACTAACAACAACGCAACAACCAAGGAATAAAAAAAAAGACTTTTAATCAAATATAAAAGTTCCTTGTTGCTATAATGCGCTACTCACTTCTTTCGCTATTACTTTGTGGCGAAATACTAACATCGCCACAAATGTATCTCATGAAAGGATGTTGTTGAGCATGTTCTTTAAACTTATATTCCTAATTATTCTCCTTAAATCATGCAGAGGTTTGTTGGTTGTAGAATCATTTGAGATAAACTTCCTTAAATATCACATTAATCCAAAGAAACTTTGTAATGCTGCAATAGATTTCATTTCTCGAAAGTTTTGAAAGGCATCTTTCTTCTCATCTGGAAGTCCTTTTTTCTGCACTGTACAGCAAACTCAAGAACCCCAACAGCTCTTTTGAAGAACTGATACTTAGCAAAATTAATTTTGAAGCTTATAATAATATACCAAGTGACTGGAGTGCCTTGTACTCACTCTGTGCTGGCAGTTCAATATTGCCCACATAAATAAATATGATTTTCTCTTAAGGCAGTGTCCAAAAAATTATTTATAAAGTGGCTGGATGACTGCAGGCAAATTTGATTTTCCAAGTGGAACATCCCTGAACTGAGAATGTCATGAGTGTGTTACAAAAAAATGAAGTATACTTTTGACTCTCCTCTATAACATCAACATTAAAGAATCCATTCTTGATGGCTTGTGTGTAAAATACACGTACACCTTTTAGTTTATCTAAAATATTTTTATCTGTAAATTTGCTTAATTTTCTAGGAATCAGCTTGGTGTGCAGTAGCACTTGTGGTCATGTGCCACTTTGAAAATGACTGCATATTGTGAAATGAGGACAGTAGACAGCCATATGATCATAATTCAGTCCCTCATTTACTTATTTGCCCTGTATCATCCCATGGTCTTCAGGAGTTGACCATTGGCTTGGCACTGTGGCTTCAGCATGAACTGGCTCACACAAGACAATCAGCGAAAAAGCATGGAAGATGTAGTCAGTCTCATGTATTTTAAAAATTTGCTAAGTTTATGTTAATTGGCTTTTATTTCCTTTTTGTTAATAGATCGAGCTGCTACTTCATCGCTGGAGATATCCAACACTTTCATTGCATGGAATTGAAGGTGCATTTAGTGATCCAGGAGCAAAAACTGTGATACCTGCAAAGGTCATTGGTAAATTTTCGATTCGTATTGTACCCAACCAGACACCAGAACGAGTGCAGGCTCTTGTTGAAAAATATCTTAATGAACAGTGGAAGAAGCGAGGTAGCACAAACAATTTTAAGGTATACATGTCACTACTTCTTTCATGTTTGCAGAGAGAGAGAGAGAGAGAGAGAGAGAGAGAGAGAGAGAGAGAGAGAGAGAGAGAGAGAGATACTATGGACTTGATGTGTGACGTAAGATACCATTTCTTTTATACATTGCAATTAAATCTTATCTATTGCTTTACTGTGATTTGTTAAAGATACACCCCAACCAGAAAATATGATGATGGATGGTTAAACAGACTGATAAATTGTTACTGTGTCATAGTGGCTCTGAAAATTAAACAACAGAAACTCCTGGTAGGAATATCAACAATGTACAAAAAGATGTACATGTTAAGTTGCAGACAGGTACAATAAAAAGACACTTATACAAAGTTTTTGGCCATAGCCTTCATCAGCAAAAGAGAAATAAACACCATTCATACACACAATCTGGCACACCTCGTAGAGATAAGTCTGCCAACTCTGGCAGCTCAGGCCAGAAGCAAAACACTGCTTCTGTACTTAAATAAAGTGTAGATTGGTACCAGTTAACTCTGTAAATTGCCACAAACTTTCATAAACTGTTATACATTACATGGGAAGTTACTACTCTCAGAACCAATTAATATTAGTATCTCAAAGACTCCTCAGTAACATGTCTGTGAATAGTATATCTCAACAATTGCTTATATACATCATATTAGTCTCCCTTGGTGCCACAGATCTTCCATGGTACTGGACTTCTTCATTCCTTCTTGCTCCACAGAGACTACAAATGCTTTCCAGCAGGTAGACTCTGCACCTGTTGAGTAATACTTTTCCACAATATGTGGCCTGATGTTTACAAACTAATTGTGATGATGGACATCTTTACTCTGAGCTCTGTATTTGATGTACGTGATACATCCCCTTCCATGAATGGTAACTGCAACAGCTGTGTGTGAAACTAAATTTTAGCACATACCCAAAAAGGAAAGTGGACAGATATGATAAAAATCATTATTTAAATAAATGTGGCTGGAGCACCTTTAGCAAAACAATATTAGGAGGCCAGAAGGAAATGAGGAAACAGATACAAGATGTATAAACAAAGTAATGGAAATATTATAATTTTGCATGTTGTATTTATATGACTCAGGCAATTTTTTTTCATTGTTGTGTTGGTAAAGATGTCTGAAAATTATCTGTACAATACTAGTCATATCAAATATTTAATTTGTCAGCTGTCAAAAAGGTTACATGTGTTTTAGTAGTGCTGGCAATTATTTTTATAAGAATGGAATAAAGTGCAGAAAAATGGCCTTTAGTGAGTCTGCTGTGAGTAAAACAAGTTATGAGAAGTATAAGCATTCTGAAGAAGGCTGTGAAGATAATGGAAATGAAGAGAGCTTCAGGCATCCCATTACATTGTCAACTGGTGAAATAGTGGGGAAAAAAGGGGAAAAAAAAAGATTACGAACAATTGTCAAATTACAGTCAGAGATATCATTGATGATATTGGCGTATTCATTGGCACATGCCATGAAAATTCTTTGCAGGTTTTGGGTGTGACATCAAAATTTGTTTCAGAAGTGTTGAATTTCAAACAAAATCAGGAGTGAATGCAAGTTGCTTGGGTGTCACTAAATGATTCAGTAATGATGCTGAACTACTGGAATGTACCATGAGGAGGAGGAGGAAAGATGGATTTATGGATTTACTGATACATCATCAAAACCAAGGCTCAATCATCCCAGTGGAACCATTTTGGATCACCAGGATGAAAAAAAGCTCCACAAGCATTATCTAAAGTTACATTCATTGTGTTTTACAACTGTAATAGTGTAGTGCCCCATGAGTACTTGCCACAAGATTGAACAATCAATAAGGACTACTATTTAAAAATACAATACTGTTAGCATGAAGCAGTCTCGGAAAAAAGCCCAAGTTCTGTGAGGGGAAAACTCATGGCTCTTGCTCTATGATAATGCACCTGCTCACACCTCATTGTTTGTACCTAGTGCATTGGACAGGTCTTGGGACAATTTATGAAATATTAAAGCCTTACCTGTACTTTATCTCATTCTTAACTGAAACATGGTATCAAAGATAACTGCTGGCCTCATTTCAGGATACAAAACAGAATCAATCAAATTGGGTGCACACCAAAACTGATCCTTAGTAGGCACCATGCAGAAGGGACCATGTGTTGTAGGGATCTCTGTCCTTAATCATGTTAATGGTAATTTGTTCACACTATTTGCACATTCAGATAATTTTTTTTCCATTTCTGAACAAGCGATAAGGCAATAGCACCCATAGAACAAGGTTATGGAATTACATTATTTTCATTGCAAGTGTCACTTGCTGCTATATCAGACTCCTAATTTCTCTGGTCTTCCACACTTCCTGATACTCAATAAAATTACATTTGATTCCCTTGTGGCCATAGTATTTTAAGGATGTCACTTGTATCTTATTTGCCACTTGATCTGCTGGGTTCATTTGCTGACTAGTGGGACACACAATCTCTGTAAAATGACACATACAATACATGTCCTCTGCCCTGAACATGCTGCTAAGACGATGTAATACCTTTAGAACATTTAGTGTTTCCTTTTCAGATCATTCAGGTATGGTAACCATGTGAGTTTGTCACCAAAGATGAGGATCATGAACTTTACTGGTTCCTTAAAACTAAGGATTAAATTATCAGTCATACTTCAGACTGATTAATAACATGATGTACCTGATAATCCACATTTACTTATTAATCTAGGTGAAGTTGAAGCACCTGGGTTTTGCTCTTAGTTCTAGACCCCTTAGTGTTAACTGAGTTGTCTAGTAAGCGAGATTAGAACATAGACAAAAATCTTGCACAAATGTGAAATATTTTCCACTACTAGCATCTGTGGATAATACACTATTAGTGGCTATTAAAAAAAGGAAGAGTTAAGATTTTTGATACCGTTCTCCTGAGTGCATCAATTAAACCTGAAGTACCACTCTGAAAGGAAGATAATACAGTAATGGAAAGACACCTTTGGAAGCAATTACTGTATTGCCAGGTAGTGTTTCAGGCCTTTTCAATGTCAAATAAATATCATATTTTGTGTTCCACCACCAAGAAAACTTGGTCTGTGTACATTGAGTAATACCTCCTAAAATCACACCAAAGGCAACTGAGAAGCCTTCTGCATTTCAAAAATCCATATGAAGCAGTTATTAATGATATCTTCTGTATACCAGTGGTAATTGCAATACTGTGATGACTATGGGGGTTGCTGTAATCCTTCCTTATTTTCAGGAGAGGTTTATTATTGCTTCTCTGCAGGAATCGGGGTATTGTCCATGAAGCCAGATTCTACTCCCCCTCCCTTATTTTATCTGGGGACAGGTGTGAGTGAAGCCTCATTGCTTGTGATGTGCATTGAAATATCTGCTGAGTAGCAATGCCAAATCATTTCTTCTCTACAATGCCTTCTATTCCACATCTGAATATTTATCAAAAACTGATAGCAAGGTAGCTAAAAAGTATTTTCAATGTATGGTTACTCACATGAATAATATCAAAGACTTAATATGTTCATAATCATTAAATTTAAGTAGCCAGTAGAGATGGTTAGCATGTAGCCAAATTCGCAAACAAATCTTGTATTGATATCCTGTAAAGACACTTATTTAACATTATGTGGAAAGAATCATCCTGTAAGTAGTGCAGGGCACACTTAATTAAAGTTCTAATGTCAAAACACTGTAGAAAGAGAATCACTGCTCAGATAGATGTCACATTTGAACAACATTTTATTGATGCAGGGGGAACCAACATGAGAGCAATAATAATAATAATAATAATATAATAATAATAATAATAATTTGCCAATAGATGGTGCTGTAAGCATCAGAATATGCACACCAATAGACATGCAGCACACGGCTGTTCCTCAGTGTGCGACTGAGATGCCCAGCATGACTGTCTCCATGCAGGATCATGCATTGCTGGTAAAGATCTTTTACAAGAATGGTGATTGTGCACCAGTAGCCCTGCAGAAGTTCTGGATACTTGAGGTTATGATAAAAAGTATTGATCCAATGTCTGCTGAGGGTCTGGAGAAAATGATTACAAAACTTGAAAAGACTGGTTCTTTTGAAGAACAATGTGGCAAGTGGAGGAAAGCAGTTGATCTTACATCTGCCAAAGATGTTGCCAAAGTATTGTAGGAGGGGTTGAGCAGTGCTGTGCAAACATTTAGTGCACAGGGAATTGCTCAAAAATTGGACACCTGGCATGGTGCATAAAATCCTATGAAACATTCTGCACTGTTATCCATACAAAATCACCCATGTTTAGGAGTTGCTTCCTACTGACCTGCCAGTAAGACAAATGTTTACTCTGGAATTTCTTGCTCTCATGGAAGTGGACAATGAATAGTCTTTGGACAGACAAAGCCCATTTCCATCTCCAAGGACATATCAATACATGGAACTGCAGAATATGGCCAATGGAAAATCTGCACACACATCAACCAGTACCACCTCATTCTACAAAAGTGACTGTGTGGTGTGAGTTGTCATTGTTTATTACAGAGCTGAATTTTTTCAAGGGGGTTGACTCCTGTGGGTCCTGTTTGCTATACTGTCTTTAGTAAACACTATGAGAACCCTTTGTGTACCAACATCATTCCAAGCCTCCAATATTTTTATGCAAAATGGTGCTACTCTACACATTGCCCAGCCAATGAAGCAGCTGTTGTAGACATTTTGGAAACACTAGAATTACCAGCTGCCATTTCCCTGCAGCCTGACTGTCCAGATCACCTAATATTGATCCATGTGACTTTTGGCTGTGAGGTGATCTGAAACATGTGCTCAGTGTTCCAGTTATGAGTGCAGCTGAATTGAAGGCAAGCATTATTCAACACATTCTGAATCAGACATACTGATTTCTTACATGATGCTTCTTGATTTCAAATTGTGACAGAAAACAGTGGGCAGCATATTGAACATGTCTTGTGCCAGTCTCACAACAATTAGAAACCGATGTTATTTTGCTTTTTATGTGTTTTTTGGCCTTGGAACAATTATATACTGATTTTTTTTTTCGCCAATATGGTACAACTTTGCTGTGATGAAAGGGCTCACTTAACTAACAGTGCTACAATTGTTGACTGCCAAACTCACGCAGTCATACACATTGAACAATATGGACGGTGTAATATGCAATTCGAACTATAGTCATTCTATTTGTGATTCATCTGTCATTTGTAGCCGACCCCATTTACATTATTTCGCTTACAACACCATCTGTTGGTGAAATTATTATTAAATGATGATTCCCCTTGCATCAATAACATGCTGTTCGAATTTGACATCATTTTGAGCAGTGGTTTTCTTTCTACAGCATTTTGAAATGGGAACTTTAGTTGTGGACATCTGGTATATAAGTCACCCACATACATCTGCATATAAGCACAGATGTAGATGACCATGACCTGCCACTCCCTCCAATAACTACAACAGCAACAACAACAATCAACAAAGTTTTTGTGGAAATATGCTTGAGCAAAGGATGAAGGGAGCTTGACATTAGTAGTTGTGGAGGAAATCATACTGTAAAATTTGAGACACAATTATGAAAAACATTATATTGTTATAAAATTATACTGCCATGAGCTGCTGTGGTGCATGCAGTGTGGTGTAGTGGTTAACATTGCTGTGAGTTACTAGTGCAAACCCGACCAACAGCAGCTATTTGTTATTTAGTATGAGTGTGTGCTGGAAAGTAATGCTTCTGAATTTTTATTCTGTTCTCAATATTAGTTGAGATATTACATGTTATGCATATTACTTGATTGACTTGCCCACTTCACTGACACAAGTTGCAACTCTTTGCCCCTTGAGAGCTCCAAATAGTAGTGCATAACATGGCGGTGTTTAACATAACTGTGTCAATGCATTCAGAATGCTGTAGTGAAGTTTCTAACTACAGAAATTATCCACACATGGAACACCCTCTCCCTCTGCATGACAATATCAGATCACACAAGAGTGCTGTGACATTTGCAACACTCTGATGTCCTGGGTTCAATGTCATCGATCATCCTCCATACTAGTCCTGATGTGGCCCCATCTGATTCTCATCTGTTTTCAAAACGTAGAGTACCTTTGAGGACTTCACTTTGATAGTGAGGAAGATGTGTTCTTTGCCAGGGTGACTATGTTGAGAAATAAATTTATGGATGTGAAGAATAAGATGTATAATGTTGATAGACTATGTTTTATTTAAAAAGCTTTAAAAGTTTTCACATAAAGAATTCAGAGGCATTACTTTTCAGGATGCTCTCATATTTATCATTTCTGGGAAGTTCTTGAAATATCCCATGTTAGTATGTTGTGGAATATTCAGCATTTGTATAAGTACTAACACCATAGTGCTCAGAGCCATTTTTGTAAGTACTAACATATTCAGTGTCTGCATAAACAGCTGCACTCTCCATCCAAGAGGTCAGTTCTGTAGTAGCTTGTGTTGGTGTTGTATTTCATTGACAACCTTGCTTTTGCCATTTGGACTTGGATTGTGGTTACAATGTGACATGTTTGTGGAGGGCTTGGGTCCTCCAAAAGATCTACATCTTCATGGATCCAATTTGGCAATGTAAAAGCTGTTGCCTACATGGACAGGGACTCAAATACAAGCGGCACATCATTCCCGCAGTTCTTGTATTCAGGAGACCAATGGATTCCAAGCCAGCAGTAAGTAAGCTGCACATCAGCCATTCATAAGTGTATTTCAGAGATACTAGTAAAGACCCAATGAAATGGGTGAAAGGATTCAATTGAGTCACCAAATACAGGAGGTGGGATGACGTGACGTGTTTGGCAAATGTGTATTTTTACTTGGACAGAAATTCTCAGGAGAGTTTGAGAACAATGACGAGAAGCTAATTACTTGGGAGATATTTCAGGCCAAAATGAAGAAAAATTTGGTGACAATCAACAGGCAATCCAATTGGTGGATGAACAATTGAAGAACATGAACCAGTGTCATGGGAAACTGACACCATTATACGTACAGAATGTTCTGGCCCTATGTCAAATGGTGAATCTGAATGACAGAAGCTAATATCCCATACTTCATGAAAGGAGTCGCAGAAGACGTGTACCAATCTGTTCTGGTAAAGGATGTCACAACAGCTAAGGAGCTTATCAAGTAGTGACATTACATCTAGGAAATGCAACAGAAAAGAAACAGACAGAAGATGTATGACCTGACTCCCCTATGTGGTCTCTATGACAGTTGTGGGAAGTCACCACAACCTCACCTCTCTCATACAACAGTTAATGAGAAAAGAGATACAGCATTTTATGGCAACTAGAACTTTTGGAATGAGTAAGCAAGAGATGGTAGCTACAAATGTTGACCAGTACTTTGGGAGGCAACAGCTAAATCTGCCAGGAAAAATGGACTAGGACAGCTCAGACTTATGCTGCAGCCATCAAACAACAGCCCAGCCCCTGACCAAAACAGGTAGAACCTAGTCCTATGTCAAGTATAACGCTCCATAGAAGAACAAACAGTTGGTGGACAGAGGACACATGCCAGTGTTTTTCCACTATGGATGGCCTGGGCATATTGTACACTACCGCAGAGAAAGAAGGCAAGTTTTTGACAATAGCTACCAGACATCAGCCATCATTACAGGTAATTGTAGTCAACCTGTGTGTTGAAGCCCATTGTTGTATCCAGCATGCTGTAGTTATTTTCCACCGCCATTTGCTTAGCCATCACAGATGCAAATCTTCCATGGATGACAGTTACCAATTTTTCAGGAAATTTCATTAATGTCATCATAGACGGCCATCTTCTTTGTGCTAGTCATCCTGAGGTAGCTTCCTTTACTTTAATGTTGTTGTTGTTGTTGTCTTCAGTCCTGAGACTGGTTTGATGCAGCTCTCCATGCTACTCTATCCTGTGCAAGCTGCTTCATCTCCCAGTACCTACTGCAACCTACATCCTTCTGAATCTGCTTAGTGTACTCATCTCTCGGTCTCCCTCTACGATTTTTACCCTCCACGCTGCCCTCCAATGCTAAATTTGTGATCCCTTGATGCCTCAATACATGTCCTACCAACCGATCCCTTCTTCTAGTCAAGTTGTGCCACAAACTTCTCTTCTCCCCAATCCTATTCAATACCTCCTCATTAGTTACGTGATCTATCCACCTTATCTTCAGTATTCTTCTGTAGCACCACATTTCGAAAGCTTCTATTCTCTTCTTGTCCAAACTAGTTATCGTCCATGTTTCACTTCCATACATGGCTACACTCCAAACAAATACTTTCAGAAACGACTTCCTGATACATAAATCTATATTCGATGTTAACAAATTTCTCTTCTTCAGAAACGCTTTCCTTGCCATTGCCAGTCTACATTTTATACCCTCTCTACTTCGACCATCATCAGTTATTTTACTTCCTAAATAGCAAAACTCCTTTACTACTTTAAGTTTCTCATTTCCTAATCTAATTCCCTCAGCATCACCCGATTTAATTTGACTACATTCCATTATCCTCGTTTAGCTTTTGTTAATGTTCATCTTATATCCTCCTTTCAAGACACTGTCCATTCCGTTCAACTGCTCTTCCAAGTCCTTTGCCGTCTCTGACAGAATTACAATGTCATCGGCGAACCTCAAAGTTTTTACTTCGTCTCCATGAATTTTAATACCTACTCCAAATTTTTCTTTTGTTTCCTTTACTGCTTGCTCAATATACAGATTGAATAACATCGGGGAGAGGCTACAACCCTGTCTCACTCCTTTCCCAACCACTGCTTCCCTTTCATGCCCCTCGACTCTTATGACTGCCATCTGGTTTCTGTACAAATTATAAATAGCCTTTCGCTCCCTGTATTTTACCCCTGCCACCTTTAGAATTTGAAAAAGAGTATTCCAGTCAACATTGTCAAAAGCTTTCTCTAAGTCTACAAATGCTAGAAACGTAGGTTTGCCTTTTCTTAATCTTTCTTCTAAGATAAGTCGTAAGGTCAGTATTGCCTCACGTGTTACAACATTTCGACGGAATCCAAACTGATCCTCCCCGAGGTCTGCATCTACCAGTTTTTCCATTCGTCTGTAAAGAATTCGCGTTAGTATTTTGCAGCCGTGGCTTATTAAACTGATAGTTCGGTAATTTTCACATCTGTCAGCACCTGCTTTCTTTGGGATTGGAATTATTATATTCTTCTTGAAGTCTGAGGGTATTTCGCCTGTCTCATACATCTTGCTCACCAGCTGGTAGAGTTTTGTCATGACTGGCTCTCCCAAGGCCGTCAGTAGTTCTAATGGAATGTTGTCTACTCCAGGGGCCTTGTTTCGACTCAGGTCTTTCAGTGCTCTGTCAAACTCTTCACGCAGTATCGTATCTCCCATTTCGTCTTCATCTACATCCTCTTCCATTTCCATAATATTGTCCTCAAGTACATCGCCCTTGTATAAACCTTCTATATACTCCTTCCACCTTTCTGCCTTCCCTTCTTTGCTTAGAACTGGGCTGCCATCTGAGCTCTTGATATTCATACACGTGGTTCTCTTCTCTCCAAAGGTCTCTTTAATTTTCCTGTAGGCAGTATCTATCTTACCCCTAGTGAGATAAGCTTCTACATCCTTACATTTGTCCTCTAGCCATCCCTGTTTAGCCATTTTGCACTTCCTGTCGATCTCATTTTTGAGACGTTTGTATTCCTTTTTGCCTGCTTCATTTACTGCATTTTTATATTTTCTCCTTTCATCAATTAAATTCAATATTTCTTCTGTTACTCAAGGATTTGTAGCAGCCCTCGTCTTTGTACCTACTTTATCCTCTGCTGCCTTCACTACTACATCCCTCAGAGCTACCCATTTTCTTCTACTGTATTTCTTTCCCCTATTCCTGTCAATTGTTCCCTTATGCTCTCCCTGAAACTCTGTACAACCTCTGGTTCTTTCAGTTTATCCAGGTCCCATCTCCTTAATTTCCCACGTTTTTGCAGTTTCTTCAGTTTTAATCTACAGGTCATAACCAATAGATTGTGGTCAGAGTCCACATCTGCCCCTGGAAATGTCTTACAACTTAAAACCTGGTTCCTAAATCTCTGTCTTACCATTATATAATCTATCTGATACCTTTTAGTATCTCCAGGGTTCTTCCATGTATACAACCTTCTTTCATGATTCTTAAACCAAGTGTTAGCTATGATTAAGTTGTGCTCTGTGCAAAATTCTACTAGGCGGCTTCCTCTTTCATTTCTTAGCCCCAATCCATATTCACCTACTATGTTTCCTTCTCTCCCTTTTCCTACACTCGAATTCCAGTCACCCATTACTATTAAATTTTCGTCTCCCTTCACTATCTGAATAATTTCTTTTATTTCATCGTACATTTCTTCAATTTCTTCATCATCTGCAGAGCTAGTTGGCATATAAACTTGTACTACTGTAGTAGGTGTGGGCTTCGTATCTATCTTGGCCACAATAATGCGTTCACTATGCTGTTTGTAGTAGCTTACCCGCATTCCTATTTTCCTATTCATTATTAAACCTACTCCTGCATTACCCCTATTTGATTTTGTGTTTATAACCCTGTAGTCACCTGACCAGAAGTCTTGTTCCTCCTGCCACCGAACTTCACTAATTCCCACTATATCTAACTTTAACCTATCCATTTCCCTTTTTAAATTTTCTAACCTACCTGCCCGATTAAGGGATCTGACATTCCACGCTCCGATCCGTAGAACGCCAGTTTTCTTTCTCCTGATAACGACATCCTCCTGAGTAGTCCCCGCCCGGAGATCCGAATGGGGGACTATTTTACCTCCGGAATATTTTACCCAAGAGGATGCCATCATTATTTAATCATACAGTAAAGCTGCATGTCCTCGGGAAAAATTACGGCTGTAGTTTCCCCTTGCTTTCAGCCGTTCGCAGTACCAGCACAGCAAGGCCGTTTTGGGTAATGTTGCAAGGCCAGATCAGTCAATCATCCAGACTGTTGCCCCTGCAACTACTGAAAAGGCTGCTGCCCCTCTTCAGGAACCACACGTTTGTCTGGCCTCTCAACAGATACCCCTTCGTTGTGGTTGCACCTACGGTACGGCCATCTGTATCGCTGAGGCACGCAAGCCTCCCCACCAACGGCAAGGTCCATGGTTCATGGGGGGGTTTTACTTTAATGTTGGATGCTAATTGTTGTCACCTAAAGAATAGTATGCACTGTGATATGAAAGCTATTGTGCTGAAAGTCACAAATGGGAAATATGCCCAGCTGAATGTGTATTCAAAGGATAACTATCAATGACGGAACACAGTCCTTCGAACTGTTGTCTTAACGGAATGTAGTAATAATCCTAATCTTGGCGGAGGCTTCTTGCAGGCATCACAAGCAATCACATACTATAGGAGATCAGAGCTCCAGATTGACATAGCAATCCCAACAAGTACATGTAACTGAGTTTACTTTCAACTGTTTTTTTTTTTTGCTGTTAAAGACATTGTTATCCTGCCCTCATCAATGACACGAGTTAAACTGTGTAGCTTTTGTCTCTTGCAGATACCTACTTACTACTCAGACTTATAAAAGAAATCTAAATGCAAGTAACAATATAAGCATTGTAGCCACTCAAGGAGAACTATGGATCACTAATTGTCACAAGCAGCCACAACTCATCCCTAAAGGTACCCATGTAGGGACAGCTGAACCAGTCCAGGAAGACCAGCTTATTGTCACTGATGAAAGATCATACTCCACTACTGGTAGAGAAGTCGAGGGAGGAAGCTGCTATTGAACTGTAAATAGGACCTGGCTTGACCTATGAACAATGTTGGCCAGTGACACCCTTTCTGTATCAGTTTTTGTATGCTTTCAAATGTTCTGTGATGCAAGAGCTTATTGTGAAGAAAAGTCTCAAATGGAAAATACGTCCAACCAATAGGAACATGCGTTGCAACAATAACTATCAGTGACGAAACACAGCAGCCTATGGTAAAATACTGTATGAAGAATGGGAATCATCCACCCATTGCCACCATACATGTAGAGTGTCGCTGGATGAACTAAGGATAATCAGAGAGGAAGAGGAGAAGATGTTGAAAGATGACATCATTGAACCCTCAGAAAGTCCTTGGCCCCTCCTGTGATACATGTGAAGAAGTAGTGCGGCACATGGCATTTCTGTGTCAACTACTGATGATGGAACAAAATAATGAAGAAAGATGTCTAACCATTGCCGAGCATTGATGACATTATAGACTGCTTAAAAGGAGTTAGGAACATGGAAATAGCTTTTTCAGCCTCAATTGGCAAATAGCCTAACTAGTAAAAGACTAATTTTGTAGCTTTTGATGGCCTGTATGAATTTAAGGTTCTGCCGTGTGGACTGGGTAAATCTTAGTCACATTCAAATGTGTGATGGATAACCTGCTTCACACCTTAAATGGATGATATTTTGTTTCCACATTATCATTTTTGAAGACATCAGAAGAACATCTAAGCCATCTGAAATCTTATTGATGTGTGTTCAAATTGTAGGCTTCTGTGTGAAACTGAAAAAATGCCTCTTCTCCTCCATTGAAATAAAAATCTTGAGGAGTCTACAGAATGGTAATGGAGTCTGTCCTGATCCAGATTTTCCAACTCCTCAGCACAATGTGATATGAGAAATTTTCTTGTGATGTGCTTGTACAACTGGCCATTCATAAACAACTTCTGTAATAAGGCACATGTGTTGCAGTAACTACTGCAAGGAGAAGCCATATATTCCTAGAATGAGCTGCAAGTAACACCTTCTATTTTCTTTAAGGAGGTGCTAATATCTTCTACAGTTGTAACATTGTATGATGAGACTGCAGAGACAGAACTTCACACCAGATCTAGCAGTCATGTGATAGGTGGTGTCCTAGTGGAATTTCACAAAGGCGCTGAAAATGTGATAGTTTATGCTTCCAGAGTCTCTCCAACCCTGAGATGAACTTTCCTACAACAGAAAAATAGTGCCTTGCAGTTGTTTGGGCCATCAACAAGTTCTGGACTTATTAATTTTGCAAAACATTCACCATAGCAATGGATCACCATTCTCTATGGAGTGGTGAGATGGGCACCAAGGCTTCAGGAGCACGACATCACTGTGGTATACAAAAGAAGCAGATGTAAGCACAGTGATGCTTTAAATGACATTTCTGCTGAAGAGAGGGGAGATCCAGCATTGCTAGAAACCGTAAGACTTGAAGAATGATCAACAACAAAGGAGAAATCTATTTCATAAAGAGGCCATTGTTCAAGAGGAACTATGATTCAATGGGGCTGATATAGTTTTTGGTCATCCCACCTCATATGTGGCCAGCTGTCCTACATTTGATGTTCAACACTGTGAAGAGGGTGTAACAACACAGCCAGCATACAAATATCCACCAACACCATTACACATAGGACCATTGACTAGATCTAGACCCAGAGTGCTGCAGTCAGTTCCCATGAGAACTTCTGAAGCAGCTGGTCAATGTTTCTTCAGGAGAGGGAGCAATGCTGTGAGCTGTGGTGCACGTAGCGTGGCATGGTGGTTAGCACCACTGGCTGGCTTGCGGCAGGCCAACAGTTCAAGCCTGATCACCAGCAGTTATTTGTTACCTGGTATTTATCATTTCTTGAAGATCATTGAAATATTGTATTTCTGTAATGTTTGTGTATTCTTGAGTATTCTGTCTCTGTAGAAATACTAGCATTCTGAAATAGTAAATGTCTGTACAAATAGCCACTCTCTCCATCCAGGACATAAGTTCTATTCTTGTTCTGGCTGTATGTTGGTTTTCATAAAAATGTGCTTTCAGTGCTAAGTGTTGTATTTCCTAGACAACCTTCCTTTTGGATTTAGACTTGAAAGTGGTTATCACATGACGATATCATTTCATACAGATACACATTTTGTAAATAATACTTGTTATAAGAGTAAGAATTTTCTGTTCATTATTATGTGCCATGCACAGTGCCAGAGGATTTCTGCTCAAATCTCAAGATGGCAGTAGGCTAGACTGAGTATGGCAGATACATCTGAAATTATTCATTTTCTTTCTTTTCCCCTCCTTTACGTAGCTGTTTTACAACACTTACATTTTTTTAAAGAAAGATTTACTATTTACAGGTTAAAATGGGACACGGTGGCCGATATTGGCTTTCAGACCCAAATCATCCACACTATTTGGCAGCGCGTGCAGCTACAAAACATGTCTATGGTGTAGATCCTGATCTAACACGTGAAGGTGGCTCAATTCCAGTCACACTTACCCTGCAGGTGAGTTGTCGGTTAATTCTGTTGAATATATTTGGCACTACTGTCAAGTTGAGTTTGATAACTGACTATTAATTTGGGACATTACACATAGGAAAATATGACAGGTCAAGTAGATGACACATTAATAGCTTATGTGAACAGGTATGAGCAGTACTTCATATAAAACAAGCAAGACTACGCAGGTGTGAATATGTGACATCAGAGTGTAAGTAACAAAGTGTTTTAAATGGTTTTTGCTCTTTATGTATTAGGTTTGTGACAATATGACTTGACAATTGCATTTAACTCTGGTATCACAAAAATATTATGGGAGAGGAGCATCTTAGCAGAGATTAGTCTCTATTGTAACAAAGTGTGGAGTTTTCTTCAGAATGAATTATATTGTTGAGGAACAGAGAGTATACTCAAATCTAGACAAGGACTTCGGTCCTCCCTCCTCCCCTAATATTCTAAAATAGTATTACTTGGAAGGTGCATAATATGATAGACAGGGTATTCTGAAGCACAAGAAAGGTTTGTGTATATTGTCGAAAACATGATCTGTGTCAAAAGTGAATAGTTTCCCATTTTTTATGGGAATGTTGTGTGCTACTTGATATCAGCAATGAAGTGTAATCACACTGTTTACAAAGTATGTATTTATTTACGAATGCCTGAATCAGTTTGTATTATTGGTAGATGTTGTGAACAGAAACAAGGCCCACTGGAAATAGGAAAGGAAATGATTGAATGACCTACAAGCTAGTAAGGTCGACATCTAATAAATACGAGTATTTTTGCAATTTCAGGGCACTTTCCAGTAGCATACAAGAAGCCAATAAATGTTGTCATCCTACCATTTTTTATCTTACAGTACTGTTTTTAAAATAATCACTGAGAACATCATGCATGAATTTTGCAGTTTCACAGCCACAGAAATGTTTTTATAGTGATTGCTGTGACTATGCTGCTCCACATAACAGGCATGTTTTGTGGGCTGCCGCCTCTGCTGGAGGATGCGAGTAAACAGCTCACATCCACATAACTTACCGAGCTATTTACAAAGCCTACTTTGACACAGATCAGCCTGTTTACTTTGTTGTGTCCCACATTCTCCATGGTGTTCAGTGGCACCAACCTCATCGGAAGAATGCCACTGCACCATTTTGTGACCAGTACCACTCCAGGCTTTACACTGTCTCTGTCAGAGCCTCTTCTATTCATTATATCATTTTTGCGGTATCTGGGCATTTCACTGGCCATGGCACCCATCAGCCATAGGCACAAAAGTTTTGTTTTGAAATTTGTAGCTCAGACTTGAATATAAATAACTGGTTTCTCAGTAATGAAGTGTTATTGTCAGCCTTAGTCTCTGTAAATAGATGCATTGTCAGTTTTCCAAGTAGAACAGCAAAATCTTGGAGTGGAATTTGATTGCAAGAGCAGTGAAGCAAAATATTAGCACTGCTGCACATATACTTTCATTGCACTAGAGCAAAAGAAAAGTGCATTGTGTGGAAGCAACTTACTTGAGTAACATCTATGGACTGAACAACTTATTATATTACAGTTCCACGCGGGACTTGTACCATAATTATAAACTGTAGGAGCAAAGAGCACAAACATTCAGACTCTTGAATGCCATGCTGCTGTTAAGTAAAACATTAGTTTCCCATATCACAGCTAGCCATGGATTTAAACTAACTGAAATTCTTAAAATTTTTGTTGCTTTATAAAACACCACAATAATTCTCATCTTGTGATAGGTCTAATTCAGAGCCCTGTTTAATGATACAGCCTTTTACTTCAAGTGGGTTGGATGAAAAGGACTTACGGAAACCATCAAAAATCTAGTCAGGATGTGCAAGACTGGCTTGCGCCATGGATTCCTCCAGATATGAGTCAAGGGCTTCAGTTCTTTACCCTCTTGCTTGGTGTTAGAATTATAGAACTATTATTTGTGCTCTATGGTACCAAAGAAAAACTGCTTACTTCAAGTGACAACTCTAGCTTTGTTTGCCTTATTGGCTACCAATATTTGAAGTCTTTATTCAATGTAATTTATGGTACTGGCAATCAGAATATTTGTCATTGCATAAACTGTCAATACATAGGAAAAAACATTGAATTTTAATCAGGCAAAGGAACAAGTTGGCTTCCAAAGCATAAGTGCATAAGAGACCATTTGTAAGTCTTCAATAAAATTAGAGAACAGATCCGTAAGTATGAATTTCCACTCTCTCTGGGATTCATAGATTCTGAGAAAATTTTTGACTCAGTTTCAAAAAGTCAGTACTAACAGCACTCAAGAAACAAGACATTGATTCAGTGTATGGCAGTATACTGAAAAATGTGAGTGTCATTGCTACAACTCCCATTAGACTTAATCATGATTGTGAGAAGTTCAGAACTGAATGAGGAATCAGCCAAAGAATGTCTATGTTACCAAAATTATTCTCAAGAAAGTGCACAATGTGAACGCAGGAAATCTGAATCACCGCTGTTGTTATGATGACACCGCACACATGAAGTTAAAAATAAACGAAGGAACTTAATAGGACACACTTGAAAGTAGACCTAAAATCAACTATAATAAAACTACACTAATATATAACAAACATATTGGTGCTTATAGTTTTCAACACTAAATGTCTGAAAAGGAAAGTTTGTCACTGTCAGAATAGATGATACACACATCAATCCTTTTGAGCCATGGACTTTAATGCAAAACTACTAATAAACTGAGGATTCTTCAGCAAGCAATAGGCAGATGGATGTTATGGATTACTAGAAGAGTCGGGAAAACAAACAACTGGATCAGGGAGTAGATTGTTTGGAAGAAGTAATTATGACAATGTGACAATGAAATGGGGGAAGGGGGGGGGGGGTTAGCCACATGAATGGGTGATACATTGACCAATTAAAAATCTTTGTTGGGCTACAACAGATAAGACGAGACACCACAATGGAAGGGGGTTCAGTAACAGTAGAAAATATGAGAGTTGCCCAGAAAGTAATGCATCACATTTCTCTTTCTCAATCAAAAACAATGCTATGAATGTGAAATGTTACATATGTATTATTTGAAGTCTCCTGAGTGAGAACACAAAGTTTCCATCAATTCCAACAGAATGAACTGTGGGGAATATTCAAAAACACTTGTGCCAAGTCTATGCAGCATCTGCTGTTGACAGAAGTACAGTTAGTCACTGGGCATGGAGGGTGAAGTCATTGGATGGCAGTTCAGGGGAATTCCATGATTTGCTGCGATCAGGGAGACATCGACAGCCGTCAAATGAATGAACTGTGGGGAATATTCAAAAACACTTGTGCCAAGTCTATGCAGCATCTGCTGTTGACAGAAGTACAGTTAGTCACTGGGCATGGAGGGTGAAGTCATTGGATGGCGGTTCAGGGGAATTCCACGATTTGCTGCGATCAGGGAGACATCGACAGCCATCAAATCTGACCTAGCCCCCTTCGAATTCTACTTGTTAGGCCATTACATGAAGCCATTTGTGCAAGATATTTTGAGGACGATGCGGTGGTGATTCACACAGTGCAGCACTGGTTCTGCCACCAGGACAAGTGTTGGTACCAACAGTGCATATATTCTCCTGTTTCATGCTGGAGGAAGGCCATATAACGGGATGGAGATTATGTGGAAAAATAGGATGTGTAGATAAAACACTATTCCTTCATATGTGGAATTCTCATTATGTTCAATAAAGACTTGTTGATGAAAAAAATGTGGTGTATTACTTTCTGGGCAACCCTCATATGTTGCATCAACTTGAACATGTACATCTGAAGAACATAAGCATAGAAAAACTGGAGTAGGCTTTTATCCAGATATAGATGTTTAATGGCTGCTGCTGAGGATGATGATGATGATGATGATGATGATGATGATGATGATGATGATGGCTTTGAATGCAGAAAAACATTTTTCATGCATGGCCAGCGTTTGGCTTGTTTCCATAGTATTAGTTCTTTCACACACTATTAATGACTGTTTTCAAGAATTGACCCAGTGATGAGTAACAGAAGCTTGTACATAAAGTCTTTGCAGCCATAGACCACCTTCAGGTAATAATGTATAATAAGTCACAATGAGAAATTTCTTTTGCGCTACAAGTTATTTTGCTAAAGGCGTAGGTGATCATTAATACATGTTGAGTGCCATTTTGTCTTTTTTTTTTTCCTGTGATGACACTTGCACATGCTGGTGCCACACTTTTAAGACATTAGTATGTACTTCAATTACTAGGCACATTTCCTGCTTTAATATGTATTTTCTTAATGCACTGGCCAGATACTGAGTTACGATAAACATTATTTGTTAGTTATTATGAGGTTTAAGTAAAATATTACACACACTAAAAGGTATTTTCTGTTATTGTTTTCACAGGAAGTAACTGGCAAAAACGTTCTCCTATTGCCTGTAGGAGCTGGAGATGATGGAGCCCATGCACAAAACGAGAAGATAAATATCAGAAACTACATAGAAGGGGTAAGTTTTTCTTCCTTGTAATAATTATTTTTTTTCAAACACACAGAAGTACCTTTCAAATTTCATGTCCAGTAAAAAAATAGTTTCCTAAGTGCATCACTACTATTACTGAATGTCCCAAGATTACGATTGATGAGAAGGGGAAGAATTCAGAGAAAAAGCTATAAATTGCAGAAGGGAGATAGTTTTATTCTTCCAATAAAACAAATTGGCAGAAATACTTCACAGAAATTTATCTTATGCTTTTTAGCAAATTTTCCCCACCCCCTCCCAAAGATTTGACATGCAGACTGTTTCAGTTCAGTAGATTTAAATTGGTGGTGATTTCTTACCTACTGCAACAAATAAACCGACTACCACTGCATATAAGCTTAGTTCATTAATTACTTTGTTTAACAACAGTAAGTCCTTTGGAACCAGCGTAAGTACTGAATACTATTTGTGACTTTCTACTTTAATGGAAGAATTCAAACACTCTCACTTTTTTGTCCAGGTTTCCATAGTTGAGGACTAACACCTTCATATGTTGAACTGTCATGGTGGTAGTGGTGGTGACTGTTGCTTTAAGGGGTCACACTGTGTAGTCATCAGTATCAAAATACCAAAGTGCTTGCCTGACAGGAATTATGCAAAAGGAGGAGAATGGGTGCTTCCTGTATGTGGGACTAGAAGTGGTTGTAAATTTTGAAGCATGTTTAATGAGTTACACAATAAGTAGGATGATAGGTTTGTAATATGTTATGCTGGAGGTCTCTCTGGGCTGTGTCTGTGGGGAGGGGGGAAGCACTCTCTTCATACCCACCTAAGCCCAAGGTCAGTGTGGTGTGTGTGTGTGTGTGTGTGTGTGTGTGTGTGTGTAATGGAATGCTTAGATGGTTGAAGAAAGATTGATTGTGATTGGTCATTGCAGAGAGAGATGGCCTGCTTGGCATCTCAGGGCACAGGAACTGCACACCAAAGTGCTTGCCTGACAGGAATTATGCAAAAGGAGAAGAATGGCTGCTTCCTGTACATGGGACTAGTAGTACGTGGGCCTCTCACCATCCGTAACCATCCCAAACACTGACAGAGAACAAGAGGGCCAGTAAAGTTTACTATAGTGTGTGTTCTCCCTCCAAACATTCTAGGATTTTGTGATAGTTATTTCAATATCTGAGTGACTAAAAGATTTAGGTAGTGAGTATGAGCTGTAGGGAGCAGTCCATCTTCAGATCCTTCATCATGGTGGTCAATTTTTACTCAAACAGAAATACATGAATTACAATGAAGTGTACAGGAACGGTAGCAAAGGCTTCACATCTTTTTTCCACATAATAATGATTTACTTCCGTGCATTTTGTCAATTGTGGGACGAGTTGTTCCCCCCTCCCCGCCCTCTCCCCTCCCTCCATTCTCCCACCAACCCCATAAAATATTGAATACTTGTCCACTTTGGTTTTTGCCCCCTCATCGTTGCAAAACTGTTTTCCACCCACATTTAGGAAATAAATGATAGTCAGTAGGTGCAAGACTGAGACTGTGAGAAGGGTGGTGTAAAAGATTCCAACAAAATGAGTTCAAAAACTCTTGTGCTGCTTGAACAGAGTGTGCCGCAGCATTGTCATGAAGGAGGTAGACTCCATTCTTCAGCAACCCATAGTGTTTGTTCTGCATGCATCTGTGGAGTTTCTTGAGGCTCTCAGTGTACTGCAGAGCTGATAGTGTTGTTACTTTGCAAGAAAATGGTTGCCATTACTTTCCTAGCTGATTGCTGGGTTGTTACGTGGCAAGAAAATGGTTACCATGACTTTTCTAGTTGATTGCTGGGTTTTGAAACATTTTTTGAAGGGGAATGAGTGTAGTATCACTGCATTGATTGTCACTTGTTCTCTGAGGTGTGATAGTAAACCCATGTTTCATTCGCTGTTACTATGGAGTCAATGAAAGTCTTTTAGTCACTCACAAAACAATCAAGAAACTATTGTGTGAGACCTTGACTCTGTTGATCTTGTGTTCTGCAGTAAACATCTTCAGAAACCATCGCACACACACCTTGCTATATTCTAGTTGATCACTCACAGTTTCATGAAGAACAGTTCTAGAAACCTCAGGACATGCTTCATGCAGGTCATCAATGGCCACATGGTGATCAGGACAAGTGTGCTGTTAAGAGTTTTTGCACCAATTCATCAGTCACCATGGGCAGGCAACCCATTCTGTGTTCATTGTGTATTTCCATTCTTCTGAAAGTGCAGTGCTGAACCCGTTTTGTCATTTGTTGCTGTGATATAATCTCCTCCCCTTCCCTGACTAGATTACTTAATGCATCATGCCAGTGGTCATACCATTCACATTCAGGTAGCGTATCAAAGTGTGCACTTTGCACTTGGTGGCAGATGGAATGAGAGAGCTCATCTTTAACCATCACCACAGCAAGAATCAGGATGTTGCTGATGAGCATTACCACTCTTTTGTTTCAGTGTGTACATTGTGTACAGTGGTACAAACTGTGAAAAAAGCAATTCCTTGGTAGAGTCACAGGCCTTGTATCCTTAGTTTCCGGATATCCCTCGTATAAGGGTCATAGCATCACTAGAGGTGAATCCCATTGGTTCAATGTAGGGTCATGGTCAAGACTGTTGTGAGCAAAGCATAGTATATATAGTGTGACGTATTTGCTATTTGTTTGAGGAGCTTGTAGGTGGGTCCTCCATGGTATGATGGTTCTCTTAATCAATCTTAATTTATTGCAGGTTATTATAGTTTGCTATTCCATATCCAGATATCTACAGATTAGGTACCACAGTCATGATTATAAATCTGTTGCAGGTGTTTAAAGGTCTGATTATTTTGTGGTAGGCTTCTTGGTCTTTTCATCAGCTTGCATATTCTTGTGGTGCCCATGTGCCTTCACATCCAATGAACTTGATGGTGATGCTGGCATAGTATAGCTTTGTCAGCAAGTCCTGGGCATTAGATGACAAAACATTATGTGAGTATTGTGCTTAAAAAGTATGTTGTCACAGCTCATTGAGTTACAGCACCATAGAATGTTTGTGTTCTTCTGATTTCAGATGTGGTGCCATACCTATAAGTGCAATAGTGAATATACTACATGCCACCTTTTTAGATGTCGGTCTTCTCCTCTCAGATGGCTCCAACCACACCTCAGCCCACATCAAATCCACCAATCACCAACAGTACCTGCACTTTGGTAGCTGTCACCCCTTCCACACCAAAAATTCCCCCCCCCCCCCCCCCCCCCCATACAGCCTGGCCACCCATGGCAGATGCATGTGCAGTGATGAGAACTCCCTCACCCAGTATGCTGCAGGCCTCGCAAAGACCTTCACAGGCAGACAATACCCTCCATATCTAACACACAAACAGATTTCCCATGCCATAAACTGATCTGCACATCCATCGCAAAAACCAATCACAATGAAGCCCGCCTCGCCGCCTTGTCGCCCAATACCACCCGGGCCTGGAACGACTGAACCACGTCCTTTGTCAGGGCTGTGATTATCTATCATCATGCCCTGAAATGAGGCACATCATACCCAAGATTCTTCCATCCCCTTCCAAATTGATGTTCCACTGCCCACCCAACTTCACAAAATCCTAGTCCACCCCTACACTACTCTCACCCCCAATGCTCTTCCACAGGGATCATACCCTGGTGGAAGATGCAGATGCAAGACCTGCCCAATCCACCCAACCAGCATCTCCTCCTCCAATCACATCACAGGCTTATCCTACCCCATCAGATGTAGTGCCACTTAAGAAAGCAGCCATGTCATATACCAGCTATGTTGCAACTACTGCACACTGTTTTACATTGGTATGACAACCAACCAGCTGTCATGCAGAATGAATGGCCACTGCCAAACTGTTGCAAGGCAGACCACCCAGTGGCTCAACATTCAGCAGAGCACAACATGCGAGATTTCAATCGCTACTTCACAACCCGTGCCATCTTGATCCGCTCCACCACTACCAACCACCAGCTTTTCTGAGCTGTGCAGATGGGAGCTATCACCACCACCCAGTTTGTGTCAGCTAGTTGTGTGCTGCCATCTCACACCCTAGTCTGTGAAATCACGTGCCCAGCCATCAGCCACCTGCCCCCTTTTCCTGCACCCCTAGCTAGCCCACAGATGGTTCCCCACTCTCCCACAAGCTGCTAGATGCTTCCCCAACCCCCTCCATGCCTCCTGTCTCTCTCCATCCCTTATCCCATCCCACCCTGCACCGTCACCTCATCCCAGTATACTCACTGTGGACCAGGAAAAAGTTGGCAGTCACCTGAGCACAATTTAAGCAGACAGGCATGTGCATATTTTGTATATTTGTGTGTGTGAATCACCTACAAGCTTCAAAAAGGAATTTCATTCTGAAAGCTCTGTATCTGTTGTTGTGTACCTATCAACAATGGAGCGCTTGTGCCTTTTCATGAGTCGTTCCTGTATTCCTAAATAATTTGTAATTCTCAACTAGAACTTTCCGTGCATAACATATAAATAGGAGTGGATCTCAAACGTAACCCTAAGGAACACTGAAAGACGTGTTTCTTATTCTTGACTCTCTCCTCTTCATTAATTCTCCATTATAGTATATAATGCTTGTACACTATTGCCTATATTTTAAATATATACCCAGCAGCTGCATGAGTTTCGCAGTGACCTAATTTTTTATAAGAACACATCACAATGTACTCTATCAAAAGCTTTTGCGAGGCCCAGGAATATTCCTGCTGCTTACGATTTTTCATTTCTTTTATTCCAATACATAATGGACAAACTGTACTGCTGCTGATATGGTACTTCAACCTCTTTTGAAACTGTGCTGGAAATCATATAACATGTCAGCATTGTTGTAAAGTTCCTAGATTTCTTTTAACATTATTTTCTCAATCAGTTTGCTAAGTATTGAGATTAAGACAACGAGCCTGTAGTTATAAACATGTTTTCTTTCATCGTTCTTTGTAATGGTTTGACGACAGCCAATGTCACCTTGTAAGGGAATATACTGTCTTTGAGAACACAGTTTATTAGATGAACTAATGGTTGCACTAGTTCATAGTTGCATTCCTTTAATAGGTAAGGAGAAAATTCATCTAATCCTGTTGATTTCTTGTTTCTGAGGCTGTCAGTAAGCTGCAGAATGCCGTCCATGTTTACTGAAGGTAGTGTACTACAGTTGTGTTTTGTCAGTGGACTCAAGTATATGCTGTGTATCCTGTTTCATACAGACATCATTTTCAACAGTATCTGTAAAGTAATTATTAAAGATGACATCCCAGTGGAAATGATCGAAGCCACAGGAAGTATCAGAATTCAGTGACTGTATAGAATAATGAGAATAGTATGAACCTATGGGGAGACTCCTAATGATTGGAGAAAAGTAGAAATATAGAAAAATAGTAGTACTGTGTCACTGCATTAAGATTTATGAAAAGATAATTTTACAGAAAATCAGGAACTAGGTAGAGGAACACTTGAGATAACAACAACACGGATTCTGGGCCTCTGGCCCAACTATAGATGCCATTTTTATTGCTAGAAATGTTCTAGAAAAGAATTTGAGAAAGACATCACAGTTGCATTCATAGATATATTAAAGGCTTATGGCATTGTTAGAAGGGAATACACATGGTAAACTCTGAATATACAAGACCAGTCAAAAGGAATGCCACTTACAATGAGAAATATGTATAACAAATGCCTGGCTTGCATTACAATGTATAGCAAAACGTCGGAATCACTTAGGACAGACAGAGGGGTTTGACAAGGAAGTATGCTCTTCTAATCAGTGTTCTTCAATATATTCATGGACAACAACATAAGGAAAGATTGCCAAAAGTCAACAGCAGATGATATGACAATCGTAGCATATGCAGATGATATGATGATACGTGAAGACAATAAGCAGGAATTGGAAGCACAACTAAACAGCTGGTAGGCTCAGAAATAAGATTAACAAAGAGTGAGGTTATGGAAAATCAACAGGAAAAATGGAAAAAAATGAATGATGCAAGTTGTAATGGAAAAATTATTAAAGAAGCAGAGGCTTTAAAAATTATTAGAGTAGTAGACACTTTCTAAGCTGATTGAGAAAGGAAACATCAAGAAAGAAATTATGAAGAGCATAGAAAACTGTTCAAAATTTTATTATTGTGTATCAAATACAATTAGGAAGTGGAAAATAAGTGCCAAAACAAGGACCATGGTATACAAATCATATGATTTATGAATTTCATCTATGAGCCAGAATCTTGGAGCTGGACAACGAAACATCTGAGAAGAATACAGGCAACAGAGACATGCTTTCTGTGATAGATCTTGATTAAGACAAGAATGAAAAGGGTAAGAAATAGAAACAATACAAAACATAATTCAGATCAATCCACTAAATGAAACCATGAAGAGAAAAAGGCTAAAATGGGTTGGCCATGTTAAATGTATGGGAAAAGAAAGACTACCAAGAAGAGTTCTGGAATGGACAGAGCCTCGAAGAAGACCAATTGGAAGACTATGAACAAGATGGAGAGACCAGGTGAAGGATGATGCGACTCAGAGAGGTCTACAATGGGAACAAATACTGAATGATAGACTGAGGGAGAAAAGAGAAGATTGAAAGAGGCTTTGTGAATGACATGCATAAGCATTAACATTTCTGGAAGAAGAGAAATATATAAAATGGGAGATAAAAATTTAAGAAGTGGAACTGTAGCAAATGGATCCATTTCACCTTGCTACATCTCAAACTGTGACAATAATTGCACAATTCTTATACACTGCTGGACATTAAAATTGCTACACCAAGAAGAAATGCAGATGATAACAAGGTATTCATTGGACAAATATATTATACTAGAGCTGACATGTTATTACATTTTCGCACAATTTGGGTGCATAGGTCCCGAGAAATCAGTACCCAGAACAACCACCTCTGGCTGTAATAACGGCCTTGATACACCTGGACATTGAGTCAAACAGAGCTTGGATGGCGTGTACAGGTACAGTTACCCATGCAGCTTCAACACAATATCACAGTTCATCAAGAGTAGTGACTGGCATATTGTGACGAGCCAGTTGCTCGGCCACCATTGACCAGACATTTTCAGTTGGTGAGAGATCTGGAGAATGTGCTGGCCAGGGCAGCACATTTTCAGTTGGTGAGAGATCTGGAGAATGTGCTGGCCAGGGCAGCAGTCGAACATTTTCTGTATCCAGAAAGGCCCGTACAGGACCTGCAACATGTGGTTGTGCACTATCCTGCTGAAATATAGGGTTTCTGCAGGGATTTAATGACGGGTGGAGACATGGGTTGTAACACACCTGAAATGTAATGTCCACTATTCAAAGTGCGGTCAATGCGAACAAGAGGTGACCGAGACGTGTAACCAGTGGCACTCCATACCATCACGCCGCGTGATAAGTCAGTATGGCGATGACGAATACACTCTTCTAATGTGTGTTCACTTTGATGCGCAGAAACATGGATGTGACCATCACGATGCTGTAAACAGAACCTAGATTCATCTGAAAAAATGACGTTTTGCTATTCATACACCTAGGTTCGTCCTTGAGTACACCATTGCAGGTGCTCCTGTCTGTGATGCAGTGCTAGGATAACCGCAGCGATGGTCTCCGAGCTGATCGTCCATGTTGCTACAAACTTCGTCAAACTGTTCATGCAGATGGTTGTTGTCTTGCAAACGTCCCTATCTTTTGACTCAGGGATCAAGACGTAGCTGCACAATCCATTACAGTAATGTGGATAAGATGCCTGTCATCTCCACTGCTAGTGATACGAGGCCCTTGGGATCCAGCACGGCGTTCCGTATTATCCTCCTGAACCCACCGATTCCATATTCTGCTAACAGTCATTGGATCTCGACCAACACAAGCAGCAACGTCGCGATACGATAAACTGCAATCGCAATATGCTATAATCTTTATCAAAGTTGGAAACATGATGGTAGAAACATGATGGTACGCATTTCTCCTCCTCACATGAGGCATCACCACAATGTTTCAACAGGCAAGCATCACAACAATGTTTCACCAGGCAATACCAGTCAACTGCTGTTTGTGTATGAGAAATCAGTTGGAAACTTTCCTCATGTTAGGACGTTGTAAGTGTCACCACCGGCGTCAACCTTGTGTGAATGCTCTGAAAAGCTAATCATTTGCATATCACAGAATCTTCTTCCTGTCCGTTAAATTTCGCGTCTGTAGCACGTCATCTTCGTGGTGTAGCAATTTTAATGGCCAGAAGTGTAGTTTGCACAGTAGTATAAGAGGACAATAGTCTTTAGTCACTGAATTACACAAAGTAAAGGTCATCAAAGTCAGAGCAGCAGTGGACGATAGGCAAAATTTGACTAGATAGCATTATTAGCCATGGCAAGTTCCATGGTTAGAATTTGGTCTCTGGAATTCGGGGGTGCCCCCCCCCCCCCCCCCCTCTCTCTCTCTCTCTCTCTCTCTCTTATATATAAAAACAAAGATGCTGTGACTTACCAAACGGGAAAGTGCTGGTAGTTAGACAAAATAAAAAACACACAAATACAAATTTCAAGCTTTCACAACCCAAGCTTGCTTCATCAGGAAAGAGGGAAGGAGAAGGAAAGATGAAAGGATGTGGGTTTTAAGGGAGAGGGTAAGGAGTCATTCCAATCCCGGGAGAGTAAAGACTTATCTGAGGGGGGAAAAAACGACAGGTATACCCTCCTTTTTTTCCCCTTAAGGTCTGTCCTTTTTTCCCCCCTAAGGTAAGTCTTTCCACTCCCGGGATTGGAATGACTCCTTACCCTCTCCCTTAAAACCCACATCCTTTCATCTTATCCTTTCCTTCCCTCTTTCCTGATGAAGCAACCTTGGGTTGCGAAAGCTTGAAATGTATGTGTTTTTTTTTAAATTGTGTCTGTCTACCAGCGCTTTCTCGTTTGGTAAGTCACAGCATCTTTGTTTTTATATATAATTTCACACATGGAATGTTTCCCTCTATATATGCTATCCAGGTGCACTACACAGGTGTGTAGTGCGTTACTGTATTTTTTCACATTTAGCAGGGAATAAATGGGTATTTGTTGCAGTTGAACCAGAGTGTAACAACTCCACACTCCAACACAATGACCGTGTGATCATAAGCCTGACGGTTCAGAAGCAAAGCATTTGGTTCTGAAACACAGTTGAAACAGGATGGGGAACTGTATGTCTACTACCAAAAATGACAGCCCCTTCTCCTGCTATGCCCGCCAGAGGACTCACAGCTCTTTTGTGAGTTCGTACATGGGCCCCAAGCTATTTCTTCCTTCCTGGGCTACCCCTTTCCAATACGTGTCCTTCCCTGGCTTCCTTCCCTCTGCCCCCTTCCTTCCCCTCTCTTCCCTGTCCTTGTTTACGTGGGCCCAGCTATCCTCTTGGTTTCTGCTATCCCTTATGGTTTTCTTCATCTTGTGTTCTTTTTACACCTTTCCTTTTTGGCATTTGACATCCCCTAGATTTTGTATCCATAGTGTATGTTAACTGGAGAACACTTTACGGTCATCAACACTTACTTTGGTGTGTGGCCTTACCACCTTTTCCATCTTTCCCTCAATGGTCTTGTCCTTTAACACTACATAGCTAGCAAGGTGGCCAGTCCATGTAGTGGAGTCATTAAGCACCCTTTTGGTTGAGTCCCCTGATGACACAGGGACCACATTTCTGGTACCGGAGCTGCTATCATCCCATGTATGCCTAGCAGCAGTGCCCCGCCCCCCCTTCCCATGGCTGCCATCCCACACGGACCTAGCAATGACTGTCCAGTGTCCATGGGGAGAGCCCTGAGCCCTGATCAGAATCAGTGATATATCACAGCAGTCGCTTTGTATATGAAAGGTATTAAACTCCAAAAAGCTGGCCATCTCTTTAGTTAGGAATGGATCCTTTAATGCCTTCCCTTCCCTGGATACCCCCTCATGTGAGGACCAGCCTCAACAGGTTGGGGTGAAACCCTTTCACAACTACCTGGTCAGTACCAGGACTGAGGGGTCCCTTTCACCATCACCAAGCCATTATTTTTCATGGAAACTATTGAAAACAAGTTTGGAGTCGTGAAAGTGCTGTTGGGTTCACTGTTGATCAAACTTTCTTCTGCTTCCAAATCTGTGGCCCTTCATACCTGTGACTCTCTTTGTGACATTCTGGTGCCCATTACTCCTCCCCAGTCTTTGAATGTGGTCGAGCAAGTCATTTTTCATAGGGACTTCATCCTTCAAATTGATGAACTCCTGGCCAGTCTGGAATGGTGTGGTATTTGTTTTGTTTGGCTTGTTCAAAAAGGCCACGAGAACAGTCATGTCAGTATTGGTGTGTATTCTGGCATTTGAGGGGCATACTCTCCCAGAGATGTTCACATTTATGGTTTATCAGTGTGAGATGTGCAACTGTACGTCCCACCGCCATGAGCTGTTTGTGTTTGCGTTTTGGGCACATTTTTCTCACTTTTACATCGGACCCTCTAAGTGGTGAATGTGGATGCCCACTCCATGAGTGGCATGCCTGTGTACTGCCACCCATGAGTGTTAATTGTCATGACCATCACTGACCATGCATGGCAGGGCTCCAAGTTTATACAAAGGAAAAGTGTGCTACACTAAGGCTCGTCACAAATATAACTGTCTTCACACTGTGTCTGTGATACCTAGGTTTGCGTCTGTCACATCCTTTCCCCCATCTCCTTATGCCAGTTCTGTCCTCCCCCCCCTCCTCCACTCCTCCTCCCCTGTGGTTTCCATGCCCTCCCCTCTAGTTGCCACTCCCCCTACCTGGCCAGAGAACTGTCCCCCTTTTTCAGCATCAGCCGGTGTGGTGATGGGGCCCCCTCCCAGGACCCATACCCCTGGCATCTCGCAGACTGGAGACCTGCTGCCACACATCGGCTGTGGGACTCATAGTCTCTGCACCCCAAGGTCACATGCTCTCTCTCATTTCTAGATCTCCCTGAAGCCTTCTCTCTCTCTCTCTCTCTCTCTCTCTCTCTCTCTCTCTCTCTCTCTCTCTCTGGGCCCTGTCCCCTCGACATATATTTCCTTTTTCTCCTCACTTTGTGTTGTTCTACAGGAATCACATTTTACTGATGCTCACTCACTTTGTGGGTTCCAAGCTTTCTGTTGGAACGAGGTCGGCCCTTTGAGGGCTTCCAGCGGTGTTTGCACATTAGTCTGTACAGACTTTGTTAGTACATGGATCCTCCTTCATACTGCTTTGGAAATGGTTTCTGCCTGGGTCCACCTGGACTCTGTGGTCATGCTTTGCAGTCTCTGTCTCTGTCCTGACTATCTAGGCCCATTGCCCTATCTGCCCTCCTTCACAACTCACAAACAGATGTGTTGAAAATGATTTTTCTCCTCCCTAGGTTCTTCTGTCTCTTTGTAATGGGTGTGGACTATGCTCCGCACCATCCAAGGCTGCCAATGGCCATCGTCCATCCTGGGCCTTGCCCTTATAGGTGGCTTTTGTACGAATCAAGCACTGCCCGTGGAACATCTTGTGACCCATTTTGCAACAGTGTCCAGCCACTTTCCTCCACTGTAAACAGAGGGCTATGTATCATATTTTACTCATTGGCAGGTAGTATCCTACAGGCCCCTTCTGCTAAATGGGAACTACTTCTGGCCCTCAGCTCTCCCCATGATTCAGCCCCTGGCCCTAATTCCATTCCTAAGCAATCCTCCACACAATCCTCCATAGTGACAATGTCTCCTCCAGGTGATTAACTGCATTTGACTCTGTGAGGTTTCCTCTCAGTGGAGAGACAGTTCTTAGGCCCAGTAAGGATCCATCCCCCTGATAGTTACCAGCCAAGACATTGTGACCAAAAAAGCCCTATATTTGAATAGATGATGGGTCATTGGCTCTATTGTGCCCTCCAATTTTGCGGCCTGTTGTCTCCTTACCAGTGCGGTTTTCGGGAGAGATGGAGCTTAATAAATCATCTGATTAACTTGGAAACCGCAATTCGGCAGGCCCTTTCTCGGCGCCACTATCTTGTCATAATTTTCTTTGTTCTTTGTAAGGCCTATGACATGGCTTGGCGCTATCACATCTTACTTATGCTCCACTAGTGGGGTCTTTGGGCCACTCACAGTTTTTATTTGCCAGCTCATGTCCCACTGGTTGTTCAGAATTCAGGTTAGCACCTTTCTCATCTCTCCCAGGAGAACGGATTAGGGCTCTGTATTAAGTGTCCTTTTCCTTATCGCAATTAATGAGCTCTTGGCTTCAGTCAGATCATTTGTCACCCCCTGCTCTGTACGTGGATGATTTCTGTATCTGGGCTAGTTCCCACACAGAGGCTTCTGTGGAGCAAAAACTCCTCTGTGGAGAAAAAGCTCCAGGTTGCCATCTGGAGTGCTTCCACAGGGACTCTCTCACGCTTTGAGGTTCTCTCCCCTTAAATCATGGGTGGTGCATTTCAATCACCGTGCTACAGTCCATCCCAATCCAGAAGCTGTACCATGAAGTGCAATACCTGACTGTGGTTCTCCAGTTGTGTTTCTTGGGTCTTCATTTTGACAACAAGTTTACTTGGTTGCCCCATATCCGCCTTATAAAGATTGACTGTTTCCGTAAACTCGGTGTCCTTCGTTCGCCCCCACCTTGTGGGGCATAGATCATTCAACTCTTTTTCAGCTTTATTGGTCCTTAGTTATGTCATGTTTGTGGCTCAGCTGTCCGTTCCATACTGCTCCTCTTGGACCCAGTCCACCATCTTGGTATATGGCCACTGGTACGTTTCACACTAGCCCTGTCGATATTCTTCTGGTTGACACTGGGATTCCCTCCCTTTCAGTTTGGTGGTCCCAGCTCCTCGTTTCCTATGCCATCACTATCCAACCTATCACCCCCTTTTTTTTTTTAATGGTTTTAGGGCGCAAAACTGCTGCTCAACCCTCCTATCCAATTCTTTTTGTGGCTTTAGGATGTAACCCACCTGCTGCCCACCCTCAAGTGGGTTGACTTATTGGCTCCACCTCTATTCTCTCAGCCACGATTTCTGTCTTCCCCTCTTTGTCTTGTTCCCCATATCTTCTCCTCAACAAACTGATGGTCATTTACTGGGCCTTTTTCTTTATTAAACTGTCCTCATTCACCCATACTGCCCTCATTCACCTCACACCATTTTGTTATGTATGGACTCAATGAGTGGCCTTCACACTGCTGCACAGTGTTTTTCCTGCAACCCTGTGGAATCTCCCATCCACACACAAACTTCTCGCTGATTTTGACTGTGCTATTGTTTGTTTGATTCCTTTGGCCACATGGGTATCCCAAGTAACGCGTTTGCTGCCGCCCCCCCCCCCCCCCCTCCCCTCTCCCCCAGTGTAAGATCCAAAGAAATACCTCCCACATACGAGAGTTTCAAAATTCTAGTGGTTTACTGCTAAAACATTTGCAATGAGTTTGTCCGAGTTTGAAGCACTCCTAAAAAGCACCGAGCCCACATAATACTTTGCACAGAAAGCTAGCTAAAATGTGAAGTTGACAGTATCCATATCTTTGGGGAAAAGTGAAGCATATACCAAAAGGATAGGGAAATGGGAAATATAGGTGACATATTTGTTGAAGTAGACAAGAAACTCAGATCCACTGAGATAGAAATGGAAGCTGCATGTGAGTGTATTTGGGCATAAAATTACAATAGGATCCATCTATCAACTAACAGAGAGTTAGGGGCAGGGGTCCAGACACCTTCCCCCCACCCCCAGCCCCACCCTTAAGCGTATGTATGGTCTCCACTCATTTCTCTTTTCCATTTACACTGTCTCCTCTCTCTTTTGCTACCACTGTCACAAAATCCCCCCCCCCCCCCCCCCTCTCTCTCTCTCTCTCTCTCTCTCTCTCTCTCTCTCTCTCTCTCTCTCTCTCTCTCTCTCTCTCTCCTGTTGCAACTTACTCTCATTGACCATCACTATCTCCTCTGTTTTTGGCTGCCACTGCCACTGTTATTGCTACTGTCTTCATCCATCTCTCTTTCACTGCCAATTTCTCTCTACAACCATCACTGCCTCCTCACCCTTGCATGGTCACTGTCTCTCTGCTACACTCTTTCAGGACAGAAAAGTTGAAACATGTTCCCATGCCAAAATTTTTTTGTGAGGAAGGCGGAATGAGGCAGCTAATTCTCCAGTTTTCTGTCAGATTCTTTTAAAGGAGCATGTTCACCTTTATTATGCTCCAACAGAAGCATTTTTCAACTGGTTGTCTTCTTATTTATAGACTTAGACACATTTAAACCACAGATAAGTATGCATAATATATGGTTAACACAAAATACTCTCCCATCCAGTGCATGTTCCTGTAATTCTTCTTTACAAAAAATGGACATTTTTAGGCCTAGCCAAACAGCATACCAAAAAATATGTTTTTCGATTTGCAAGTACAAAGAATTTTGTATGAGAAAGTAACTTTTTGTAAAGTGCGCCATGCAATAATTTCCAAGCCAAGAGAACATACATGAGTGTTATACAGAGATGGTGCAACATAAAGTTTTATTGTTAAAAAAATTGTGACTAAAAACATATTTTGGTAACTTCGGAATCCTTGCCATATATTTGCTATGTCAGTTAAAACTACATTTATGTCTCAGACCAGATGTTATGTGCAATTTTGATGTGCTTAATTTCAGTAACTTTTATTTAACCTCTGGATCTCAGTTATGGATAAAGATATCAAAAAAAGTTCTAATATTTCGTGAGAACATCATCTAAAGAACATGTGGTTAAAAAAAATTTATGAATTGCCATGAATAGAAATTATAGAAGTGTAATGTAACCTTAACTGGTATGTTTAAATCATGATCTTCTGACTGTATTTTGATAAGGGATAAAGATTTTCGAAAATGGGAAAGTGACATTTCTAGATAAAAGTTTAAAAAATTTACAGTTAAAATTTAAGCCATTTTTCACAGTTAGTTATTCAGATAATTGTGGCTCATGGTGCAAAAATGGCTATACATTGGTTTTTTGTGGTTTCCTGCACAAGTACTGTAACTTAGAACCTCTGGCTTTGGTAACAGATAATGATATCTAAAAAGATTTTGAAGTTCCTTGAGATCATTATATTAAGTACATTCAGCAAAAATTTCAATGATTTGCCATGAATAGAAATTGTAGAAATCACCATTCCCTTAATTGATACTTTTGGTACCCAAGAATCGCCCATGAGCAAATGGTACTTTTATAAGCCACCTAAGGCCCACTGTAGACCACATGAATTCAAAAGAACCAATTGATTTTCTCAGTTTGCATAGGCTGGAGGAAGTGTGTAATGTTTAAATTTTGACCTTATACTGTAGGATGGCCACAGTATGCCCAGTCTTCCAATAGGTATACTTAAAGTTGCTAGGCCATGTGCTATCCAAAACATTTGACTCCTTCCTATCTGATTGATAGAACCAGGGAGGTGAAGAATTTCTGTGAGCAGAGGGGTAAAAGACTCAATGCAATTCCTAACAAAATGCTGATGATCTCATCTGAGTCGGGTGTGCACTAACACAATGTTTATGGCAGTATAGCATTATAACTTAGCTACTCAATCAAATTTTTCCTGAAAATTACTTTGTTTTAATAGCTATCATATTCTTTTTCAGACAAAGCTGCTGGGAGCATACCTGTATGAAGTAGCGAGGCTCTAAGTATCTCGTACAGCAGATTATTTGAGTGTAATCCAGATATGTTTTTATATGGCATAATGTTATTGTTTCTCCTTTATTGAATGAATAAAAGGTATATTGTAACAAATTAACAAGTTATTAAATGTGTTTTATGTAAGACGTTGCATAGTTGACCCAACCCAATGAGCCCTATTTCTTAAAATTGTTTGTTTCCAATTTTATACTTCCTTAAAATCTTTGTACACACATTTACCTGACAAAAATGTGTATTTTATTTCTTTGTATGACAAAATTTTTCATCTGTCTAATATTTTGATTTTGAAAACTACAAACGGATTACTGAATGTAGTGTCTTCATTTAAACAAAAAGATAATTTTTTATATATATTGTTAAATCTCGAGAACTAAAATATGTAGTTAAAATATCATGGGGACAGGTGTGTATGTAGCTACTTAGCCTGCAGTCTGAGAGTGTCTGGCCTACTTTGACATTACCAGTATAAAATTTCTAATGATCATTGTGGCCTAATAAAAGCATCAATTTCTGCTCTATAATTTTGAAGTTCTCAAGCAGATAAGCAGATGAAAGAACATAGAAGCACACCACATCAATTTTAATTGGTGATCATCACAAACTCATGTAATTTCTGCTTTCTTCAATTACTGCTTTATTTCATATCACAAGCAGATTTCTGCAGACAATCCCCATTTAGTCAAGGTTCAAATACAGTGTTCCTCCAGTGAAGCCTTATGCAGACAATCAGCCTCATTAACTTAAATGAACAAAAAAGTGAAGTGAGATAGGAGCGTAACAAGAGATGCCCTTTATAATTTAGGAAATTAATCATTTTTCTTCACTATATGAGGATACCTTTACACTTTGTGAGTTGTTGCACTCGGAAGCAATCAGATTACTCACCATCACTACAAATGGCAATAAATTTTGCCCAGTCAATCTCGTAGTTGTGAGTGATGTCTAAAAACATGTCATACAAACACTGGCCAGTAGTGTTCACAGGATGATTTGAAAAATATAATGTCTTTCATCTGTTTCAAAGTGCACAAATACTATAAACTGAGCACAATCTAAAAAATCAGTAGATTCATCAAACTGCACAGCAAAATGTGGTATCTTTTTTAATTTTTCGACTAACTGTTCTCAAATGTCACCAGTCATATCATTTATTTGCATTCAATGGTATTATCAGAAAGTAGTATGCTTTATAGCTTGTTTTCCTCTTTCTTACCCTACATAATTTCAACCAAATAAGATTCTCTGTATCTATATGCAGCTTTACTGCTTTAGTAACTCAGAAAGTGACTCGATGGCTAGCTAGTAATGCTTTCTCATTGACACTGGATACTTAAAATCAGGTAAAAAATATTGTTAAATCAGAAAAAAACAAATAAGAAATCAGAAACATTAATACTATTTTAAATCAACAAATAATATTAATATTTTATTACCTGAATCATAGTAGTTAAGTATTTTCAGTTTCCTGTCGAAGAAATCCAACAGTTTATCAGCTTTCTTGGAATGTTTAGTTGAGAGGTGATGCAGAAGCTTTGATGGTTTCATACTTTTGCGTGACAATACTTCACTGCATATTACACATTGAGATTTACTGTTCATGACAGTAAAACTATACTTCAGATAACTTTTATAGAGTATATTTTTTCTCGATTTTGATTCACTTCTGACACTGCCACTTGTACCAGACGTGGAGGACTGCACACATCTTTTAAGAAACTTGTCCATTTTATGCTTGCTCAGAGCGAAGTGCAAAGAAAATAATCACATTCGTACTTGCTGGTGTACAGGGACAACTGATTGTACTGACTGAAAACACGTGACTATGCCACCGCCAGGGTCCATGGCAAGGGGGGGCTATGGCAGCTATAAACCCCCCTCCCTCCCAATGGAGTACGATATTACTCTGGATAAGATGACTTCAGAAATCAGCAAATATATTACCCCAACAGATTTTTTTTTCCCCCAAATTATGTAGCAATATAGGTCGCAATGTATTTCAAACACATTTTAACAAAAGAATAAGAGCAGCAAATACCTTACTAGTTAAACCAATACAAATCATTTAACTTAAAATAGGCACTTTATTATTTATTAATACATGTTTTTTACCCTGAACTCCAAGACAGTTACCAAAAACTATTTTAAGCAAAATCAAATTTTACTAATTTGTTGGTGGAGGACCCCTAACCACCCCCTCCCCCCCTGACCAACTTCTAGAATTGTCCCTGGCCTCTTCTCACCCCCACACCTCTACTGTGGCAAAGAATACAATTATATCTCTGCCCGCAGCGCACTGCAACCTCTTTCCACATTGCACTTGATTTCTCGATCAGCATAGTACCAACAGAAAGAAAATTAAAACACGTTGCTTTTGAAATCACTGATATGTTTTTATTATGCTTCTGGAGATCACCAGAATAGTTTTACTTGGAAAGGGGTCACATACCCAAAAAGGTTGAAAAACACTGTCGTATTGGGTAGGCAAGTGATATGTTAGGATACTAAGGAAGTGTGGGAAACTAGAACATTTAAATGAAAGTATCCAGAAATATATCTAAAAACGAAGGGATTGGAATGACTCCTTACCCTCTCCCTTAAAACCCACATCCTTTTATCTTTCCCTCTTTCCTGACGAAGCAACCGTGGGTTGCGAAAGCTCGAATTTTGTGTGTATGTTTGTGTATCTATCGACCTGCCAGCGCTTTTGTTTGGCGAGTCACATCAACTTTGTTTTTAGATATATTTTTCCCACGTGGATTGTTTCCCTCTATTATATTCAAAATATGCAGAAAGATATTTTAGCATTTTCAGAGGCTAGGTGGCAAGACAATATCAGTTGTTTTTTTTTTAATTGGAATGACAGAAATTTTTGTACTGGATCAAATGATGGTAGAATAGGAGTAAGCATAATAATGAAACAGTGGATAGTCTAGGATGGAATATAGATAACAACAATATGGAAATAATAGATTACTACTCACAACATGCAGGAAGCGTTGAGCAGCAGACAGGCACAATGAAATAAGTAACTAGCATTCTTTTCATTGTGCCTGTCTGATTTAACAACTCTTCTATGTGGTGAGTAGCCATATGTCCTTTCCTTATGGCTGTTACTTGGAATAATAACTAATGGATACTGAAACTGTCAGCTGAGTAGAGGGTTATCTGCAGAAAACAAAGAATGGTGATGGTGAAGTGATGGGACACCCAAGACTTATTTTAATGATATAGGAATACATTCCAACCACAGGTTTAGATGACTGAAACTGAATAAGTGTATCATAACAGTAATTAACTCACAAAATATGTTGAAGTGTCCAAGAATTTAATCACAACAGGAGGCTAAAGTGTGGTCATCTATGAAGTTAGAGGAAGGGAAAAAAACTAGCTAGAGAATTTGGTATTAGCAAGAAAAATGAGAGGATTGTGATCTACCCATCTAATCATAATCATTCTTCTGCAACAAAACATTTCAAAAGCTACTACGTTAGGATAAGTTACTGTTCTTGTATAAACTGGTTATTGTTCACATTTCGCTTCCATACTAGCTACACTCCAGATGAATGCATTCAGAAAAGACTTCATAATACTTAATTTATATTCACTGTTAACAATTTCCTCTTCTTCAGAAATGAATTTATTACCATTACTAGTCCACTTTGTATATCCTTTCTACTTTAGCCAGCATCAGCCATTTTATGGCTCAAACTGCAAAACTTATCTACTATGTTTAGTGTTTCATTTCCTAAGCTAATTCTCTCAGCTTCACCTGATTTGATTCAACTGCATTCCATTACCCTTATTTTGCTTTTGCTTATGTTCATCTTATATTCTCTGCCAAAACACTGTCCTTTCTGTTCAACTACACTTCAAAGTCCTATGCTGCCTCTGACAGAATTGCTATGTCACTGGCACACCTCAAAATTTGAATTTCTTTTCCCTTAGTTTTAATTCCTTCTTAGAATTTTTCCTTGCTTTCTTTCACAGCTTGCTCAGTGTACAATCCTGTATCAATCCCTTCTCAACCTCAGTGTCATTTTCATGCCCTTCATTTCTTATAACTGCTGTCTTATTTCTGTATAAGTACTGTCTTGTATTTCACCTGTGCTACCTTCAGAATTTCAAAGAGTGTATTCCAATCAGCATTGTCAAAAGCTTTCTCTAGTCTACAAATGCTACAAACATATGTTTGCCTTTCTCTAAACTATCTTCTAATATAAGACTTAAGGTCAGTATTGCTTCATGTTTTCCATCATTTCTCCAGAATGAAACTGATATTCTCCAACATCATATTCTACCAGTTTTTCCATTCTTATGCAATTAATTTGGGTCAGTATTTTGCAACCATGACTTATTAAACTGGCAGTTCGGTAATATTCACACTTGTTAGTTCTTGAAGTCTGAGGGTATTTCCCGTCTCATATATTTTGTGTATCAGGTGGAATAGTTTTGTCATGGCTAGCACTCCCAAGGATATCAGCAGTTCTGAGGGACTGTCACCTACTCCAGGGGCCTAGTTTTAGCTTTAGTCCTTCAGTGCTGTGCTGAATTCTTCTCACAATATCAGGTATCCCATTTCATCTCCATCTACTTCCTCTTCTCTCTTCTACAATATTGCCTTCAAGTTCATTTCTCCTGTTTAGCCCCTCTATATATTCCTTCTAACTTTCTGGTTTCCCCTTTTGCTTATTACTGGTTTTTCATCTGAGCTTTCAATATTTGTACATCTGCTTATCTTTTTTCCAAAGGCCTCTTTAATTTTCCTGTAGCTGGTATCTAACTTTCCCCTGGTTATACATGCTTTTATAGACTTACATTTGTTCTCCAACCATTCCTGCTTAGCTTTTAGCACTTCTGTCACACTCACTTTTTAGATGTTTGTATTCCCTTTCACCTGCTTAATTTGCTGCATTTTTATTTTTTCTCTTTTCATCAGTTGAATTCAAAATAGAATAAATTTCCTTTATTTCTGCTAATGGTCTTAAAACTTTTGGTCCTTAGACTACTGATTTCAGTCAGCAAATCTATTTTATAACATGTCCTAATATAATAAAGCCATAGCATCACTGTCACAAAATCAGCTTACTATCTCTGCATATATTTAAAATATAGTGTAAACTATGCTACAGTGCCAGTCTGGATGGCCTACAAACAGAGGAAGATGATAGTGGGGCCATGGCCAGAACACAAGGCAGAGAGGGTGAATGCAGGAATACCTCAGGAGCAGCAGGGAAGGGAGCAAAGGGTGCGATGGAGGAGGAATGAAGGTTGGCAAGAATGTCAAGGTGCGCAACAGCTGGAGGGTCCAAAGGAGGGGGCAGCAGAGTCCCCTGATGCAGGCACAGCTGATTTTGATATTGTGTCACTGGACAATCTCTCATGTCCAGCATGAATACATGATGGCCCCAGTGTTGCTGGATGACCGTGAGAATCCACTTGTCCTGGGGTCTGAACCCCCATACCCACAAACGGGTGCACAGCCAGAAATTGAGGAGATGGTGCAGTGCACGAGCAATGGCAATGGCAGCATGAGTTGGTAAAGTATGAGGGGTTGACAGCCTGGGAAGAGTTCTGCTGAGCTCTTCTCCCATATTGGCACTGACATCAAAGCAGTGAACTCTAAAAAAAAATTAAAGAGCCTGGCACTGACATCAACGCAGTGTACTCTTAAAAAAAAAAAAAAAAAAAAAAATGAAAGTGCCTCATCAGTCATATACTCCTGCATCTGTGTCCTGAAAATGCCGCACAAGCCTTTCAGCCTCTCCATTTGACTGGAGGTGTAAAGGCAGTGATAGCAGGTGGTGAATGATGTTGTGGTGACAGAACTCGCTGTAAACTTGGAAACAGAAGTGCATGTCATTGTTGGACACCAGCATTAGAGAAAGACCTTCAGCAGCAAAAATCCTGCCGATTGCAGCAAGTGTAGCTTTCGCAATCATGAACTGACTGTTGACTAGGTATAGAAAGTATGAGTATGTATTGATGACAATCAGCCCAGTCATATCCAAGAAGGGTTCCGCAAAGTCAACATGTACCTGCACCCACAAGCGGGAGGACATTCATCAGGAAGAGAATGTATGGTGTGGTGCTGCCTGCTGTTGTTCGCACTGAGAACAGTTGTGAACAAGATGGTTGACCTACCAGTTTTGTTTGGCCAGTACACAAAGCACTGGGAGAGCAGCTTCATATGAAAGACACGCTAGTGACCTCTGTGCAGGAGCTGTAGTATTGTTGGATGTAAATAATTTCTTTAGGTTTTATGAAAGATGATTTGACAATATTCTGGTATGGTAGTCAATGAAGGTTCACACATTATTCTCTTGATTGCCAAATGCATTTCATTCAGCATCTGCCTAACTATAGCCCTACACTTTGTTTTATACCTATGATGATGTTTCTTTACAGTGACTGTACCACATGGAGGATCCCTTCCATTATGAATTTTTCTACTGGGTACACATCTACCCAGTACATGTCATCCATTCTTTCAAACTTGAGCCACAGTTCCTCTACATGCACCTGGTTGCTTGTTTTAGTTGCCATTTGTGTTTTGGAATTCATTGTTATTATAACTGCCTCACGGCCACTGATACCAGTTCCAGTGAGGACATCCTCAAACATTTCAGGTTTGTTTTTTACCATTAAATCCAACATAGTTCCAAGATGAGCAGCATCCTAAACTATCTGTTCTAGGTAGTTTTCAGAGTAGGCATTTAGTAATGATTCACAAGATGAGTCTGGTGGATGATTGAAGGATTCAATTACCATTTTATATCCACTCCTGATACTGAGACTTGCCCAAATGATCTCACATGCAGCTTCAGTTTCTCTCTTGGTGGATTCCATTTTCTTGTCTACTGTGACAAATACACATCCTCCAATTCCCATTAGCCTATTCTTTTGATATACACTTAAAATTTTCCCAAAAATCTCATTGCTATGGATTTCAGGCTTCAAATGGCTTTCTGTGCCTATTATTATGTGACCTTCACTGCTTTTCAGGCATGCTTCAAATTCTGGCATTTTGTTGTTAATGCTTAAGGAGTTAGCAACTATGATTTTAAAAGTGTTGCCTGTGGGGGGCATTCTTTTGGATCTTACACTTATTCTTCTTGGTCTGCTGCAGCTATGATTACATGGACTGGAAAAAAGAGTCTCCCAATCCAAAACAAACCTTCTGTGCATGTCACTCACAGTCAATCTACTTGGGTAGCAGCCTCTGATGTGTAGTGCATGCCTGACCCATTTAAGGAGGCCCTATAGCTGTCAACACTATGGTGCAACTCCAGGAAGTCATGGCTTAGCTTGTTATAGAACCTTCTAAGTCTTTGTTTCAGTCCTTCCAGTTGGTTCAAAACCAGGGTACCCTGATCAGTTCTGGGGACAATGCGGCGAATTGTGAGCTTTGTTGAAATTCCATGTGCAATGGTGGTCTTCTAATGGTCCCTAGAATTGCACACTACTTAATCTAACATATGCTAAGAACAACACAAACACACATGCTCGAGGGAGAACTCTAACCTCAAGCACAGCACAGTGACAGTACCAGTACTTTCTGATTACAGTTTCATATACAAGCTGTTTGTTCATTTTCAGGGCAATAAATCCAGACATTTAAGATCAGGTAGTCTTAGTGTAAAGATCTTCAATACAGTGACAAAATTTTTCTTCCAAAGCAACAGTATTCATGATTTGCTGCTGGTCTGTAAATTGTGTATGGGATGAGGATCACCATTCCTCATTAAGTACCAATGTGCATATTTGAATGTTGGTGTGAAATAATCTGGTGAATGGTTGCAGGTTTCTGTACCCATTGATAGAATTGTTGTTGTTTCTGTCTTACTTTCAAAGGTTGATTCTGTTGTCCAATCCTGTTTTCTTGCCAGCAAAGCTTTTCATTTCAGCATAACTGCTGAAACCTATGTGATCACCAATTTTCCTTATGTACTTGCATCTAGGCCTATTTCTGTGATACTTACATTTCTCCAGCCCTCCTACACTTTGGAGCAACAGCTCACTTCATAACAATGCTGTGTTGAATCCTGAATCACAGACCAATTGTGAGGGCAAGGTCATTAAAAAAAAAATTACATTGTCGTATGGGCATTGCTGGCTGGGAGGGCCCCATCTGGGGAAGTTCAGCCAATGAGTGCGAATCTTATTGCAGTCAACGCCACATTAGGCGACTCATGTGCCGGTGATGAGGATGAAATGATGATGAGGACAACACAACACCCAGTTCACAAGCGGTGAAAATCTCCAACCCGCCTGGGTATTGAACCCAGGCCCACTGCATGGGAGGCAAGCACGTTACCATTCAGCTAATCAGGTGGACAGCTATTTTCAATATTCCATCAATTAGTAAGTCCTATAAACTTCAGGAAGACACAAATGTTAAATAATAAATACTTCCAGGAGGAAGAATTGAGCTAGTCATCCATATGACACCCACTATTGATTATTATTACAACTTCTGGCATCAATCTCGGCTGAAAAATTTTTCCATTGTCAGAGATAATTACATCTTTAGCAAGAAACCTGGCAATTTCCAGAGCTCCAGCAGTAGGTACAGTGGTAGCAGAAAAATGGGTAAGGTTATCTGTGCACACTATTATCCATTTATTTCTATTTTTCTGGTTTGTTTTGAAATAAAGTGTTTACCTAGATTTTTTTATTATGTATTATAATGGCATACCAGCATGTTAGGAAGCTATTGTTTATGCAATATGGAATATATCTCAGTAACTATTAAGGCAATCACCTTGAAATTGGAGAGGCGAACTACTATTATTATTTGACAGTGTTGTGTACAGTTCTATTACAGTCAGTTTACTGAAAGATACAGAGGTTAAACCACAGGCTGTATATGATGTAGTGACTTGATATGCACATTCACTGACACACACCACATTCAGTTAGACACACCAGCAGACACATGCATAACATGGGAATGGAGCTGTTGAGTATATACAGGCATTCAATTTTCACTCTGAAAGAGTGACTACATACTGCTAGGACACAACACCATTCAAGACATGTAGTGTGCCTTTGAATGTAGACAGCAGTCAAATATTTTCACTCTGTGTTGCAGGCATTAAAGCGACCTGTCATATATTACCAGCATCTCTGTCTAGGTATTCCCTACCTCCTTATTAATGTGAATGAACAGTTATTTGACTTCCTACAAAATACTCTGTTTAAATTTACACTTGTGGCCATTTTTATAACAGCGGTTGCAGAAAGGCAACAATCACTCCAAAAATAATGGACACTACAATAGATACGCAAATCATAATATTTCATTTGAATAGAGCAAGATTTTAGCTATTCACTTCATCATTTTTAGGGTTCTGTATCTCGGTGGGTTCTGTAGCTCAGTTAGTAAAAATGGAACCCTTATAGGATCATTTTGTTTTATGTCCATCTGTCTGTCTGTTGAGACCCCTTTTTATCAGGAATGGGTAAACATATCAGGCTGAAATTTATATCACATAGTAAAGTCTACAGGTGGTGTAAAAAATTTAGGCTTCTAAACCATTGCAATCAAAAGATATGGCTATTTATGTCATGTATTTTGATATTCTCAAACACACACATTAAAACCTACAGGGTACTTCCTGTTGACCTAGAATCATTAAATTTGGCAAGAAGTGAGGTTTCACAATACAAGTAAAGAAGAAAACAAAAAATTGTAATTATATCACAAAAAATATTTTTTTGTCATTATAAACTTACATTGCATAGGCAATCTGTCAAAAATCTATCTCTGGAACTATTGTACAGATTTTGATATGCTTTTCAATAATAGGAGAATGAAGGTTTCTATATATAATTTACAAATATTTTGTGCTGACTGGCTGAGCTATGATGAAATGAAGGCCCTGCCACTATGAAAACCATGCCTTTTCTATCTAGCAGTGATGAGGCACAATCATGTTTTTAGATTTGTTAAATTGTTTTCAACCACTTTCGGCCCTTACCTCAAGCCATCGTCAGGCTTTTGAGCACCACTGTGGCTCCTAGTGGCGGCAGATGGAACGAGATCCAGCAACAACCTTACTTTTAAGGATTTCACTCCAACTGCCGCCACCAACAGCCACAATGGCAGTCAAAAGAATTAAGATGGCCTGAGAAAAGGGCCGAAACTGGTTGCAAACAAATTTAAAAATCTGGAAGCGCAACTGAGACTGAAACTTCCTGGCAGATTAAAACTGTGTGTCCGACCGAGACTCGAACTCGGGACCTTTGCCGTTTGCGGGCAAGTGCTCTACCATCTGAGCTACCGAAGCATGACTCACACCCAGTACTCACAGCTTTACTTCTGCCAATATCTTGTCTCCTACCTTCCAAACTTTACAGAAGCTCTCCTGCGAACCTTGCAGAACTAGCACTCCTGAAAGAAAGGATACTGCGGAGACATGGCTTAGCCACAGCCTGGGGGATGTTTCCAGAATGAGATTTTCACTCTGGAGTGGAGTGTGCGCTGATATGAAACTTCCTGGCAGATTAAAACTGTGTGCCCGACCGAGACTCGAACTCGGGACCTTTGCCGTTTGCGGGCAAGTGCTCTACCATCTGAGCTACCGAAGCACAACTCACGCCCAGTACTCACAGCTTTACTTCTGCCAGTATCTTGTCTCCTACCTTCCAAACTTTACAGAAGCTCTCCTGCAAACCTTGCCACCGGGCGTGAGTCCTGCTTTGGTAGCTCAGATGGTAGAGCACTTGCCCGCGAAAGACAAAGGTCCCGAGTTCGAGTCTCAGTCGGGCACACAGTTTTAATCTCTCAGGAAGTTTCATATCAGTGCACACTCCACTGCAGAGTGAAAATCTCATTACGGCAACTCAGACTGTTTTTATCTGATTTTTAGCATTTATACCAATCACTGTGCTCTTGAATGTTTATTAAAATTTTTAATTACTACACTGATAATTTACGCCTGCCACATGTACAGCATCTGTAATGTTTCAAAGCAAACTAACACTGGTAAGTGATGCAAGATTGCACTTCCATAAAATATATAAAAATTGAAATGTTACACACATTTGTGTAACAGTAATAGCCAGTAGCTCTATGACGAGCTGCACCGTTTTTTTTTTTTTATTTGGAGACTTCCATCAAATCTTACCAGTAATGCCAACAGCGATGAGAGCAGATGAAGTTAACACATCTACAATTGCCAGTTAGCACAGCATGTTAATATAACTCTGAAATTAATAAAATAAATGAAAAATTGTACCTACAAATATGAAATCACACAAAAAATTTAAACTTAAAGTTAACAATATTACGAAAAGGAAAGTTGCTACTCACCATATAGCACAGATTCACACGACTGATGTTTCTGGCAGCTGAAGCCATACTGACAAAGCATCTACAAGATGCTTTGTCAATGGTCTTGTCCGAAAGCTTATTTGTGACTGTCTTTTTGTTGTGCCTATCTGCAACTCAGCATCTTCGCTATATGGTGAGTAGAAACTTTCCTTTTCATAAAATTGTCACTTTCCATCCCGCGTTGTCCGTATTTTGAAACTAAAAATTAAAACATTCTCGAAAGTTTTGCAATTCCCGGAACTGATATCATGCCAGTATCGACATTGATAACTGTCAAAAATCGTCCAGGTTCTTGATTCCCAGGATGAATGAATAGACATAACCAATTGTACATGGCCACACTTTGCTGTGCCTCAGTCAGCTTAAATAGAAAAGAAAGAAAACAGAAAGCACACATTTGTAATATATATATATGGGAATTAAATAAAATAGAAAGAAACTTCCAAAAGGGAAAAATATATTAAAAACAAAGATTCCAAGACTTACCAAGCGGGAAAGCGCCGGCAGACAGGCACATGAACAAAACACACAAACACACACACAGAATTACTAGCTTTTGCAACCGATGGTTGCTTCTTCAGGAAGGAGAGGGAAAGACGAAAGGATGTGGGTTTTAAGGGAGAGGGTAAGGAGTCATTCCAATCCCGGGAGCGGAAAGACTTCCCTTAGGGGAAAAAAAAAGGACAGGTGTACACTCGCACACACACACACACACACACACACACACACACACACACACACACACACACACACACACACACACACACACACGTCTGCTTGTGTCTGTGTATGTGCGGATGGATATGTGTGTGTGTGTGTGTGTGTGTGTGTGTGTGTGTGTGTGTGTGTGTGTGTGTGTGTGTGCGCGAGTGTACACCTGTCCTTTTTTTCCCCTAAGGGAAGTCTTTCCGCTCCCGGGATTGGAATGACTCCTTACCCTCTCCCTTAAAACCCACATCCTTTCATCTTTCCCTCTCCTTCCTGAAGAAGCAACCATCGGTTGCGAAAGCTAGTAATTCTGTGTGTGTGTTTGTGTGTTTTGTTCATGTGCATATATGGGAATTACATATACATCATAATCTCCTTATATGGAACCCAGTGGCATGGCATGGTTGTAAAGGTTGGGGGGACACTGCAGTTATTATAGGGAGAGACATAATAGTACAATAAACAATAATTTAAACAAATGAAACAAAATGCATCAAATAAAATGACGACTACTACTACCACTTCCACCGCCACTAACAATAATAATAATAATAACTAACTAACTAACTTGTTCAAGAAACGATGGCAAATTTGTAAAACTCCAGCAGCAACAGAAGAAGCACTTATATTTTCTTGTACACAAGTTCAATGCGCCTGTCGTTTCTCTCCACGAATAAGTCTGTAACTTAGTCTACAAAGATCTGATCACTGGATAGCTCTCCAAGTAGTGTCTTTTCTATTGCTAACATGCTCAAACACGACAGCCGGGTGTTGGACATTGAATTCCTTAAATAATTCTTTACTTGTTTAAGAGTACTCATGCTTCGTTCACTGCTTGCTGTCGTTGCGGGTAGAGTCAAAACCAAACGCAGGAACTTCGTTGTTTCTTCATAAACAGTGTCTAAATCATTGTTGACAGTGTACTTTAACAGGATTCTTGGAGATAGGTGTTTTTTCTCATCAACGTATACAGTTCATTTTCAAGTTGTTGTTGTTTGAAAAAAGTGTACTGTTCTAATAACTGAAGCAGTTTCAACTATGGGAATTCTTTTTGATAGTTCGGGAAACATTTTTCGTTTGGAAGTTCAACAAACTGAATTTGGGGAAAATCTTGAAATCTTCTTCTCATCTGAAAAATTTGCAGATCCAGTATCTCGTAAGTTAGTGCCCTGAGAGATGTCTTTTGACTATCACAGAATGATAAGTTGCCATTCAGACATAAGCTGCATTTAATGCATTTGTCAACAAATGTTTCCGTTCTTAATTGTCATAAGTTTATTAAAACAGTTCTTATTTCGTCATGGCAAGTAGTTATACTGACAGATTTTGACTGAAGAACGTTAAAGAGACGATCAACATAAACAAAGCACCCTCAGTAGAAGCAAAGCAAGTAGACAAACGTAGGATCATCCATCCGTCGTTTCATTCCCACAACAGAGCTCCAAGATTCTGGGTCCCACTGCAAGTCTGTATCATCCATTATATAACTAAAAACACTGTACAGCTCTGAGAAATGACTAGACATTGTTGAAACTGCCCTGGAACGAAACTTCCAGCGAGTGTTGCTTACATGTGGCAGTTTAAATCCTTTCTCAGTTAGCAGTACAGTTTGTTTTGATGATTTGCTGAAAAACAAATGGAATGCAGTAAGATCGCTTCAAACATGCATACTTGTCATATAATTTTGGAGGCATGTAACAGCACCAATTTCAGTTGGTATACATAACAATGAATAAACAGCGCTTAGGGACTGAACTGCTTCACCATTGTTGTAGTCCTCTTTCTCTGCCCGCCATTACTGAAGCGCCATCATATGTTTGACTAACCGCTTTTCCTTCCACATTCCATTCTTTCAATACTGCATGAATAGTGTTTGACAAACCTTCAGTAGTTTCATCTCCAGAAACATCATAAAATCCTACGAATCTTTCCTCAATTTTGTCTGCAATACAGTACCTGAATATTATACTCATTTGACTCTTGCATGACACATCTAATGTTTCATCAGTCTGAATCGAAATGAAATTGCACTTCTGAATTTCAGATTTTATTTTCTCATTTCTGCCAGAGTTACCATTTCTATTACATCATTCTGTATATCTTGAGAAGTTCCTTTAAAGGTTGAATATGATGACAGATGCTCTCGGATTAACTGCTCTCCTTGAGCTAGTAAATCCAAAAATTCCATATAGTTACCTTTTTTGCTGGAGGATTCATCTTCTTGATGGCCGCGAAAGGCTAGTTCTTGTTTACAAAGAAGTACAATTGCCTGAATAAGACAAGCAAATACTCTCCTGTTGGATGCAACTTATTCGCTGTATTTTATTGCTTTCAGACGAGTGCCTTCAGAAAGGGCATGCTCAATTCTACTTTTGCCCAATAACTGAAATGACTCTTTGTTCTTAAGGTGACGTTTTGATATCTGATGCTTTTGTGCTTTCCTGTCAAAGTTCTTTATTGTACAAATGCCCTCATTGGACCACTCCTGTTCACCACCAAACAGAAGACATGTATAACAATATAATCTGTTATTAACTGCACCAGGTTGTCTGAAAAGTGCGTTTTTGTTTGGCTTCACTTTAAACTACACTGAGTATAGGAGTAGGTCATTTGTCCTTCAATTCACACTTTTTTTTGCACGTTAATATAGAAAAAGGCGTTTTTAATAAAAATTCTATAAGGTGTTCAGTTGCTGGCTCACTCATGTTGGTGACACAACGAAAATATGCACTAAAATCACACAAGAATGACTATGAAAACAAACCGCGCGACTGTTCACTTCCGTGTTAAAAGCCAGCATAGAAGCAGCAGAGACTAGTTTTGATACCTGCTAGCAAACGAGGCACATGAGCCTTTGTAGAAAAGGGGTAGTGGAGGGGAACCGAGAATGCCAATAAAACACAGGTGCACACAGCCAGCTAAGGGAAGAGAGGCAGAGACTGAGAGCAGTCAAGTCTCAAGCAGGCAAATACACCAATACTCAGGGTGCGGCACAGGCTACCAAACTGATGTTTTCGCACATTTGGAACTCTTAGTAGAAAGTTTTTTTTATATTTTCGTTGTGAATTACTACTGCATCTTTTTTAAGCGTGAATACAGAGGAGACTTAAGTCTCAAAGTCTCCCCTCATGCTACACCAATGATGGAACCTATGTTGTATGAGTCCTATTCACAGTTATCTGGATTTTCCTTACAGTCAGCCTCATTCATTATGCACTTTAGCCAATGATGAACAAGAGCCTGCATGTGGGGATTGTAAAAACCTGGTCCAGATGTGGCTTATAGCTTTGAAGACAGGATCTGAATCTAGAAAATGTTAGCCATCTAGTCCCTCTTTTATTCGCCCTAAGAGATGGAAGTCGGAAGGTGCTAAATCAAGATTGTACAGTGGATGTGGCAATGCTGTCCACACAAATTTGCAGTGAATTCTGTGGTCACAAGACTGTGGTAGGGCATTTTGTTATTGTGATGTGAGTGAAAGTCTAACCTGACTGGAAAATTTGGGCTTTCAGCCAAGTCATTGTCATCTTGTAGTGTTCTGAAGTGACAGTTGCTTTAGGCTCCAAGACAACTCAAATTACACTCTCTGCCTATCCCAGAAGACTGTCCCTGTAGATGTCTGTATTTTGAACTACCTCTTTGTTAGCAAATTCCCATATTTGTATCCCATGAACTGTGTTTTTTTTAATTTCAGCTCATAGTCATGACACAATGTTTCATCTCTGGCAGTGATGACATTCAGTAAGTTTCACTATCAGCTGTGTTTTTACCCAATTAGTCCTGACAAATTTCCATTTGATGGTTTTTTTCAGTCTCATGCACGCTTCCACGGAATCTATCTCACACACACTTTGCAGTAACTAAGGTTGCATAAGACTTTATGTAATGCTTTACAGCTAATTTACAGCTGTGCACACAATTCATTCATCATCTGCCAATCATGGAGGATAAACTGACCAAGATACTGTTCATTGTGACATAGTATGAGGAATGGCTGGAAAGCAGAGTTCGCCAGGAAACGGGGTGGGGGATGCTGGCTTGTCACACTAATTCTTTCCACCAATATTGAAACACCAGTACCTCTTTACACTGCTCAAGTCTACTGTAGCATCTCTAAACACCTTTACCACGCATCAATAAATTTGACAAGACATAATTTGTTCAGCAGGGAGGAATTCAATGACACACCTCTGCTTTATATGAACCTCAGTGTTTGGCTACATTGTGCAATGCTGCTATGCTACTGCAATATGTCACAAGACTACACTTACATAACTTGGCTCAGTCAATCTGTCAAAACAAAAGAAGTAGGGGGCCTTAGTTTTGGAATGGCACTTGTGCCCTAACTATAAAACTTGTTTCAAACCAAATTTGTACACACAATGAATAACAAATGAGATAACTAATATTGTTTTTGGAGTATACAATAGCTGTAGTTGAAGTTTCACTTCACTTTACAGTAGTCTAATCTTTCACTTGACAAATGATAAAAAGAAATTCTTGTTGCACTTAGTTAGTTGCTGTTATTATCTTTATATGCAGGAATATTAACAGCAGAAAGTTTACTTGTGCTGTAACATCAACATTTTCTTTGGATAAAAGTGGTGTAGATAGCAGGAGAAAAAAGTTTATTGACACACAATTTGTATATGAAACAGTGTTCCACAATTTATTTGTATGGTTCAGTGCAATGAGATTCACATATAATCAGTTCTTAGTCAAATATACATTCACATAATTTCCTATACTTTATCTGAATCACCATATATATATTTTCACTGTGCTATCTAGCCATCAGAAACCTTCACTCTGATGTTGTAGCATCCCATGAACTCACTGAGTCTGCAAGATCTGAAAACTTCAGTACCCATGCCCAGTTCGTTGGAACTTGTGATTTATTTGGTAAAGTAATAACCACCTTCTTTCCTGAGGCATTCCACTAAAAATGAAAAAATATGTAAGTAAAAAAAGGTTATAATAATACTTACAGAAATAGTGATATTGACATTACACAGAATATGAAACCTAGAAAGTAAAATAGAAAGAAACTTCCACATGGGAAAAATATAATAAAAACAAAGATTCGAAGACTTACCAAGCGGGAAACTGCCGGCAGACAGGCACATGAACAAGACACACAAACACACACACAGAATTGCTAGCTTTTGCAACCGATGGTTGCTTCTTCAGGAAGGAGAGGGAAAGACGAAAGGATGTGGGTTTTAAGGGAGAGGGTAAGGAGTCATTCCAATCCCGGGAGCGGAAAGACTTCCCTTAGGGGAAAAAAAGGACAGGTGTACACTCGCGCGCACACACACACACATATCCATCCGCACATACACCGTGCATTGCAGACAGCTTGGTGAGTCAACGTCTGCAACCCTCCAGACTATATCTTAACACCAATGGACTTCTCTTCGACAACATTAACTGGAGACTTTATGGCACTTATGGTACACCCCACAATCCAAACTGGTTGTGTTCATACTCGAATCTGAGATTCAGATCTGAAAATACTGTTAGTTCTGCTCAGGTTTATCAATTCCACGTGCCGTACTAAACCCTTCATATCCTTGTAGGCTGGTACACTATGGGTAGGACTGGTGGAGGCCCTACAGCTGTGTACAAATTCCTGGGGTACCTTTTTTTATGTAACAAGGTAAAGTTATAATTAACCCAAAGGTTTGTTTGAGCCATATAGGACATTAGTAGGGATGGTCATATCGGAAGTGGTACGTCCTTGCCTTTTTGCTACCTTTGGGCTGACATCCAGTCAATTGTACGGGGATCTATAGTTTAACACTGACTCTGAACTATGTCACAATTTAACACTTCACTCTTATTGTAATCACCTCAAGCGGTGCAATAAGCAACAAGTGATGATATAACCCTGGACCTCTGGATTTGTTGTTTGACATTTACACACCAAGCCACACACTATTATTTAAGAAAAATAACATACATAACTCTAGGATCTTATGATAGGTCATGGGAATAGGAGGAGAAATAACATCAAATGGTATATGGCAGGGTTATCAGAAGTGTGGCAAAAAATAAGATCAAATAGAATTACAATCAGGACATGTATTTTATTATGGATGAACAGAAGAGGGAGGAAACTGAGATGTAGGCAGTATTATATAAAAGAACATTTAAGGCAATACATCGGCCAACATCCAAGGTATCTTGAACACAACAGGAAGATCAGTTTTAAAAATAAACAAAAACTATTCCACCATAATGTCTCAAATCTACATGCCAAAGATCTCACATTCTGATGAGTGGATACCTCCGAAAAGAGTTACAGAAATTTATAAATGACATCAAATCCAACTACAAGATAGTAGTCGATACAGAAACTAAAGAATGATTCTTCAGTAGAAAACTGTGTGTGTGATACTAGAAATGATAAAGATCTTACATTAGGCATTACTAGCATTTGCCAAGAAATAATAAAGGGATATTCATCCTTTACATGACTATTACATATCTGGAATGAAAATAGGAGCATAGGCAGGGCTGTAGCAAGGCCAGGGTGAGCTAAGCCGCCAGCTACGGGTGTAGGCACATAGGGGGTGTGTGAAAACTGATCACTTAAAACAGGAGCCCACACAGAATGTTATGGTGCAGTTGGCTGGCAGCGGACCACTATGACTCGACTCACTGAAATGCCAATAAAAGAGTTATTTTTATTACTAAAGTGTAAATTAATGTGTAACATTATACTGGCAGAAAAACAATACTTTTTTTTAGCAACAAAGTCACAGAATAATTTTTTTGAAGGCAACTGAAGACAAATACTGGAGGGATACCAAAGCAAATAAACAGAGTAAAAAGGGCTCAAGTGCTACTGGTTAATTAAAGAGAATTCCCATTACAAACCTTCTCATGTGCCTCAAAAGGGAGATTTACAATCAGTGTATGGTACTAGTTTTGACTTACTGCAGTGAGACAAGAACTTTAAATGCTAAACCATTCAGGAATTTATGATTATTCAGTGAGCATTGGGGAGACGCACAAAACGAATTTAAACAAACAAAAAAATCATGGAACAAACTGATGTGTAAGATCTAACTATGACCATAATAAAAATAACGTGGAGATGAACATTGTATGTAACCAGGCAAATAGACAATCCACTGGACATAGAAACACACCACAGGATAGAGCAAATAGACAAACTAAAGGAAGCTGGGTAAATAACATCCAAAAACATACAAGAGCAACATGGATTTGTATAGCTAAAGACCATAATGTATAGAGAATTCTAGAGGAGTCCTTCTGGCAGCAGTGAATGACAAATGGATGGTGGTGGTGATGAAGATGATGAATGAATAGTATACATTTGTGATCCTAACATATCACAGACATGTATTTTAACTATCAACAAATTCTGAATTACTTTACAAAGTGATAGAATTTAGTAACTGTCATGGAACTTCACACTGAAGTGTGATGTGTTTAGTTCTATTCAATGAGGCAGTTAAGAAATACACTTAAGTGTGCAAATAAATTAATTTTCTGTATTTATTTATTCTTTTAACATAAAATACTTGGCTCTAAATCATTATTTTATTCTTAATGTAAGTAAATCTCTCACTATCAATGGGTTGGTTTGAACACCACAGTCCCTTACAAGGCTTGGCATATTGGAGGTAGTATGCAAAAGCCTCACAACTGTTAATATTGCACATTACAACCAGCTGGCCAAATGGAGACTCGAAATGAAGCCCCTTCCAGACTTCCAGATGCTGATAAAACTGTCTCACATGAGTATGCAGTTTCTCAGCATTCTCCACAGACATCACCCATCATATGCCCCTTTTCATGCCCTTTATATGCCCTACCAGGCCTGATAACAATACTATACATGAACACCCTAATGCACTCTGTTGGCCATTCAAACTGACACAGGGAATTGCAACACTAATAATTTACATACCTGCTGGTACTGCGTACCTGTACAAAGTTACATTGACATACAATCATGTTATCCCTAAGTGCTGTTTTTGACAGAGGGTGAACACATACATCCCACTGAGGATTATCTTGTACTGCTATTCCCAGAAATTTTACAATTTCCATTAATGTCAAGATCAGTTGTACAACTTTATTTCAAAGTCTGTCTGCCCTGTGGAGTTAAAATCCATTACTGCTGTTTCCTTGCTGGTGACACTGAGGTGACTTTCACTGAAGTACTGAACTATTTTATTTGTAGCAAAACAATGGAAACTCCATATAGAATTATCTTTGCAACTGGAAAGCTGTATTTTATGTCACTTACATGCATCAAGAAAAGAAGGGATCCCTGTACCAGGCTCTTGGGTACCCCATAAGAGATCTGTTTGAAAAATTCCAGAACATTCGTAATTTTGTGTCAATGGTGTGTTGCAGCAAAATACAGTTGGCATCCCTGCACAGTGCTGTGCTTAATGTGTAACTGCTGTAAGTTTCACTGTCGTATGTCCATTAGTTATTGTTCAGTGCTGTACTGAGGAGAGCATCGTGTTGTGTAGTTTGCGGATTTCAAGATGACAGAGTTAGTGGAGCAGTGCATATGCATTAAGTTTTATGAGAAACTCAAGAACACCTTTACAGAGACACACCAAATGATGCAAGAAACCACAATGATGAATGCTTTCACTGTACTTGGTGTTACAAATGGTTCACATGGTTTAAAAATGGCCAGACACAAGTTAAGGATGATGCTCATTTAGGATGCCCTTCAATGTCTACCAATGATGTTCATGCCAGGAAAGCCAATTAAATTGAGCTTGCCAATTGAAGATTGCAGAAGAATGTAACATTTCAGTTATATCATGTCATAAAATTCTGAGACAGCAACTTGGAATGCATAGTGTTGTCACTAAGTTTGTCCCACAGCTCGTGAGTAAAGACCAGAAACACCTTTATCTTGTAATCTGTGAAGAGCATTTGCCTCATGCAAATGAGAATAAGATGTTTCTTAAGAGAATCGTAACTGGTGATGAGACGTGGGCCTACTATTATGATGTCGAGACCAAGATTCAATCTTCACAATGGATTGGGAAAAGTTCTCCAAGACGAAGAAAAGTTCATCAGGTCAGGTCAAATGTCAAAGCCATGCTGATAGTTTTCTTTGACTTTGAAGGGATAGTTCATCATGAATTTGTGCTATGGGGACAAACTGTTAATCAATGGTACTATCGAGATGTGTTGCAACACCTACAAGGAAATGTGAGAAGGAAATGGGCTGAAATGTGGTGAGACAATTCATGGCTCTTGCATCACGATAATGGACCTGCACATTCATCCCTGTTGATGTGTGACTTGCACAAAAAATAAAAATTACTGTGCTGCCTTATGCTCTTTACTCTCCAGATTTGGCCCCTGTGGACTTTTATTTTAGTTCCGAAGTTGAGAACCCTGTTGAAAGGATGTAGATTTGCAATGATAGACAAGATAAAAGAAAAATTTGCAGATGGCGCTTCACACAATCCAGCAATAGGCTCACCAAAACTGCTTCTGGAATTGCAAATGGAATTGGGAGCGGCGTATCAACTGTGGAGGAGAATATTTCGAAGGAGACCATGCACAGTAAGTAAAGATAAGCGTAGAAAAATTCTGTGGACACAGTTCCGGAATTTTTTGAACATACCTCGTATTTCATATCTGTAATGCTAGATATGTGAAAACCACTTGTTGTTTCAATATATAATTTGCTTCCTCTTAGATAAAATTTTATTAGATGACAAACAATGCGTATGTTCAAAGTTGCTATGAGAGTTATGAGATATTGACACAGTCAAATATCTTTTCAAGATAAAGGAATATGCCTGTAAGATATTCCTTTTCCTTGATAGCCATAATTATCTCATCGACAAAATATACGACAGCTACCACAGTTGATTTTTTTTTTTTTTTTTTTTATTAAAACGATTCTGATTCTCAAAGACTACATTCAGTTCACTGAAAAACATGATAATTCAAGTGCATATAACCTTTCGATGATCTCTGAGAAGACAATAAAGTCATTGACATTCTATTATATTACCATTATAATTCATTAGAGGTCATTAATGAAATTATCCTTTCTTACTTGGAAGCTATTTATGACATTTCAAACCTTAGCAGCAGTATTGCTCCCTTATTTAATATGCGAGCTACAAGTTTCCTTCTTGTGTGTACTAGTCTGTCCTTAGAATATTAATGATATTTACAGAAAACTCCATATGGATGAACATTCTCTCGGTCTTCAAACATTTTGCTTTGGAACAGTGTTACCTTTTTCCTTGCTGGTACATTTCATTGTCTATACAGGTACTTTCACACAATATTATTATTTTTCCACTGCTACGGTTTGCACTGGACATGTGATGCCAAAATAGCATAAGAAGTCATCAGCAAAATTTTCATAAGTGTAACATTTTGTTTCAACTCATGCTGCATTTCCTAACAACTGATTATGGTTTATGGTATTGTCATTATGTGTTTAGATTTATGGAGATAAGGAAATTGACAGGTTACTCATGCACAACAAGTAAAGATTTATACATAAATATTACCGAATAGTTTTAATATAACAAATTTAAGACATTGGTAAGTAGTATGTTTAATGCAAAATTAATTTTTTTGATGGACAAGGATTTTACATACCTGTAAAGGCTTTCCTACACCAAGCATAGTGACAATTGAGGTATTCTTAAATTTAGGTGCACCCAATGTAATGGCTCCTGATTTAGGCCATTTCAATATTATACCATAAACTGACTTTTGAACTGAGTTATCGCCACTCTGGGTATACCTGTGCAAAAATAAAATTAAATATACTCTAAGAAGCTCATGGTGCAATAATTAAACATAAAGAACTGTTTTACTTTGTACAGTGTGCCATAAAGCCAGCAGCTACTGTTCTTTCACTAGTGTATCATGCTGATATCAGATAAGTTGTTTCCAGCTACAAATCTGAATAGGAGACTAATCTACCTCTACACTTTCTTTGTAATTTAAGAGGCCACAATGTAATTAGAAAGGTTGCATTAACTTTGTACAGCTTGCATGTAGTGTTTTCCCTTGGCTTTTGAACCCTTGAGTCTTTAACTATTGATTAGGATTAAAAAATGTGATGTAAAAGAAAAAAAGTAGCTGAGAGGAAAAAGAGAATCAATCACACAAAAATGCCATTATGTCTTTATCATAATTACCCATACTGTGGCACAAGTTCACATTCTTTATACAGATACAAAATCTGTTCAGTTAATAACCAAACTGTTTTTACATGGAAATAAATCATTGCAGTGAGGTGTCATTGGTGCGGCCATCACAAATTCCTAAATAACCACACTGTTGTTATCTCCTTCAATTTTGTTGTTGTCTGTATAAGGTGGCATAGTGTTAGTGGTGACTTTTATGAAGTATGGTTTACATGAGCAATAATGCAATTTGAAACAGGTAGAGAAATATTTCACCTTTCAAGAAAGCTTATGAAGATAATGCTCTTGGTTGAATTCAGTGTTACAGATGGTTCTCCCAATGCAAAAATGATTGTCAGTCAACTCAAGATCACCCTCAACGTGGAAGGCCTTCGACTTCAATCGATGATGATTACAGTCGGAAAATAAATGACCAGGCACATGCCAACCATTATATAATTGTAAGAGAACATGCAGAAGCTGGCACCTCAAATATCACAGGTCATGAGATTTTAACATGAAACATGTCCATGAACTGAATTGCAGCAATGTTTATCTCTCATTTTATGACTGAAGAGCAAAAGGAACATAAAGTGATCATTTCCAAGAAACTTCTTTAACAAGCTCATGATGACAAAACATTCATGAAACAATCACAGGAGATGAGTGTTGAGTTTACAGTTGGGCTATGATATTAAGAAAAATAGTGTTCCACTCCATGGTATGGTGATACAGCAACCAATATGTACAATGAGGAGAAGAATACAGCCTTGGTTATGATATTGAAATTACTTTTTATTTTTTCATCACTGAAGCGCGTTTCGACTAATTCAAGGCATCTTCAGATTGTGCTTCATTAAAATCAATAAAACTAGAAGAGCTTGACCCTACCTTGGGATTGTACAAAATTAGTTAATTTAAAATTGGACTTAACTTGATATTGCTTTGCCAGGTTATTACTTTGCATCTTTTCCGCTTCTTACTCCTTCACTTTGTAGACTATAACTTTCATGAAAATGACTGGTTGCAGTTTCTACTTTTTAATTCTTTCTGTTTATTTGAAGGTTATTGGTATAAGTATGAGCTACCTCAGAACATTATTTCACATGACATTATTGAATGAAAATAAGCAAAATATGTCAACTTGCTGATTTGTCTCTGCCCAAGATTTGCAATGATTTGAAGTGAAAACGTGGCTGAACTAAGTTGTTTAGGAGTTCCAAGAAGTGTTGTTGTCCCCCCCCTCCCCCCCCCCCCCCCTTCCAAATTTAAATTCTCATCAATTCATAAATATGGATACAAGGGGAATCATACAGCTAACCAGTTGTACGCCAAATTTTACTCAAATTTTTACCTAGTTTTTGTCAGGTATAAAGCTGTCTTCCTCAGAAGAAGTAATAACACATGTTAAATATTGCACGAAAAGAGAAACAAAGACTTTGTCAACAGTAAATGATCCATGTAAAATCTAAGGTCAACTTGCATTACACACACAAACAGGCAACTCATGTCTACACAAATCAGATGGATAATTTTACTGCTGACTTAGCCTTATGGCTTTGTTTCTCTTTTCACACAATTCTTCTGAGGAAGACAGGTTTATATCTGTCGAAACATAGGTAAACGTCTTAATGAACTTTTGGTGTGCAACTGGCAGGCAATATTATTCCCATTATATCCATAATTCTATAGCTGTTGACTGCTGCCGTGTTCAAGATGTCTTCAATATGGACACCTAACAATTTTGAAGTCTGCACCCAAGTTATTATTTCCTCACTAGGTGTTACACTTCTCATTAGTGTAATATCTCTAGGTGGGAAGAAATAAATATGCTGTGTCTTTTTAAAATAGTAAATGAGACCATTCACAGAAAAAAATCACTCAATAATATCTTTAAGAACATTATTTACCATTTCTTCCATTGCTGTATGTATGTTTAGACCTATTGCAATATTAGTGTCATCTACAAAAAGAACTAATTCTGCTTGTTGTATATTTGACAGAATGTTGTAAACTTACATTAGAAAAAACAGTGCACGTAAGATTGAGTTTGTGAAACCCCATAAGAATCTCTTCCACTTAACATTGCTTGAATTATGAAGCATAACTTTCCACATTCTTTGGTTAGATATGACATTGTCCATTGATTGATCACGCCAAGTCCATAACCTCATTTTATCCAGGAGAATATTCTGATTCACACAGATAAATGCCATAGGTAGGTTACAGACAATACCAGCTTGTGGTCTTTTGTGATTGTAAAATTTGGTGAGCAAATGTGTAAATGGCATTCTCAATTGAATAACTCTTCTGAAATCCAGTTTGTGATTTGTGGAGGATACTATTGGTGCTCAGGTGGAATACTATTCTACAATACATTACCTTCTCAACTAATTTGGAAAATTATGTCAGTAGTGAAATGAGTCGGTAGTTTTTGACATCCCTCATATCATCTTTCTTATAGAGGGGTTTAACAATGACATATTTTAATTTCTCTGAAACAGTGCCCTGAGTTAGTGATGAATTATATATTTAGGAAACAGCAGTACTTATTACTGATTTCTGATATAATATACATGTTCCTCTATATTAATAACTTTTCTTAGTACTTTGGGCAGTTTTTTTAGTGTCCAACTACTGCAGGATCTTCACTCATTCTTGTCAACAGTTATATTTCCCTTTTTCTTTCACAATGTACTTTCATCCCTCTAGGGATCCATGGGTTTTGACATGGCTGTTTAATATCCTTTCTGGTTAAATTATGTGGAAAGCTCTTGTCAAATAATGACATGAATTTATTATGGAACTGATTAAATTTTACATCAGCATTTGGTTCATTAAAAATTTAGTTCTTGTAAACTATTTTTAAAAATGTTTGTCTTACAATAATTAATTATTGTAATTAATTTCCACTGAAAAGTATCTATACTGTAAGGCAACATCCTATTTACCCTAACTACCTGCACATCATGATTAGAGAGCATTCGTTACAGGGCATATAGTTATTTTCTTGCACTGGATATGATTGAGGCAATCATTATCAATTAGGGTCCTCCTATCTTTATCTGTCCATGATGGAGGAGGAGGAGGAGGAGGATATGAGTGTTTAACGTCCCGTCGACAACGAGGTCATTAGAGATGGAGCGCAAGCTCGAGTGAGGGAAGGATGGGGAAGGAAATCGGCCGTGCCCTTTCAAAGGAACCATCCCGGCATTTGCCTGAAGCGATTTAGGGAAATCACGGGAAACCTAAATCAGGATGGCCGGAGACGAGATTGAACCGTCGTCCTCCTGAATGCGAGTCCAGTGTGCTAACCACTGCGCCACCTCGCTCGGTGTCCATGATGGAAAGTTAATTAATGTGATCAAATTGTAGGTTTGTAATAAGATTTCCAGATAATCTTTTCTATCAGAATTCTTTACAAAATCTGTACTGAAATCACCACCAACTATTAATGGCTTGATGTTGTCTGACAGATAGGATAGTAAGAAATAAGTATGCCCCGTAAACACTTCAAAATTTTTCAGTGAAGATCTATATACAGTTACAATTAAAAGTGAACTATTTTTCAATATTAATTCACAAGCACACACTTCTATGTGCTGTCTACTTCATTAGTTCAAACATTTTTTTCATATGTACTTTCCTGTTTAGTATAATATTTGTATGTGTCTGTTTAATTTCTGGCTCTAAGTTTAATTCATGAAGATATTTGAATTGTAAAACATCTCTGGTCATACATTGATACATACCAAACACCTGAAGTAAGAGTGTCATTTTGTACTCTCCATGGCTTAGTGGAATAAATAGCTTCCCCATTTACATCAAGCCATTTGCCTATGTCAGTTAATCTTTCCTCAAATATAGTTGGAATCATTCCATCCTTTGAAGGACCAACATTCAAAAGCAGATTACCTGAAACAGAATATCACTGCCTTTAGTTTCATGAAATACTTTACTCAACAAGTGTTTGAAGATGGGAAGTCAGGAAATATGAAAGCAGAAGGAATAAATAGCTACTTTCAAATGGATATTAGATGGAAGGGAATACATGGATCCAGGGTATATGTGTTGAGAGTGACCTAAAATGGAACAAAGCATAAACTAGCTGTAGGAAAGCAGGTGACAGATTGACATTTACTGGAAGAATTCCAAGGAACTGCAGTTCACACACATAAGTACTGACCATGAGTATGGGGCACTTGCTTGATAGAATTAATGGAGGATAAAGAGAAAATTCAAAGGAGAGCAGCACTTCTTTTCTCTAGGAATCATTTAGTAAGTGTGAAGTCTCAGTGAGGTGTTCATCCAACTCCACTGAGTAGCCTGATGGTAGGAATCTGTAATGGCTTATACTACGTTCAATTGAATTTGGTATGGTTTCTGTGTTATTCTCCTTCAGGTGACATAATTGAGAATGAGGGACACTAAAATTGCTTTGTATCAGGTCATTAATCAAGAAAATAACTCACATATAATACTATAGCATTAAATATGGGCTACAGTGGTCTTCACACTTTCTTGTTAACACTGGATCAATGTTCACAGTAAAGACTATCCATCAAATTGTGCAGCAGCAGAGACCTAAGTAAGAGAAATATTACAATTTTATGTTGCCTATAGAAATGGGAAATAATGGAATGAAGTGTTGACCAGGACAAACATTAATAGCATGTTCAGTACCTTTCAAACCATATCATTATTATTTTGTCTTAGCTTTCCCGACCTATCAACATATACTAAAACCGACTAGGAGTGAAAATTGGCATGCAACTAGTATAAAAATCTCCAGAAAATATTTCTGCATCCCCTCCTTGCTTTCATTTTTTTTAAACTGAATTACTAGAAACACAAAATTATGTCTAACAGTACAATAAGATCCATCAACAAATTATAACTGATGAAAACAGGAGGAATGATGACTATGTCTCCAAATTAATAAGAAGTAGGGACACAGCACTTAATTAGAAACAAGTAGAAAGCAAATACACTAAATATTCCAGTTACAGCTAGGTAGTACATAAGTATCCTATGCCAACACTAGAAAATCCATAGTAGTCTAACAAGACAGCAAAAGTTCCCAAAATTTACCTTGGAACTCAAAATGTATACAGTTCCTGAAATTACAAATATCACTGTGTATCACTGGATCTCAAGCAATTTACACGAGGTGAAATCATATCAGCATTATGCTCACATAAGAAATAGCCCTGCTGTATTATTAATACAAATGGCACCTCTGATTCTCATTATGAATCAGACCTTAACTACAGATACTTTACACAATCTTCAAAAGTTGCTAAGGTTGTCCGCCCTCCACCAGAAGAGCACTACAGATAACACAAATATATTCAGACGTGCTACACAGCTTAGTGACATCCCAAAAACAACTGAGAAGCTCTTTCATAACACATTGCTGCAGTTGATAAACAAGAATTCACTACCACCAGTCAACAGAGCTACAGTCAGGCTACATACACATGTGAATATCTGCTCTATGTGAGTATCATAAAACCTATAGGTGAGTTATCATAAAACCTATAGGTGGAAAGGAAATGGATGCTGAAACATTACACATCTGTTAAAGCATTTGACATTCTTGATCATAATGCATAATTTAATTATATAAAGAGGAAAGGAATTTTAGGTTTTCCAAGTGAATAAATTAGATCCTATTCCACAAACCAGTAGCAAAATTTGCACCAACAAGACTATGTCACAGCAAATGCCATAAAAACAACAATATACCCATTCACAAATAATCTATTCATATACGGTGTACAATAAAAACAATTTTTTCAATGATTTCATGTTTGCTTTTAAATATTACTGTTTTTATTCACTATTGCAAATTTTGATTAGAGTACACAACACATGTCAAGAAATTGGTAATACAAACTTCACTGATATAAAACTATGGCTAATAAAATGCAGCAGTACTTTCATATTTCTGTAACTTTTTTGTGAAAAAACAGCTACATTTACACAACAAGACTACTGATAGAGCACTCCCATGATACACAGCCTTATCTGAAAGCACTTTCAGTGCTGGATAGGAGAGTTTGTGTGCTACAGTGCAGTTGAGGGATATTACAGCGGAAACATAACTACCAGCTGAGTCACCAAAGCCACGCAGGCCTCAATAGAGGAGCCAGACAAATCATGTCTCACATATGGCAATGGAGGGGGGGGGGGGGGAGGGGGTTCTATAAGCATAGGGAAGTCAGCCCCTTGGGGAGTAAATCCCAACAGAAAATCCTGCCCCCAGCCACAGGTCAGGGGCTGGGTGATGAAATTTTTGCAGGTAACACAATGGTCCTCAGGAGGATAAAGATTACAAGATGTGACCCATCAAAGAAAAAGGTTAGTGAGAAGGAAAATGGATATCCTGACAGTTTTGTACATCAGCCGTGGGTTGCATATGTCTGCTGCCAGTCCGACATCTCCACCATGCAGGCTCACTTATCCATTGCCTGCAAGTGTCTCTCCTCTGTCGATTGTGTATTTGTACAGGATGGGCATCACATGTCATGACACAGTGTTGTACACAAGCAGTATGTTTATATACCACTTGTTACAGGCTTTACCAGGGGGCACGAGCTATGGTTCCGAACAGCATACGCACCACACACTGCTATCAAAAAACAAATACCACCCACACATCTTGTGGATGCACACATACTTCCACCTGTCAGGTGTATACAACTAGGCACAGCCTCGAGCAAGCCAGTTTCAGTTCGGGTTCCAGTACACTGCAGTTCAGTTGCTTTTGCAGTTCCACTGGCTACATTTTTAGTGCCTCTAATGGAACTCACCGAGACAAGACAGGAAGCTCTGCTCTGCTTTGCACCATTGTCATGGCTATGCTACTCCATGCTGGATGATCTCTCATCTGATGCCACCTGCAGCCATAAGGGATGGCGTTTTTCCTGCAGATCTGTTATCATGCCAGTAAATTTTGTGTTTGTTATTTCCAGTGATCATGAACGATCTGTCAGTTGTTGTTTTGGGACAAATGGCATTATGAATTTGTGCAGTTAATAAAGTGTTTTTTAATGCAACTTGAGAATCATCTTTTAACACAGCAAGCAACCACATATAAAGTGATGCACAGAAAAGTGGCTATACATTTGTGTCCACGTTGTTGCAGTTGTTTTCTCTTTCCTCATCTGCCATAGGGGAGATTGGTGACAAGACTGTTTTCATGTGCAGTTTATGATTCTTGCTGTGCATGTGTTCTTTTATGGAGTTGCATTCCGTTTTTCTCACTGGTTGAGAGGTTTCAAGCAAATGGATTTTCACTTATGTGTCAATTTGTTTTGATGGGGAAGTATATACCTGTTTCTGGTGTTGACACTATCTTATTCAGTGGTATTAGTCACAGTCTGTGAATATTCTGACAATCTCTCTGTTTCGTATATGATGTCTTCCGTTCATGTGTTGTTACCAAAGGAATTATCTTAGTTGATGTTTTTGGTCTGTCTGTTTTCAGTGATTAGTTAGCACTTTTTTCAGACTTCTGTGACAGTTCAAGTCTCATGGTTGGCAATGTGTCCCATCAGTGGAGCTGTCTTTGTCTCATGTTGTTCACTATTCAGGTTTTGTCAGCAAAAGCTCCCATTTATGCACCAAAGTTATGACTTTTGATGGTCAGGAGGAGGACTGGGCCATATATCATCAACAGTTGGGAGTTGCACTTCATAGCCCACATCTCCGAAGCTGTCGTTTGGCCCTGTCATCTATGGCCTGTGGTGCACAACAGTTGCCTTGGTGCCAGTTTTGGATACTGCCATTTTGCCATGCAAGATATATTTTAACCACAGTGGAATGCAACAGTTTATTAACTTAGAAATTCAGGAAATCCTTCCACCCTTGGCCTAAAAGCCAATGATTATGCCCTTCTGTGCATAAGATAAATCGTTCTGTTTCCACATTATGACAATGAGTGCACTGTTTTCTGAGTCCTCTGATACGTTTTATATAACCTGCACTGCTAGTGTTACCACTAGCTGTCTGTGAGTGGTTGTTGCTCATTGATATTGAACGAAGGTGGTGGTCACATTAATGTGACTGGATCATATATACAAATGAAGAAAAGTGCAATACATGAAGCTGAATTGTTTTCAGATTCTCCAAAGCCTTTAACATAAAGCTGAATTATATGTTGGCATTAAACAACAAACTGTACACCAAAGTGGGGTGAGTTCAAGCTGCTGCAACTGAGCCATGGTTACACCCTCAGCAACATTAGAATATAAGAATGGAGATTCTGTTACTTACCACCACAACTAACAGTCCTTGAAAGTTCCTCAATTAGTTCATGTGTTGTTAAATAGTCCTTCAGTCGTGCATTGCGTCTATATCCCCATGAATTTCTATCAATAGTCATGCAGTTCTCCCATTTGTGAGGCTGTAGAACTCCTGTCAAAAACAAGGCAAACAAAGAGTTATACATTTACAGATTGCAGTATATAAAATACATTCGGTGCCAAAAAACCACTATGGTTTTTGAAAGTAGTCACACATATGTTACTAACCGATAAAGTAATGACAAGTTAGCACTGAAAATAAAACTCCAAATCTCGTACTCACAAATAGTAAAAGTCCTATCCAAAATTCACATGACAAAAAGCAGGCAAGACAAAGTTGAAGAAATATGTTCTAAGAAAGAGGTGCTCAACATAAGTAAATAACTTTTTGGATGTCTAGATGCAGGTTTTCCTTTCTCTAAACAATATACCTCTCAACCAAAGTGATCATCATTACAAAAACATGTTTCTTGTATACTGAGTATAAGAATTCTGAACTTGTTACCAGTATCTATCAGGAGCTTGAATTTTATTGTTTTGCTTAATGTCTATATGTTGAGGGTGGCAATAAATTTTCTTTACTGTGGCATGAGAAGTTTTTGAAATATCTGATTCTTCCTGTTTTCTCAGAATCTGAATGACCAGGTTCATCTTCACTGTTACCGGCTCAGTTTTCAGGTAGATGCTCTGTTTGTTTTTTTCCTACATGTATGAGACTGTGGCAAATGAACCACTCACTCTTATAACATAGATACTCACACCATAAGGGATGCTGGTGGTTTGCAATGTTGATATCAAATGAACAGTCTTGTGGTGTTTTCAGCCTGCAGGTTGGAATTTCCTCCAAAGCCAAATGAGTATGGTATTATCTTTTTATTACATGAAAAAGAATGAAACCGATTTCGGACAAAAGGTTTCTGTACCAACAGAAAAAAGACAAAGATGGGATAGCTTTGGAGATACACAAACAAAAACCAGAAGAATTATAATGTTTGAGTTAGAAGTGGCACTTAATCTTGTACAAAGATGGTTGGAATAAGGCTAGATGATCATTTAAAACAGGAAGCTAACTTCAAACTATTGAAAAAACTATCTTAAAAATACTTAGGGAGATCTGTAACACTTAAACAGAGTGATGTGTTCATGATACAAATGTGCATAGCTCTTATGGTATTGCATACTGTTCTGAGGAAATGCAAGATTCACAAAACAACAATTTATTAGGTTGATGCATAAGATCATAGCATTTTCATTTTGCATTTTGGTATTTCGGTAGCAATAGGTTTATTTATGAACTGTCATTTTTTTTATTTGTAGTCCACTGTTGCTATTTGAATTTACACATTGTGGATGCTGGAAAATGGATGGCCAAGTGGAGAAATGAGAACATTTCCAACATGCTCTTCATTCGAGTTCAATGCAGGGGAAACAGCAACAGAGGTGACCAGAAACATGTATGCTGTGTGTGAGGATAATGCCACTGGACAGAGCATGGTAAGAAAATAGTTTTCTCATTTTAAGCAGCACTGTTTTGAGACTAGTGACTCTCCACAGTTAGGAAGGTCTTTGGGGTTTGATGAATATTATTTACTTGCATTAATCCACAATGATCATCACCGTATTTGAGAACAGGCAAATGTAATGAACTGTGATCATTCTACCATTGTGTGACATGTGCATTCAATTGGGAAGGTTCAAAAATTGGGTGTATGGGTACCGCATACTGTAAGCCAAAATCATAAAAATCAGGGGATGGCCATACATTCACATCTGCTCGCTTGTCATCAGTTGGCTTGTGAACGACATCAGCCATCCCTATCCTGTACTGGTGATGAGAAATGGTGTCTTCATGCTGACATAAGGAAAAGAAAGGAATAGTTGAGCCCAAACAAGGCAGCAACTTCTCGTACAAAGACCTGCAGACTTCCACAAAAGTGATATTATGTGTCTGGTGGAACAGCGATGATATGGTGTACTATGAATTACTTCCCCGAGGTGCAACCATTAACTGCTGACATTTATTGTTAACAACTGCAACATCTTGTAGACACAATAGAAGATCAGCAACCAGGAAGACTGCGTGAACGATGTTACTCCATGATAGCAGTCACCCACATTCTGCTACACTGACAAGAAACACTACACAGGAGCTGGGATGGGAAGTCATTCTGCAATCTTGTGCCCTCAAATTTTCACTTTTTCTGCTTTTTATCAAACAACCTCCAAGGAATTTCTTTTCTGGATGAAAGTGTGTTCCGAGCATGGCTCAACAAGTTGTTCGCCTCAGAATCATGTGAGTTCGACAATTGCAGAATCGAAAGGTTACCCAGCATTTAGAGACAGTTGTAAATATTTAAGAAGAATATACTATTAAATTATCTGTTATGTGTATTTGTTACGTTAAACTTACAGAAAAGTGCTACAAATTAAAAAATGAGAAATACAAATAATTAAAGGGATTATTAATTGGAAATCATCTAGGAAAGTTTCTAATTAACTTAAAATTATGGCTTTTGCAGAATTAAAAAGAATTTTTTTTCCAGCTTTTCTGTTTTAGTGTAGTTGGGTGTGCAGCAAGCTGTCACAATGAACCTGGTGAAGTGCAATAATGACTGTGCTGCCTAAGTTGAGTGTATGAAATGGTTCAAGGTTAGTAGGCGGAGGGAGGAAGGGAAGGAGGGAGAGGGGAGCGAGGAAAGGAGAGAGAGAGGGGGGGAGAGAGAGCCAGACTGGGAGAGGGGAGAGAGAGAGAGAGAGAGAGAGAGAGAGAGAGAGAGAGAGAGAGAGAGAGAGAGAGAGAGAGAGAGGGGGGGGGGGGGGGAGGGGGGGGAGAGAGCCAGAGAGGGGGAGAGAGAGAGAGAGAGAGAGAGAGAGAGAGAGAGAGAGAGAGAGAGAGAGAGAGAGAGAGAGGAGAGAGAGAGAGAGAATGCACACATGCATGTATGACCCTAGGAGTAATGAGATGCATGATCATTACATTCTGTGTATCGTATGCCTCTTTAGAAAGTGTCTTGTCTATATCATTGTATAAAATGATCAAATGACGAATACATATTATTATTATCGCATGATGTACCACAGGTACACTTGACTACTGTAGAAGTTTAGATATTGACATTTGTTTGTTGCTTAGCTGCAGTGGATTTTTATGACACTTCAATTGCAATGATACTGTCCAACTGTTACAACAGTTTTTCAGTGCCTTTTACAACCAACAAAAATTACAAACTCTTCCACTGTCTGCCTACGTGTGGAATATCAACTGCATCAGAAGTATTAATCACGACCATTTTGGGCCATTTATAAGGTATATGGGATTTGAAGACAATATTATGGAAATGGAAGAGGATGTAGATGAAGATGAAATGAGAGATATGATACTGCGCGAAGAGTTTGACAGAGCACTGAAAGACCTAAGTCGAAAAAAGGGCCCGGGAGTAGGCAATATTCCATTAGAACTACTGACAGCCTTGGAAGAGCCAGCCCTGACAAAACTCTACCATCTGGTGAGCAAGACGCATGAGACAGGCGAACTACCCTCAGACTTCAAGAAGAATATAATAATTCCAATCCCAAAGAAAGCAGGTGTTGACAGGTGTGAAAATTACTAAACTATCAGTTTAATAAGCCATGGCTGCAAAATACTAACATGAATTATTTACAGACGAATGGAAAAACTGGTAGTAGCTGACCTCGGGGAAGATCAATTTTGATTCCTTAGAAATATAGGAACACGTGAGTCAATACTGACCCTACAACTTATCTTAGAAAATAGATTAAGGAAAGGCAAACATACATTTCTAGCATTTGTAAACTTAGAGAAAGCTGTTGACAATGTTGACTGGAATACTCTCTTTCAAATTCTGAAAGTGGCAGAGGTAAAATACAGAAAGCGAAAGGCTATTTACAATTTGTACAGAAACCAGACGGCAGTTGTAAGAGTCGAGGGGCATGAAAGGGAAGCAGCGGTTGGGGAGGGAGTGAGATAGGGTTGTAGTCTATCCCCGATGTTATTCAATCTGTATATTGAGCAAGCAGTAAAGGAAACAAAAGAAAAATTTGGAGTAGGTATTAAAATCCATGGAGAAGAAATAAAAACTTTGAGGTTCGCCAATGACATTGTAATTCTGTCAGAGATAGTAAAGGACTTGGAAGAGCAGATGAACGGAATGGACAGTGTCTTGAAAGGAGGATATAAGATGAACATCAACAAAAGCAAAACAAGGATAATGGAATGCTAGTGAATTAAGCCAGGTGATGCTGAGGGAATTAGGTTGGGAAATGAGACAATAAAATTAGTATATGAGTTTTGCTATTTGGGGAGCAAAATAACTGATGATGGCCAAAGTAGAGAGGGTATAAAATGTAGACTGGCAAAAGGAAAGCGTTTCTGAAGAAGAGAAATTTTTTTAATATCAAGCATAGATTTAAGTGAAACATGGACAATAAATAGATTGGACAAGAAGAGAATAGAAGCTTTTGAAATGTGGTGCTACAGAAGAATGCTGAAGATTAGATGGGTAGATCACATAACTAATGAGGAGGTATTGAAGAGAATTGGGGAGAAGACAAATTTGTGGCACAACTTGACTAGAAGAAGGGATCACTTGGTAGGATGTGTTCTGAGGCATCCAGGAATCACCTATTTAATATTGGAGGGCAGCGTGGAGGGTAAAAATCGTAGAGGGAGACCAAGAGATGAATACACTAAGCAGATTCAGAAGGATGTAGGTTGCAGTAGGTACTGGGAGATGAAGAAGCTTGCACAGGATAGAGTAGCATGGAGAGCTGCATGAAACCAGTCTCTGGACTGAAGACCACAACAACAACAACATGGGATTTTTATTTCCAATGTAAATACATTTTTAATTTTGTCTTGGTCATTTGCAGTGATGCACATCCAATTAATGTGAATTGGTCCAACAAAATTATTACACATATTCCAGTTATATGAAATGTACCATATGGTAAAGTACACTGATAAAATTGTACACACATTTACACAGTGCTTCACACAGATCAATTTTTCACAATTACATTTATCGCTACAAAAGTTATTACTTAAATATCGATTACAGGTCAGATGATACTAGCAGTACAGCAATACTTTACCAGGATCATAGCGGTCTGAACATGTATAAAAATCTCCATGTTTGCATGTAACACCTTTCCCCCAACGGTCATTTACAACAACAGTATCCTTGACAGGACTCTCATTATACAACCAGGCAAGAAAATCCCGTGAAGTCCAATATGTATCATCTGCTTCCCAGTCTCCATCTGACCATATAACTTCAGGCTTGTAGTTTTGTACCTGTTAAGTACAATATGCCAGTTAATACACAGCTCCAACAAAGAGTGCATACATAGCAAAGAATTAATTGGCAGATGGTGATAGACAAAAGTATTCACTGTAAAAAAGATCAGACACAGACAACAAACATGTGTAAATGTTTCAGACACAGGCTCTATCCAGAATTGGTTATTATGTAAAACATCATGAGTTTACCAGTACAACAAAATTCAGTCTAACACCATTTTAACATCAATGTCATCCATCTACATACATATTACAAGGCACATTAAAAATACAAAATTAGATTTCTAACATACATATTTTTAATTTATTTGGTTAATATGCTCCATTATATGGAACAATGCTATGTCTGTTGGTTTACTTAATTAAGAATTACAACTGTTTATGTAGATGCAGAACATATACTTTGAATATTGCAGTGTTTTAGTGGCTATTCCATGATCAGTACGTGAAATATTTGGATTCTATAAAAAGACCATTATAGGTGAAAGATTATAGTTGACAACTACAGCATTTTATGAATAATTCACACTTCACACAGGGTATTGTGCCTAATGTTTGATGGATACAGGTTCCAGATTTCCACATCTGAGATTTCTGAACATACTCAGATTCATTTGGCCTACTGTATATTGCCTCACATACTTCAATAATCCATCGTGTTTTATCAATGGAGGTTTTATGTAAACTGTAGACATGAAATAACCTAATGAAGAGAAGGCCATTAGGGAGGCCATGCATGGGTTGAAGTACATCTATCCACTGAATAATGTAATGCGCATTAAGGTGCACACAGGCACAAAAATTGTTATGTTGACTGACACAATTGCTCATACTTTAGGCAAACAGTGGTATACCACTTACAACAAACAGCACGTGGCTTTCAAGATGCAGTTTAAAGAGACATAAAAACCAGTGTCCATAAATGGGTTTCTTCTTTTACCTCAGCATTCATTGCAGCAATGGTCGAGGCCATTTACAATGGGTCCAACCTTCCATGATTTGGCAGTTATTTTAATATTTATTTTGTGTTTGGATGCACTAATGGATGTAAGTTGTAAGCATTGTGTAAATTTAGTTCCATGTGTATTCATATTTAAGTGCTTGAGTGTTTCTGAAATGGAGAAGGATGACCCTGCATTTATTTAGACAAGTTCAGAAAACCATGTGAAAGCCACACCCAGACTGGATGACATTAAAGACAAGCAGTCAGTAATCTGGTATGTGACCCTGATCTGTTTGTAGCAAACCTCCCTATCCTGCAACCAAACACTATACTTCAAGGTATGTCAGTAATTCCCATAAACTGCTATCACTCATAACACTGTAACTTAGTAGTTCCAGAGTCATAACAAAATAAGGATTTCTTCTTATTTTTTACATGAGCAATTAAATCCTAAGTACCACCAACTGATTTTGCACACAATCATTTTGATGTTCACTTCCAAAGGCAAAAGAGTAGCAAATACTACATGAAAATATGACAATCTCATTGTACAAAAACACAAATAGAACTAAATAAGAGGTTGCAACATAATTCGTTCAAAATCCAAAATATGAGTGTATTTTACAAAAACAGCAGACAAAGCCTAAAATGAAGTTCATAACATTAAATTTAAGAAATTGACAAATTCTCCTGTGCAGTCACTTTATTTAAACTAAATGTTGAAAAAAATATTTCCATGAGTACTGTTTATAGCGGAAACATCTAACAAAAGGACATACATAACCCCAGGCATTTTAAAATCACCTGAGAATCCTAATTTAATTAAAAATAGTTTGAGTGACCCAAATTTACCATTACCAACGAACACACACATAACAGCCCTGTATTTTACATAATGCAATACACAAAAGTTGAGGTATATGAAATGTCGACAGCACAGAACAGGAAAAGAGACACAGGAATATAATAAAATATGTTCACAAACAAGGTTAGATTAATTAGTACTATTCAAGTACAATTAAGTTTCAAAAAGTATTACATTTTCAGTACTGCAAAAGCTTCAACAAAACATCTATAAACACAAGAAATCTCTATCTAAAATTTCAGTCAAAGTAGATTGTTCTTATGGAGCAGCACAGATAACACAGTTTGGAAGTTGACAAGTAATTAAAGTTCACTTGTATGCTGAAAAAATGCACAAACAGCTCCATCAATACATATAATAAATGAATCATTTCAGTGTAGTAAATACATGTACAAGATTTGTGCACTCTTCAAGTAGCACTGAGATGCTTTAATTAGCATCTGAAAGTTAACAGGTTACGGCAACAGACACATATATCTTTCAACACAGAAATGTTATAAGCACAACAAAATTGGAGCCGAAGTACATATGCAGTGATCTAAGTTTCATTTTCCTTAGCTGAACCGGTATCTGTATACATAACTATGCTGCATCATTTAGAAGGGCTGAATTCCATGCAATTATCACACAGAAATCAGTTACTAATGAACACAACATCTTCATCTACACAGTATTTAGTTTAGCTTTTCTTTTCACGTGCTTCTGTGAAGAAGTGAATAGCATCTGTGTATTTATTTAACTGTATTGACTAGTATTGATTAACAATTTCTGAGAATTGGTGTATTTTTTTGAGCGTTACTCTCACTTGATTGACCTTGTAGCATAGTGATAACCAGAAGCAGCATAGCAACAGTACTTCAATTTCATCCAGCAACTGCTAGGGTTAGTGTTATATTTGTTTATGTATAGATGAACAACACAGATTGAAGAGGAATAGGGAATGTGTTTGTCGTGCATGAATGCAGGGAGAATTGATTCTTGAGTTTCTCCCGGCGTATTTGATAATCACAATATCCACGGGTGTACTGCTGGTCTATAGTGTCCAACGGGCACAATATTTCGGCGATCAAACATGTCGCCACCATCAGGTGAACTGACGGACTGAGCTCCTGTGAACGCGCCGGCACGGACATCCGTACGCTATGGTTGCTCAGGAGGAACTGGGTTCGGTCGCGGCGGCAGCCGATTTAAATACCCTCCACCCGCGGCGCGCTCTCTCCGCCGTCCGCGCCCCACGCCACGGTAGCACGGTGGAACAGATTGCGACGGCGTCTGAGATGACGTCGGTGTGATGGCTCTGTCCGCCGTGGTCGTCACAACTATGCGTTTGCTCGATTTACTCTTGATTAACCCAATCGCTGGTTCCCAAGCCTTGCTAAGATTATAGCCACAGTCACGGTTTATGAGGTCGTCATTGGTGCGAATTTCGATGGCCTCTCTAACAACGCTGTCCCAGTATCTCGACGTCTGTACCAGAATCCTTGTGCGGTCATACTCCATAGCGTGATTTTTCCGACAAACAATGTTCAGCGACCGCCGACTTGCTCGGATACATCAGTCGAGTGTGCCTCTGGTGTTCACGGCATCGATCCTCGACGGTACGCATCGTCTGACCAATATACGACTTGCCACATTGACATGAAATCTGGTACACGCCGGCCTTCCTCAAACCGAGGTCATCTTTGGCGCTCCCCACCAGTGCACGAGTTTTATTCGGAGGACAAAACACAGTTCCGACCCGGTGTTTCTTCAGAATGCGGGCGATTTTCCCCAAGAGTGCGCCTGTGTATGGAATAAATGCAGTGCCTACCTCCTCCCTCGTGACTTCATCCATCTCAACAGGTTGTGATGCAATGGTTGGGCGGAGAGCACGTTGGATCTGCCACTCTGAGTACCCATTTTTTCGAAATACAGTTCTCAGATGTTCCAATTCCTGGGGTAGACTCTCTGTGTCAGACATAGTGCGCACCCTATGTACTAGAGTTTTAAGTACCCCATTCCTCTGTGAAGGGTGGTGGCAGCTGTCTGTGTGCAAATACAGATCAGTGTGTGTTGTCTTTCGATACACCCCATGACCTAGGGTGCCGTCAGCTCTTCTCCTGACCAAGACGTCAAGGAAAGGTAATTTACCCTCCATTTCAGTCTCCATAGTGATTTTGATGTTAGGGTGTATGGAGTTTAGATGTGTAAGGAAGTCAAGGAGTTTATCCATACCATGTGGCCAGATGACGAACATGTCGTCCACGTAACGGAAAAAGCAAGTAGGTTTCCATTCGGATGACGACAGGGCTTCCTCCTCAAAGTTCTCCATGTACAAATTCGCTACCACCGGTGAGAGTGGGCTACCCATGGCGACTCCTTCCGTTTGTCCGTAGTATTCTCCATTAAAAAGAAAATACGTGGAAGTCAAGACATGCCTAAAAAGTTCAGTGGTATTCTCGTCAAACCTCTGACCAATCAACTCTAGCGACTCTCGCAGGGGTACCCTCGTAAACAAGGAAACGACGTCAAAACTCGCCATGATATCTGATCATCCAACCTGAAGCTATCAAGGCGTTTAACAAAATCCACGGAATTACAGATGTGATGAGGGCATTTACCCACATAAGGACTTAATATTCCCATCAGGTATTTGGCCAACAAATATGTAGGTGCCCTGATGTTGCTGACAATGGGGCGTAACGGTACCCCCTCTTTGTGAACCTTCGGGAGTCCATATAGTCTAGGCGGTACCGGACCTTGGGGTAACAATTTCTTAGCGTCACCCTCCGGTAAATCTGCGTCCTTGAGAAGAACCCTCGTCTTGTTCTCCACCTTCTTTGTAGGGTCAACGCTGATCTTCCGGTAGGAATCGTCATTTAGCAGGCTCTGCATCTTATCAGTGTAGTACTTACGGGAGACAACAACTGTAGCATTGCCTTTGTCAGCCGGTAAGACAACAATTTCAGAGCGTTCCCTCAGATCACGAATGGCCGCCCTCTCTTTACTGCTGATATTTGACTTCATCGGCTTGGATTTCGTCAACGCACGACAAGTTTCACGACGTATTTCCTCGGCTGATTCTGGCGGAAGTCGAGCTGCAACCTGTTCAACAGCACTAACAATTTCTGCGACCGGAGTGAACTTGGGGGTGGGAGCGAAGTTGAGACCTTTCTGCAAAACCGAGACCGCATCATCACTCAACACCATGCCACTCAAATTGATGACAGTCTTGCACGGAACCTGCAGAGATGGTTTGTCAAGGAGACGTGAGAACTTAGCTGTTTGACGTCCCGTAGCCTTCTTATGTGCGGAATCAGCTGACACCCAGGTGACACCATCAATCCAGTCCCAGGAAAAAGAGGTGAACTTAGTAGCCAGTTGCAAATGTAATTTGAGAGTAATTCCTGTGAGATAAACTCAAGGCTCCGGCGGGTGAATTGCACTCTCTCACGTACCAATGCGAGGCTGGCTCGTTTCTTGATTCTCTTAGCTGCTGCAGAATCGATGTGATGCATAACCTTAGCAAAATTTGGAACAACATTCTCGGAACGACATCTCTTTAGAAAGGCAAGAGTACTTAGCAAACGACATCTACGCTGGCGCAACTTTTCAAATTTCTTTATGCTGCGATACATCTCCTCCCCGTAAAGGTGTATGATGTGATTCTTGAGTTTCTCCCGGCGTATTTGATAATCACAATATCCACGGGTGTACTGCCGGTCTATAGTGTCCAACGGGCACAATATTTCGGCGATCAAACATGTCGCCATCATCAGGTGAACTGACGGACTGAGCTCCTGTGAACGCGCCAGCACGGAGATCCGTACGCTATGGCAGGGAGAATTGGTCATCGTACAGAAACAGTTGAGAGCAGTATTGCCATGGTCAACAGGCTGCTGCCTGGGTTGTGGTGGCATTGAATCACTACATACAAATGCAATGATACCTCTGGTGTTTATGGCATTGAATGGGATTCATGATATCACAGTGCCTTTTGATATGCTTGACCTGGCTGATCCACATTCACCTGAGATTGAATGACAGAAAGAGTGGCATTGTGAATCTCTGGACAGAAAGTGAAAATGGGTACTGTCTACATGGCTATCCTCTTACACATTCTAAACAGAGTTGAGGTCTTGCTCATTGCTGGAAGAACATTTGAGCAAGCATGGTATGCCTCATTTGCTTGGATTGCAGACAATCTCTCTGAAAGGTCAGGACAAGTTCAGAGAGTGGGTCTGTTCATGTTTGGAAGGTCCAAAATTATGCAGGGAATGGGGACCCTTACAAAAATAGGGGGCAGGTTGAGAAGAAGGGCCAGCATCAACTCTGTTTATTCACTTGGATGTCTCACCTAGGATATGGAGGCAGCTTTGCCAGCGGCAGTTGCGTGCAGTGGACACATCCAACTACAAACTGTGGCTTATGGAGGCAATGATGACACCTGACAGGTGGGTTTACATGCTCTCCTCAGTTGCTACAGGTGGCTGGTTGCATTGGTGAAAATAAAAATCATGCAAGGGCTAGAAGCTGAGCTAGCATGTTGCAGCCATCTGGTTTAGAGTCGAGTGGAAGGCTTAAACCAGATGCTCAAATGTTCCTGTTCCAATCTTAGATGCAGATTTCATGGCCTTTGCTATTATGTGGATAATTGCAGGACCCCTCATAATAGTTCAGGACTTCATTACATGCAGAAAATGGTAACTGTGGGAGCAGAGTATGGTTAGTAAACATATATGGGTTTTTCAGGATAGAGAAATCCACTCACTGGCTTGTAATCTCCGTTGTGATTTCAGAGAGGGAAGAACATCAGACCCAACAATTTAAAGGGAGTAACTTTCATCATCACAGATCAGAGAAAGAAATAGTGAATACAGTATTAGTTAATTGTCCGGGCGTTCATGAAAAAGTCCCAGAAGTAGCATTACTTATAATGGTTAAATTCCAATTGGAATGTATCTTTCAAAGATAGACCAAATGCTGGTGCTGGAGCAGTGTTTACAGTTATAAATAATGCAATAATACTTAGTGAGGTTAATACATATTTTAAATGTTAAAAAATGTGAGTGCAGATAAGTGTTAAAGGTGAACCAAACATGGTAGTTGTATGATTGTATAAAACCACACTCAGGAACAGTAGTGGTGGACAGGAAATCACAAAATTGTTCTAAATACCTTGTGAAGATAACAGATTAGATCTCTGGGTTACAAACAGGCCTGAACTTTTCAATTCAGTTAATCTAGAACAGGAAATCAGTGGTCATAAGCCTATTATAGCATCACTGAAGATGGAGGTATATAGGAATGTAGAAAAGGTACAAAGACATATGTGTTTAATGAATGAAACACATTTCCAATTACTTGAGTGACCAACTTGAAATACTCAGCTCTCAAACTGAAAATGTTGAGAATCTATTGACTAAGCTCAAGAGCACTTTACAATATGCCTTAAACAAATACGTGCTAAACAAAGCTGTGAGAGGTGAAAAGGACTCACCATGGTTTGACAGCAGATTAGAAAGGTGTTTTGAAAGCAAAGAGACCTTCACTGCAGATTTAAACATAGCCATAGCCTAACAGACAAACACAAACGGAACAAAACCAAAATTAGCACAAGGAGAGCTATGCATGAAGCAGTCAATACAATCAACTGTAAAATTATATCTACTAAGAAGTTTTAATCTTATGTTAAATTAGCAAAGCTATCTGTCCAGACCCTCTGTTGCCACAGTAGCAATGAAATTAAGGATGACAAAGAGAAAACTGAAGTGCTAAATTCCTTTTTCTAAACTTATTTCACTGAGGGAGCTCATACTGTGAATTCTGCTTTAAACCATTGTATCAAACTAAATGACCACAGGGTAGAAAATTAACTGAAATTATTCAACATAAGAGAGGCTAATGGACTTGATGGGATACCTATAAGATTCTTAATAGTTCAAATGGCTCTGAGCACTATGGGACTTAACATCTGAGGTCATCAGTCTCCTAGAACTTAGAACTACTTAAACCTAACTAACCTAAGGACATCACACACATTCATGCCCGAGGCACGATTCGAACCTGCGACTGTAGCAGTCGCTAGCTCTGGACTGAAGCGCATAGAACCGCTTGGCCACAGCGGCCGGCTATAAGATTCTACGTCAAGTATCCGAATGATCTGTCTTCCAGCAGTAGAGTACAGTATGTCACTGGAGGAACATATCCATATTCTGGGAAGGTCCCTGAACAGACACATAAAACTAGAGACCTACACTGTTATTGAATAACTTTAAAATCGTAGCCTATAGTGAAAACATATCCCTGTAAAAATTAAACTTTCTAAAAAAAATTAAATTTTCTACAAAAAGGTCCTATTCATTTTTTCTACAAGACAAACATTGTATCTTTATTCCTACGCATCCTCAACACCTTCTCTCCCATCTGTTGGTCCTCCTCAACCCAGTGTGCCACCTTCCTGGATGTTGATGTCCTTCTCTCTGATGGCTTCATCCACACCTCTGTCCACATTAAACCCACCAACCACCAACTTTAAGAGCTGTCACCTATTCCACACCAAAAAGTCCCTCCCATAGAGCCAGGTCATCTCGGGATGGTATACTTGCAGTAATAAGAACTCTCTCGCCCAGTATGCTGAGGGTCTCATGAAGGCCATTCCAGACAGGCACTAACCCCTAAACCTAGTCTGCACACAGATCTCCCGTGCCATTTCTCCTCACACCGCCAATCCTCCCACCACCCCCTAAGAACCAGCCACAGAGGAGTGCCCTCTTCGTCATCCAGTACCACCCTGGACTGAAACCACTGAACCACATCCTTTGCTAGGGCTCTTATTACCTATCATCGGGCCCTGAAATGAGGGACACCCTGCACAGGATCCTTTCCACCCCTCTAAAAGTGGTATCCCGTTGCCCACCCAACCTCTACAACATCCTAGTCCATCCCGATGCCACTCCAAATCCCTACCCCTTGTCACAGGGACCAAATCCCTGTCGAAGACCTAGGCACAACACATACCCCATCTACCAACGCAGCATTTCCTGTTTCAGTCCTGTCACAGAGTTATCCTATCACATCAGAGGGGGACAACTATGAAAGCAGCAATGCCATATACCAGCTCTGTGGCAATCACTGCACAGCTTTTTTATATTGGTTTGACTACCAACCAGCTGTCCACCAGCAGACCACCCTGTGGCACAACATGCAGCTGAACACAACATGCTTGATTTTAGTGAATGATTCACTACTCATGCCATACAGATCCTCCCTTCAAACACCAGCTTTTCAGAACCGCGCAGATGGGAGTTATCCTTACAACACATTCTCCACTCCTGAAATTCTCCCGGCCTCAATCTTTGGTAGCACAGAGTCCCCAGACCCTCCACCCTACAGTTTTCAACCCCTGTCCTATCACCTCCTCCCTATTCTTGTCTTCCACCCTCTTTGTGTGACACCATCTGCCAACAAACCTGCCCATCTTTCTCCTTCCTCACTCCTGTCCTTTTTTACTCCACACTCCCCTCCCCCTCCTCATTGCCCCGCAGCCTCCTAACACTGTGCTTGTTGGATGTCTAGTCTTTGCACACACTGTTAGACAGTGCTCTTCTCTGCCTCCACTTGTACAGTGGTAACCCTTCCCCTTTCACACCCTTTCCAGACTGCTTCCGGTCTACATGACAGCTGAATTTTGGTCCAAGTTGCAGGAGATGGCGATCATGTGTGCATGAGGTGAGTGCTTGCTAGTGTGAATGAAGTGTGTGTGTGCGTTTCTCTTTCTTCTTCTTATAAAGGCTGTGGCCAAAAGCTAGTGTGTAAGGTGTCTTTTAGTTGTGACTATCAGCAGCTTGATGCATCATCTTTATGGTAAATAGCAATATATCTAATCACATTGTTGACTTGCAGCCCAGAGTTTCCGTTGTTTGATTGGAGCAATAGTATGCGTGCAGAAAATGAGAGAATATTGAAAACCTCACACACTGCACATGCGTTGCAGCTTAGGTGGCTTTTGTAGGTCAATTTGCAGTAGTTTCCCTACTTGGTGTATCACATGTGTCCTATATCGAATTTTTCATCTCAACTCCCTCTGCATCACTGTATAACAATGCACACAATGAATATTTACACACTATATATTCCTCTGTTGGAATCAACATAGATTGCAAAAACAACGATCTTGTGAAATCTGGCTCACTCTGTTCGTCCACAAGACCCAGAGGGAAATAGATACTGCTATCTAGGTTGATGCTGTGTTCCTTGACTTCAAGACAGTGTTTAATAGAGTTCATCATTTTTCACTAATGAACAAAATTTGAGCATACAAAAGATCAGACCAGCTGTGTCAATGGATTGGAGTGCTCCAAGCAAACAGAACACATGTCACTCTTGAAGGCAAGAAATCTTCAGATGTAAAAATAACTTCAGAAGTATCCCAAGGAGTATTACAGGGATATTTCTGTATACAATATAAATAAATACTTACAGCGGAAGCTGACACAATATTGTTGCCACATGATACTGTTGTATAAAGAGGAACCACAAAACAGCAAAATTATAACAAAATGCAACAATGTAGGAAAAGACATAGTGCTATTTACTGCAAAGAAGACATTCAGTTGCAGACAAGCACAATAAAAAGAATCTTACATAAAGCTTTCAGCCACAGGTTTCATCAGCAAAAGACAAACACACACCATTCATACACACAAGCAAGCACACCTCATGCACATATGACTGCCAATACTGGCAACACAGGCCGGAATGCAACCATCACATAAGAAGCAAGCAGCAATCTGGAGAGGCGGGCGGGGGCAGAAGGGGAAGGGATAGTAGTGTATGGGTGAGGGAAGAGACATACGCTGTCTGGCGCAATGTGCAGGGACTAGAATGCCAACACGCACAACGTCAAGAGGTTGTGGGGGAGGGGAGATGGGGAAAAAAGGAACGAAGGCACACAAAGACGGTGGAAGACAAGAAGGGGGAGAAAATGGTAGGACAGTCCGGGTGGAAACTCTTGGGTGGAGGGTGTGGGGACAGTATGTTACCATAGGCTGTGGCTGGGATACTTATGGGGGCAGAGAACGTGTTGTAAGGATAACATGCATTCACACAGTTCAGAAAAGCTGGTTGTGGAGGAGAGGACCTACATGGCTTGGGTAGTGAAGCAGCCATTGAAATCGGGCATGTTATGTTCAGCTGTATGTTGTGTCCCAGAGTGACCTACTTTGCTCTTGGCCACATTTTGGTAGTGGCCAGAAATACTGCTCGACAGCTGGTTGGCAGTCATCACACGTAAGAAGCTGTGGAATGGCTGCAGCGGGCCCATGATGGGTAGGATAAACCTGTTACAGGACAGGAAGAGGAAGTGCTGTGTGGGTGGATTGGGCCAACCGTGAACCTGGGTCTTCCACAGGGATATGATCCTTGTGACATGGGGTTGAGATTGGAAGTGGCATATGGATGGACTAGGATGTCGTGGAGATTGGGTGGATTAAAGAATACCACTTTGGGAGGGGAGGGGTGAATCTTGGGTTGAATGTCCCTCATTTCAGGGCAGTTCCTACAATCATGCAAACTGTGATCCTCCTCCCTCCAATATAACCACCCAGTCGTCACCCTCCAGGAATTCCTTATCTTCCATGTACCCACACCATACTTCCCCAGGTCCCTACCTCAGAACACCAGCCTTTCAGTTGGTGAAAGAACAGCCATACACAACCTCAAAACAAATCTTGACCTAATCATCCTACCAACAGACAAAAGTTCCACCACTGTTGTTATGAATTGCAGTGAACACCAAGCAGAAGGCCACCACCAATTATCTAACTCCATATATAAACTCTGCCAGAGTGACCCCATCCCAGAAGTCAACACAATCTAAAATCCCTGCTTAAAGCCTTAGCCCCCTTCCCAGAAGCTTTACCTTGAATGCATTTCTCCTCACACCTATGACAGTCCACACACCCAAGTTTTAAATGCTCACCAAAATCCACAAACCCAACAATCCTGGACGACCCATTATGTATGGTTACTGTGCCCCCTACCAAAAGATCTGGTCCTCAATTGGCCAACATCTTCATCCAACTGCCCGTAATCTAGCCTCCCACATGAAAAACACCAACCCCTTCCTTCAACAACTCTCCACCATCCTCACCACTTGACCTTCTGTATCCCTAATCGTCACTGATGATGCCACCTCCCTATACCAACAACCCTTGTGCCTATGGTCTTGCCATTATAGAAAATTATCTTTTCCAATGACCTTCAGACTCCAAAACCACTACCTAATTACACATACACCTTAATAACTTTATCCTAACCAACAATTATTTCTCCTTTGAAGTTAAGGTATACAACCCTACCAATTAGACTCAACCAACGACCACCGTTGAACCCTTCCTAACTCAGTTCACTCCTCCATCCAACTGTGATCCAACCCCACTGCCCCCAAATCACCCCCTGTTAACTTTACATAATATCTTAATCTCAAACCTTGCTTCACCCTTACGTCCCAAATTCCTCAACAAGAAAACTAACTTTACATCTGCAGAAAGAACCACAGTCCACCATCTAAAAACTGATCCTGATCTTACAATCCCACTTGCAGATAAAGGCATCCATCCTGGATTTTCCATTGTTTGATTTTATTTACTTTAATGATTTTTGGATCCACTAGAAAACTCTGTCTAGCAGTAAAGCATGAAATACTAATGCCAGTGAGATATGTTCTGTGATATGGTTTCTTGTGACAAAAAACTATAAAGCAAGTGAAATTCCTTGCAAACTTTGTGAAATTAATGGACCAAGTGTAATGAGTGAAGGTGTTGCAAAACAATGGTGCTGTATGTTCGAAAATGTGCAAACAATGTCCATGATGAGAAGAAAAGTAGTTGACCAAGTATTGTAAAAGCAGAGCTGATTCATTTGGTTGATGAAAGGACTGGAGAAAACCATAGATTCAACATCTCAGAGCTTTGCTTGCATTCTCCACACATTACTCGTACTCTTCTGTACAAAGTGATTACCAAAGATTTGGGCTATCAGAAATTTAATGCCAGATGGGTGCCTAAACTCCTTTCTGAAGAACAAAAGCATGTGGCAGCAGCACTGCCCTTTCTTGTTTGTTACAAATAGAGAAGATGAAGCTTTTCTTGACCAGACTGTGACAGAAGGTCAGACATGGATGCAGTAAATGAATGAAGAAAGACAACTGCAATGAACACAGTGATGTCTAACTGGATCACTGAAAAAACTCACAAAATGGTGTCAAACACTTTCCAGCAGGAAACTCACAGTAGCTGCCATCTGGGACTGAACAGAAAGTTTGCTAGTGGAGTTCTTGGAGAGAAATGCCACCATTATGTTGAAAGTTACTATAACTCACTAACAGGCAATTTGAAACAAACACCATGGTATGCTGAGCTCTAGAATGATTTTTCTGCATGGCATTTCCTGCTTGCATATAACATGACACACTGCAACCAAACTGCAAGAGTTCAAATGAAATTACTGGATCACCCTTCCGAGAGCCCTGATTTGGTGCCTAGCAATTATCATCTTTTCAAGCACATGAATAAGTGGCTAGTTCGAAGCGCACTGGCTATGATGAATAGTTGAAAAACAGTTGAAAGCAGCAGAAGTCTACAGTTAAAGAATTTCACAGCTCGTCAGACGCTACAAAAAAATGTCTCAATGTGGCTGAAAATTACATGGCAAAGTAAATTAGACAATGTATTTTCATTTCTTCTTCTACTTCTTTTTCTTGTGCCTTTGTCCTGCATAAGCACAATGTTAGCCTGGCTATTAACAGATTTGACAACGTTATTTCAAGGGGTTCCCAGATGCCCTTCCTGTCACCACCCCTTTTACTTCTCAGGACGGAACATGTATACCTCAACTGTCTGCACATAATGTCAGTCATGTGAAAATGAGTGAGAGTTTTCTAATTGTTTGCGAGTCAAGCAACTGAGGCAGGACTTGGGTATCAGCCTGGTATTCACGCAGTGAGATGTGGGAAACCGCCTAAAACCCACAACCAGGCTGGCCAGCACACTGACCTTTGTCATTAATCCGTTGGGAAGATTCAATCCATGTCTGATGCACCTCCCCATCCCAGAGGCGGTGTTTTAACACATACTGCTATCTGGGCACATTGAGTATTTACTTTTGAAGTATTGTAATAAAAATTCTTTTTTTTTTCAATGAAATGGAAGGTATTTTATTAATAGCTCTTGTAGTATTCACTAAAGCAATGGTAAATTGAATGATACATAAAAGGAACCAGGACACCAGAAAATCATCAAAGAAAAGATGAAAAAGGAAACGCAAGAAAGACAGAAGAGACATGGTAGTACAGTTAAAGTATTTTGGGAAAGAGGTATAGTCCTTGTAAACACCAACAAAAGATCTAAGAAGATTGTGAATGAGAACAAAAAAATTCTCCTTGAATATCATAGTTCTTTTTGTGGTGTAACTGTAACCACATGAAAACTTATATCAATTGCTTTAGTCCAGATTCAGGAGGTTATTTGGTGAAGAAACATAGTGTAAATAAAAAAGTACAGTCTCAGCAGTGAGAGTTAAATACATAGGGGAACAGTTGTGTGACTATTACACAGCATGGCTGCCATGCTCCCCCAACTATCAAATCGTTTACTTCCCTGTATAACCATTCATCCCTCCACTCTTCTCCGTACATCCCTTTACAATGGAGAAGGTAGGGAGTCCATATTTCTGTGACTGGTACAACAGTACTGCTGATGTGTGTCCCCAGCTTTCAAATGGTTTGATTCCTGTGTACCCCAAGAGGGGAAATAATCTTTGTCTTTTGTTATGAGAAAAGGATTGCTAAGAAGAAGAACACAGATGTATGCAGCTTGAGTTAATGGAATTTTAGTATATTTTGAAGGGAAAGTGAAACAGGTCTCACTATTTTCAATTAAAGTTATTAGTGCATTACACGTTACCTAGAAGAAAAAACCCAGGTAAATAAGATGACTGCAAGAATTTGGATAATGGCAAGAAATAAATTTTGCAACAAGATAGTATCCAGTAATACGTCCAGTGCAAAGGTAAAATGTGTGTATACAACTAGAAGTGCAAAAGGACTGTTCATGAAAACTGTGGAACATACTAGCATTATGAGATGAGTAAAACATTGATGTCAATGTTTCCAAGGAATTCTGAGGTAGATAAGGACTGCCAGACACAAGTTGAGTTAGGATTTTGCAATAACAGACATGAGAGAGTGCCTTGTTATTAGTTTTTAGGGGTTACTTCATAATCTTGTCCAATGCACTCAAATAAATTTCAGCTCGTGAGCACAGTTATTTCCACAGACTTCACAAATCCTGGACAACAAAACTGTTTAAATAAAACTTTGTATCCATACATCAGCTAAGTCCAGTACAATAAGAATATAATGTTGAAAGGTAAGTGAACTGGATGGAAAAGAAGAAATTGAAATCATGGCTACACAAGTTACAGAGAAAAGAACAACTTAACATGTATCCTTGAATGAGCACGGCAGTTGAAGTTTCTAAGTGGAAATAACAGTAATGTTCCACAGAGGTGACAGCTTTGCCATTAAAGGTGAAATGCATGAAACATTAAAAAGTTCTGAGATTTGAAAGACATACATAATGTATGGGTGCAGTTTGGAAAATGGTGACAATATGAAGCTTCTGATAAGCTGGAAAGCAAAAAATTTATTATAAAATTGTTCAGGAAAACGAACAACAAAATACTGAGCAAATAATACAAAGGTACCAGAGGAAAGGGAGGAATTTAACATTACATTAACTTAAAATCTATACCACTTTGCATAATTCAACATAAAGCAATAATAAACTACAACAACAAAGCAACATCAGTCTCAAAACTTGTCAGTAAACGTGAACATCAAAGATAGTCCTATGAACAACTCCAAATGTATAATACCAAATCACATTTTTTTTAAATGTGTGTTGCTTAATTTGGGAGCTAGAGCCAAACAAAAAGGAACACAATGACGAGAACAAATAGCCCGCCTCTCGTGTGCTGAATGACACAACCTTGCTTGCTTTACTAAATGCAACATTTATTCTTTTCATGTTATCTCACATTCACATGAAACAAATTATAAGATTAAAAGTATGATGATAATTTTCTTATAGACCAATCAAAACAACACAATTTACATTTATTTATGCTGTATTCAAACTTCCATGTTTCCATTGCCACAATTTTTTGTTTATCAAAAAATTAAGTTAATTTAATATGCTGACAATCTGACTTAGTGGAACACAGATAATTTATTGCAAATAGTTGTTATATTGATGACTATCAAAATTTGTGCTATGCTTACCAGCTCGTACAGCTCTGGGATGGTTTTCTGTTTCACAAAGTCTTGAGTCTTGAATCCTGAAGACTTGTCGTTCAGGTACATAGGATTATACCATTCAAACAGAGAATGATACACGCCAAACACCATTCCACCTTTCTTACGAATAGCAGTAGCAAGATCACCTTTAAAAGTAAAATGACAGCTACAGAGATCATATACTGATAGTAAATGATGAAAAAAACTTCTTTATAAATGACATTTGGTGAATGTTGAAAATAACTTTGGTCTGTATTTTAAGTAGTATATATGTGTATGTACACTTAGTATTACAAGTACACTGATAGAACAGATACAGGATATACAATGGCAGAAAGCCAGGCATCAGTTCAAAGCCAAGTCATCATATGCATTGAGGAAACAAGTCTCAACAGCATCCTAACTGGAATAATATCCAAACATAAAAGTCCATCAGCCACAGGAAGATAAATACTCCAATGTTACACATACATGTGGAAAAATTTTGAAGTCAACCTGACAGTATAATTCCAAGTGAAGTCTAGAGTGAGGTGATCATCGTTTTGGGGCAGCCTGTGAGCTAACGGATTAACCAACTATTTCTTCTACCATGACAGACACCTCTCACTGCACCAATATTTTTCTGTAGACATGTCACCTTCAGGATGCAAGTGACAACTTTTCATAGCAGAACATGCCTGTTCATACCAAGTTTTGGGCCAGCTTGCAAAAGTGAGGTAAGACACAGTGTCACAGTTGGTGTTGCTAGGCCAGATAGGACACTGTTCTGGTATGGGTTGTCTTTCGTCTCTACATGAGAAGGGGTCACTGGCAGTAATGACCAGGCCGCAGAGAAGGCCACTAGCAATGGATGCCAGACAATTAATGTAGATATCATACAGGCAGTGCCCAGTGTCTTCTGGAAAGAGGCAGTGGGTTGATGTAGGTCACAAAGATGGATACAGCATGATTTGGGTACTGGTGGCTGCTGCTGACATGCACCAGTGCCACTATGGATCATCAGCATAGGATACATGTTTTGGAAAACACATGGTGAAATGAGTGGCAGAACTACGTACATTTTAAGGATAAATCCAGACAAATGTCCCCATCAGCACAGAAACTTCTCCTACAAGTCTATACAAGACAGAAACCATTAATAGCTACATATTTATGATTGCAACCAGGCGAATTACTGACTGGTTGTGGCCATAAACACATACAAGTAGCTACACTCTCGTCAGTCACAGATGAACAAGAGTCAATTTGATTCACAGTGTAGACTACATTACAACAAGATGCATGAGACACAAGTTAGGAATCCTCCATCTGTTACGTTTCCTACTCCCACAAATAACAATATTTTTCCAAACTTTTTTTTTCAGTACAGTTGCACATGTAATATGTAACATGGACATAAATATTCCAAAACGTTATTTAGGCATAGTTCTAAGTTAATTTATTGTTCTGTTGGTTCTACTGATATTCCTGATTGTGGTTAAGCCATTGGTTTTATGAGAAATTCAGTTAATTAAAAGTTATAATTAATTAAAAATTATACTACAGCAAATAAGGAAAAACATTTTGAACTCAACAGAATATGAAGTGCTGATCTGACTCATTTGAAAGCAGGCATTTGACTCTTTCCAAAAACATACTTTAAATAACCTGAAATTAAATAACATATAAAAATAATTACATTATGAAAAGGATAACTGCTACCCACCTTATGGTGGAGATTCTGAGTCGCAGGTAGGCACAACAAAGAGACTGTCAGAAAGCCAGCTTCAGCCAACAAGGTCTTCATTGGCAATAAACACACACACACACACACACACACACACACACACACACACACACACACACATCTCACTCACATCACCATGATCTGGGTGTTAAAGCCAGGCTGTGAGCAGCAGCACATGATGGGAGAAGCAACCAAGTGGTAGGGGTAAGGAGGAGGCTGGGTTGGGGAAGGGGATGGCAGGGAAGGGGTGGGGGATGATAAGGTGCTGCTTGTGGGAGCAAACAAGGTTGAGGTGGAGGGAGTGTAGGGCAGCTATTTGCAGTTGGGAGGTTAGTGTGGTGTGGTGTGGTGTGTGTGTGTGTGTGTGTGTGTGTGTGTGTGTGTGTGTGTGTGTGTGTGAGGGGGGTGGGGGGTGCGTAAAGGAGAGAAGTAAAGAGACTGTGGATGTGTAGGTGGAGTAGAGGGCTGTATGGTGTTGGAATGGGAACAAGGAAGGGACTAGAAGGGTGAGAATAATGACTAATGAAGGTTGAAGCCAGGAGGCTTGTGAGAATGTAGGATATACTGCAGGGAGAGTTCCCACCTGCGCAATTCAGAAAAGCTGGCGTTGGCGGGAAGGATTCAAATGGCACAGGCTGCGAAGCAGTCACTGAAATGAAGAACATTGCTTTGGGCAGCATGCCACACAACAGGGTGATCCAGCTTGTTGGTTGTCATGCCCATGTAGGATGCAGCACAGAGGTTGTAGCTTAGCTTGTAGATCACATGACTGGTTTCACAGGTAGCCCTGCCATTGATGGGATAGGTGATGTTCATGACCAGACTGGAGTAGGTGGCGGTGGGAGGATGTATGGCCCAGATCTTGCATGTAGGTCTATTACAGGGATATGAGCCATGAGGCAAGGGGTTTGGAGCAGAGGTTGTGTGAGGATGGATAAGGACATTGCGTAGGTTTGGTTGTTGGTGGAATACCACTGTGGGAGGGGTGGGAAGGATAGTGGCTATGAAATTCCTCACTTCAGGGCACAAGAGGTAGTCGAAGCACTTGAGGAGAATGTAATGAAGTTGCTCCAGTGCGAGGTGGTACTGAGACAGGACAGGAATGCTGCTCTGTGACCAGATGGTGGGTACAGGAGAGATAAGTCTGGGAGGGTAATTACAGTCTGTGAAGGCCTCAGTGAGACCGTTCACATATTTTGAGAGGGACCATTTGTCACTGCAGATGTGATGGTCAAGGGTGGCTAGGCTGTGTGGAAGGGACTTATTGGCATGGAAGGCAGCTGTAGAAATGGAGGTATTGCTGGTGGTTGGTAGGTCTGATTTGGATGGAGTTACTGACATAGCCATCTTTGAGGTGGAGGTCCACATCAAGGAAGGCAAGGTTTGAAGTTAAGATATTGTGGAAAGTTAACAGATGTGATTTGGGGGCAGTGGGAGCAGATCATGGCTGGAGGGATAGTGAACTGACTCAGGCAGGGTTCAGTATTGGTCTTTGGTTGAGTCTGATTGGTAGGGTGGTGGCGAGAAAGTGTTTCCACTGTAGGGACCAGAAGAAAGAGAGAAGATCTTTAACAAGTCCTGTATGATTGAATTTTGGAGTGGGGTAAAAGGTAAGGCTTGTGGAAAGGACTGATACTGCTACGGGGCTAAGACTTTTGGAGTAAAGGTCCATTACTGTGTTTTGGGTCTGTTCAGGTTCTGGATTGTGTATGGTGATTGGAGGGAGTTTTTGAGGGATGGGTACATGTAGTAGGTCTGTGAGACAGGGTTTGTCAGCTATGAGGGGATGTGGGAGAGGTTTGGACATTGTTGTAGAGATCTTGGACAGCGGTAGCCCCAGGTGGGAGTAGGAACTAAATAGGGTGGAGAGATTTTTGAGGTGGCGTTGCGCATGTTGCTCTAGTTCCTGGAGGGCAAGAGTTCCAGCATGTGATATGGGATCCAGAAATTTGGGATTGCATAGCAGGAGAACTTTGCGGATGGAGAGGAGTTATTGTAAGGAAATTTTGGCCTGATTGATATGGTTTTGCTGGACTATGTTCGTGAGTGTTAAGGACTGGCAGAATCTGAACTGATGGAGCTCATTACAGAAGGAAGTGTGGCAGCCGGAGGTGGGTCATTTGGTGGCAAGGTCTTTTCGAGGTATTCCATGAGCCAAGCAACAACACAGAAACACAGCGTGAGGATTGGATTCTGGTTAAGGATAAGGAAACTTTTCTGTATTGATGCAGATAGAAGGAGCAAGGGTCCATTGTTGTGGATAAAAATATGTAGAAATATGTAAATAATGTATAAATATGTCCAAAAAATAGCAAAAATACAACCAAAGACAAGGGGAAAAATCACAAAAAGGATGAAACAGGTGAAATAGGGGGAAACAAGAGGAATTCTGAGTGAGTGGGTTGATAGTGAAATGCAAAAACCAGCTGAAGTTGGCATGAGGACACAATGAGATCAAAGAAAAAAATAAATAAAAAGATTGCAATGTGGGTTGCAGGTCTGTGGGGGGGGGGGGGGGGGGGATAAGTTGGGGAAGGGGGATGGCAGATGTGACTAGATTAGGTAAAGTTAGCACATACAAACTGGAACAGATAGGAGAAGGAGTGGGGGGTAGGAAGGGGTTGGTAGGTCAAGATGAAGTTCTTGTGGCACAGGAAAGTATGAGAAATAGCACATGAAAATATGCGAGAGTGATGCACGAGAAGTGATCAATTTCAAGGCATAGGATTAATGATATCGATGAGAGCAATGTGGGACATGAACTTGCTGCACCAACAATCAGTATAGTTTTGTAGCCATCTTGTGCGAGGCCGAGATGGAAGACACATTGTGGCTTGTAATTAGAGCATGCAGTGCAGTTTGCATGGCAATAAGAGAAACACACAGGCCTCCTGCCATTGATTATAGTAATGCATTAGAAAATAGTAACAAAGGAAAACAGCACTGGGTTAAGGGATGGAAGAAAAATGTATTGTTTGATTTTACAAAAACAACTGATATTGAAAGTCTGGACCCTCGATGATTTCAACCTCCCATTTTGCCTCTATGTTTGGTAAGTTCTGAACTACACAGTACTTTCGTTACTATATTTTTTCCTGAATCAGATGACATTTCTCAATAATTGATTATGCCACTAATTAAGATTTTGAATAATTTATCGTTATATCAAATTATTTTCAAAGTGGATGTCATAACCACAATTGTGGCATTACCACAGTGGAATCATAACAGGTTTCCATATGCTTTTATAATCTAGTAACATTCAACATTTTTTATAAACCAGACATGTCTAGTCTTATAGCCCATTCAAAACAGCAAAATCTAACCCAAATGACTTTCAAAACATTATGTAGTTTCTGAAACACAGTACGTTCCTACATCAGTCTTTCAACAGTCCACACTATCCAAAGTCTCCAGTCCAGTTTCAGATATGAAATGTGTAATGTCTACAGTGAAAGAGGTCCCATTGCACATCTGTTGGCAGCCTTCTCTTTAAAGCATCTCTCTGTGTGAGCTCATCAAAGGGTTTCATAGTCCCCTGTGTTTCCCTAGAATTTGGTGCATTCAGGAACTTGCCCTTTATCCTGGCTTGTTCAGTTTCAGACCAGAACCATTTTAAGAACTCAATTTCAATTTCTGCATAAGACATATCGATAGAGAAATTTTGTTTGGTCCATGACAAAGAGACACCCTCCAATTTTTTTTTACAAACTTAATATTGAGCAAAAAGTTGTCTCTACAACTCTGCAGAAAGTCGACAGGATGTAAACTACACTTATTAGAAAAGTTTTTAACTGGAATATTGGATAATAAGGTACATGTGTTCATAGAAAAATTTTTGTTGGCTACATCATTACTAAATATTTCGAACTTCTGGTTCAACTCTGATACTGTACTTTTTAATTCACTAACGCTTGTCTTAGTTTCAGTCTTGTGGAGTTTTACCATGTTACTGACTGTTTCCACTTTATCATTCACAACAGCTAGTTTTGAATCTACTCTATTTTCAAGATCTGCCACCATAGCTTTTACATTTACAAAAACTGTATCTATTTGACTATTAACATTAACAAAACACTTTGCATTTTTCTCTCTGTCTGTGACCAGTTTATTTTTACAGACTGAATTTTGTTACTCAGACTAGATTTTACTTCTCCGACTTTAGATTCTACTGCCAAAATCTTTCTTTCTGCCCTGATAACTTTCTTGTCTATCTTGGCGCTATACCGTTGCGAAGTTTACTACCCCAAAGTAAGACATTGTCAATTTTTTTTGTTCATCACTCCCTCGAGATGCGATACTTTCTGATTTATGACCCGAAAGCTTTTAAGACAAGCATGTGAGAAACTTAGAAGAGGGGGAATGGCACTAAAACTAGAAAAGTGCAAACTTCAAGTACCTGAGTTAAAATTTTTGGGACGCGTCATAATGAAAAAGTTTTGGTAGATCCAGACAAAATTAAAGCTATTGCAGAGTTTCCTATACCCTGTAACATAAAACAACTGAAATCATTGTATGGGCTATGTGGCTTCTACAGAAAATTTGTAAGTAAACAAAGCTTAAACACACCCTGTCTAAGTAACGTGTTAAAGAAGGACACTGTTTGGATACGGAGTAATGATTGTCAAGAGGCTTTCGGCAGAATAAAAAAAGGGACTGAATAACCAGAACGTGTTACACAGACCAGATTTCAATATACCTTTCTGTTTATGTACTGACAGTATGGCTAGGTGCTAAATTATTTCAAGAAAAAGAAGTCAATGTGGAGACAGTTCATTCTACAATTGCATTTGCAAGCAGAATGTTATTGAAGTATGAAAAGAACTATACAGTCACAGAAAGAGAGTTATTAGCCATACAGTGGTCATTTTCAAAATTCAGGACCTATTTACTTGGACATAAGGTAATAGTGTACTCCGATCATAAAGCCTTAAGCTATTTACAGGAATTCAAGCTCTATTATGATAGACTTACAAGATGGGCATTGTATTTACAACAATTCAACTTTGAAATTAAGTATATTAAAGGCACTGACAGCATAGTTGCAGATGCTCTATCAAGGCTACCGCTAGAAGGGAAAACAGAAATTTTTGATCAGAATGAAGAAAAACAGTTTAAAATGAGGTATATTAAAGGAGTCACAGATGAAAAAGTTGTTAGATCATTGTGTGGTAAAATCAGGAGGAGCCAGAGCTGTGATACAAATTGGAAATTAATAAAAAGCTGTTTAGGGAAAAAGAACTATGAAAAATTAGACAAGTACTGTAAGATGTTTAAAGGTAGTCTACTGAGGAGAACTGATGAAGACTCGGACAATTGGAAACTATGCTGGCCTGAGGATGAAGCTGAGAGGTTAATTAGGTATACTCATGGCTCTCATGATCATTGTGGCATTCAGAAGTGTATCCAGAAATTACAAGAAAACATACACTTCTACAATATGGCCAAGAAAGTTAGAAAAGAATTGTCAACTTGTGATAAGAACCAAAGAGTCAAAGTATGTAGCAGAAAATGTCAAGTTGAAATGCAAAACATTACTCCTGCACGACCTCTAGACTTAGTCGCTGTTGATTTCTATGGGCCTCTTCCAAGGAGTAGGAGTGCCCACTGCTACATTTTTGTCATGGTGGATGTATTTTCTAAACTAATCAAGTTGTATCCTGTCAGAAAAGCCACAGGCAAAGAGATAGTTACAAAAGTTGAAAAAGACTATTTCTTAAACGTTGGGAAACCAAAAGCAATCTTGTTGGATAACAGTTCTCAGTTTTTGTCAAAAGTTTGGAAAGCCTTTGTGGATACATCAGGAATCAAACATGTTCAAATATCTGTATATAATCTGTCGTCAAACCCATCTGAGAGGTATATGTGTGAGATTGGTCGTTCATGTCATACGTATTGCAGTCATAAACATCCTACATGGAATGACCATGTACGAGATTTTGAAGATTTCATGAACAGCTTGCAACACATTTCCACAGGATTTTCACCTTATGAAATTATGTTTCACATAAAACCAGACAACATTATCACTGAACTCGTAGAATTTCCACCATGCACCATGATGACTATGTGTGAAGGTGAAGCTATAGTCAAAGAAACCATGATAAAACAGGGGGAAATTAGAGAAAGACGACATGATGGTAAGATCAAAGGAACCAAGTTTAAAGTTGGAGTTTATGTTTTAGTAAAATCGCATGAGAAATCAAAAATTCTAACTTCTGAAATAAAGAAATTCTTTGATATATACATGGGTCCATTCGAGACTGTAGAGCATCCACACCCTAATGCATACTGGTTGGTGTATCCTAAATCCAGGAAAGTTCTCGGGCTAAGGAAATTTGTTTCATTGAAAATGTATAAACAAAAGGGGTAAGACTGTTCTGAGAAAGTAAAAGGGGACTCAACAAAAGTTTTTCACTGGAAATTATGAAATCTTATGTATAAAATTGACTGATTTTGATACAGTTTTGTGGCCTTGTTTATTATTTGTTTAAAATGTATTTACTGTATGAAGTGTTTGCAATGAATTTTCTCTGTGTAATACGCTTATCGTGCTAGTTCATGATATTTCTGTATGTTTATGCAATTTGAATGATGTTTGATAATTTGTGTAATTTTAGCTTGTGTAACCTCCTCACACCACACTTATTGAGACATTATTTAAAATGCAAAACACTAATCAGCACTAAATCTGTCTCATAAAAATTAACAGTTTTTTTTTAATCTTAAAGGCAGAGTCCTAATTACAACACACCTAAGTGGTTGAAATGTCCAACTATACTAGAGGAGAATCGTTTGTAGTAAACCACATTAATTACTGTATATTTCTTTCTCAACCCCAGCATAGCATAGGCAGTAATATTTTTTTCTAATTTTGATATATACATACCATTCTAAAATTTTCAAACATGATCCTATCCTTGCACTTTTACTGCGAATAGGAAGCATTGTAACAGACTGACTGTAACTTTACTTTTGAAAACAATTTAATTTTTTGTTTATCCTTGGAGTAAGTATTATAGTTTGTGATAAGGCATTTTACACCCAATATGTTAATGCATTTGTATTACATGTTTATTGAATTTATTATTATTTAAAGGATCCTTTTTGGACCAATCCATACCTGTGTAGCATCACAGATCCTGTAAACGTCTCCCACTGGATAAACATTACCAGAAGGATAAATATGTATCCTAACCATGTACTTACATATAAATATTATGTAACCAAAAGGTGATCCCTGTATGTGATTTTTAGATAACATGGCATTATAATCAATGGAGCAATACAAACAGCTAAGCTGTGGAAATGGTCGTGCTGCAGTACAAGCAGAAATCAGACCTATTAACGGAAGTCACCTAAGTGCAGATGGACAATGTGGGACATTACTGTGAGTAGTGAGAAAAGTGGTCAACAAAAGAAGTAAAACAAACCAGTAGTTAAAAGTTACAATCTTTCAATGGTTTAATGTGAAGTTCTACAGCATTATGGACTCTTCTAAGTGAAAATTGTGAAGCTTCTTTTGTATTTCATTTAGCATTAAGATTAACAATTGTAAGTTTTCCTTTACTTTGTGTAACACAATTTCAGTGTTAAACCTAATGTCATGCCAATCGCTACGGGCGGAAAGTTAGCATAATTCAAAGAAAACAGACCTATTATAAATTTTAATTTATTTAGAATCATATTCTTTGAAGTTCCATTATTCTGGTGTCAGAATTTTGTTCGCATGTTCATACTTACAAAATTCTTGGGGGGCTATTGTAATGGAACTGACATATAGACCTCATTTTGTTATATTATACACTATAGTTGTGTTAAAAAGCATTTGCTTAATATAATACTAGGTTAGGTGCTGCGATCAATAATCGATATTGAAATTGTATGTTTTCCTTGTAGCTTATGACCGTGGTCTTTGGTCTACAACGGGTTTCCAGCCACTTGAGTTTTGGCCACGGTTGAGTGTAGTCGTTTTTGAGTTTGGGCAATAAATATGTGTTTTTGTAACAAATAAACCGTAGAATACTGCATCATGATTTTGTTAGTCCAGTGATAATTAAAAACACGCATATTTTTTTTGGACCCAGAGCAGCAAAGGAATCATCGCCTAGAGAACGAGACACCATATGGACAACACAGACTTAGCAGCATCAACAAAGGAGACATCATGGCCTGCTCTACAAAGTACTATACAGCCATTAGCCACACTGTAATGGTGTCCTTATGGAGATAACTTTTCCAGCATAGTAGAGAGAGTTCATGACAACCTCCTATTCACATCACCTGGCCTTCCTCAGCCCGATATGCCACCTCCTGAACACTGACCTCTACCTCTGCGATGGCTCCATCCATACTTCTGTGTCTACCAAGCTCACTAACCATCAACAGCACCTGCATTTTGACAGCTGTCATCCCATCTACATCAAAAAATCACTTCCATATAGCCAGGCTACTTGTGGACAGAATATCAGCATATCTGCAATGATGAGAATGTCCTTGCACGGTATGCCTGATAGTCTGACAAAGTCCTTCACTGATAGGCACTACCACCGCGAATATAGTGCACGGACAGATTTCTCATGCTATAGCCTCATTTACCCCTAATCCTCTCACCATTCCTAAAAAGCACCTGCATAGAAGCACCTCCCTGATTATCCAGTATCATTCCTGACTAGAGCAATTTCTTCACAGCACTGTAGGTGAGCATGGCTAGCAAACAACTATCCACTCAAATGAATGGCAACCCCTGAACGGTGATCAATGTCAAGTTGACCACCCAGTAGTGGAGCACATTGCTGAACATCATGCGCTCAGTTTCAATGGCTTCTTCACATAATGTGCTATCTGGACACTTGCTCCAACATCAACATTCCTCTACTATGTAGATAGGAGTTATTCTTATAACACACCTTTCATTTCTGCAATCCTATTGGCAACGGATTTATCTGAACGCTAATGAGGTTTTTGTTCCTTCTTTTTCACCTGTTGATGATTTGAAGCTTCTACTATTTGGAAATCTGTTACTTTCACTCCTAAATTATTTACATTCTGCCAGAACTTTCTGTACCATATGAATAAACACCTTTGTAATTCTAGAGCATACGATCAGACACAGTGTACATAATAATGAAAATTTTATGCCCAATGTCCAAGATGGATAACGTACTATCTCCATCATTTTTCTGAACTGAACATATCATTTACACACGGAGGACTTCGGAGTTATTAGGTCCTTTCTCGTGGATAAGACAGAGATTGGCTGGGGAAGAAAAGACTGGGCATGTCACTCAGATATCAGGATGACAGGAACCAGCCTGTTATGAGGATGAGGAAAATAAAGATATGTTTAGTTTTGTTTTAATTTAGAATATTCTGGCAACCTCCTATTACAATTTGCTTCAACTTCTTCCATTTTCCTAAAAAGCTGTTTTTTGTGCTTGAGATGTTCTTCTCTTTTGCTTTCTTCATGTTTACATAAGCACCTTTGTTAAATAATTGTTCCTTTTCTCTAAGTGTGCATAAGCATCATTTACTACGATACTAAAACACTTGCATAATTTAATCTGACATCCCATCTTTTTCTTAAATATACTCTTAAAATCTACAATCCTGGTTTCCTGTCTGAAAAGGCTTTTTCTTTCTTTCTAGCTTTGTATCCATTTCTATTCTGTGTCTTAACATCTATGATCACTCGCAGTTTGAAAGTGGTTTGGGACCATAATATCCAGAAAGATTTCTTTATTGTTTAACATAGCATAGACAATTTCATTTTTAATTAGATTTGTATCTGACAAGTCTAGTTGCTATTTGAATATTTCTGGGAGAATTTTTAAAAGATAAATATGTCATACTCTACTGTCTTATGATTTGTGTGATGTTGCTATCACATATGAAGCTTCTCACTGGAAAATCATTCTTTAGGTTTTGTATTACTTTCACAGTAAAATACACAAAGTATCATCTTGTACTGGGATTCAGGATACACACCAACACTTATTTCATATTTGAAGGACAAGTCTACAAATATATCAGTGGTAAGGCGACAGGCACCAAGATGGTTCTTTCTGGTCTGAATCGTTTCATGGGTAGCTTGGAGAAACTTCCCTGGGATTCAAATATCTTCATGCTCTTGGCAAATTTTTATCATATGAAATGAACTTTAAGTTCTTGGAATCACTTAACTCATTTACAAACTATCATTTTGACTTTCAAAGGTATAACCAAAGGCTGTCATTACACCAGCATAATACTCTTTAAATAAAGAGACATAAATATACCTCAACAACATTCAAGGAAACACAGTACAATTACGAGTATCTAGGTGCAGGTCTACAATACATTACCTTTACAGAAGCACAGTGTGTCACTTTACATCTAAAAACAATAATTGAACACCCTAAATCATACCAAGAAGATCTCTATGCGGCCCCACATCCATAGCATTCCAGCTGAATGAATATTTTGAGGGCCAGAGTGTATATCCCTCATGGTGCTTGCTTGTAAGAACAATATACCTGAAAATGCAAAATCAATAAGTTCTTATTAACTCATTTCCCAAATTACAAATCAATTTTCTGCTTCTAGACAGATACAAAGTTCAGTTCCTCTTTTGAAAAACACAAGTTGTTGTTTAAAAGTAAAAGAAATAACTATCCCACTTAGTTCATTAAGGAAACAAATTTTAATATAAGTATCAGCTGATAATAAAAGTCAGGTAGATTTTTCTGCCTTAATGTCACAGTAGAATACAGCCCATGGAGAGACCAAATATACAGGCAACATATATAATTCAAGTATTGAAATATAGACTTTACTGAACAAACTTGTGAACAAAAGGTATGGAATCTGACAGCTGTGTGTTACAGGAATAAAAAGGCCTGCTATCAATAATTAACTCATTAACTCAACATTTCGCAGATAATTTGCACAGTAAAGATTGAAATGATGTGGGAAGAGTCAGTTCACCAGATACATGTGAACAATTTGTTTGGATTAATTGCTCCATCCTGGGACTTACTGATAAAAAATTATACAATGACTCAATTTAATAAAAATGAGTGCATTTTTGTTTGAAACTACTCATGTTATTAGTGAATCATACTTACATTTGCAAACAAAGTAAACATATATGTCTTCTACACTGCACAAGCTACTTCTTTTTAATTAAAAACTCACTACAGAGTAGGAAGGAAAAGAAAAAATTAGAGATAAAATAAAAAATCTGTTTTCTACCTGTCAGACCTTTATGTTATCGGGAATACAATTAAAGACTTTTGTGGCTGCATGTTGTATACCTTCACAAGCCACTGAAACTTGATAATCAGCTGTGAACATCACTATTCTCAAACTGCGATGGGTTATTTATGACAAATTTAATTAGCAATAAATACTTTGACCTAAGTGATGAACTACACAGGATCTTATTCCATCAGTCATTATTGGTTTAGTGCCTACTTGGCAAAGCCCTTGATGTTTGGTAAGTGCCCCACTGGCTGTTGATTTGCAGCATTTCCTGTAGTACTTTGCAGTTTTCTTATTAGTATGCTGTTTGTTTCTGTTAGCTTGGAAAGTGTTACATGCCTCTCTCAGTTTTCATTTTATATTGTTTGTATTACTAATGCAGTAGGCTGACCCACACAACACCCTCCAAAGTTGATGGATATGACAGCAAAATAATAAGAAAAACCATAATACTGTGGAGTAGCTGTAGGATGGCGAATAGGGTAGCACCCCAAATCAGGATGGCCGGACATGGGTTTGAACCATCGAACTCTCAAATGTGAGTCCAGTGTACTAGTCACTGCGCCACCTCACTCAGTGCAGCATAATAGTCCAGCACTAGTAGAGTACCACTGCAATTGCAGGCACCCTATAAAGTTCCAGAAAGCCAGTAAACCAGTGAGATAGCCATGGGTGTGCATACATAAAATAAGAGAGGCAGCTGAAATTCTGAAGCACCCTAGAGAGGACCATTAAAGGCTCTCAACATTTTGATTGTCAGTACCTCATTAAGACAAGCCATGTGCAAAATAACTGGACACTGCTGCAGAAGGTAAAACAAACAGCACAAGCAGAACTAATGGCATTTTTCTGCATGAAACTTCAGTTCCCACAAACTTGTCACCAATTTAGAACAGAATTTTAGGGCCAATAAAATCTCAGGAAATTGAAGTCTGTGGTCTCATGACACCATTAAGAATGCAGTAAATTGAAACATCTATCTCCTCTACTACCTCCTCCTCCTCCGGGCAACACCAGTTATGACTAAGCAAGCTGGGGTAGTTATACTTACCCTCTTGTTTTGCCATCTGCCTCCTTAAATTCATTTTTTCAAATCTTAACTAATAACCATTAACATACGTGAATATAATCTGCATTCACACGAAAGAGAAAGGTTGGCCCTCAGTTTTAAAGAATATAACAACATATCTAATTTTGTGCTTAGTTTTATGTATGTAATTGATTTTCTAATTTATTTCAACTATTCCTAGTTAGTATCTTTTGTTATGGGGTGAAATCACTACTTGTTTCGTAACTTAAATTCTACTGTTGACGTATAAATGAATATAAATTCTGTACTAATTATAAACATTAGGGGGAACAACTAATAGTAATTTTAAAGGTATATTTGGATCTATTCCAAAACATGTTAGCAAAGCAGCCCTTCATTAATTCCAAAGTTTTGCCAAAAGTATTGTTTGTATAACAATATTTGTTAATTTCATGATTTAAACAAATAATTTGGCCTAACTCTTGTAGTGGGAGAAATTGTTAAAAAGACGGAATTTTTCGATGTATTCAGTTAATTTAATGAGTTAAGTTTTAATTGTAATTTCTGTAAATTAAAGTTCAAAAAATGTGTAGTTTCAGCACCTATTATTGTGAGGATACATAAGGGCCCAATTTTTGGTCACAAGACAATCAGTCCACGGCTGAGTTTCAGGCTAAGAACCTGTGTTGGTTAGAATGACAACAATGCATCAACTTAACAGTCAAATATGTGTTACACCAATAGGCCATGTGTTAAACCAATGACAGTGTCTGCTCCATATGTACCTGATTATTCTTCAAGAACTGTGAACTTTGTTGTTAGGTTTTACTGCTCTTAGATGTTCTACAGGAAATTATTGTAGCAGTATGTGGATGTTCACCTGCAACCTATTAATGAGGCTTATCAAAAGTCAAACAATAGTGGTCTGGCCACATAAATGTGCTTATGAAGGGTTGTGAATAGTGACAGTAAAACACTGTGAAATGCAACTGTGCATCTGTCAGCTACCACATTTACAGTAGACAGTAGTTGCACTTCCACCTCCTATATTTTCAGTCAGTACGTCGACGCTGAGGGTAACGATCAACGAAGAGATAAAGCAGGCAGAACTTTCACACAGTATACACCATGAGGAAAGTCACTGCAATGCATCTGAAATGTTGGTTGTTTCAGTATTCTGGTACTTTTAAGTATTTTGTAAGATGATGCAACAGATACCCAGAGGGAAATTATTGAAATTGACATCTGCCACAGAAACCTACATATGTATATACTTGTTACATTTTCTTTACATGTCTCATGATTAGTAAATTCTCATAATTTATATACTCTCTCTACCTTTTGGTTTTGACATATAATTTTGAAAATATTATCTGCTACAGAGTTACGAAATTAATCATTTGATGTGGTTTTCATTTACAATACCATAAATGTTTCAGATGCAATCCATATCTGAAGGAATCTTTCACAGCAAGCCAATTTTTTCATCACACTTTTAAAAAATTCCACTCAGGAAAAGATCTCCTTTTGCTAGAGAATTATCTGATCACTGTACAGTCCAAAATTGGAAAGCAATGACCCATTTTAATGATCAGAAGGGGTATGGTTACTAAATGCAGCCCTGAGCACCAGCTGTTCAGAGCAGGGTGTTCCATGCAACATCTGCACCCATGAACCAACTCTGCTCCATTGTTAAGTGGTATTCATAAAATCTCATCACAAGAGGGTCTATATTTGGTGGATTCTTCTTCATACATTAAACAGTTACAAGAACCAAAAGTAATTATCCCCTCTGACAATCACAACCATCAGATAAATTCCACCTGTCATGTCACACACATGATGTCCACAATAGTCCTTTGCAATGCAGTTATGACAGTGTGCATTCTACTGCAGTGCAAGTGATGCTATATGCATGCCTTTGGGAACGTTATGAATCAATGCAAGAAAGGAGCAATCATGGTGCCAGGTAACTCTACAGCAACACAATCGCTGCCAGTGTTACTATTTAACTACCAGAATTTCCATTGTCTCTAGCTGGTCAAAACCTATATTTACGAGTACCATGGCGGATGTCACAAATTATTGTAACTAGTCAAAGCACATTGGGAACAACAATCAGAATAATACTCATGACCTGACTGGGGCATATGCAAGCTTGTTTCAACATTAACACATTATACTACCAAACGCCAACTGGATCCAGTTGTAAACTACATATTCAAGACAGAATCATGTATGTCCTCATGTCTACAGTGGGACTGCAATGGAATGTGTGAGCAGCAAGACGTAAAAGAAAACGATGCCTGTTTCATTAACGCATACCATTTGTCTATTGATTCTGGCAATTGTAGATATATAGTACAAGCCTAACTACTGAATTATATTCTTCAAATAAAATATAATTCAAGAGAGCAGAGAGATGGGATGGACGGCATCAAGTCTTTATAAGGCGAAGCTACTATATGTGCTAAATGTTTTTAACAGTATGAGGTTTTGCTCAACTGTTAGTGAAAGAATTGTTGAACCATTTTGGTCTCTTGTCACACACTGCCATTGGTAGCATGAGAATTATGGTCATTAAAAAGTTAAATAAACCTCTCCTGTGTTGTTTCCCTCAAACATCCCCAATCCTCCCACCACCCCCAAGAACCAGCTACAAAAGTAATGCCCCCCCCCCCCCTTTTCCTGTTACCCAATACCACTCTGGACTGAAAGAACTGAACCACATCCTTCATCAGAGCACTGATTACCTGTCATCATGCCCTGGCGTGACGGACACCCTACCAAAGATCCTTCCCACCCTCCTAAAGTAGTGTTATGTCTCCTGCCCTCCCCCCGAACCTCCACATAATCCTAGTCCAGCCCTATGCCATCCCAATAATAACATTTGCCACAGGGATCATACCCATATGGAAGACACAGGTGCAAGACCTGCCCAATCCACCCACAAAGCACTTCCCTTTCCAGTCCTGTCAGAGGCTTACCCTAACCCATCACAGGCTGGGCCAGCAGCTATGACATATACCAGCTCTGCTGCAATCATTGCACAGATTTTCATAGTGGTATGACTACCAACAAGCTGTCCACCAGGATGAAAGGCTACCCCAAAACTGTGGCCAAGAGCAAAGTAAACCACCTAGTGGCCCAACATGCAGCTGAAGATAACATGCTTGATTTCAATCAGTACTTCACAACACAGGCCATCTGGATCCTCCCATCCACTACCAGCTTTTCTGAAATGCACAGTTGGGAATTATCCTTACAACACATCCTTCACTCCAAAAATCATACCAGCAACAACCTGCGGTAACCTACTGATGCCACACCCTCCACTCAACAGTTTCCACCCCCTCTGTCCTGTCCACTCCTCACCATTCACATTCTCCACCATCACAGTGTGCCAGCCTCTGCCAATGCTCCCATCTCTCTTTCCTCTTCCCTGCTTCTTCCTTTTTCCACTCCTCCCCCCTTGCCGATCCCCTGCTCCAGAGCCTCCCAATGTTGCACCTGGTGGCAGTCTTGACATGTCTCCATTACTCCCTGCACACTCTGCCAGACAGCAGTCTTCCCTCCCCGAACCCATACCCTACTATCCCTTTCCCTTGCCTGCCCCCTGCATATTGCTGCTTTCTTTATATATGTCAGTTGCATTCTGGTCTGAGCTGCCACAGATGGCAGTTGTGTGTGTGGGGTGAGCTGGCTTGTGTGAATAAATGTTTGTGTGTTGCCTTTTCTGAAGAAGACTTTGGCTGAAAGCTAAATGTGTAACAGTCTTTATGTTTTGCCTGCTTGCAACTCAATTGTCATCTTTAGCAGTGAGTAACAATCTATTCTTTTCCTTATATTGTTACAGTTACACTGCAGGTATATTATGTATAACATATCTTTTTTTCAAAAAATTATAAGCAACTAGGTCAATGGACATTTAGCCAGCTTGAATTGGCCTAGAACCTACTATGTTTCTTTTTTTCCCATATACACTATTCTTTTTTATGCATCTGTATATGTTGGTGTCAGTTCCAGTATTTGTGGTCCTGTGTGCATTTAAGAATTGCTCTTCACAGCTGTTTCTGTGAGAGCCAATGAAAAAGATATATTAAAGGTGAAAGGTTGCAGAGTCTTGAAAACCTATAGTGTTTGCCCCCCCCCCCCCCCCCCCTTCCCCTCAACCAACAAACTCCAAACTTGGGAATTCCCAACTTCTGGCTGGATAATTATCTATGCAGTTAAATGGATTATGGTCGGGATGAACATGTCATTTCTGGTTCACGGACAGTTTACTCACATCTTCCTCAGGTTGTATGACGTTCACTCGTTAATGTAATGAGTTTAAATATTATAAATTTGAAACATCACACGAGTTTTGGGACAAAATCTACAGTTCAGTACAATATGGGCTGCTTTAAAGTGGCACTGGTGTACTGAAAGTTATACAAAGATAGAAGTTTTCTGCTATGACATGACATCAAACTTTTTTTCATTATTTTTTTTTTTTTTTTTGTGATGCTGGGGTGCATATGGAGGAAGTTGTGAGAAGTGTTGGGCCACACACATTATGAGTTTCATTTGTATTTCACAGACCTAAAAGTTTCTCACCAAGCCCCCGGCCAAGCACATGATATCCACCCTTAAGGTTGTCTGTGAACTCAGCTGCCCCATGCTTGTGTGTAATAAGTGCAGAACGACAGCAGAGGATGTGCAGCATAGATAATTCATCCTTGGCAATGACTCTTAAAGAAAACACAGTGAGGAAAATCTTGAAAATATTAAGGAAAACTGTGGCTATGGATAAACACCTGAGTAATTATTTAGGTGTTGACACATAGCAGTATCTGAAGTCTGTAGGGTGCCATGTCGAGGACCCTGAACAGGTGAACCAGTTGCTGATATGTGCCAAATGAACTTGCAGAGAACTCACCAAATGCATGGAAGGAAAGCTCACTGAGACATGTACTCTAGTAAGGCACATAGTTTCCCATGTGGATAATGACATGCCTCAAATCTTAATTCTTGTACTTGTTACTTTATTTCTTTCATCATACCAATCAGGGGGCTATTTTTAATTGTGTGGTACACATGATTAGTAAACTCAATTTATTACCTTACAAGCTACATTCTTATTATGAAGTAACTGGTTACATCAATGTACTCACTTAGCTCCAGAATTTTTAAAGATTTCTGCCCAGTCATCAGGGTTATAAAACTCGGCTTTAAAGTCAGGAGCAAAATCTTGGTAAGTGAAACCAGGCCTATAATTGTCTCTCATATATTCTGCATAAGTGCTGCTGTTGGACTCTGAAATGCAAAATTGTTTATGAAAAAACTATTCAGCAGTTTTTGCTATGATAGAAAGTATTCAAGCCAACTATGACAGCAAGAAAACTTGTAAACAATGTTGTTACTGGATCCACTGTATTAACAAACCCCTGACACAATTATCTGCAAAACTGTAAAGAGCACATCAGTTAATATGAAATCTGCTATTTCATAAAAGTTCTGGTTTCATTATTCCTTTTCTTTCCCTCAAACAAAAGATGTTCTCTGTTGTTATGGATAGTTGTACCCTGGATATCTGAAGCAGTAAGACTAGTGTAATACTCTACTATTGTACTATAACTGTGTCCAGAGTTGGTCAGACTGCAGTGCCTTTGCATAGCAGACACAGGCAACATTCCACGACATAGTGTAACATACCACTTTGTTTTGCACATTGTATTTAGGACTGACCAATGACGATCATCAACTGCTAAAACAAATTTATTTACGGTAGTGTGCAAGGTGGGATACATGTGTTGAGCATAAGGTTTCTCTATACAAGCATGTTAACTGAATGGCAACGGAAACAGCATTTCCAGTGGATGGGGTGGGCTGGCAGCACTCTCATTTGGTCACACTTGCTGTTCCTAATGTTTTATCCTTGCCTCGGAGTTTTGCCTGCCTTCATGGAAGAAGATGATCCTGACAATGCATGAAAAAGTCACAGAACAAAAGAAGTTCTGTCATTTCACTAGCTCAAAACACCTAGACAAACCCTTGGGGGACAATCACTTGATCAGAGTCTCAGTTAGAAGGTTGTCTTCTCGTGTGAGAAAGGAAATTTGGTATATAGACTGGAAAACAGTAAGTAATCTATTAACTTTCTTGGAAGGATATTATATATTAAATAAGGAACAGGTAGATTACTCTGAGACTGATAATACAAGTTTCAGAAAATCAGGAAGGAAATTGCCACCCCTCTTGGTTTCTGCACCAGAATGAAACTAAATTTTGCAAAGTAAGGAAGCAGAGTAACTCTAATCAAGATGAACAGAGAGGTAATCAGTCAAAAATAGTTACAGAATCCTGTCAGACTAATCAGAGATTCACAGCTACTAATAACAACACATACATCAGTCTTTAGTGATCCAGCCCCTCAGAAAACAGTGGATGTTCTGGAGCAGAGGCCACACTCGAGGACATGACAATGACCGTGTAGGCCCATTTAAGGAGAAATTGGTAGCCCTAATGTACCCAGTTTCAATAAAAGATTGGTTATTAGAGGAACACAATAAAGAAAAGCAAGAAATAATTTGCCCAGTCATCAGCAGAAAAAATCTTTGAAGCAAAAGTGGAAATATCTTTACACTCAGGCAGTCAAACACTGATTATATACTGGTACCATTAATTAACATCAATTCTTCACTGATTATACACCAGTAGTTAACATCAATTTTTCAAAGGAAATGTGTGTGCCCTATCTTTCCTATGGCATATATGCAGTGAGTATTAAGGGGAATAAAGGAAGGCTGATAAAAGAAGGAATGTGACTGCCCATAAACCTAAATGACTGTGTTCATAATCAAACATTAAATTAATTGAATATTCAATACTGCTGGGATTAGAATGGATTTTGAATTACAGAGAGTCTTTAGATTGCAGGGTAATATAGTGTTATAGGAATTCCAAAATACAGCTTACAAAATGTTATTTTTATACAATACACTTGCCTTTAAACCTTAATTATGAATAGTAGCCCACATTCATATTGTGGCAAGAGCAAAGGCTATAGCAGTAGATGACCAGCTGATTACAGAAACAGAGGTAATAATGAGTATTTGTGAGGAAGCTCACAAATCAGGTGTACTACCCAAAGACCAAAATGAGGATTTACAGAACACATTATTATGATAGAAAGGAGATTTTTGAGATAAACGAGGACTAAACGGTGATTATGTTGGTATTCTTAAACAGTTATATTGCTTACAACAATTCATTATGGGATGTGAAGACATCAGCAGGAGTGCACCTAGTGTCATATGCAAGAACTATACAGATTGAAATAGTATTGACAAGTTACTGTCTCATTTTCAACAGGCAAAATTGGATTTAACAGCCATGTACTGACAGGAACCCTTATACAAAGATTCAAGACCTTACACAGTTTTTCTATTTGAGGGAAAATATTATCAATTTAAGGTGTTGTCATTTGGCCTAAACACAACAATAGTGATATTTATCCAAGGCCTGGACACACCTTTAGCAGGGTTGCCACAAGTTTCCCCAAGTGAAGTTCCCTGATAATACTCTGATTTCATGATAAATTTTAGCATTTTTCCCAGACAAAATTTGAGATCTCAAGGGTGAGTAAAGACATAAGTCGACAAAAAAATGTAAGGACTTATATTTTGCTAAATGTATTATTAACACACTGGTTTTGAACGAACAGCAAGTTGCCTCCTTTACCGGATTTATGAACTGAAGTTTATGTAAACAGGTAAGTTGTGTAAATGAAAGTCATTTTTAGATGAACAATTTCTGGTTTGCTAACAAGTTAACTCTACCTTTGAATTAACAGCAATCCCGTAACTGCTGACACTAAATCAGAAAAAACTGAGACAAAAACATTTTATTTGCAAACTTTTCTTCTGTTCTTGTTAACTTTCTTTTATTGTTGCTTTATTCAACTTCTAAATACACAGATGGTGAACATTACATTGTAAAACTCTCAGGTGAAAATGCTAAAAAAAGTCATAATTTAAAAGAAACTTTTATGGCAGAAGCCAATATTTAATTACAATTTATCACTCCAAAATCTCAAACATCATGTTGAATACTTTTATTTTAAGGTGTTTACAATAAGACAATGTGATAGTTTCCATCAATGTTTTTAAAGACAAAATATATTTTCTGTGGAATCAAACCTTTTAAACATACGTGATGACATAAAATCATCATACAAATTGTTTGAATCACAGTGCAAGAATTTAATAAGAACATAAAACTGTTCATCAGATTAAAATCAATATGTGAAAATTCAGTAATTTTCAGCAAATTAGGTGACCTTTTCAGTCCCTTCATGTAAAAACCAAACACATTTTAAGCTGTGAGAAAATATGCTCCATGTATAAAATGAGCAGTCCAAGGATTCAGGCATTATACTCAGTCTTAAATGATAGAGTGTTTATTTTTACACAGCTTCAGTCTCAATAATTACCAGCAGTTCCAATAATTACCATCTGGGACTGGAGGACTAAGCAAACAGAACAACTATATACAAGTGCTAAAGTAATATAACGATACATACATATAAAAGTAATAACAGTACATTTCTTCAGCCTTTGTATACACAGATAATCTAATATTTTGTTAGGTGCAGGCACAGGAAATTTAAAATTTGTGCTTGAAGTTAACTTTCTGCAAATACTGAATGTTTACCTGCCAAACATCATACACAATGTATCTGAAAAGTTGTTAAGCAAGAATTTTTAACAATTCAAATAATAGAAATAGCAAACATCCCTGTAACACATTGCTGGAAATGACAATTCACCTGCACATTAACAACCTTGATTCTCTTGTATTGTATTTTTATTGGTCCTGCTGTCTACAAAGCAGCTTATGCATAACACTCTGGATAAGTCAAACTATAAATATACAGCTGAAAGTCATTTCTAGGCATATGTATTTCCTTCAGGAAATTTCAACCTGTTTATAAATGGTCTTGATGATTTATTATCTCATTTAAAATTAAAAAACAATGAACTAGTGGTTGCTGGTGATTTTAATATAGATGTTCTGAAAAACACTGTCAATGAACAGTTACTGAAATCAGTTACATTGTCATTCAATTTAATTTCTACTGTAAATTTGCAACTAAGGTATACAAATGTTCTAAGACTACCATTGATAATATCTTTACAGACAATTCTAGGCAACTAAGCCACATTACAAAACCAGAAGTAAATGGGATATCTGACCATGACATACAACACCTAACATTAAATTTTGAAGATTTTCAGCGTAAAACATCTATCAGAACTGAGTACAGAAGGCCAATAAAACAAGGGATAAAGATACCATGTGAGACAAAAAGGAAACTCTATCTGATATGTAGGGACGCCTTTGATACTAGTATTATAGCTCATTACAAAAATTACAGCAAAACATTGAAGAAGGTTATCCAGAAATCTAAACACCTGCATTATGAGAAGAAGATAAATACACCCAGCAATAAAATAAAAACAATATGGGATATAGTTAAGTCAGATACAGGTAGGACCAGAAACGAGGAGGAACAAATAGCTCTAAAAATAAATGAAACACTGGTAACAAATGCATGTTGTGTTTCAAACCATTTAAACAAGTATTTTGTCTCTGTTACTGATAGCATGGGGTTGTCAGGTTCAGTAAGTAATGCAATGGAATATGACACCAGTGCACACAAGCAACCTCAGTAAAATGGAATTGACACTTACTTCACCCAAAGAAATAGAATCCATCATAAAGTTCTTGAAATCAAAGCATTGTAGTGGTTATGACAACATATCAATAAAGTTAGTAAAAGAGTGTTCATTTGAGCTTAGTAATATCTCAAGTTATTTGTGTAATCAATCACTTATCAAAGGAACATGCTCGGACTGGCTTATATATGCTGAAGTTATACCTCTCCACAAAAAAGGGGACAAAGAAATGCCGTCAAATTACCGACAGATCTCACTTTTGCCAGCTTCTTCAAAAATCTTTGAAAAGGTTATGTTCAAGTGCCTACTTATGCACCTTAGTGAAAATAACAGACTGTCAAAGTCACAGTCTGGGTTTCTTAAGGGTTATGACATTGAGAAGGCTATTTACACTTACAGTGAGAATGTCCTTAATTCATTAGACAACAAATTAGAGGCAACTGGCACATTTTGTGACTTGTCAAAGGCTTATGACTGTGTGAATCAAAGCATTCTTTTAAGTAAATTAAAATATTTTGGCATCACTGGTAGTGCTCCAAAGTGGTTTCAGTCACATCTTACTAATAGAAAACTAAGGGTGTCATTATGTAACTCTTCAGCAGTAGGCAATCAGACATCACCTGACTGGGAAGAAATTACATGTGGTGTTCCCCAAGGTTCCATACTAGGTCAACTACTTTTTCTTGTGTATATTAATAACCTGTCATCTGTTACATTACCAGATGCCAATTTTGTCTTATTTTCAGATGATACAAACATTGCAATAAATAGTAAATCAAATATAAATTTAGAAAGTGCAGCTAATCAAATTTTTACTGACATTAATAAGTAGTTCATAGCCAATTCAATGTCATTAAATTTTGAAAAGACTCACTATGCAGTTCAGAACTTCCAAGAGATCTTCTTCTAGTGTGTGTATAATATATGATGACACGGAAATAGGTGAAGTTGAGAGTGTAAAATTCTTGGGATTACAACTTGATAATAAATTCAGTTGGGAGCGACATACTAACGAACTGCTAAAGCGCCTAAATAGGTCTGTGTTTGCAATGCGAATGATGTCAGACATAAGAGATATAAATATAAAAATACTGGCTTATTTTCAATCAATTTTGTCATATGGTATCATATTTTGGGGTAACTTCACAAACCGAGAAACAATTTTTAGAGTACAGAAACATATAATAAGAGTAATGTGAGTGTAAATTCAAGAACATCTTGTCGAAACCTGTTCAAATAATTGGGCATACTAACCACAGCTTCTCAGTATGTTTATTCCTTAATGAAGTTTGTTGTAAATAATACATCTCTTTTTCCAACTAACTGCTTAGTAGGCCTACACTGTATCAATACAAGGAATAAGAACAATATACATAAAGATTTAAAATCACTTACTCTTGTCCAGAAAGGAGTCCAGTATTCAGCAAAACATATCTTCAATAAGTTACCAGCAACCATTATGAGTTTAGTTTCAGACAAGGTACAATTTAAACATAATTTAAAAGAATTTTTGGACTCCTCCTATTCTATCTGAGAATTTTTCAACAAGTGCAGTAGACTGTTTTAATGAAAATTTATAATGCTTTAATTTTTGAAAATACTTGGTTGTAACAGCCAAAAAACTACCAACTGTGTGAATGACGGATGTATGGAAAGCAGATGTAAATCTTAAGTCTGTAAATAGTGGAAGTTTAATTTTAAATCTTGTACATAATTTGACTGTTCTTAACTGATGGTCATTTAAATGAATAATTTAGTTGAATTTTTGACAATACTTGGTTGTGATAGCCAAGTAACTAGCTACTGTGTGAATGATGGATTTAATGAAACCAGATGTAAGCATCAAGCCATTAAATATTAGAAGTTTAATTTTAATTCATGTACATAATTTTACTATTTATTGATTAATGATCATTAAAATTAATGAAAGTCAAGTTTTTCTAATTACATTTTTGTAATGTGTTTATCTGACATGTTCCACACCCAGGAGGATCCCCTCTTTTGTGGATTATTTATTTATATAGTTTTGGTATTGTGACATCTTGTACAGATATAGGACAGGTCAATAAATGATACAGAATGTTAAAAATCACTCTCACACACACACACACACACACACACACACACACACACACACACACATTATTAATTTAACATTATAAAATTCTGTTTCATTCTGAGAGGTATTCATCTACAAAGTAGAAACTGTGGTCCATCAGGATTAACTTTAGCTTTTTTTTTAACAAGCTGTCTTGCTTTACCAACTTGATGTTGTTAGGAAGGCTTTTTTTTTTTAACAAGCTGTATTGCTTTACCAACTTGATGTTGTTAGGAAGGTGGTTATAAAATTGTGTGCCTCTATGGAGGACACTCTTCTGGTAGGCTTGGGAAAAATATATCTAAAAACAAAGATGATGTGACTTAACAAACAAAAGTGCTGGCAGGTCGATAGACACACAAACAAACACAAACATACACACAAAATTTGAGCTTTCACAACCCACAGTTGCTTCGTCAGGAAAGAGGGAAGGAGAGGAAAAGATGAAATGATGTGGGTTTTAAGGGAGAGGGTAAGGAGTCATTACAATCCTGGGAGCGGAAAGACTTACCTTAGGGGGAAAAAAGGACAGGTATACACTCGCGCGCGCGCACACACACACACACACGCGCACACACACACACACACACACACATATCCATCTGCACATACACAGACACAAGCAGACATTTGTAAAGGCAAAGAGTTTGGGCAGAGATGTCAGTCAAGGCAGAAGTACAGAGGCAAAGATGTTGTTGAAAAATAGGTGAGGTATGAGCGGCGGCAACTTGAAATTAGCTGAGGCTGAGGCCTGGCGGATAACGAGAAGAGAGGATATACTGAAGGGCAAGTTCCCATCTACGGGGTTCTGACAGGTTGGTGTTAGTGGGAAGTATCCAGGTAACTCAGACGGTGTAACACTGTGCCAAGATGTGCTGGCCGTGCACCAAGGCACGTTTAGCCACAGGGTGATCCTCATTACCAATAAACACTGTCTGCCTGTGTCCATTCATGCTAATGGACAGTTTGATGCTGGTCATTCCCACATAGAAAGCTTCACAGTGTAGGCAGGTCAGTTGGTAAATCAGGTGGGTGCTTTCACACGTGGCTCTGCCTTTAATCATGTACACCTTGCACCCTCCCTCCACTACCTACTCCAGTCCTGTAACATGCAAGGTTAACCTCTGCTAATTTCAAGGTGCCGCTGCTCATACCCCACCTGTCATTCAACAACATCTTTGCCTCTCTACTTCCGCCTCAATAACATCTCTGCCCAAACTCTTTGCCTTTACAAATGTCTGCTTGTGTCTGTGTATGTGTGGATGGATATGTGTGTGTGTGCGAGTGTATACCTGTCCTTTTTTCCCCCAAAGGTAAGTCTTTCCACTCCCAGGATTGGAATGACTCCTTACCCTCTCCCTTAAAACCCACATCCTTTCGTCTTTCCCTCTCCTTCCCTCTTTCCTGACGAAGCAACCGCTGGTTGCGAAAGCTTGAATTTTGTGTATATGTTTGTGTTTGTTTGTGTGTCTATTGACCTGCCAGCGCTTTTGTTTGGTAAGTCACATCATCTTTGTTTTTAGATATATTTTTCCCACGTGGAATGTTTCCCTCTATTATATTCATATCATTAATTTGAACCCAACAATTACGTTGTTATTGTTGCATTTCAAAATCTTTTCTGTCGTCTTATTTTCTCTTTCTGTTTTTGCCAGTAGTTTCACTTTGTATTCGCCTTCTCCTTTTTACTGTAATCTACTATGCAATTTTATCCCGCCTATATATACTCAATAATATGTAACCCACTTCTAAACTATAGCCAAGAAATTTTTTTTTTCCCCGCTTTCAACACTACCGCTTCTATAAAATCCACAATTTCGAGTTCACAAACAGTTCCTTTCACCTATTAAACAACCATTTCGGCTAGTTCTAATAACTTTCGCTTTATTTCCATTTCCGTTTTTCCCACATCAATGATCATTTTTAGCCGCTTCCCACAGGTTACAACGTCATTACTTCTTCGTCAGACAATTGTTAGCCTCATCTTCATAATCTGCCACCACAAATACATTTACACGCGGTTTTTTTCGAAATTTTCCCGAATTTCTCTATTCTTTAACATGTTTTGGCGGCAACATAACCACCTAACCTTTGTGCACATCGTTGACTACCGTCCCAAATTCACCTCAGGATCAACATAGCCCAGCTTTAACAAACACTTTTTTGCCTTTTTTACACCAGATCTCCAGTTGCTTTCTAGTTCACTTTCCACCTTCTAATACCATGTCACCCTCACACACCCCCACAACGACCCCATTAAGTTTTATTTACATTCCCTCCGCAAACATGCCTTCGCCCTAGCCAGATTACGCTCCCATATTTTATTTTCTCAGGCTTGTCTGACATTTGGCATTACCCCTAAAGGCCTCACACTTTAAGTTCCCATCTCTGGCTGCAACCCTTCTTTCCACCAGTCCCTATACCAGTTCCAAACTGAACAATCCATTGCCCTCACCCTCCTAATCCTTCACCTACACATCAACTCAGCCAATGAACACACCCGTCAACTCCTATCCTTTATAAAAGTCCTCAATCTTTCCTCTCCCACATCCACACCGGCTGTTCATAGCATCCTCCTACAGGCCAAACGCAAATTAGAACAGCATGCCACCCTCCACCTCAAAAAACTATCCAATCTCCTGGTTTCCCACCTCCAGAAAGGCAACTCACTCACCCTTCACAACCTTTCCAACAAACCTCAACCTCCTCTCATTGCACACAAACCCAGTCTCTCCAATCTACTCAATCTCCCACTTCCAGTTCCACTCCCTCCAAAACCTCAAAATTCCAATCAACACAATCTGGAACCACAACACCCTAATTCAGTAGTTAACCATTCCTCCAAACCTCTCTCCCAATCCGAAACCTCTGTCCTATCCGAAGTCCTCACCTTCAGCCCCACTCCCAGATTCAACCAAACAGCCCTCGTCAAAGATTTACTGTCCTACACTCGTACTCTCTGCTGGAAATATCACTTTGCCACGAAGAAAATTGATTCTAATCCTACTCCTAATGTTCCAACTCCCCAAGATACTATCCAAATTGTATCCTGCCTGGAACAGTTCCATCCTCTGTCACAGCGGGACCCACCTCCTCTTCCTCAAAATCACCCTCTCCAAAGCTTCCAGGAATTTCTGACTTCCAGCCTTGCCTCTCAATCCTTCTTAAAAAACCTTAATCCTACTCCCAACATCACCACTGCTGAAGCCCAGGCTATCCGTGATATGAAGGCTGACCAATCCATCGTCTTTCTTCCGGCGGACAAGGGTTCCACAACCGTGGTACTTGATCGTTGGGAGTATGTGGCTGAGGGACTGTGTCAGCTTTCAGACAACACCACATACAAAGTTTGCCAAGGTAATCCCACTACTGATGTCCAGGCAGAGCTTCAATGAATCCTCAGAACCTTAGGCCCCCTACAAAACCTTTCACCTGACTCCATCAACCTCCAGACCCCACTGAAACCACGCACCCCTACCTTCTACCTAAAATTCACAAACCCAAACATCCCGGCCGCCCCTTTGTAGCTGGTTACCAAGCCCCCACAGAATGTATCTCTGCCTATGTAGATCAACACCTTCAACCCATTACATGCAGTTTCCCATCCGTCATCAAAGACACCAACCACTTTCTCGAATGCCTGGAAGCCCTACCCAATCTGTTACCCCCAGAAACCATCCTTGTAACCATTGATGCCACTTTGTTACACACAAATATTCCGCATGTCCAGGGCCTCGCTGTGATGTAGCACTTCCTTTCACACCGATCACCTGCCATCCTACCTACAACCTCTTTCCTCATTACCTTAGCCAGCTTCATCCTGACCCACAACTTCTTCACTTTTGAAGGCCAGACATACAAACAATTAAAGGGAACAGCCAAGGGTACCAGGATGGCTCCCTCGTATACCAACCTATTTATGGGTCGCTTAGAGGTAGCCTTCTTGGTTACCCAGGCCTGCCAACCCAAAGTTTGGTACAGATTTATTGATGACATCTTCATGATCTGAACTCACAGTGAAGAAGAACTCCAGAATTTCCTCTCCAACCTCAACTCCTTTGGTTCCATCAGATTCACCTGGTCCTACTCCAAATCCCATGCCACTTTCCTTGACGTTGACCTCCATCTGTCCAATGGCCAGCTTCACACATCCGTCCACATCAAACCCACCAACAAGCAACAGTACCTCCGTTATGACAGCTGCCACCCATTCCATATCAAACGGTCCCTTCCCTACAGCCTAGGCCTTCGTGGCAAACGAATCTGCTCCAGTCGTGAATCCCTGAACCATTACACCAACAACCTGAAAATGGCTTTCACATCCTGCAGCTATCCTCCCGACCTGGTACAGAAGCAAATAACCAGATCCACTTCCTCATCCCCTCAAACCCAGAACCTCTCTCAGAAGAACCCCAAAAGTGCCCCACATGTGACAGGATACTTCCTGGGACTGGGTCAGACTCTGAATGTGGCTCTCCAGCAGGATACGACTTCCTCAAATCCTGCCCCGAAATGAGATCCATCCTTCGTGAAATCCTCCCCACTCCACCAAGAGTGTCTTTCCGGCATCCACCTAATCTTCGTAACCTGTTGGTTCGTCCCTATGAAACCACCTTCCCTACCCTCTGGCTCCTACCCTTGTAACTGCCCCCAGTGTAAAACCTGTCCTATGCACCCTCCCACCACCACCTACTCCAGTCCTGTAACCCGGAAGGTGTACACGATCAAAGGCAGAGCCATGTGTGAAAGCACCCACGTGATTTACCAACTGACCTGCCTACACTGTGACGCATTCTATGTGTGAATGACCAGCAACAAACTGTCCATTCGCATGAATGGACACAGGCAGACAGTGTTTGTTGGTAATGAGGATCACCCTGTGGCTAAACATGACTTGGTGCACGGCCAGCACATCTTGGCACAGTGTTACACCGTCCGGGTTATCTGGGTACTTCCCACTAACACCAACCTATCTGAACTCCAGAGATGGGAACTTGCCCTTCAATTTATCCTCTCATCTTGTTATCCGCCAGGCCTCAACCTCCGCTAATTTCAAGTTGTCGACGCTCATACCTCACCTGTCTTTCAACATCATCTTTGCCTCTTTACTTCCGACTCGACTGACATCTCTGCCCAAATTCTTTGCCTTTACAAATGTCTGCTTGTGTCTGTGTATGTGTGGATGGATATCTGTGTGTGTGTGTGTGTGTGTGTGTGTGTGTGTGTGTGTGTGTGTGTGTGTGTGCGCGCGCACGAGTGTATACCAGTCCTTTTTTCTCCCTAAGGTAAGCCTTTCCGCTCCCGGGATTGGAATGACTCCTTACCCTCTCCCTTAAAACCCACATTCTTTCGTCTTTCCCTCTCCTTCCCTCTTTCCTGATGAAGCAACCGTTGGTTGCGAAAGCTTGAATTTTGTGTGTATGTTTGTGTGTCTATCAACCTGGCAGTGCTTTCGTTTGGTAAGTCACATCGTCTTTGTTTATATGTGTGTGTGTGTGTGTGGAAGGTTCAGTATCTTTAGAGTAGGAAAAAGAGAGTGACATTAACCTTTCCTCTTTATGTTGCAGGTGATTCTGATAGCTCGTTTCTGGGTTTTGAAAACAGATTGACTGCAGGGTGCATTCCGCCAAAATATTATTCCATATTGGATTAATGACTGGAAATGTGTGTGATATGCCCGTATTTCTATTTCTCTATTACAGCTTGTGCTTAGTATCCATAGCATGTAACAGATTGATGATAACTTGGTTGTAAGAGCTTTAAGGTGTGTATTCCACTTGAGACCACTCTGCAGATATAATCCTAGGAACTTAACATTATCAACTAATTTTACAATTTTGTTGTATATTTTCAATGCATGTTCATTTTGTTGTTTATAATGAGATATATCAAAGTTCATGGTCTCCATTTTCCCAGTGTTAATTATAAGCTTTTTTTTCCAAACCAGTGTGTTAGCTCCAGCAATGATGCATCTGTAGTTACTTGAAGCTCTTTTTGGTCTGACACTGTAATAAAAATACTGGTATCATCAGCAAATAAAGTTTTCTGTTTGGAAAGGTCATCAATATACAAAAGAAAAATGATAGGACCAAACGTTGAGCCTCGTGGCATACCATAGTTAATGGTAGTTTTTTTTCTTATGTGTATGTTGTCCTTCTTGAAATGTTTTCAGTTATTGTTTCTTGTTTGAGAACAATTTTTTGTTGCCAGCTAGTAAGATATGATCAAATCCATTCATTTGGAATACCTCTAATTCCCTTTCTTTCCAACTTACGTAGTAGGATACCATGATCTAAAATGTCAAATGTGTTGATAGGTCCTACAATATTCCAGTAGGCATTTCCTTTTCATCTGCAGCTTTTAGAATGGAGTGCAAATATTCATAGACTGCTGTGGTTGTGGATCTAGATGCCTGAAGCCATGCTGATGATTTGACAGCAATGAGTTTTTGTTAACAAACTCTAGCAACCTATTATAAAAGAGCTTCTCAAAGATCTTTGAGAAGCCACTAAGCTGTGCTACAGTTCTGTAATTGTTAACATTGTCTGTGGCTCCCTTTTTGTGCAAGGGGGTTACTTTTGCAATCTTTAGAAGATTTGGAAAGGTACCTGTGGAAAATGAGTGATTAACAATAAGCTTCAAAGGTTCTATAAAATGATATCTTGTTTGGTTTATAATACAATCTGGAATCTCATCAAAACCACATGAAAGTTTCTTTAATGAACTCACTGCCAGAATGAGCTCACTCTGTGTGAGCTGCTTGAGAAACATAGACCCCATGGGAGGTTTACAGTTCTCAATGTAGAGCATATTAGTATTCTGAAACTTGCTTTGGATAAGATCATTTGCAGCTTTGCCAAAGTACTCATTGAAGGTATTAGCTACAGGGATAGCATCAGACCCTTGTTTGTTTTCCAGTTTTAAGTTAATATTTTTTGCCACTGGCTTTGTGTGTGTGCTTCAGATCTGATGATGTTCCATGCAGCCCATGTTTTGTTTTCTGCGCCTGCTACACGGACGTCTGAGTCACAGCTCTTGTACAAGATAAGTAATTTAAGTAGTAATAAACTGTTTTTTAACACTTTAAACTAATTTATTACGTTAATTATAGTGCTCTGCAAGCGTACCATTAAAGGTTTTTGTCTTACTCGCGTATTTTCACAGTAATCACGTAAAGTTCGTTTTGTTTACATATCGCGGCCAGGCCGAACTTTTGAGTTTTCAGATTAAACTTCATACCGCAATCTTAAGAGCATTTACTGATAGTTTAGTGTGCTAAATACGTTTGCTGCCCCTTTATATCTGTAGAATATCGTCATCTCTTAAGTAATTTCCAGTAAAAAACTTCTGAACCACTGTTTACATAGTCGCGAGTAGGCCTAATTTTTCGTACACGTATTTTCATTGTTTTCCGGTAACTTAATTGTCTTTCTGTCACTAAAATCGATTTGTACCATGAGTGTAAAGTGCCTGACGTGCCGTAGGATCGTTAGCTCCGGGGTCTGGTGTGATGGATGTAGTAACTTTTTTCATTGGGGCGACTGTAGTGGCGTGGGAATTGGGAAAATGAGCGAGACTCATCAGTGGTTCTGTAGGCTATGCAGTAGAGATAGGAAGATTGTGGAACAGGAGGGGAAAATTGCTGCCCTTCAGGCTGAGTTAGATGAGGCTAGGCGAGAACTGGGCAGGTTAAGGGGGGAGAAGGGTAAACAGGGGTGGGAAGTGGCAACAGGCATGAGGAACAGGCCAAGAAATTCTTCTGACAGCTTTGTTATTAATGTACAAAATAGGTTTGACCTGTTGCCTCAGTCAGAAACTGATGAGCCTCTCACAGAAATAGATGTAGACAGGGCTCAAAAAGCTTTCAGCAGCAAATTGATTAAGAAAGTAGGGAAGTCCGCAAAGAGAAAGAAAGTCTTGTTGCTAGGTAGTTCGCATGCTAGGGGTGTGGGCCAACTTCTGCAGGATGAATTAGGGTTGGATTACCAGGTCACAAGTTTTTTCAAACCTAGTGCTGAACTTGGGCAGGTTACAGAGGATTTAGGTTCACTATGTAAAGGTTTTACTAAGGAAGACACCGTGGTTATTGTGGGTGGGCCGGGCAACAGTATTGACAGAGATCCGGGGTACAGCATAAAGTGTGACCTGGCAAAGATTGCATCGGCATCGAATCATACCAGTGTTGGGTTTGTGTCGGTTCTGGAGCGCCACGACTGACCTCATTTGACCTCTTCTGTCAGGAGAGTTAATTTGGAGTTGGAACGGCTACTTGGATCTGGTGCAGGGTCACACATTGGTGTGGTTCCTGTTGATTCACTCTGTAGGTGGGACTATACTAGACATGGCCTACACCTCAACAGGAAAGGGAAGGGTAAACTGGCTGGGCTGATAGCAGGAAATTTAAAGGGGGGAGGAACTACATCTCATGGTGGAAACTCTTTTTTAGTGTAAGATCAGTGTCCAGTGGGAAACTCAGCCAGGCAAGTACTAAAGATGTTAAAAAAGTTCAAGATACTCACAAAAGTAAAGTGAAAAATAATGTTAGTATATTTCATCAAAATATTGGGGGATTGAAGAATAAAAGTACTAAAGATGTTAAAAAAGTTCAAGATACTCACAAAAGTAAAGTGAAAAATACTGTTAGTATATTTCATCAAAATATTGGGGGATTGAAGAATAAAATTGATGAGCTTCTGCTTTGTTTAGAAGATATAGAAACCAAGAATGTAATAGATATACTATGCCTGTATGAGCATCACATTGTCACTGATATGCAAAAGGTTAGCATCAATGGGTACAAATTAGCTGCACTTGTAAGTAGAGATAATATGATGAGAGGAGGAGTTGCCATATATGTCAAAAGCTTCCACAGTGCAAAAAATGTAGAAACTAAAAAATTTTGTGTAGAGCAACATATGGAAGCATGTGCCACTGAACTTAAACTAAATGATGGCACTTTCATAATTGTAACAGTGTATAGGTCCCCCTCAGGGAATTTCCAGCTATTTCTAGAAAACTTGGATGCTTTGTTGTGCTATCTGTCAGACAGGGGGAAGCAAATTATCATTTGTGGGGATTTCAATGTTGATTCCCTGAAAGAGTGTAATAGGAAGAATGACCTTTTAGTATTACTCAGTTCTTTCAATTTGAGCTCCGTCATTGATTTTCCTACTCGGATAACAAAGAACAGCAGTACATTGATAGATAACTTTTTTATAGACCAAGATAAGTTTAAGGACATAAATGCTTATCCTGTTGAGAATGGTCTTTCAGATCATAGTGCACAGCTTGTTACAGTACATGACATAGCTCCATGCAGTATAATAAATCAGACTTTCAAAGCAGTGCGTTCAATTAACAATATAAATATTGCAAACTTTAGGGAAAGCCTACAGCAGCTAGACTGGGATGAAGTGTATAAGGAACCCGATGCAAACTTGAAATATAACTTATTTCACAAAACATTTTTAAGGGTATTTGAAAATTGTTTTCCCAAGAAAATAGTTAAACATAATTCCAAGAAAACATATAAAAAACCTTGGCTAACTAAAGGAATAAGAATATCTTGCAACCGTAAAAGAGAACTGTATCTAACAGCAAGAGGGAGTACTGACCCCGAAATTGTTCAATATTATAAAAACTATTGTGCGGTACTAAGAAAAGTTATTAAAAAGTCCAGCAGCATGTGTATCATGTCTGAGATCAGTAACTCTGATAATAAAATTAAAGCAATTTGGAATATTATTGAAAGGGAAACAGGGCAACCAAGAGCACAGGAAGACTTTAGTGCAATAAAACTGAATGACAAGTGCACTAACAAACAATCAGAAATTGAAAATATGTTGAATAATCATTTTTTAAATGTTGTGGAGAAAATAGGATCTAGATCTTCACTAGAAGAGGCAAGGCTATTAATAGAAGAGGCCATACCTGCGCAGTTTGAAACAACTGTAATTCCACCAACCTCTCCCTCTGAAATCAGTAAAATAATAAACTCACTGAAAAGTAAAAGCTCTTCCGGAATTGATGGCATTTCCAGCAAAGTACTTAAAGCTTGTTCCCCACAGATAAGTAGGATTCTCAGCCACGTATGTAATAGCTCTTTGGAGCAGGGTGTTTTCCCTGATAGACTGAAATATGCCATTGTAAAACCATTGCATAAAAAGGGGGATACGTCGGATGTCAACAACTACCGCCCAATCTCTCTTCTGACAGCTCTATCAAAAATTTTTGAGAAAGTAATGTATTCAAGAGTAGCCTCCCATATTTGTAAAAATAAAGTACTAACAAAATGTCAGTTTGGTTTTCAGAAAGGCTTTTCAACAGAAAATGCTACATATGCTTTCACTGATCAAATATTAAATGCTCTGAATAACCGGACATCACCCATTGGTATTTTTTGTGATCTCTCAAAGGCCTTTGATTGTGTAAATCATGGAATTCTTTTAGATAAGCTAAATCATTATGGTTTGAGTGGAGCAGTGCACAAATGGTTTAATTCATACTTATCTGGAAGAATGCAGAAAGTTGAAATAAGTGGTTTGTGTAATGTTAAAACAACAGCTGATTCCTCAAACTGGGGTGCTATCAAGCAAGGGGTCCCACAGGGTTCGGTCTTAGGTCCTTTACTGTTCTTGATATACATTAATGACTTACCATTCCACATTGATGAAGATGCAAAGTTAGTTCTTTTTGCTGATGATACAAGTATAGTAATAACATCCAAAAACAAAGAACTAAGTGACGTAATTGTAAATGATGTTTTTCACAAAATTATTAAGTCGTTCTCAGCAAACAGACTCTCTTTAAATTTTGATAAAACACAGTATATACAGTTCCGTACAGTAAATGGCACAACACCAGTAATAAATATAGAATTTGAACAGAAGTCTGTAGCTAAGGTAGAATTTTCAAAATTTTTAGGTGTGTCCATTGATGAGAGGTTAAACTGGAAGCAACACATTGATGGTCTGCTGAAACGTCTGAGTTCAGCTACGTATGCTAATAGGGTTATTGCAAATTTTGGTGATAAGAATCTCAGTAAATTAGCTTACTATGCCTACTTTCATTCACTGCTTTCGTATGGCATCATATTCTGGGGTAATTCATCGTTGAGTAGAAAAGTATTCACTGCACAAAAACGTGTAATCAGAATAATTGCTGGAGCCCACCCACGGTCATCCTGCAGACATCTATTTAAGGATCTAGGGATCCTCACAGTAACCTCACAGTATATATATTCCCTTATGAAATTTGTTGATAATAATCCAACCCAATTCAAAAGTAATAGCAGTGTGCATACCTATAACACCAGGAGAAAGGATGATCTTTACTATGCAGGGTTAAATCTGACTTTGGCACAGAAAGGGGTAAATTATGCTGCCACAAAAGTCTTTGGGCACCTACCAAACAGCATCAAAAGCCTGACAGATAGCCAACTAACATTTAAAAATAAATTAAAAGAATTTCTAGATTAGATGACAACTCCTTCTACTCATTGGCTGAATTTTTAGATATAAACTAAGTAAAAAAAAAAAAAAAAAAAAAAAAAAAAAAAAAAAAAAAAAAAAAAAAAAAAAAACAACCCCACTTAATCATTGGTGTCATGCAATATTTTGTGTAATGTAATTTCTTGTACAGACTTTTTTTATTAACCTGACACGTTCCACATCATTATGAAGTGTCGTATTCATGATCTATGGAACAAGTATTAATCTAATCTAATCTGTGGATATATTCATCACTTCCCCTTTTCTATGCCTCTTTAATTACTTTGTGGTAGATCTTACTGTACTCTTTGATATAATTTTGCATTTCTAATGATATATTAGAACTCTTTTCCTTGCACTGGAGACTTTTATGCCCTTAATAATCCAGCTTTGTTTCTGGTGGGTTTTAATTCATGTTGCTTTAGTGGGAAGACTATGTCAAAATAGTACTTGTATGATCCACGAAAGTTATCAAACATTTTGTTTACATATGTTTCATTGAACACTTCATCCCATGTTTCTCGGCTTAATATGTTGCAAAAGTTTACCATATTGTTATCACTGAAATCCCTGCACTCAGTTATTTTAATGGGAGATAGTTTCTCTGAACGTAATTCCAGTGATAACAACACAGCCTCATGATCACTGTATCCCAGCTTAACTGCTTCACTACTGTATGGAGAAAAGGTTTTTAGAATAAAAATTTGGTCTGGTGCAGTTTTACTGTGTCTTAGTGATTCTTGTTGGTGTATTTACTGTGGGGATTAAGTTGAAACTCTTTGTCATATTAGATTAGATTAGATTTATTTTCATCCCAATTTATACATAGTGAGGAGGTCCTCCAGGATGTAGGACATGTCAGAAAAATAATAATACATGACAAATATTTGCAACTCAAACAAATAAGCTAATGTACCATTCCACAGACCCAAGTGGAATGACTGTCATTTTTTTAATGAACACTATATTAAATGATCATTTTACAAAAACTAATGCACTGAATTTAAAATAAAAATGTTTTTTATTTATAAGATAATAAACATGTAATAGAACTACTATAATACTTATTTACAATGTACACATTATTGCACTGAAATGGTGCAGAAGTTAGATTGTACTTTACATATAAAAATAAAAATCACAAACACAAATCAGTTGGTCCGACTGAGAATTTCATCAATGGAGTAGGAGGAGTCAGCCACCAATAAAACCTTTAGGTTTCTCTTAAACTGAATTTCATTGGTTGTTAAGCTTTTTATGACTGCTGGCAAGTTACTGAAATTGTGTGTTCCTGAATAATGCACACCTTTTTGTACAAGAGTAAGTAACTTTAAATCCTTGTGAAGACTATTCTTATTTCTAGTGTTGATTCCATGAATTGAGCTGTTGTTTTGAAAAAGTGATATATTTTTAATGACAAATTTGATTAAGGAATAAATATATTGAGAAGCAGTAGTTGGTATCATTAGTTCCCTAAACACGCTTCTGCAGGATGTTCTTGAGTTCACACCACATATAACTCTTACTGCACATTTTTGTGGCCGGAAAACTTCAGCTTTGCTTGATGAATTACCCCAAAAAATAATCCCATATGACATTATGGAATGAAAGCAAGCATAGTATGCCAGCTTCTTCATTTTTATATCCCATATGTCTGACACAATTCGCATTGCAAATAGAGATTTGTTAAGACGCTTCAGCAGTTCTGTGGTATCCTTCTCCCAGTTGAATTTATTATCAAGCTGTAATCCCAAGAATTTAACAATGTCCACTTCTTCTATCTGCTTGTCATTGTATGTTAGGCATATACACATAGGACACCCCTTACAAGTTCTGAACTGCATATAGTATGTTTTTTCAAAGTTTAGAGACAAAGAATTGGCTAGGAAACAGTGATTAATGACCACAAATATTTTATTAGCCAATCTTTCTAAGACTACACTTGATTTGCTATTTATTATAAAATGTGTCATCAGCACACAAGACGAAATTGGAATCTGGTAATTTTACTGATGAAACATCATTGATATACACAAGAAAAAGTAAGGGCCCTAAAATGGAATTTGTGGAACCCCACATGTAATTAGTTCCCAGTTGGATAATGCCTGATAGCTTAATACATATCTCTTTCCTAATAACACCCTTTGTTTCCTGCCCGAGATATAAGATTTGAACCATTTCCTGTTACACCATAATATTCTAATTTACTTAAAAGGATATTGTGATTTACACAGTCAAATGCCTTTGACAGATCATAAAATATACCAGTTACCTGCAATTTTTTGTCTAATGAATTGAGCACAAAAAAAATGGCTCTGAGCACTATGGGACTTAACATCTATGGTCATCAGTCCCCTAGAACTTAGAACTACTTAAACCTAACTAACCTAAGGACATCACACAACACCCAGCCATCACGAGGCAGAGAAAATCCCTGACTCCGCCAGGAATCGAACCCGGGAACCCGGGCGTGGGAAGCGAGAACGCTACCACACGACCACGAGATGCAGGCTAATTGAGCACATTTTTACTGTAAGTGTAGATAGCCTTCTCAATCTCAGAACCCTTTAGAAATCCGAACTGCGACTTTGAAAGTATGTTATTTGAGATAAGGTGATTTATAAAGCCATCGGACATTACTTTTTTTAAAAATTTTGAAAATGCAGCAAAAGTGCAATTGGATGCTACTTCTTTATCTCCCTTCTTAAATATTGGCTTTACTTCAGCATATTTCAACCACCCAGGAAATATTCCACTGATAAATGACTGGTTACACAGATAGCTTAATATGCTACTTAACTCAGAATCACATTCTTTAATTAACTTTGCTGATATTTCATCATACTCTCAAGATGTTTTTGATTTAAAAGATTTTTTTATGATTGACATTATTTATTCTGGGGTAGTGAGGGTCAAACTCATATTATGGAAGTTACTTGAAATGTCTGGTCTGAGGTATTCCATAGCAGCCATCTACAGAACCTGACAGCCACATCTTTTCCATAACAGTTATAAAATGTTTGTTAAAAAGTTCTGTAACACTATACACATCTGTCACCAATGTATCATTTACTTCTAATGCTATTTGTCCCTCTTCATGTCTGGTTCTACCAGTCTCCTCCTTCACTATATCCCATATTGTCTTTATTTTGTTATTTAATATGACTATCTTTTCCTTGTAATATATTTGCTTTGATGTCTGTATTACAGTCTTTAATATTTTGCAGTATTTCTTGTAATGTGCTATGGCATCAACATCAGAACTGTTTCAGATTGACTGATACAGTTTTCTTTTTGTTTTAGAAGATACCCCTATTCCTCAAGTAATCCATCGCTTCTTTGTAGACTTTGCTCCAACCTTGGTTAGTTTTTTTTTTTTTTTTGGGGGGGGGGGGGGGGGGGGGACAGTGTTCAAATAAGGTAAGCACTTTATTAGCAAAAGTGTTATATTTTTCATTCATGCCGTGAACACTGTAAACACAAGTCCAGTGAATGTCTCTTAGGAGTGTCCTAAGATAATCAATTTTTGGCTTATTGGTTACCCTCTTGAGCTCAGATTTAAGAGATTTTATATCCTGTTCAGTATTAACATTGAACAGAAGGAACTGCATGTCATGGTCTGAGAGGCCATTGACTATTGGTTTTGTAATATAACTTTGTTCATTGGGCTTTTCTATAAAGATATTATCAATAGCTGTTTGTGAGCAATTGGCTATCCTAGTGGAGAACTTTACACTGGGAATTAAGTTGAATGATAGTGTTACTAACTCAAATAAATTCTTGTTAGGAGAGTCTTTAAGGAAATATACATTGAAATCATCAGCAACAACTATTTCTTTGTTTTTGGTTGTTAAATGGGCCAGTACAGCTTCAAGGTGGTTTATGAACAGATTAAGGTTACCTGCAGGTGCTCGATATACACTTAATATTATGAAGGATTTTTTGTGAAATTCTACTTCTGTTGCACATGCTTCCATATGCTGTTCTAGACAAAATTTATGAATGTCTATGTTCTTTAACTTATGACAGTTCCTGCTGAATGTAGGAACTCCTCCTTTCTCCATTTCTGCTCTACAAAAGAGAGATGCTAACCTAAACCCTGTAACACTTAAAAGTTCTATACCAGTGGTCACATGGCGTTCAGAGAGGCAGATTATGTCCGCTGGGTTTGAACCCTCTAACACATCTATGTAGATAATTAATTCATTAATTTTATTTCTCAGTCCTCAAATATTTTGATGCAATAAAGATAGCTGACATTTCACACCGAGTGAGTTAAAACTGGGTAGAGTTGAAATATCTGCTAACTGTTGAAAATTCTTAACCAATAGCTGTTTATTCTGATGTAATAAACTAGAATTATGTTTTTTTGGTTTCTTTCTCAAACTGAAGGTTTGTCTCAGTCCTAACCTCTCTTAAAATTTTGTTTCTTTCTGTCCTCCCTACCCTAAAAAAGGATCTTTTCTGAACCCTATAACCACTGGTATTTTATCACTCATGACAGTGCCTCCCCCCTTTAACTTTCCTGCTATTTTCCCAGCCAGTTTACCCTTACTTTCCTGTTGAGGTGAAGGCCATGCCTAGTATAAGCCCACCTATTGAGAGAATCAACAGGAACCACACCAATGTGTGACCCTGCACCCGACATAAGCAGCTGTTCCAACTCCAAATTAACTCTCTTGACAGAATAGTTCAAATGAGGTCAGTCAAGGCACCCAAGAACTGATACAAACACAACACTAGTATGCTTCAATGCTGATGCAATCTTTGACAGGTCACACTCTATACTGTACCCAGGATCTCTGTCAATCCTATTACCTGCCCCACCCACTATAACCATTGTGTCTTCCTTAGTGAAATCTTTGCAAAGTGATCCTAACTCCTCTGTCACCTGCTACAGAACAGCACTAGGTTTAAAAAAAAATTGGTGACCTGGTATTCTGATCCTAGTTCATCCTCCAAAAGTTGGCCAACACCTCTTCCATGGGAACTACCTATAAACAACACTTTTTTTCTCTTTACTGATTTCCCTACATTCTTACTTTTCAATTTGCTGCTGAAAGTTTGTTGTGGCCTCTCTACACCTGCAACTGATTAAGGGTCACCAGTTTCTAACTGAGGCAACAGGTCAAATCTATTTTCCACATTCACCACAAAGCTGTCAGACAAAGTGCTAGACCTGTTCCTCCTGTTGCCACTTCCCACATCTCTTTACCCTTCTCGCTCCTTAACCCGTCAAGATCTCCCCTGGCCTTGCCTAACTCAGCCTGAAGGGTGGCAATTTTCCCCTCCTGTTCTAGTATCTTCCTATCTCTACTACATATCCTATAAAACCACTGATGAGTCTCATTTACTTCCCCTATTCCCACACCTCTACAGTCACCCGCATGGAAAAACTACAGCACCTGTCACACGAAAGCCCCAAGCTAACAATTCTACGGCAGGTCAAGCACCGTTCACTCATGATAAACGTAATAATTTGTTAAGAATAAGTCGGTTAAATTACAGATAAACACAAAAATGTGGTTCCACAAATTTGGCCTATACCCAACTGTGTATAAACAAAAACAAGAATGCAAAGTTTCTGAAACAACTACTTAAACTTTACGCTACTTTCCGCAAATGTGAGTTAAATAATAGAGGTACACTACAGTTAAACTGCTGGAGAGAGCAAAGAACAACTAAACGAAATTCTATAGATTTGCTTGGTAAAACATAAACAAAAACGCTGTATGATCTTTTCGCATTTTCTGCTATATTAAATAAAGAAATATGAAACCTTTAATGGTATGCTTAAAAGGCAAACTAATACACCTATTTACCATGTAATCAGTACTAAACTATAGTAATTCATCTTTGTAGTTTGAGGTTTTCAAAAAGTCTATGTTGAAGTTTCCACAAATGATTTTCTTTTTCTTCGGTTCTACAATATTTAACATCATTTCAAATGTACAAAGGAATTCTTCTATGTCAGCATCAGTTATATAGTATAGTCAGTATATAGTTATAATAATTAGTTGAATGTCAGTAAGTTCAATAGCTGCTATGGAATGAATAATTAATCTAATCTATGGTTACAATAATGCACTTTATACATAAGTATCTCCTCCTCCATGAACCACGGACCTTGCTGTTGGTGGGGAGGCTTGCATGCCTCAGCAATACAGATAGCCGTACCGTAGGTGCAAACACAATGGAGGGGTATCTGTTGATAGGCCAGACAAACGTGTCGTTCCTGAAGAGGGGCAGCAGCCTTTTCAGTAGTTGCAGGGGCAACAGTCTAGATGATTGACTGATCTGGCCTTATAACACTAAACAAAACGGCCTAGCTATGCTGGTACTGCGAACGGCTGAAAGCAAGGGGAAATTACAGCCATAATTTTTCCCGAGGGCATGCACCTTTACTGTGTGGTTAAATGATGATGGCGTCCTCTTGGCTAAAATATTCTGGATGTAAAATATCCCCCATTCCGATCTCCGGGCAGGGACTACTCAGGACGACATGTTATAAGGAGAAAGAAAAAAGGCATTCTACGGATCAGAGCATAGAATTCAGATCCCTTAACTGGGCAGGTAGGTTAGAAAATTTAAAAAGGGAAATGGATAGGTTAAAGTTAGATATAGTGGGAATTAATGTATTTCGGTGGCAGGAGGAACAAGACTTCTGGTCAGATGAACACAAGGTTATAAATGTTGTTGTTGTTGTTGTTGTCTTCAGTCCTGAGACTGGTTTGATGCAGCTCTCCATGCTACTCTATCCTGTGCAAGCTGCTTCATCTCCCAGTACCTACTGCAACCTACATCCTTCTGAATCTGCTTAGTGTACTCATCTCTCGGTCTCCCTCTACGATTTTTACCCTCCACGCTGCCCTCCAATGCTAAATTTGTGATCCCTTGGTGCCTCAAAACATGTCCTACCAACCGATCCCTTCTTCTAGTCAAGTTGTGCCACAAACTTCTCTTCTCCCCTATCCTATTCAATACCTCCTCATTAGTTACGTGATCTATCCACCTTATCTTCAGTATTCTTCTGTAGCACCACATTTCGAAAGCTTCTATTCTCTTCTTGTCCAAACTAGTTATCGTCCATGTTTCACTTCCATACATGGCTACACTCCAAACAAATACTTTCAGAAACGACTTCCTGATACATAAATCTATATTCGATGTTAACAAATTTCTCTTCTTCAGAAACGCTTTCCTTGCCATTGCCAGTCTACATTTTATATCCTCTCTACTTCGACCATCATCAGTTATTTTACTTCCTAAATAGCAAAACTCCTTTACTACTTTAAGTGTCTCATTTCCTAATCTAATTCCCTCAGCATCACCCGATTTAATTTGACTACATTCCATTATCCTCGTTTTGCTTTTGTTAATGTTCATCTTATATCCTCCTTTCAAGACACTGTCCATTCCGTTCAACTGCTCTTCCAAGTCCTTTGCCGTCTCTGACAGAATTACAATGTCATCGGCGAACCTCAAAGTTTTTACTTCGTCTCCATGAATTTTAATACCTACTCCAAATTTTTCTTTTGTTTCCTTTACTGCTTGCTCAATATACAGATTGAATAACATCGGGGAGAGGCTACAACCCTGTCTCACTCCTTTCCCAACCACTGCTTCCCTTTCATGCCCCTCGACTCTTATTACTGCCATCTGGTTTCTGTACAAATTATAAATAGCCTTTCGCTCCCTGTATTTTACCCCTGCCACCTTTAGAATTTGAAAAAGAGTATTCCAATCAACATTGTCAAAAGCTTTCTCTAAGTCTACAAATGCTAGAAACGTAGGTTTGCCTTTTCTTAATCTTTCTTCTAAGATAAGTCGTAAGGTCAGTATTGCCTCACGTGTTCCAACATTTCGACGGAATCCAAACTGATCCTCCCCGAGGTCTGCATCTACCAGTTTTTCCATTCGTCTGTAAAGAATTCGCGTTAGTATTTTGCAGCCGTGGCTTATTAAACTGATAGTTCGGTAATTTTCACATCTGTCAGCACCTGCTTTCTTTGGGATTGGAATTATTATATTCTTCTTGAAGTCTGAGGGTATTTCGCCTGTCTCATACATCTTGCTCACCAGCTGGTAGAGTTTTGTCATGACTGGCTCTCCCAAGGCCGTCAGTAGTTCTAATGGAATGTTGTCTACTCCGGGGGCCTTGTTTCGACTCAGGTCTTTCAGTGCTCTGTCAAACTCTTCACGCAGTATCGTATCTCCCATTTCGTCTTCATCTACATCCTCTTCCATTTCCATAATATTGTCCTCAAGTACATCGCCCTTGTATAAACCTTCTATATACTCCTTCCACCTTTCTGCCTTCCCTTCTTTGCTTAGAACTGGGCTGCCATCTGAGCTCTTGATATTCATACACGTGGTTCTCTTCTCTCCAAAGGTCTCTTTAATTTTCCTGTAGGCAGTATCTATCTTACCCCTAGTGAGATAAGCTTCTACATCCTTACATTTGTCCTCTAGCCATCCCTGTTTAGCCATTTTGCACTTCCTGTCGATCTCATTTTTGAGACGTTTCTATTCCTTTTTGCCTGCTTCATTTACTGCATTTTTATATTTTCTCCTTTCATCAATTAAATTCAATATTTCTTCTGTTACCCAAGGATTTCTAGCAGCCCTCGTCTTTGTACCTACTTTATCCTCTGCTGCCTTCACTACTACATCCCTCAGAGCTACCCATTCTTCTTCTACTGTATTTCTTTCCCCTATTCCTGTCAATTGTTCCCTTATGCTCTCTCTGAAACTCTGTACAACCTCTGGTTCTTTCAGTTTATCCAGGTCCCATCTCCTTAATTTCCCACATTTTTGCAGTTTTTTCAGTTTTAATCTACAGGTCATAACCAATAGATTGTGGTCAGAGTCCACATCTGCCCCTGGAAATGTCTTACAACTTAAAACCTGGTTCCTAAATCTCTGTCTTACCATTATATAATCTATCTGATACCTTTTAGTATCTCCAGGGTTCTTCCACGTATACAACCTTCTTTCATGATTCTTAAACCAAGTGTTAGCTATGATTAAGTTGTGCTCTGTGCAAAATTCTACTAGGCGGCTTCCTCTTTCATTTCTTAGCCCCAATCCATATTCACCTACTATGTTTCCTTCTCTCCCTTTTCCTACACTCGAATTCCAGTCACCCATTACTATTAAATTTTCGTCTCCCTTCACTATCTGAATAATTTCTTTTATTTCATCGTACATTTCTTCAATTTCTTCATCATCTGCAGAGCTAGTTGGCATATAAACTTGTACTACTGTAGTAGGTGTGGGCTTCGTATCTATCTTGGCCACAATAATGCGTTCACTATGCTGTTTGTAGTAGCTTACCCGCATTCCTATTTTCCTATTCATTATTAAACCTACTCCTGCATTACCCCTATTTGATTTTGTGTTTATAACCCTGTAGTCACCTGACCAGAAGTCTTGTTCCTCCTGCCACCGAACTTCACTAATTCCCACTATATCTAACTTTAACCTATCCATTTCCCTTTTTAAATTTTCTAACCTACCTGCCCGATTAAGGGATCTGACATTCCACGCTCCGATCCGTAGAACGCCAGTTTTCTTTCTCCTGATAACGACATCCTCCTGAGTAGTCCCCGCCCGGAGATCCGAATGGGGGACTATTTTACCTCCGGAATATTTTACCCAAGAGGATGCCATCATCATTTAATCATACAGTAAAGCTGCATGTCCTCGGGAAAAATTACGGCTGTAGTTTCCCCTTGCTTTCAGCCGTTCGCAGTACCAGCACAGCAAGGCCGTTTTGGTTAATGTTGCAAGGCCAGATCAGTCAATCATCCAGACTGTTGCCCCGGCAACTACTGAAAAGGCTGCTGCCCCTCTTCAGGAACCACACGTTTGTCTGGCCTCTCAACAGATACCCCTCCGTTGTGGTTGCACCTACGGTACGGCCATCTGTATCGCTGAGGCACGCAAGCCTCCCCACCAACGGCAAGGTCCATGGTTCATGGGGGGACGAGGTTATAAATACAAAATCAAATAGGGGTAATGGTTGGGTTAGGTTAGTGGTGTTTAACGTCCCGTCGACAACAAGGTCATTAGAAACGGAGCGCAAGCTCGGGTTAGGGAAGGATGAGGAAAGAAACTGGCCGTGCCCTTTCAAAGGAACCATCCCGGCATTTGCCTGAAACGATTTAGGGAAATCACCGAAAACCTAAATCAGGATCGCCGGAGATGGGATTGAACCGTCGTCCTCCCGAATGCGAGTCCAATGTACTAACCACTGCGCCACCTCGCTCCGTAATGGGGGGGGGGGAGGGGGGGAATGCAGGAGTAGGTGAAATAATGAATAAAAAAAGAGGAGCATGTGTAAGCTATTACGAACAGCATAGTGAATGCACTATTGTAGCCAATATAGACACGACGCCAATGTCTACCACAGTAGTACAAGTTAATATGCCAACTAGCTCCGCAGATGATGAAGAGATTGATTAAATGTATAATGAGATCAAAGAAATTATTCAGATAATGAAGGGAGACGAAAATTAAATAGTCATGGGTGACTGGAACTCGACAGTAGGAAAAAGAAGAGAAGGAAACGTAATGGGTGAACATGGAATGGGAGTAAGAAATGAAAGGGGAAGCTGCCTGGTAGAATTTTGCACAGAGCATAACTTAATCATAGCTAACACTTGCTTTAAGAATCATAAAAGAAGGTTGTATACATGGAAGAAGCCTGGAGATACCGGAAGGTCTCAGATAGATTATATAATGGTAAGACAGAGATTTAGGAACCAGGTTTAAATTGTAAGACATTTCCAGGGGCATATGTGGACTCTGACCACAATCTATTGGTTATGAACTGTAGATCAAAACTGAAGAAACTGCAAAATGGTGGGAATTTGAGGAGATGGGACCTGGATAAATTGAAACAACCAGAGGTTATAGAGAGCTTCAGGAAGAGCATTAGGGAACAATTGACAAGACTGGGGGAAAGACATACAGTAGAAGAAGAATGGATAGCTTCGAGAGATGAAATATTGAAGGTAGCAGAGGATCAAGTAGGTAAAAAGCTGAGGGCTAATAGAAATCCTTGGGAAACAGAAGAGATATTGAATTTAATTGATGAAAGGAGAAAATATAAAAATGCAGTAAATGAAGAAGGCAAAAAGGAATAAAAATGTCTCAAAAATGAGATTGACAGGAAGTGCAAAATGGCTAAGTAGGGATGGCTAGAGGACAAATGTAAGGATGTAGAGGCACATGTCACTAGGGGTAAGATAGATACTGCCTACAGGAAAATTAAAGAGACCTTCAAAGAAAAGAGAACCACTTGCATGAATATCAAGAGCTCAGATGGAAACCCAGTTCTAAGAAAAGAAGAGAAAGCAGAAAGGTGGGAGTATGTAGAGTGTCTATACAAGGGCGATGTTCTTAAGGACAATATTATGGAAATGGAAGAGAATGTAGATGAAGACAAAATAGAAGATATGATACTGTGTGAAGAGTTTGATAAAGCACTGAAAGACCTAAGTCGAAATAAGGCCCCAGGAGTAGACAACATTCCATTAGAACTACTGACTGCCTTGGGAGAGCCAGGCCTAACAAAACTCTACCATCTAGTGAGCAAGATGTATGAGACAGGCAAAATACCCTCAGACTTCAAGAAGAATATAATAATTCCAATCCCAAAGAAAGCAGGTGTTGACAGATGTGAAAATTACCAAACTATCAGTTTAATAAGCCACAGCTGCAAAATACCAATACGAATTCTTAACAGATGAATGGGAAAACTAGTAGAATCCGACCTCGGGGAAGATCAGTTTGGATTCCGTAGGAATGTTAGAACATGTGAGGCAAAACTGACTCTACAACTTATCTTAGAAAATAGATTAAGGAAAGGCAAACCTACGTTTCTAGTATTTGTAGACTTAGAGAAAGCTTTTGACAATGTTGACTGGAATACTCTCTTTCACATTCTGAAGGTGGCAGGGATAAAATACAGGGAGCGAAAGGCTATTTACAATTTGTACACAAACCAGATGGCAGTTATAAGAGTAGAGAGGCATGATAGGGAAGCAGTGGTTGGGAAGGGAGTGAGACAGGGTTATAGCCTATCCCAGATGTTATTCAATCTGTATATTGGGCATCCAGTAAAGGGAACAAAAGAAAAATTCTGAGTAGGAATTAAAATCTATGGAGAAGAAATAAAAACTTTGAGGTTCTCGGTGACATTGTAATTCTGTCAGAGACAGCAAACGACCTGGAAGAGCAGCTGAATGAAATGTGTGTGTGTGTCTTTTTGTGGTTTTAGGGCACACAACTACAGTTGTCATTAGCGCCCAGACTAAATTATGAATGCACTGTGAGGCACAATGTAAAAACAGCAACTGAAAAGGACAACACTATAAAAGGCTCATTAACAGGCAAGGGATTAAAAGTAAACAGCATAATCAAATGTCATTAGGCAGGTTTGTCAAGTGGATAAAACGAAGAACGCGAGCAGCTCCTCCTGGGTCTTCCGCTAAAATTTCATCCAGAGTACATGGCAGGCCAAGATCAATGCGCAGTGTATTAAAATTCGGACAGGACGTTAAAATGTGGCGTACCGTTAGCAATTGCTCACATGGGCAGAATGGCACCGGCACAGCTGTCAACAGATGGCAGTGGCTGAACCGGCAGTGTCCAATCCGTAACCGGGCCAAAATGACCTCCTCCCGCCAAGAAGGGAGTGAAGAGGTCGTCCAAGCCCTGGGGAGAGGTTTCAATGCCCAAAGCATGTTTTCAGTAAGTGTAGACCAATCAGCATGCCACAGCGATAAAATGCGCTGACAAATGACCCTGCTAAAATCAGATGAAGGCACACAACAAGAATCTGTCCAAGGCTGGAGGACCGCAGCCTTGGCCACGGCATCTACAGCTTCATTCCCAGGCATACCGACATGGCCAGGAACTCACATAAAGGTAACCGGAGAACCGTTGTCCGCCAGATGCTGAAGAGAGCGTTGGTTCCGGTGCACAAAAGGGTGAACTGGATACGGATCACTGAGGCTCTGGATGGTGCTCAGGGAATCAGAGCAGATGACATAAGCAGAATGTCGGTAGCGGCGGATGTAAAGAACAGCCTGATAGAGGGCAAATAGCTCAGCTGTGAAGACCGAACAATGGCCATGGAGCTGGTATTTGAAACTGTGTTCCCCGACAATAAATGAACACCTGACACCGTCATTGGTCTTAGAGCCATCTGTATAAATGAAGATCATATTAATGAACTTTGAACGAAGTTCGACAAAGCGCGAGCGGTATACCGAAGCTGGGGTACCCTCCTTTGGGAGCGAGCTGAGGTCAAGGTGAACGCGAACCTGAGCCTGAAGCCAAGGTGGCGTTTGGCTCTCGCCCACTCTGAAGGTTTCAGGGAGTGGAAACCAAGTCGTTGAAGGAGGAAACGAAAGTGAACTCCAGAGGGTAGCAGGGCAGATACATACAACCCGTATTGATGGACGAGAGAGTCGTCAAAAAAGGAACGAGAAGACGGATGGTCGGGCATTGATAATAGCCGACAGGCATACCAACAAAGCAGTACATCGCTCCGGTAGGTTAGTGGCAACTCAACAGCTTCAGCATGAAGACTCTCGATGAGACTAGTATAGAACGCTCCGATCGCAAGACATAACCCCTGATGCTGTATAGAGTTGAGGCAGTGTAAGATGGACGGCCGTGCAGAAGAGTATACAAAGCTCCCATAATCCAGCTTTGAGCGGGCAATCGACCGATATAGGCAAAGAAGGACGGTTCGATATGCTCCCCACGACGTACCGCTGAGAACACGGAGGACATTTAGGGAACAGGTACAACGGGCAGCCAAATGTGACACATGTGGAGACCACCTAAGTTTCCTGTCAAATGTAAGACCTAAAAATTTTGCTGTCTCCATGAATGGGAGAGCAACAGGACCGAGATGTAAGGACAGTGGGAGAAACACACTCGGCAGAAAAATGGAAGCCACTGGCGACACTCCAGGAGTAAAGACGGTCAAGACAAAGCCAGAGACAGCGCTCCAGGAAACATGTATGCTGCATGCTGCAGTAGATGGTAAAATCGTTCACGAAAAGGGAGCCTGATACATCAGTCGGAGGCAATCCATTATTGGATTGATCGCTATGGCGAAGAGAGCGACGCTCAAAACTGAGCCCTGTGGCGCCCCATTCTTCTGGCGAAAGGCATCGGACAGGACAGAACCCACACATACCTTGAACTTTCGATCCATTAAAAATGCATGAATAAAAAGAGGGAGGCGACCGCAAAGGCCCCATGTATGCATGGTGCGGAGAATGGAACACAGCCACTGTCTGGCACTTCCGCAAGAAGTTATTCATAATGAAGATTGACAAGGTAACCAGATGTGACAGCAGAGCGGCGCCTATGATATGCACTTTGTACATTGGTAAGTAGGCATCGAGATTTCAGCAGCCAAACCAAATGAGAGTTAACCATTCATTCCATCATCTTACACACACAGGTGGTAAGGGAAATGAGTCGATAACTGGAAGGTAAGTGCCTGTCCTTCCCCAGCTTAGGAATCGGGACAACAATACATTCGCACCAGCATGTGGGAACATGACCCTCAATCCAGATGCGATTATAAGTACGAAGAAGAAAACCTTTACCCACAGCCAGAAATCGGTGAGTGGACCTTAGTGCCAGATAGCTGGCGCAGGCTACCCCAGACAACAGACGGAGTAAAACTGTTGAAGGAGCTCGTGAATGCAGCCCAGCTGGCTTTCTTTAATAACACGACAACACTGCGCACATAATCGTTTATAATTAATACAATTCGCCATCGTAGGGTGGCGTTTAAAGGTGCATAAAGCATGTTGACAAGCACATATAGCGTTCACCAGGGGACCGGTATGCGACGTGGAGAAGAGGTAGTATGAGGGATGGAATATTAAGCAGCAGTGAGAATGATTTCCATGAGGTGTGCGACCTGACTATCACAGCTTGTGAAGTGTTGATCCTGAATGTCACCCTGGAAGAGAAGAGCCTCTAGTCTGCTTTGGAAATGTTCCAACTAGTTGAGCATGGACATGGGGTATGATGCAGGAGATGGATAACACAAGGGAAGTGGTCGCTCCAATACGTATCAGAACAAGCATACCACTCAAACTGGCATGCAAGTTGGGTAGTACATATAGAGAGATCTAAATGGGAATAGCTGAGTTGTGTCCGAAAGAAAAGTAGGGGCACCAGTATTGAGGCAGACAAGATTGAGATGGTTGAAAACGTCTGATAACAGGGAGACCCTCTGACAGGATGCTGGGGAGCCCCAAAGAGGATGGTGAGCATTGAAGTCTCCAGTTAACAAAAATGGTGCAGGGAGCTGAGCAATAATTTGCAGCATGTCTGCCCTGCTAATGGCAGATGACGATGGAGTGTAACCGGAACAAATGTAAAATGTGAAAGTGGGGAGAGTAATTCGGACGGCAACTGGCTGCAGATCGGTGTGCAATGTGATGAGATAGTAGTAGATATCATCCCGGACCAGCAACATAATCCCTCCATGTGCCGGAATACCTGCCACAGGGGGTAGGTCAAGAGGCATAGTGTGCCAAGTCAATTCGACCACATGGGCGTAGCTTCATTTCCTGGAAAGCTACTACAAGTGGACAGTGCAAGCATAGCAGCAACTTTAAGCCCTCTCGGTTGGAGTGAACGCCGCAAATATTCCAATGAACAAGTGCCATCATCAGAAGAAAAAGTAGAAGCAAGGAGGAGTCATCTCGAAGGCCGCTGAGGGCCTGGCTTCGAGCGAGCACTGCTCCTGCTATCAATAGGCGGAGAGTCTTCATCCATTTTTTCAATACTTTCGTCGGCCACCATGTTAAGATGGCCGGGAGGGGGAGCTTCCTCCACTGGTGAACGGCCAGATGTTCGGCTACCAGCGGTATGGCCAGGCGAAACGGATGTTGGCCTGGGGCGGCAACCGCTGGGTGGCATAGGAGAAGAAACCTGCCGTGGCGGAGAAGGAGAACTTTGCTTCCTATGAGCCTTCTTGGAAGGTCTTTTAGTCGAAGTACTGGTCAATGGCTGGGAGTTCGGGGTACATAGGAAGTCTTCACATGATGGTTCGCTGTTGAAGGCCCATGCATCTGACTTCTAGGTCTTAGACTTGGCAGAATCTGATGAAGGTGCTTGTGTCTTAGGGGTGACGGGAGGAAGAGGAGACGTTGACTGGGCAATCTTAGCACTGGCCGAACAGACGACCGTAGCGCTAAAGGTCAGATTGCATGTATGTGTGAACACCTCCCTGGTAGGCCGAGGAGAGGCGAGGACAGTACTGTATTTCCCCGCTGGGAGCAGCGTGGGCTTCCTACTAGCAAATAGCTTGCGAGCAGTTGAGGTAGACACTTTCTCTTTGACCCAAATTTCCTGTATACAGCGTTCATCCTTGTAGATGGGACAGTCGCGGGAGGATGCTGCATGGTCACCCTGACAGTTTGCACAATGAAGAGATGGAAGTGGACAGTCACCCTCATGGGCGACCCTACCACAAGTGATGCATTTATCCACATTAGAACAAGACTGGCAGGTGTGGTCAAAATGCTGACACTGGTAGCAGCGCGCAGGTGTCGGGACATAGGGGCGAACAGAAATAACCTCATAGCCCGCTTTGATGCGCCACGGCAGCTGAATACTATCAAAGGTCAAGAAAAGTGTCCGGGTCGGTACAAGGTCATTGTTGACCTTTTTCGTGACCCTATGGACAGCCGTCATGCACTGCTCAGCGAGGAAAGACAATCTCCTTGTCAGTCAATCCATCGAGTGATCTAGTAGATACCACACAACGCGGCGAATTCAAAGTGAGGTGAGCCTCCACCCGGTCAAGTAATGTGTACATGAGTGTGGCCCAAAGGAGTTTTTGTGCCCGAAAGGCGCTCTCAGTTTACAACAACAAGGTACCATTACGCATCCTGGTACAAGACTTGACAGGTCTGGCTATGGCATCTATGCCCTTCTGAATAACGAAAGGGTTTACAGATAAAAAATCATTTCCGTCCTCAGATCTAGAAACTACGAGGAACTTTGCGCCGGCGGTAGTACTTTTGACACTGGTGGCTGGTCAAGTTTCTGTTTTTGGGCAGAAGTCGAGAGAGAAGAAGACAAGAAATCGATTACTGATGAATCCCCTATGATTGCCAGCATCTCCAATGGCGTGCTCCTTCCTTGTGGGGACCCTGTCACAGGGCGCTCCTGCCTTAGGTGAATGTTTACACCTCAGGTCGCACCTACCAAGAAACGGACGGAGGGACCAATCGGCATGGTCGGAAGCTGTCTGCTCCGGCAATCACCCCTCCCTGGGCCTGGCCTTTACTAGGGAGTACGTGCGTGCCTCTTTTGTCTACCCAGGGTGGGGAATTACGCGTTACCCCGTCACCAGCTACGCATCAAACATGTGGGTCAGCCTTCAGGCACGCACAGGGAGGAAAGAAGAATAGGAAAAAAAAAGGAGAGAGGGAAGGAAAGGACAGACTGTCTCAAACACCTAGGCAGAGACCGTAGGGAGGACAAGAAGGCAAGGACAAGAAGCCAAGGAGAAGGAGACAAGGTAAAAAGTAAGGAAGACAGTGAGAGAGGGAGAAGGACAAAGAAAGGAAACAAACAAAGGAAGGAAGAAACCAGAATAATCGAAAAATCAAAATGACCACAAAAGTAAGTCAGTGAACCGTCCGTCTCCAGACGGAGGTACAAACTACCCCCTTGAGGGGGAAGAACTCCTTTTAGTCACCTCGTACTACAGGCAGGAATACCTCGGGCCTATTCTTACCCCAGACATGCAGATGGGATGAACAAATGGACAGTGTCCTGAAAGGAGGGTATAAGATGAACATCAACAAAAGCAAAATGAGGATAATGGAATGCAGTCGAATTAAATCGGGTGATGCTGCGGGAATTCGATTAGGAAATGAGACACTTAAAGTAGTACAGGAGTTTTGCTATTTGAGGTGCAAAATAACTGGTAATGGTCAAAGTAGAGAGGATATAAAATGTAGAATGGCAAAGGGAAGAAAAGCGTTTCTGAAGAACAGAAATCTGTTAACATCAAGTATAGATTTAAGTGTCAGGCAGTCATTTCTGAAAGTATTGGTATGGAGTGTAGCCATGTATGGAAGTGAAACATGGTTGATAAATAGTTCAGACAAGAAGAGATTATAAGGTTTTGAAATGTGGTGCTACAGAAGAATGCTGAAGATTAGATGGGTAGATCACATAACTAATGAGGAGGTGCTGAATAGAATTGGAGAGAAGAGAAATTTGTAGCACAACTTGACTAGAAGAAGGGATCGGTTAGTAGGGCATATTCTGAGGCATCAAGGGATCACCAATCTAGTATTGGAGGGCAGCGTGGTGGGAAATCGTAGAGGGAGACCAAGAGATGAATACACTAAACAGATACGTAAGGATGTAGGCTGCAGTAGGTACTGGGAGATGAAGAAGCTTGCACAGGATAGAGTAGCGTGGAGGGCTGCATCAAACCAGTCTCTGGACTGAAGACCACAACAACATAAGTATCTATACAACACACTTCATAAATTTAAATATTCTTCAACGGAGTAAAAGCAGTGATGCTGCAAATATGACTTTACAGATTTTCCACAGATGATGGTGCTTGTGTTTTGTCTAGTAAAGTGATCATGTACATCACTTCTTTTTTTTTTTGCTGTCCTTACCTATTATATTTAATTTAAAGAACAAAAGGGTTTGTATAATCTCTGCACAGGGTAATGGAGGAATACCACATTTATTAAACAGAGGTTTATAAGAGTCTCTAGGCTTGCAACCAAACAAGATTCTAAGGGACCTTTTAGCTGTTTTAGAGTTCCACAGAAAGTGACCCCATATCCAAGACGAGAATGAAAGTAGACATGATCTGCATTCATTACTGTTCTCTCACTACAGCTTGATTTTAATGAGCAACGAAGGTAACATGTTTTGCTCAGTTCTGCATTGAGATATTTAATATGCTTATTCCATATGACATTCCTCTGCAGCCAAAGTCCTAAGAATTTGGTTTCAGTATTTTCACCAACTGGTTTGTCATTGTAAATATGTGTGTGTGTGTGTGTGTGTGTGTGTGTGTGTGTGTGTGTGTGTGTGTGTAAGTACAATCTAACTTCTGCACCATTTCAGTGCAGTAACATGTTCATTGTAAATAAGTATTGTATTAGTTCTACTATATGTTTATTACTTTATAAATAAAAAAAGCATTTTTTTTTAATTTTAAATTCAGTGCATTAATGTGATCTTAGTAAATGAGTGTTTGTAAAATGATTCTTCCATATAGTGTTCATTAAAAAAAGAAAACGACGTCATTCCACTTGGGACCTGTGGAAGGTAAATTACCTTATTTGTTTCAGTTGTAAATATTTTCATGTATTATTGTTGTTCTGACATGTTCTACATCCTGGAGGACCTCCTCACTATGGATCAATTAGAATGATAGTAAATCTAATCTAATCTATTTGTTAGATACTGATGGAATAAACATGTCCTTGTTAGGAACATTGTAGAATTTTAGTGCAATGTTTTTTTTTTTTTTACTGTTTATTACAAGTTGATTGCTCAGTGGCCAGCTGCTAAGTTGTTTTGTGACCGCATTTACTGTCTGCTGTAACTGTTCATTGTTGTCTCCTTTTAGTAGAATCGTGGTGTCATCTGCAAATTTGACTGTTTTATGTGCACCAACATTTAAGTTTAGATCATTTATGTACAGAAAGGGGTCTCATTACTGACCCTTGAAGTACACCACATTTAATTTGTTTATAGTCAGGTAAGTGTTCAGATACAGTTTTTAGTTTAATATCTGTGTGCTTGATGCACACTGTCTGCTTATGATTAGTCAGGAAGAAACTGATCTATTTGTTGGAAAGACCTCGAATACCATTATCTTTCAAGCTTTGATAGCAGGATTTATGATCCACCATGTCAAAAGTTTTCAACAAGTCAATACATACTCCTATTGATTCTTGTTTTTTGTCCATCAGGTTTAGGATGCACTCATAAATAGCAGTTGTCGTTGACCTCTTATTTCTGATTTACTACTATCTCATTTTTAAGTTTTGTATCACACCATATAAGTCATCTTTCAAATGATGGGCTAAGGACAAATATTGCTGCATAGATGGCATCAAAAACTAACAGATAGAGATGGCATCAAAAACTATTTTTTAGAATAGATCTTTCTTTCCACAGAGGATTATCAGTTGGCACACACCCTCCTGACAGATTACAAGTATCTGTTAGGTTAGGACACAAATCTACACTCTCTTGCATAGAACTCCAACTGAATTTGGAAAGTTGAGGTAGGTACCGACAGAATGAAGAAATGATGTGGGTAATGATGTGTGCTAAGGCTGTGAAGTAAGACATTCATCCACAAAATGGCTGTGAGGCTGTTTCACAACTGATGGAAATGGAAGTAACAAATTTTTAAGATACATGGCTTGAAATACTTTTTGGCATCAGTTTGTATCACACATTTTGTAACTAATTTCCTTATGAATTTTCTTTTCTTTGTGTGCAGTCTACATCTGGTAAATAAGCTCCCTGGTCATTATTTCTCTAAATGTCTGCTATGCTCAAGACTCTGGCACTAAATATTTGGAAAAAATGGACACAAACTAGAGTGTATAAAATACGTATTCATATCCTCACAATCCTGGCAAACTGAACAACATGTAGACAGAAGTCTTTTCAGTCACCTTTTTCATTAGGCTTCATACTTTAATAACACCTTCTGTTATAACTTCAAGTTGAACAAATATATTTCAAGGAAGAAGCAATACATGAAAGTCACAGATCAAGTAAACAGGGTAAGACTTGTGTACACTTTAACAGTCAAATCATAACTTATTCCAAGTCTAGTGGCCGCTGGCTGGCTGGCCACTTTGGTGGTGCTGCTGCTGCATGGCTGGCAGACAGTGCCGCATGTAAAGGACGCGTGTAACTGCACAGCGGCACTTTGAAAGATTGGCAATTCACAACACCTCCACTCCAACATATAGGATTTATTCCAGGCATGATGATGCATCACGCCAGACAACTATAAAAGAAATATGTTGTATAACATAACATTAAAATTTAAAAAATAAAAACATCACTGTGGTACTTTAGTGACTTTTCTCTGCCAAATAATAATACTCTGTATTTTGTCCAACAAATAACAAAAACCAGTCACAATTTATTTGTGAGAGCAACGATCGCTTCATTAATTCCACTCAGTACACTGGCCCTTTCAGACAGTATGCATGACTCATGGCCTCCAGTTCTTTAACTTGCTGGATAATGGACCCCTCCCATCTAGCTCTCTCAGCTTCATCATCTTCTTCACATTGCTTCTGCTTTAAAGCCTCATCGTGCCAATCTCGAGCACTGCAATAGTCCAGAATCGTTTCTCTTGTTAATGTCAATCTTGAAGAGAACGCCAGTTAATTTCAGACCATCATATACTTGAGGTATGGCTACCAGTGACTTGGTTTCTTGGTTGACTATAATACACTCTTTATTAACGGAAAAACCTTGTTCTATAAAGATTTGACCATGGCTCAGAATGAGAATCTTTTGAAGAAAGCTATACAAATGCTGACAGGTGTATCACCATCCAATAAGCCTCCCCAAAAGTGATCAGTTCTCCTGGAGTTTGCACAGAGCTCCAAAAATACCTCCTTACCAAGAAGTTGCACGAATTCTTTTTCACTTTATCACAGTCCTTAGCACTTCTTGGGCTGCTATTTATCACAAATGGATCACAAAAGCTTTTGCATCTACAAATGCTGTACTAAAGTTAAAATATCATTGGCAGGCACTTGCACTTTTCTGAGCTCAGACTGTACAGTATGACGTAAGTTCATGTATATTACAGGAATAAGATCAGCTTTATTATCAAGTTTTATATCACGCACTAATTTCCTGGCAGATAATACTTCAGCCTTAACAGCAAGAAGATATGACAAAGCATTGTACAGGAATGATATAATGTGGGGTGAGGGGGAGGGGCACACATTGGAATTCCCCCAAAGCGAGTGTGTCCTGTCCCAAAACAAAGCTAAAAAAAGATAGTTTAGCTGGCAGCAGAAGATCTTTGAGGTACTTCAACATTGTTTGCCAGCTGTAAGTATTTATTTTAATCTTGTACTCCTTTATTTTACATGCATAAATCTTTAGAAAGGGGTTGATTTTTACACCACAGTTGGCCACATCCTTGTATTCCAGCCAGCGCACGGAGAAAATTTATTTAAGGAAGTGCAGATTTTTGGGTTTATTAAATCTCTTATAATCAGCTCTTCTTGCAGGTACATTCTTCAATACATTATAAATCGATATCAGAAAAGGTACAACACTCCAATCAATCTTTAAGGCTGCATTCTTGAAACTCTGATGAATTGTCTGAAGACCACAAGACTCCATATCAATAAAATTTGATGCATTGTCCCCACGAATACTTGTCAGATCAAGACACAAATCCTTCAAGAATGTCCAATTTTCAGATCAGAAGTTTATATCTTAAAATCATCTAACATATTGGCAGCAGGAGTATGACCGAAAAATTAGGGCAAAAATATGGCATTTCAACTTGTTTCTTAACTATGTGCCAATATCTGAGCCCAATATCAATTTCCTGCAACTCAGCCACCCTGTTAAGGCTCTCATCAAATAAGATCACAAAATGAACGTCCTCTTCAAGATATTTGAGAATATTTTTCCTGAAGTGTGGAGCTAATCCAAGAACAATACTGTATGATGTCTTGGTCCACCCAAGCTGCATCTTACTGGCTACATTTTTGCTAGAGAACATGACCGGAAACAAAGCATTATGCTTTTCCTGTGGTAGAAAAGGACACATGATTTTTGACAGTTTGCAAAGTCCATAGTATTTCCACCCTTGTATAATTATCCTGAATCAGGTACTTTGAAATACGACTGTTAGCCAATGCAGCATTAGTGGCAGTGGTGAAGGTGACAATACGACCATTACTTGACACAGCATTAATGACTGTGGAGGAGGTTACACTGGGCTGCAATAGCTGGGAGATCAACAAACCGACCATCAGCTGAGAGTTTCCCAATGCACCAGTCACTCTAATCTTATCAATTGTCAAAGGAGTATCTTCATTATGCCCAGTTATCTCGCCAGACGACAGGGAGCATGATCCAAAAGTACCAGCACTCTGAAAACAATCACATACCAAATAAGGCTACGACATGACCCTTGTGATACTACAAACCTGCAAACCTTTAAAATCTAAACATTGGGAGATGATGTTTTAAAAAATCAGGAGATATGAATGATCAAAACTCGTGGCTCATTTTCAATATAGTCCTGAGACAAATGACGTGAGTCTTTTCCTGTCATGTCAAACAGCTATGTAATGTCTATAAAAATACAAACAAAAACACTGGAACTAACAAAGCAGCAATTCCATACCCATTATCTGTAACGTAGTTCAACTGTGGTACTAGGGTGGGATGTCTTTTGATCATTTCTCCTATGATTGCAACAGTTTTTGTTCTCACAGAGCTGTATTTTTTTTGCTGTATTGTTATCGGGTAACATATTCCTGAACAGGTGGCTCGCATGGTCGGTGCAATTAATTGGCTAGTTGTAAATAATTCTAACACCAAGTTCCAAATCTTTTTTAAATTATTATTATTATTCACAAACTTGACATTTTCTCGGTGGTTTGAAACATCGCCATATGATATACAGATGTCACATCAGGAAAGAAAAGATAGGTGTACAGTGCAAAAAGCCAAATGCAGAAATATTTTGTTGACCCCCACCTACATAGGGAGAAAGTACCATCATAATAAAATAAATCAGAGCCTAAATGGAAAGATTTAGGCATTCGTTTTTCCTGCATGCTATTTGAGGCGGAACAATAACGAAATAACCCGAAAATGATACGATGAATCCTCTGCCAGGCACATAACTGTGAATTGCAGGCTAGTCATGTAGATAAAGATTATAAAATGCAAACAACGGATCTTTCCTTGATATAATAATACATGAAAATTGTTGCAATGTTGCTCCAAGAAAACAGAATGAAAATGTTTGAGGTTGGCTGATTTAAAAAATGTGGAAATGATTGCACTGGCTGCAGCATTGTAATATATTGTTATTAATCCTAAAAATTTGGTCATGTTAGTTGATTCATCAATTATAATGTTATACATGCTGCCGCTAATATCTTGCTGCAAATTTTTGACAAAATAGGGCATTAATAAATGTTTTATAACTGCACTATGCTCTGTTCTACGTTTTTTCCCCCCGCTGTGGCTTATATGTCAGCATAAGGTGCTGAAAAAGTGCTATGGCAAAATTTGCAAGATGTCCTTGTGTCATGGCCAAAAATTCTTTCTAACCAGTTTGCAAATTTACTATTGCATAGCCTTTCAGCGTGACATTTCTATGCATACTGTGCCCTTACTTTAGCCATGTTTAACGCTAAAACAATATCCAGTGATGTAAAAAACACTACATTAACACTGGAGCTATAGGTATGCACGGTGCATGCAGCTGCAGATTCATTAATACTAGAATGCACAACAATACAGGAGCAAAGACAGAATACCATGTATTATAAATGTTAACGTGATATAAATTCAAGAGCTAGGTGATGTTAATAAATTAAATAGTGCTATTTCTGTATGATGAATGGATCTAGTAGTTTTAAAAGTAATTTTAGCATAAAACCACCTAATATGTTTAAAATCTACCATATTTCCTACTAGCCAATAGCCAGGTACTGAAAACCAACAGATTTAGTGGGAAAACCACCAACTTGGCAGCAATGGCACAGTGAACACACACAGATGTACGTCCAAACAGAGCACAAAACTGAGCAATACGAGTACACATTCTACAAAATGGCAAGAAAGAGGAAAAAGTACAATTTATAACATGTTACATACTGCTTCTTGATTTATACAGACTCTGAGAAGTATATCAACTGAAAAGACTAATAAGTAAAAGGCTTTCCAAAACTTACCAAAAACTGAAATGATGTGATCTCAAAACAACCATCTCAGGTTTGACAATTATTAGCTACAAATCGCGACAAGTAATGGAATAATCAGAGGCAGGAGAAAAAGCCGAAAATCTGGAGTCTCCCACACAAATCAGGACAGTTGGCAAGTATGTACCATCAGGGAAAGAACAAGAGTTGTCAATAGATGGGTACATCCTGTTTCAGAACACATGCATAATGAAGAAGAGACTAATGAAATCAACCCCTCATCTAAAGAGGAAGCAAGAACAAAAACATTGGGACAGCAGGGCTGCGACGCATACTTTGCTGATCCTCCCCATTCACTGGAAAACCAGTGGCAAGTTTCCATATGTTGTTGTTGTGGTCTTCAGTCCAGAGACTGGTTTGATGCAGTTCTCCACGCTACTCTATCCTGTGCAAGCTTCGTCATCTCCACTACTTACTGCAGCCTACATCCTTCTGAATCTGCCTAGTGTATTCTCCCTCTATGATTTTCACCCTCCACACTGCCCTCCAATACTATACTGGTGATCCCTTGATGCCTCAGAACATGTTCTGCCAACCGATCCTTCTTCTAGTCAAGTTGTGCCACAAATTACTCTACTCCCCAATTCTATTCAGTACCTCCTCATTAGTTACGTGATCTACCCATCTAATCTTCAGCATTCTTCTGTAGCACCACATTTCCAAAGCTTCTATTCTCTTCTTCTCTAAACTATGTATCGTCCATGTTTCACTTCCATACATGGTTACACTGCATACAAATACCTTCAGAAAAGACTTGCTGACACTTAAATCTATACTTGATGTCAACACATTTCTCTTCTTCAGAAACGCTTTCCTTGCCACTGCCAGTCTACATTTTATATCCTCCCTACTTCAACCATCATAAGTTATTTTGCTTCCAAAATAGCAAAACTCATGTACTACTTTAAGTGTCTCATTTCCTAATCTAATTCCCTCAGCTTCATCTGATTTAATTAGACTACTTTCCATTAGCCTCATTTTGCTTTTGTTCATCTTCTTTCCTCCTTTCAAGACACTGTCCATTCCGTTCAGCTGCTCTTCCAGGTCGTTTGCTGTCTCTGACAGGATTGCAATGTCACTGGTGAACCTCAAAGTTTTTATTTCTTCTTCTTAGATTTTAATTCCTACTCCAAATTTTTCTTTTGTTTCCTTTACTGCTTGCTCAATATATAGATTGAATAACATCAGGGACAGGCTACAACCCTGTCTCACTCCCTTCCCAACCACTGCTTCCTTTTCATGCCCCTCGACTCATAACTGCCATCTGGTTTCTGTACAAATTGTAAATAGTATTTCACTCTCTGTATTTGACCACTGCCACCTTCCAAATTTGAAAGAGAGTATTCCAGTCAACATTGTCAAATGCTTTGACTAAATTTACAAATGCTGGAAATGTAGGTTTACCTTTCCTTAACCTATCTTCTAAGATAAGTCATAGGGTCAGTACTGCCTCAAGCGTTTCTACATTTCTGCGGAGTCCAAACTGATCTTCCCCAAAGTTGGCTTCTACCAGTTTTCCCATTCATCTGTAAAGAATTCGTGTTAGTATTTTAAAGCCGTGACTTATTACATTGATAGTTTGGTAATTTTCACACCTGTCAATACCAGCTTTCTTTGAGATTGGAATTATTATATTCTTCTTGAAGCCTGAGGGTATTTCGCCTTTTTCATGCATCTTGCTCACCAATGGTAGAGTTTTGTCATGGGTGGCTCTCCCATGGCTATCAGTAGTTCCAATGGAATGTTGTCTACTTCCGGGGCCTTGTTTCAACTTAGGTCTTGCAGCGCTCTGTCAAACCCTCCATACAGAACCATATCTCCCATTTCATCTTCATCTACGTCCTCTTCCATGTCCATAATATTGCCCTCAAGTACATTGCCCTTGTATAAACCCTCTATATACTCCTTCCACCTTCCTGCCTTCCCTTTTTTGCCTAGAACTGGTTTTCCCTCTGAGCTCTTGATATTCATACAAGTGGTTCTCCAAACATCTCTTATTTTTCCTGTAGGCAGTATCTATCTTACGCCTAGTCATATATACCTTATACCTCTACAGTTATCCTCTGGCCATTCCTGCTTAGCCATTTTGCACTTCCTGCCGATCTCATTTTTGAGACGTTTGTATTCATTTTTGCCTGTTTCATTTACTGAATTTTTATATTTTCTCCTTTCATCAATTAAATTCAATATCTCTCCCACTACCCAAGGAATTCTACCAGCTCTCATCTTTTTACCTACTTGATCCCCTGCTGCCTTCACTATTTCAACTCTTAAAGCTTCCCATTCTTCTTCTACTGTATTTCTTTCATCTGTTCTTGACAATCATTCCCTAATGCTCTCTCGCTTTCATGATTCTTAAGCCAAGTGTTAGTTATGATTAAGTTATGCTCTGTGCAAAAATTCTACCAGGCAGCTTCCCCTTTCATTCCTTACCCCCAATCCATATTCACCTACTACTTTTCCTTCTCTTCCTTTCTCTACCATTGAATTCCAGTCCCCCATGACTATTAAATTTTCATCTCCCTTCACCATCTGAATAATTTATTTTACCTCATCATACATTTATTCAATATCTTTGTCATCTGTGGAGCTAGTTGTCATATAAACTACTGTGGTAGGCATGGGCTTCATGTCTATATTGACTACAATAATGTGTTTACTATGCTGTTCGTAATAGCTTACCCATGCTCCTCTTTTTTTTTTTGTATTCATTATATAACCTACTCCTGCATTACCACTATTTTATAACCCTGTATTCACCTGACCAGAAGCCTTGTTCCTCATGCCACTAAACTTCACTAATTCCCACTATATCTAACTTTAACCTATCCATTTTGCTTTATAAATTTTTTAACCTACCTGCCCGATTAAAGGATATGACATTCCATGCCCCAATCCGTAGAATGCCAGTTTTGTTTCTCCTAATAACAATGTCCTCCTGAGTACTCCCCATCTCAATATCTGAATGGGGGACAATTTTACCTCCAGAATATTTTACTCAAGAGGATGCCATCATCACTGATCAGTCATAGTACTTCACTTACCGAGGACTGATAAAAGAGACAAATGTCTGCTGTCTTCATGACTGCTGAGACAGTCTTCGAGTGTGTAGATCCTTCCACATGGCCTCCTGGTGTATGCTGGTTTCTTCTACGTATACAGACTTCTTTTATTATTCTTAAACCAAATGTTAGCAATAATTAAATTATGCATTGTGCAAAATTCCATCATGATGCCTACACTTTCATTCTTTTCCCTGAGTCCATTTCACCTTTTTTTCTTTCTCTTCCTCTTCTTACTATTGAGTTCCAGTCCCCCACCACAATTAATTTTTCGTCTCCTTTAACTATCTGAATAATTTATTTTATCTCATCATACATTTCTTCAATCTCTTCATCTGCAGAGCTAATCAGCATGTAAACTTGTACTCTGTGGTACACATGGGCTTTGTGCCTATCTTGGCTACAATAATGTGCTCACTATGATGTTCATAGTTTCTTATTTATTATCAGACCTACTCCTGCATTACCCCTGACTGACTTTATATTTACAATCCCATATTCACCTGAAGAAAAGTCCTGTTCCTCCTGCCACTGAACTTCACTACTTCCCACTATATCTAATTTCAGTGTATCCATTCCCTTTTTAATTTTGCTAACCTACCTGCCTGATTAAGAGCTCTAACATTCCATACTCCAATCCACAGAATGATAGTTTTGTTTCTCCTGATTGTAGAAGTTAGTTTCTAATTATGACTTATTTCATTTTTGATGGCAATGATGGCTTCTGTCAAAGATCCAAATGGGGGACTATTTTACCTTTGGAATATTTTACCCAAGATGCCATCATCATTAACCATACAGTAGCACTGCATGTTCTTGGAAAAAATTACAACTTTATTTCCAATTGCTTTCAGCCATTTGCAGTACCAGCACAGCAAGACCGTTTTCATTGTGTTACAAGGCCACATTAGTCAATCATCCAGACTGTTGCCCCTCCAACTAATGAAAAGGACACTGCCCCTTTTCAGGAAGTACACTTTTGTCTTTTCTCTCCACTGAACCCCTCTGTTGTGGTTCTCGTGTAGGCAGTATGGCTATCTGTATAGCTGCGGGAAGCAGGCTGCCCCACAGATGGCAAAGTTGATGGTTCAAGGCAGGGCATTGAAGGATATTGACATACAAATGTTGGTTTGGTTTATTTTAGTTTACTTATTTGCACATTCCACAGATCATAACTGTGACTTCTCACTATGATGTGGAATAATTTAGATTTATAATTATAGTACACTTTCTCAAAGAAAAGTAGAGCACCACAATTTGCAAGATTTTCTTCAGTCACATTTTTCCTTTTTTATATGTGAATATTTATACTTACCTATATTGAATCTCTCTCACCGAATAAACATATTATTGCTTATCTAAAAGTTCTGTCATGAGGTAAGAATAGCTGTCTGTCAAACTGTTTGTTCCAAAGCAACATATAGATAGTTTTTAGCTACAAGGTAGAGATTTTTTAATTTGAGTTTCATCTCCCGAATTTTCCTTTCATGCTCCAAACAGAATGGTTTCCTCCGCAGTTTACACACAACAGAGTGTCTGAACAGACGTTATCAACTTCATATACTGATTTGCCACATGTTTCACATGTTGTATGCTGTTGTGGCGTGTCCCTGTGGCTAACAGTTGAAACAGCACATTGCATAGAGAGGTGTGATCTAACTTCTAAGTCAGTGGAGTCAGCTGTTATTAGGTTGGTGCATGAATTTGTAGTGTTTAAATTTAGCATTTTGATATTTTTGTTGGCATGGGTTTTGATTGTCATTTTTTAATTGCAGTTCACTGTTGGTGTTTGATTTTACATACTGTTATAAGGAGATCATGAATAGGGCTGTGGATGCTAGAAATGGGGTGCCAAGTGGAGAAATTTGAACATATCTGACACATTCTTCTGGTTGAGCTCAATAAAGGGGTGACAACAGTGGAGGCACCTAGGAATGACGATAATGCCATTGGACAGAGGACAACAAGAAACTGGTTTTCAAGTTTTAATGAGGAACATTTTGACTTTCTGCATTTAGGAAGACGTATGTTGTTTGATGAGGATTGTTTATATACATTAAACAACAAGGATCCACGGCAGTGTACCCAATAATCGGCAAATGTGATGGATCATCATATTCCACCAACATTCAAACATTTGCATGTAATGTGTATGGGTAAAAAATCGACTGTACTGGTACCGCATGCTCTAAGCCAAAATCACAACAATTAGTGCCTGGCCATACGTGCATCTCTGCTTGCTTGTCATCAATTAGCTCGTGAACAACACTGACCATATTGATCCTGTATCATTACTGGTGATGAGAAATGGTGTCTTTATGTCTTTATGCTAACATAAGGAAAAAATGGAATGGTTGAGCTCAAACAAAGCACTAACTACCTGTACAAAGACTTATGTGCATCTAAAAAGATAATGTTATGCATCTGGTGGAACAGCAATGGTGTAGTGTACTACGAATTGCATCCCTGAGGGCATAGCCATCACAGCTAGTATTTATTGTTAACACCTGAGACGTCTTGCAGACATAGTTCAAAAGCAATGACCAGGAAGACTGCAGGAAGTGATTATATTCAATAACACCCTCCCACATGCTGCTAGACTGACAAAACATTATACAGGAATTGGCTTGGGAAGTAGTTCCACACCCACCTTATTCGCCTGATCTTGTGTCTTCAGATTTTCACCTTTTCTGCTCTCTTATTGAGCAACCTTCAAGGAAGTTCCTTTCCGGATGAAAATGTACTCTGGCCGTGGCTCGGTAAGTTCTTCATTTCAAAACCATGTGATTTCTACAGTCGCATAATAGAGAAGTTACCCCAGCATGGGTAGATTGTTGTAAATAGTGAAGGAGAATATATTGAATATAAGTCTCTTTTATGTGTATCTCTTGCGTATATTAAACTTATGGATGAATGCTATGAACTTATGCACCAACATGATATATTCTTAAGCAACAATGGAGAACTGAAAGTTAACTCAAATGCAGCTGTCTTCTGCAGTATGCAATTCATATGCTTGATTATGTTTTTAATTTCTGTCATGCCAGTGTCTTAAAGCTTCATCTTTATACCCTCCACTTTCATTCTCACCCCATCCACTACGTCTACCTTGAACTGGGGTTTGGGGTGACTTTTCCAAAATCTCCCCATTTTTAACCTCACCAGTCATTTTTCTTTGACCTTCCTCCTTTCCCTTCAACCCTTCAGACAGAAAGACTAGTGCACCCAAATGCTTGCAAATTTCAGTACCTTTATATGTGTGGTCTCCTTATTTTTTGTTCCATGGATCATCTTAGGCAATGGTATTGGATTTGTCATCATAATACAATGGAAATAAATAGCAATATAAAGTATGCTTTATGAGGATAGGATAGATTATTGGACATGGCATAGATGGAAGACCCATCCCCCCATTTTCCTGAAATGGTTTAGGAAAACCAAATAAAACCTAAATTAGGATGGTCGGACAGAACAAAATCAATCCTCCCAATTGTGAAGTCTGACTCTTAACTGCACTGCCTCATTCAGCTCATCCCTACTGTACAATATTCTTTGATATTAACAGTTTTGCTCTTCACTGCAGCACACATTAAGGACATCCAATGGTGGCTCCGGAACCATAAACTTGCTGCCAGCCCCTTATGCTAACTCCAGTCCATGTGGATAATTGACTCCATGCCCATAAACAGGCCACTATTTCTCATGCACATTTGTATGCCCTCTTGTGTCCATGTGATAAACTGAATCAGCATCCCCCCCTACGATGATTGAGATCCTGAACTCAGGATTATCGGTATTTTCAAAAGTAATAGAGACAGTCATGAAAAACAGAATTACAAATTACCTCGAGAAATTCAATATATTGTCTGTAAACCAACACGGCTTTCGCAAAGGAATGAGTACAGAGTCAGCCATCACTCAGTTCATTGAAAATATTGTAACGGGGCTAGATAAAAACAACAGTACAATAGGAATTAATCTGGACCTCTCTAAAGCATTTGATACTGTCCAACATGATATCCTGCTAGACAAATTAGAATATGTCTGTATACGAGGAGTAGCTAAAAAGAGGTTTCAGTCATATCTCCATAATAGGAAACAGGTAATAGAAATTGCAACAACAAACAGTAAAAACCAAAGTATTGTTTACAGATCGGATATTCAGACTGAACCAATTGGGGTACCGCAGGGGAGTGTTCTAGGACCTCTCCTATCTCTTCTTTACATAAATGATATAAAGAATATCAAGATTCCACTAAATGGTACTCATATAACCCTGTTTGCAGATGACACAAACATTGTAGTACCTGACATAAACCGGGTATTGCCAACATCTGCAACCTGAGTTACAGAATATTTGCAAAATTGGTTTGAAGTGAACAAATGAACCATAAATATCTCTAAAACTAATTATATCCATTACAGGAAAGCAAAGTCACACTCTGATCTAGATCTCAGAATACAAAATAAAGAAATTGTGAGAGTTGCTACTACAAAATTCTTAGGTGTACATATAGACAAAAATTTAGACTGGAAATCCCATATCCTGTATCTCTTGCATAAGTTAAGCTCTGCTTGCTTTGCTTTACGTGTTATTAGCTTTGTATGTAGTAGGTAATGTAACAGAACTGTTTACTTTGCTTATATACATTCTGCTATTATCTATGGCCTCGCCTTATGGGGTCATAGCAAGAAAAATCTCAACACCATCTTCACTCTACAAAAACGAGCTGTTAGAATAATTACCAACAGTTCAAGGCTAACTCCTTCAAAGCAATTATTTAAACAGCTGAATATTCTACCCCTACCGTGCCTCTATATACAGAAAAGTATAATTAATGTAAGAAGAAATATTAACAATTTCCAATCCAACTTGGATCTACATACTTACAACACAAGAAAGTGCAATGACATTCATATAAAAAGAATTAACAAGGCTTTGGTGCAGAAACAAACAAACATACAAGGAAGCAGATTGTATAACAAACTACCGGTAAAGATAAAAGAAATAAAAAAATTGTCTTCACTTAAAGAAGCAGTATTCGAATTTTTAATGACCATCTGCTATTATAGTGTAAAAGAATACCTGGAATAGCTTCATACTAAACAATTATATTTATGTACTCTGTGCCAATAGTAATTTTTATCTGACTGCTGCTATGATCTAAATAAATAATATGTACAAAAGTACTATAATTATATGTGTTATATCTAAATATCAACTGCGTATTCTATGTAAAAAGTCTTTCTCATACATCAATGTAAAAATGTAAAAAATCAAAGTTGTAAGTGCTATTACAATGTGGTCTGATGTTATGTAGTCTACTATGCACATCTGTATTTTGTGCAGTATTGTTCACCCTCTATATATATGTATATATATACACACACACACACACACACACACACACACACACACACACACACACACACACTATGATGATGTAAATAAAATAGAAAGAAACTTCCACATGGGAAAAATATATTAAAACCAAAGATTCCAAGACGTACCAAGTGGAAAAGTGCCGGTAGATAGGCACAATAAATAAAACACACACACAGAATTTCTAGCTTTCGCAACCGACGGTTGCTTCTTCAGGAAAGAGGGAAGGAGAGGGAAAGACGACAGGATGTGGGTTTTAAGGGAGAGGGTAAGGAGTCATTCCAATGCTGGGAGCAGAAAGACTTCCCTTAGGGGGACAAAAGGACAGGTGTACATCGCGCACACACACACACACATATCCATCCGCACATACACAGACACAAGCAGACATGTAAACCTGTCCTTTTTTCCCCCTAAGGGAAGTCTTTCCGCTCCCGGTATTGGAATGACTCCTTACCCTCTCCCTTAAAACCCACATCCTTTCGTCTTTCCCTCTCCTTCCCTTTTTCCTGGAAAAGCAATCGTCGGTTGCGAAAACTAGAAATTCTGTGTGTGTGTTTTATTTATTGTGCCTATCTACTGGCACTTTCCCGCTTGGTAAGTCTTGGAATCTTTGTTTTGACGAAATCCATGCAATATACTTTGTCTCTGGATGAATAAACTACTACTACTACTACTACTACTACTACTACTACTACTAGGAGACATAACTATCACACACTATAGGTCTGTTAGTACAGATTTAGTTGACATCGAGTCAAAAGCTTCCCCAAACTCAATAAAGATAAGTCATTCTAATTGTACAGTAGAACAATTTTGTTCACAGTTTGAACTTGAATATGCCAATTTGTCCCTCTGCCTGATTAAAATCCAATGTTTTCCTTATATGGTTGACAACAATTGCAGTGAATATCTTATCCATTCCAGGTAGGAGAATAGTTATGTATCTATCACGTACTGTCCATCTGCTTGACTGTGAAGTGTAGTAATGACAGTATTGTTCCTGTTTTGGGGAATTTCCTATCTCCACAGAAGTTCAAACAAGTTCTTTTTGTTTTATTTTGCTTCGAACTTTAATTGTTTGTACAGAAAAACCATCAACTGCACACAGATACATTTCCTTCCATCAACCCTGGAATGGCAACACACATATATGTCTGCAAGGGAGAGTGGTGCAGAGGTTTGTGGTGATGGTAAGAGGGTGCACTTACTGCCTCCCTCTAGAATCCTGAGTTCAGCATTTAATACACTACACATTTCTAGAAATGATTTCCCATGATTCTGCTAAACCTCTCTCATTCAGCTAATTGACATCACTTGACCAATTGCAGTGAGACATTAATTTTTGCAGACACCCAAAAGCTACAGACTTCATCCAGCATTAGTTTCAGGATGTCAATATAAGCTACATACCTATGTGTGTGTATGAGTCACCCCAGAATTAGGCCTATACAAATGAAGAGGTCACAATGATTCAAGCTTAAGCCTCACTGTCTTGAAAAATGAGATTTCGCTGCAGTGAGCTATACTGATATAGCTAGTGCATTTTCGGGTGAAATGGATTTTTGATTTTTCATCAGATGGTAAGTAGTCATTCTTCCCGCACTCCGCTGGAAATGAAAGAAACCCTAATATGCAGTGCAATGGGAAGTACTCTCTGCCACACACCTCACAGAAGTTTGCAGAATACAGATGTAGATGTGACAAAAAATGCAATATTCCAGCTTATTTAGAATTCTTCACCTTCTCCTCCCAGTATCTGAGCATCTGTTCTCTGTATTTATTTTTACATTCATCCTATATGCTTTTCTGAGTGAGTTTTTCGGCAAATTTCTGCCTGGGATTTCCATGTTCAGAATTCTGATCTATTCCTTCATCGAAGTAAATTTCTTTCAAGTCCCTACTAATTACTGCTAGCCAATTTCTGTAATACTTAATTCATAAACACAGTTTAGAATTTCCTTTGCAAACCTGTTTTCATCCATTTATGAGATCATAAAATTGCAATATTTGCTTTTTGACTGAATTTATGTTTTTCCCTTCTGAAGCTTAACATACTTTATGCGATTTCTTTTTCACCAAAACTCCATTATACATGTTCATATATAAATATCTCTTTGATATTTTTCTTATCTTGTTGTGAAACTGTGTTACTAATAACATAGTAAATTTCTCTAGTCTTATCAAAAATGAATATATGATTTTTAAAATTATTGTTGATGCATGTTCAAAGTGACATAATAAGGGCCAAATATGATCATTATATTAGCTCCAGTACACTGCATATATCAATGGATTGAGTTACTCCACAGAGTGTATGAAACTCAACAGATTGTTGAAAAGTGCAATTCCTATAACTACAATGTTATTTCAAGTTAAACATGAAGATTTTGTGTGTATAGCTGAAACACGTCCCCTGATAGCCTTAAATTTCTACAGTGATACCCAGTTTGGAACTTGCTCAAAATGCTTAAAGGGGAGCAAAATAACACAGTCAACATTTGGAGAAGGGGATGTACGGAAAAGAAACTAAATACTAATAACTATTACAATTATCCAGTTTCAAACAGTAGAAACAGACATTAGGAATAGAACAACAAGCTTCACAGAAAAAGAAAACATGTTAAACAAATCAAGAGAGCTGTGAGAAGTTTCGTAACTGGGACCATGGATGATCACAGGAAAGTATTCACATTTTTCAACTGTATCTGTCACATCATTATTCTATAGAAACATCACTACTGGGCCGAATGAGGCAGACGATCAGTTTTCAGTGCCAGGACTTCTGCTCTATATGTAGTATATTAACGACATGCTCACTACAGTAAATGGAAAGCTGATAATGTGTGTTAGTGATGCAATTCTACTAGTGTGTAGCAACTCAGTAAAGGAAAGTCAATGAAGACATGAAAGTGACAAAGATATTCATAAATATGAAGAAAACACAGTAAACTAAATTTCAAGCAAGTGGAACTGACAACACAGAGATTTTACAGCTGGCTTTTGGGTTTCTGACCTAGAAGTGGACTGTATTAGGTTCCTGTGAATAGAGCTCGATAAATTCTCACATAAGAAAATCACACTGCAAGATCTCAAAATTTGTTAAATAAAATGCCTTATACAGTGGATGCAGAAACTTTATTTATAGTATACTGTGGAATTCTTTTCCCATACATATTGAACTCTACATCACTAATGGGATGAGTGGCAGAACCTAACTGAACCTTGTGTGCGTGTGTCACACTATTTCTCTTTTTAGTGATAAATTGTGCACTATCATTAAACAGAGATATTTCCATGAACACAGAACAAAACACAATTTCCATATTTCCAATTAACAGATTAACATGGTGAACAGGAACTGTACAAATGCTGGAAGATTAATTTACCACAGACGGTCAGGTAGCATTGATATTAAAATAACTAAGCTTCTTAACAAAGCAACTGAAAGATCATCTCATCTCTTAATAAAGAAGTACACTTGAAGGTAAATTCGGAGAATACTCAAATTAAAAATAGAGGCTATAAATATCCTACTCTAGATGCTAGGCAAGTGTTAGTATTTTTATTTTATTTGTGTATTTTTGCAAGAACTATCCAGCATTATTTGTTTCTCTATTATAATATTTAAGCTGTGTTTATCTGTTTCATTAATAAAGGAAAACTAATATTGTACAGAGTGTATAAAGGTAGACCTGTAGTAGGCATAGTGCTGCCATTAATGAAGAACTAGTATAGTTTGAGAAGAACAACTGTTTACCTCGTGCTATATATTACTGTAAATTTTCTTGTAAAATATTTCTTACGGTTACATAAAATGCACTTCTTATTGTTTCCATTCTTTATATTGGCTATTAGTCTCGCTAGTGTGAAGATAAGCATTTTATTACTTCAAAATGGTTTCTGTATATTCTGTAAATATGTAAACAACTATCACTGTTCTTTTTTTACCAGAACTGTGTAACCTGAATATGTTGAGATTAATACAAAGCGTTATACATGAAGAAGAAGTAGCTAACTGTGTCTATAACAGGTGACTGCCAATCAATTTCTACTTATGAATAGTTTTCACTCCTTCACTCCCTAACAAAGTGATTACGCGACATAAAATGTAATTATGGCCCGAAGCAGTCATGGTTAAGTGTTCGTCAGTCTTGCTTCGATGAGGATTTGACAACTGTGATGGCTTCCATGAAGTCACAGATGACGTCCTGGTACAGTTAAAAATACGAGAAGGTATCATGCTGCCAAGGACTTTGGACATACAAAAATGATAAAATTGAGGAGGAGTTCATGTTATTTCTTATTCGCAGCGTTGAGTGATTTGTTGTTTGGTTACCCCAGAACAAACATTTAAATGTGCATAATGTGTCGCTCTTTGCGTGTTGCAACAGTCTTACCTCGCCAATTTCTCCAGAACCATTCTGATCCAAAACTGGGAACAGAAAACACGCCCCAGTGAATGAATATTCCAAATTTCGCATCGTCATACCAATTAGGTAGCGGCCTAGTATCTAGGCTGTGCCATGTAGGATCATATTTGTTGGAGACAATTTGCCCATCTGCTAATACAAATGTTAAGCTCGCCGACAACACTATTCGAAATACAAACCACGCCATCTCCAAGTGCTGACTAGTAAGTCAACAAACAACCGAACGCTACTGCCAAGGAATGCAACTGCCAGTGATAAGGCTTAGGTCAGGGTTCCCACGAACTTCTGACTACGCATTGTTTGCGTTCGGAATAGCGTCTGCGTCAAGCAGTATTAATTGTTATGGCCCGGCTTATGACAATCATTGGTCACGTGCCCATGACCGCAAATTCGTAACTGCATGCCTTTCACCTTTCAGGAAACAATGTTATCAATACTTATTCGTGTAAATCCGGTTTGTACTTCTGAAACATATTTCTGGGAACCTGATCGTAACTCATGAATTTATGCTACTACTTCTCAAACCCAAAAATGCAAATGTTAAATCTTTCTAGCTATATGCTTCAAAATATTCACTATTACACTTCTGTACATCATAGAACTCTTTTTAAACAGAGCAACTGTAACATGAAAGTGTATTGCGTTTCGTACAGATCACAGAATAAGAAGCCCATAATTGAACGAAGTGAAATTTGCATATATCGCCCCATTCTGGGCAAGTAGAAACACAGATAATGTTACAAAAACAAAGATCGAAATGTTTTGTGTATGGATCAAAGATCTCTATTTTATTTTATTCGGCCTTCGACCAAATGACTGGAGACAAAGTGATTATCATAGTCTGTTATTATGTTAGACTGTGGTGATTATTCTAAAGTCCTTTATGGACATCACTAGCACGGATATAAATTATCTTTGTCCGAGAGTAGAAAGAACAAAACGATAAGAGTGAGAGAGAATTGCCCGCTTAAGAGATTGGTTTTCTGCGTACTGCGTAGTTGAACTGAGTAAAGCGATAGATGGCGCTACGGTCACGCTACTGTGGTCCCTTGCGCTTGAATCCATCCCTCGGAACTACGGAGCGAACCGACAAACGTCTCTGCAGTGACGCCGTGGTTTGTTAGTGTGGTGGGAATCATTTTTGACGATAATTTAAAGCATCAATTTAAGAAAACAGTTTAGGTCCTTCAGATTTACGAAATGTGTCTCCTTCTATAGACTAATATGCACACATTCATAAAATTCACTCGAAAAGCTCACAACTCCAAATGAATGCCGTTGCTTAAAGGGAGGTGTTGGAATGCAGTTGGTACAAGTTCTGATTACCCGAATTGAACAGAAGTATGATGAATTAAAAGGAGCTAGCGCGTGGTACTGGACCAACTACTGAAGTTTTGGTTGTGGTGAGAGACTGATATGTAGCTTAGCCCGAACTGAATCGATTACTGCAAAAAGTTCATGAGTAAACTATTTTACAAAAAAGACTTACATAGGATCTATGTGATGAATTGTAGTCAGATTATTACATGTAAGAAGGGAAGTTAACAACCTTCAACTGGTGTCACTATCAGAGCTAGATATCTTCACTCTATGTAGGAAGATCATGAGTCATTGACTTGTGGAGTCTTTGCAGTGATGAAATGTAACAATCTGGTTAGTGGTTCACCATAGTGGAGTCTTTGCAGTGATGAAATGTAACAATCTGGTTAGTGGTTCATCATAGAATATCCAAAAAAAATTACAGCAAAATTAATGACGTAATGCCTGTGGGCTGAACTTTGTCTAAATGAAATATTCAACGTTATCAAATATTCCGGTTTCAGGATATCATTTATTTGAAAAATATGCAAAAAGGTGGGAATTTAAGGAGATGGGATCTGGCTAAATTGAAACAACCAGAGGTTGTACAGAGTTTCAAAAAGAGCATAAGGGAACAATTGACAGGAATGGGGGAAAGAAATACAGTAGAAGAAGAATGGGTAGCTTTGAGGGATAAAGTAGTGAAGGCAGCAGAGGATAAAGTAGGTAAAAATACGAGGGCTGCTAGAAATCCTTGGGTAACAGAAGAAATATTGAACTTAATTGATGAAAGGAGAAAATATAAAAATGTAGTAAATGAAGCAGGCAAAAAGGAATACACATGCCTCAAAAATGAGATCAACAGGAAATGCAAAATGGCTAAGCAGAAGCGCCTTGAGGACAAATGTAAGGATGTAGAAGCTTATCTCACCAGGGGTAAGATAGATACTGCCTACAGGAAAATTAAAGAGTCCTTTGGAGAAAAGAGAACCGCTTGTATGAATATCAAGAACTCAGATGGAAACCCAGTTCTAAGCAAAGAAGGGAAAGCAGAAAGGTGGAAGGAGTATATAGAGCGTCTAAACAAAGGCGATGTACTTGAGCACATTATTATGGAAATGGAAGAGGATGTAGATGAAGATGAAATGGGAGATATAATACTGCATGAAGAGTTTGATAGAGCACTGAAAGACCTAAGTCGAAAAAAGGGCCCGGGAGTAGACAACATTCCATTAGAACTACTGACAGCCTTGGGAAGGCCAGTCCTGACAAAACTCTACCATCTGGTGAGCAAGATATATGATACAGGCGAAATACCCTCAGACTTCAACAAGAATATCACAATTCCAAACCCAAAGAAAGCATGTGTTGACAGATGTGAAAATTACCGAACTATCAGTTTAATAAGTCACGGCTGCAAAATACTAAAGCGAATTCTTTACAGACGAATGAAAAAACTAGTAGAAGCTGACCTCGGGGAAGATCAGTTTGGATTCCATAGAAATGTTGGAACACGTGAGGGAACACTGACCCTACGACTTATCTTAGAAGGTAGATAAGGAAAGGCAAACCTACGTTTCCAGCATTTGTAGTCTGAGAGAAAGATTTTGACAATGTTGACTGGAATACTCTCCTTCAAATTCTGAAGGTGTCAGGTGTAAAATACAGGGAGCGAAAGGCTATTTACAATTTGTACACAAACCAGATGGCAGTTATAAGAGTCGAGGGGCAAGAAAGGGAAGCAGTGGTTGGGGAGGGAGTGAGGCAGGGTTGTAGACTATCCCCGATGTTATTCAATCTGTGTATTGAGCAAGCAGTAAAGGAAACAAAAGAAAAATTTGGAGTAGGTATTAAAATTCATGGAGAAGAAGTAAAAACTTTGAGGTTCGCCGATGACATTGTAATTCTGTCAGAGACTGCAAAGGACTTGGAAGAGCAGTTGAACGGAATGGATAGTGTCTTGAAAGGAGGATATAAGATGAACATGCCCCTCGACTCTAATAACTGCCGTCTGGTTTCTGTACAAATTGTAAATAGCCTTTCGCTCCCTGTATTTTACCCCTGCCACTTTCAGAATTTGAAAGAGAGTATTCCAGTCAACATTGTCAAAAGCATTCTCTAAGTCTACAAATGCTAGAAACGTAGGTTTGCCTTTTCTTAATCTTTCTTCTAAGATAAGTCGTAAGGTCAGTATTGCCTCATGTGTTCCAACATTTCTACGGAATCCAAACTGATCCTCCCCGAGGTCTGCATCTACCAGTTTTTCCATTAGTCTGTAAGGAATTCGCTTTAGTATTTTGCAGCTGTTACTTATTAAACTGATAGTTCGGTAATTTTCACATCTGTCAGCACCTGCTTTCTTTGGGATTGGAATTATTATATTCTTGTTGAAGTCTGAGGGTATTTCGCCTGTCTCATACATCTTGCTCACCAGATGGTAGAGTTTTGTCAGGACTGGCTCTCCCAAGGCCATCAGTAATTCTAATGGAATGTTGTCTACTCCGGGCGCCTTGTTTCGACTCAGGTCTTTCAGTGCTCTGTCAAACTCTTCACGCAGTATCTTATCTCCCATTTCGTCTTCATCTACATCCTCTTCCATTTCCATAATATTGTCCTCAAGTACATCGCCCTTGTATAAACCTTCTATATACTCCTTCCATCTTCCTGCCTTCCCTTCTTTGCTTAGAACTGGGTTGCCATCTTGATATTCATACACGTGGTTCTCTTCTCTCCAAAGGTCTCTTTAATTTTCCTGTAGGCAGTATCTATCTTACCCCTAGTGAGATAAGCCTCTACATCCTTACATTTGTCCTCTAGCCATCCTTAGCCATTTTGCACTTCCTGTCGATCTCATTTTTGAGACGTTTGTATTCCTTTTTGCCTGCTTCATTTACTGCATTTTTATATATTCTCCTTTCATCAGTTAAATTCAATATTTCTTCTGCTACCCAAGGATTTCTAGCAGCCCTCATATTTTTACCTACTTTATCCTCTGCTGCCTTCACTACTTCATCCCTGAGAGCTACCCATTCTTCTTCTACTGTGTTTCTTTCCCCCATTCGTGTATGTGCTGAAAACGGTTTCAGTGTGCCTCAATGCAAGCATGTATGCGCCATACCATGTTCTGTCTCACGTTCACATTGGTCATGCTTCATTCAAACAGTGTCAAAGGTGGCATGAATTATGCTACTCCAATGACTCTAAGTCTGGAATGGGATCCGCATGCACAATACTTTGGGCTGATCCAGTCATCTGATCCACCAACCAGAAAGATACGACTGAGATGAATCCAGACGTTAATGCCTAAGTGCCCCAGAGAACCATCAAGTAGGAGTCACAGAACCCTTTGAATAATCAATAGTACTTCTTTCAGCAGGGGATGCAAAGTCATGTGTGAGAAAGAGTGATAGTACCAGTATGTTACGCAATGTGTAAGGAAGACTAGTCACAAAATACGGTCACCAATTATTCTACCCACACATCCAGCTGAACCGATGCTGATGATTTGCTGTCACCATATGATGGGAGTTCTGCATACTATCCCACAGATGATTATTATTAAAGTTGGAGTTACCACTTCACGTAACGGTGGCTTCATCTGTGAATAGGACGGATGTCACAAATCCCAGAATTGTGGTGCTCTGGTGAAGAAAACAGTGACAAAACTGCTTCTGATGTGGAAAGTCTATCACCAGTAAGCCCTGCATACACTGTAAGTGATAAGGGTAGTAACAATTGTCATGGAGAACGTTTCACACAGTCGTTTAGCTTACCCTGCACTGGCAGGCAAACTGTCTGGTACTGACACAGTAGTTGCTTTCCTCAGTGTTAATCACATTTTCGTTCAAGAATGGTTCTGAACATTTTGGGTCTATTCTTCGTGATTGCCTGTTTCCTGAAACGAACCTGTCTCAGACAAATGGTGAAACACTGTTGCAAACATTGAATGCTGTGGTTGTTGTCGGTGAGGATAGGTCTTCTGATACAACGTTGCTGCCCACCACCCCATTGCCATTTGCCTTCCCGAAAGTAAACATCATGCTGGCAATATCTCAATTCGAATACAGAACAATCGTGTGCAACACTGTTTCACATCCACTGCAAGGTGAGTCAGCAAGAGAAGTGAATTGGACACAACATTACTAACTACTATGGCAGAAGAGGGCGCTAGGGCGTGACATACGAGGAACAGTACCACTCTCTAGTAGGAAACCACACATACTGAACTGTGGCTGCATGGTACAGTGCATGTTAGACCATAGTCATTATAACATAGTATGATTGAATTAATGATCTCTAGCATGGAAACCATGCATTTCCAGACATAAGTTCATTAGTTTTTTTTGGTTCCATACCCTCTAATTGATCAATCACTAGCGTTTTTACATGATGGAAAAACCACCCTGTAAACCATTACATGCCAAAACTGATCCAAAAAGATGTGAATGAGCTTCAGCTGTTCTCTGGTGGCTGTGCTGGTTAGAAAAAGAATAACACAATGATTCACTTTGGTTTAACACTCTATCAGCTGGGACACAGAAGAAGATGAACATTAAAGCCCTATAAATGGGCATAATATTCTATCAAATGATAAAGATGGAACTATAAAGAAGTTGATGAGCCATCTTGACAGGAGATATATGATTGAAGGGTATGCCATAATAATCAAAAAAGCATCAAGTAAACTATCAGTGAAAAGTGTTGACCATGTCACAATATTATAATTTAAAATTTTGGTCACCTGTGTGTTTTAAAATGCCTGTCTCTCTATGAATCAAGCTTGGGAAAGTTTCGTAACATAAAATTTCTTTTTCCCTTTGTAAATCGATGAGTTTTGAGTATTGTGCACAGTATCCTGGGCAAGTGAGAAAAGAGCAGCTGTAGTGATTCGAGAATTTCTGTGTAAATTCTAGAACCACTCAGCCTTCTACCATTTTGAATACACGATATTCTAGATATGATTGTGGGATGGTAGAATCCTACATACTGCATGTCACATGTTTGGATGTGCAGGTTTAAAATCAATCGCAGGAAGAAAGTAGATATGGCAGAAAAATGGCACTGACAATACTTGTCAGGCAATCGATAGATGTTTTAGTGAGTGTGTAAGGAAGAGCCATGGAGTTTATATGCAGCTCTGTGCTTATTGTGTCATTGACTATTGTTACTGCAATAAGGACAGTTGAAAAATAACTCTTGAAAACTCTCAACATAAGCTTGCTAAAGGCAAGGGTTATTTCCTATTTCGTGACAAGAAAAGTTATTGTATCTAAGTCAACTTTCTTTTAACTGTAATTTAATTTGTTTCTGATGTTTGACTGTATGAGGAACGTACCAGAAGTTACATACTTACGTGGAAAGTGAGAGTTTTATTGCGTATGGAAGTGAATACATGGTCAACTGACGAAAAGTAAAGTTTGTATGTTTTCTTATTTCATAAGTAGAATGAGTCTAAAAGTTCCCATGCCGAACGTTATTTGCCAGAGAAGAAGTCAAGAGATTTTCCAGCAGCCGGCTACCCAGTAAAGAAAAATGGCTGCAAGTTCCAAGTAAGTCACCTTGTAAAGAAGTGGGGGAATAAACCGATATAACCCTGATTCACACTCACAGTTTAATCGTTAGAACTTTCCAAAGTGGCGACGTGTGTGAAAGGACCGAGAAAACAGGAATTTTAAGTCAAAAACGAGAGAAGCTGCTGTATGTGTTGCCATAGCAACCAAACATAATAAGACGAGGGAATTACTCTGAGAAATTAGAATATGTTCACGTATCCAATGGAGCAAAATTTAAATGGAAAAACGCTGAAGAAATGAGAAATTCACAACGATAAAACAGCAAACAAGATTTCCACGTATTTGTCTAAGAAGATATAAGCATAGTATGCTTCAACCAAGAAGATCCCGTGCTGGGAGTGTACAGCTCTCACACACATCTCAGGGATGCAGATGCAGAAAGCAACATACATCTGACACCGCTGGCACCAGTTGCTGTTCACGGGGCTGACCTACCTCCACATCCAATCACCTACACAACGCTAATTCTACACTATATGAGTGTGAAACAAAAGTTGATTACTTTAGTATGGAGTGGTACAGTAGATACTGTAGAGCGAACTTTTATTGTGTAATTATCATGTTTAAAGTTAGTTTTAAATGCTTACAAGAGCTAAAGCATATTCAAATATTGAAAATATACAACGGGTTGGGGAGACTCAAGACCCAGCTATGGCCATGAAAATTAGCAAAGAAGTGCCTGACTGGGCTGAGCTGATAAATGTAATCAAACCACAGTGCCTTAAGTTAAACGCATTAAGTTGTCTAATAAATATCCAGAGTGAAGCTTTAAACAGTTAGAGCGAAACTCTAAATATTGAAACGGCAAATTTATAGTTGTTAAACACCAAAGTTGACACTCAAAGCAAAAGAATTTAGTAATCTATGCGAAGGCATGGGTGCCTTGAAGACTGAGTTCGACACTATAAGTAATAAAGTAGAGAATTTAAAAGTAGATTTAAAGAATGAGTTGACGAATTCTCTGACCACTCATATAAATCTTGTGTTTACTGGTCTTAGTCAGCAACAGAATGACGCTTTTCAGGATTCATCGAAAAGGTTAGAACTTAACAGTGAGAACAAATGTAATAATGTAGAATACATACTTATTGAAAAGTTAGGATCTTTTGAAAATGTGTACAATATTAAGTATGATGATGTAAGGCAGGGGTTGAATATTTTGAAAGAGAGTGTAGATAAGCAGAATGAATTAATGCCAGTCATTCAATTGCAAATTACAGGTGTAAATACATGGGTAGATAATGCAGAAAGAAATTTCAAAGAGAAAATAGCTAACTCTGGTATTATAAATGTAATTAGTTTGGAAGAACAATTTGGAGAAATTATAGATGGAAAGGTTACCAAGAGAATAACATCCAGAAACATATCGCCTATTCCTCCTTCCGAACTCAGTGGTACCAGGAAGGGTATGGACAACCTGTGGAGAGATATTAAGCGTATCTAAGATAAAGAAGAAAAAAGGGTAACTTCACCTAATGTTGTATTAAATAGAGAAGCAGTGACTGATTTGCAAATGTGGAGCTAATTCAGAGTTATCTAGACAATTCCCTAAATTTAAGACAGACAGAGAGGTACATCTGACCCATTTCATAAAAAGATTTAACCAAGTTTTACCAAAAAATTTGGTGGATTCCAGGAAGATCGAATTTGCTGTATGTACCATGTAGGGGAAGCCTCATAATGGGGAGCAGTAAATATTGAGAATTTTTCCTCTTGGGGAGAGTTTCAAAAGAAATTTAAAGAGAAGTACCAGTCTGCCAGTGCTCAAGAAAAGTTAATATCAGATCTATGGGATCTTCAACTATTCTGTCACCTATCCCTCAGGGATATTAACATTCTGAGTTAATGAGCGGAGTAACGTCTGTCGGATCCTGAGTTGTTTTCAGTGTTTTTTTCCAAAATAGTTGTCCTGCACCAAATTTAAAGTGAAGTACTGGTCTGCCAGTGCTCAGATCTATGGGGCCCATAATATTATAATAATACTTGGGGTACTAAGAGGAAATATTTCGGTTGGCATTTAACATGAGCAAAGTATTTAGAGAAGCCAATGGAAGAAGAAGGAATAGTATGTATTTTAATTAGAGGATTGCCAAGCTATGGGAGAAAACACATCTTGTGTAGTGATTTGAAAACTATAGAAGAGTTGATATCTTTTGTTGACGCACTTGGGATGTAATAAATAAACACCGCAACAAAACTTTACACCAAACTGAAAGTTCGAACTATAAAAGAAATAGCGGAAATAACTTTAAAAAGCACGAGGCAAACTTAGCAAAAGTACACCAGTACAGTAAGAAAAGTTGTAATGGCATATATCAAAAGAAACATCCACCTTCAAACCTTCAGATTTAGATCCAGCAACTACTCAAGAATTTGTACTCAGTAACAAAGGACGTAAAACTGTATATCCCCCAGGGATGTTAACATTCTGAGTTAACGGGCAGAGTAACGGCCGTCGGATCCCGAGTTGTTTTCGGTGTTTCTTCCAAAATAGTTTTCTTGTACCAAATTCCTGTAAAATCTAAACTATCCTGTCGTCTGTCTCCCAGTAGAAGTAGATGTAGTTAAGGCTAGGCGCAAATTGAGACGCGTAAAGCACGTGTGACGACACTACAGCGCGACACGCACGTGCCGCACTGGTCGCGCGGGTCCAGCGGATATAGCGACGCGTACACCATACGTCGCACGCGCCGACTGGCGACGCTCTGCGCTTACTGAACCGAAGCGCGTGCAACCTCTTATCTTTCTCAAACGATTTTACAGAAACTATTCTCTGAAAAATATGATTTTTGCCTTACTTGTAGCGTTATATGGCAGCTTCGTGACTAAGTGCCCTTCACCTCGCTAGTGACCATTCTTGTTGTGATGTACACATTTTAGTAAGACATTACGCGTAACTCAAAAAGTTTGCAACGAAAATTAGGGCTCGCTATGACTTTGCGTTTGGTGCGTGTTACACCATATGTTGCTGTGTATGAAATTTAGCTAACATGCTGAATTTTTGTTTAGACTTGGGAGGAGATCTGTATCTGCCTCCGATCTCGAGAAAATGGATCCCATGTAGCGTGTTCATTTCCGATCTCACGTCCGCGAGAATGAAATACTCGCAACATCTCTCGTATCTCTTAAACCTCTCGAGACATCGAAACGAAAGTTTGGCGGATGATAGCACACAAGGAGGAGAGTGTTTTGCCAATTATTAAACACACGGAACTTTTTTATCTATGGCGGTATATCACTACATATATTTCTTTTTTATTTATTTCACTCCAGTGACTAATTTTTTAAGAGTTATCGACAGCTAGCGAAACAAGAGCTTCCTAGTATGAAAATAAACATGAAATTTCTGCTTTCATATTACTGCAAACCGATACTGTGGGGTTTTTCGTAAGCTATTGAGTTCTGTGATTGCCAATTACTTGTTTAATGAGGCCCACCGTTTCGGAATTCTGTCTCAATAGCTGCTGTGATATGAGTTGGGCAAATTACATTATGACAAAGGAGGTACAATTAAACCAGTCACCAAGAAAAATGTGGCCTTTACTCATAAATGGTGATGCTTCTTCGAATGAGAAAAGGTTAACAACTCACACAAAAACAGATTGGCAATTCTGTTGGAGTTTGGTGGAATTCCCGTAACCCATCGTATTTTTAACACTGAGCGACGGGAATGGAAACTTACCAAAGGATTTTATTCCTTCTCTTGATCTCAGCAGTATTAAAACAATGATGAGCGTTCCTTCAGGCGGAATGATAGGCACATGCCAGATACTGTTTACTCACCTAGGGCTTGCCAAACTTACGCGTGATCGCGAATAAAATAGTTGTTATTGAGAAAAATAAACAATTGGTCTGTCGCACAATGCTATTGTCAGTGTATTGTCAGCAGCAAAGGATAATGCACGTGACAGGAATGCACAAGCTAGCCATGTGTGCCTTGTTAGATGGAGTTCGAAAAACATTGTCATGAAAGTAGATCTGCCTTTGTCAGCAGCTCATTTCAACAAATTAAATATATCTAATCATAACACTTTTTTAGGATATTCCTACTTTCGTAAAAATACCGACCATTTTCTTCATTTTTGTAGCCTGTTGTTGTATAATTAGTTTATTAATGTTGATAATGTCCATGCAACAATTGAAATGCTTTTTCTCATCAAGACAAACCAATTAAAACATTGTTATTAGTGACTGCTTTTCGATTGTTTCTAGCTTTCAGTGGAAATATGTTTTTCGCTTGCATGTAGTACAGTGTGTCGTATTACATTATTACATCCATATCAGAGTAATCACAGTGAAACTTCTATACTTCAGATCTTGGACGCTTTTTACCACAAGCACAAAGGGATCACACCTGTGGAGATTATCCCTTTCTAAATTTTTGTAACAGATCGTACAGATATGCTAGCTTACTAGGCAGCGAGAATATAACCTTGCATTACTTCCCTGCCTTGATTCTTAATCACATGATTTTATAATATTCATTGTTTCCTTATTCACTACCCTCTGTCCTTCTTGCGATCTAAAAACATTGCGGAGGCATATGGTGCAATTCCAGCAGCCAATGGCTCATCAGTTACTGAAGTATACATTTTTCTTGACAGAAGAAAAATAAAACAAAACTATGCAGATATAAAAAACAGAAAAGTATAACGTGCTAAAGAAGAAAGCTGGAGCGTTTAAATGGCGAAAAACGAAACACTACCCAAAGGCAATAAAATTCAGTAATCAGTAAGGCAAAACTTATCGAATTGGCAATACTACCACTGCTGATATGCGTCGTTCCGATGTGAGCATATGGCAGGGATACTTTTCCGCTCCCCGCCTCAAATTCCCCACGGTGATAGCGAGACAAGAGCGACGCGAGAAACTGTGCCTCAACCACAACGCCGCGCGACCTGGCTTGGGCGCGTGTCACGTCCCAGTCGCGTCGCGTCGCAATTTGCGGGGTCCCATTTGAACCTGTGATGTTACAAAAACGCGCTATGCGCTGCGTCGCGCCACACGCGCTATACGACTAGGCGCAAATTGAGACGGCTAGCCAGTAAAAAAGAGTGGCTGCAAGTTCCAAGCAAGTCACCTCGTGAAGAAGTGGAAGGTGGTTTGGGGGAATAAACCGATATGACTCAGATTCACACTCACACTTTGAATCGTTAGAACGTTAGACAGTTCATTGATGGCGCTGTGACAGAGGTATTTCATTTGCTTTAGAGCTTCACTTTGGATCCTGTACTTCCCACTGAGTTACCAGATACTGAAAAACTGCTGCTCATCAGTGCAAAAAATATATGAGATATATTGAAAACGAAAAGTTATATTTCACTACAGTATAGGGAATTTTAAGAGCAATTTCAAGAATGGTCAACAGTGGGGAAGGAGGGTGGGTGGGTGGGGGCGGGGCACAAAATGATGATGAAGAAGATTAACTTATTTTATTGTGTTTTTCATTGTTATATGGAGCACAGCTACAGGTCAAAATGTGAATAAAATAGCAATAGTGTCCTTTGAGTTTGCAGTTGACCATACTTCCTCATTTTGTAATAAAATCTCTATTTGTCCACATATGGCAGTCATTAATTGTAACAAATATTTGTTCTCTGGAGAAATTTTACGAGTCAGCAGTTTTTAAATTTAATTTTTTGCTAAACTATAAATTCAAAACAAAAATACCCAATGCTACACAATCCTTGAAGACACTGTAATAACAAATACACAAATAGTTTATGTGGAAGAAAGTTTTTGTCTTTTTATGTAAAATTTAATTTTTGTGACTCATGACCTTTTTGAAATGATCAATTCAGTTACAGGGTAGGTTGGGTGGTGATACTTTTTTTGGTTGTGGGTTTACAAAACCAACAAATATGGTGAGAGATTGATCTGTTGCGCTTCCTATTCACGCTGTGTGTAATGCAGTTTGCCATTTTTGACGAACATTTCAACATAAAAACTAAAATTGCTTGATAAATTCACAGAAATTATGTTAGATCATGGACATGTTCCACATGAATATTTTGATGCATATCATATGAACTATGAAAAATGCCAAGGGGGGGGGGGGTCTGCAACGTAATTTTACCTTACAAGAAAATGTTGTTGCAAGAGAACATAATGTAGATGTAAATATTCATGTATTTTGCAGTTTTTAATAAGTGCATGTTTTGAGAAGGTAGCCTTTATTTGTTTCTGAGTTCTGTGTGTAGGGATCTGTAAATGAATTTCCAGCTGAAAGTCTCATAATTCAGATTCATTTCTAATCCAAACAGCTCTATGATGTTTTCTGTGCCTATACTTTCTTTAAAATGATAGTTAACTGGAGGCAGTTTACTGCAGTGTTGAATATTCTTCCTCGTGAGAAACTTGTTTCCATTGCTGTGCCGTATTCTGTACTGATGCCTTACACAAGTAGGTTGAATAGTTATGACGATGTAATTTTCAGAGATTACTCCTAGAATAGTCAGGCAAAGAACAGTGAGGCTGGGTCTGTGGGACCCAATAAATAAAACAGCTATAACAGGTTATGGTATATTTACATTAAATGACACATTTTTTTTATTTTGTTCAGGTACTAGTAAATGCAATTTTTATATTACTTTAACTCCCAGAATTATACAATAATAATATTTTTTATAGTACTAAATGTAAGTAGTACTAAATGTAAGTAAACTGGAAGTACAAGAAAATTTGATTGAAATACGACTGTAAACGAGAAATAGTTGTAGAACTAAGAAGCAAGAATGTTGAACTTTCATTATTTAAATGGAATTAAAAACAGTCGCCGCAAACCATCTCAGGATGTACCATGAATAACCACACCTTGCAAGCTTTGCAGAAGTATTTAGTTTTGCTGTCCTTGAATTTGTAACATCTTCCCTTTTTCCTTGGTTGTGGATCTTTAACAATTTTTGATATTTGGTACCAGAGAGGTTAGAGGCAAGCCTGCAAATTTTGTGCTGAGGTTTGGCACATGTTGCATGAGTTGTCAAATATGATCTTTGAGAGATTTTCCTATGTTTCTGAGGTGTTCTCTTTTAAATGAAGCGTTTTCGTTTGCTTTTAATACAATGTAGCTATGACAGCTGCAATACTCAACAACAGTAAGAAAGAGACATAGCGACCACTGTATTGTCCCTCTACCAACAGTACATTCACCACATATAGCACCAACGAACCTACACTACCCTTTTTTTGTTGTAGTACGTTATTCTACTTAGTTTTTTCTATTTGCTGCTGACACATATATCCTGAACGTGCACCTGTCTGTATATGGAACGAACATTTCGTCTAGAGTAACGTTTTCTTGTGGAGCAAAATATGCACTGCAGTCAGAGACAAATATATCAAGAATGCATCTTATGACATCAAGGTCATCTTGTGCTTTTTTCCTTTCCGTTGTTAAATATGACACAAGTCAAAAACCTGAATCATTTCAATGACATACTAGGTCAAAAGATTTCTTTTCCGATCCCACCTATACTCCAGAAGTCTTTCATATTCATTTTACCCCAACGTAATGTTCCAGGTAGGTCTCACTCTTTCCAAGCATTAATCCCGACTTGCGGGGTCTGCTGTCATGGTTAACCAGATTTGGCATGTTAATTTTAAGGGGTTGCCGAATGCCCCTTCCTGGCGCCACCCCGTACCCCACCCCCCTCTCCACTGCCATGCAACATGTGTATCTCAACTGGATGTGTCAAGTATAATCCATGCGATAGGGCAAACATGATGCAAATGTCTGCGAGTCGTGTAACTGAGGTGGAACGTGGAGACTAGCCAGGTATTCACCTATAGTGATCTGGAAAACCGCCTAAAAATCATATCCAGGCTGGCCAGCACACCGCCGGGTGGATTCGATCCTTCCATCCGCGACCGGCGCGCTTACCCAAGTCCAGGAATCAGGGCATTATTGCTCTTTGCTAACCTGGTGGGTTAATATTCCAGTTAAGAAAAGTAGGCATAAATACGCCTTTATGTATATATATATATATATATATATATATATATATATATATATATATATATATATAGGTTGATTGAAGAACTAAATCAATCAATGGATTGCTAATATATATATATATATATATATATATATATATATATATATATATATTGGTTGATTGAAGAACTAAATCAATCAATGGATTGCTAAAACATAACTGCCATGATTCTAACACTGAATGAACATCTATTGCAGTTCGAATGCTTCCATGCAAATGCATAGTAACTGTGTTATGATGTCTTGCTCAAACACAAGTTTTTCTCCATTTAGTTGCTTCATTTTTCTTTTATAAAGCCGCATAGGTGACATATCTGAGTCATTTATGGGAGATGCACTTGAATCAATAACAGTAGGTGCACCGGTGCTGGCAGAAAGCTGAACACCTTCCACTTCATCATAACTTATTTCGCTATTACTGTCATGATAACTGTATGTTTCTAAGTGTAGGTCCATGTTAGAAACAGTTACTTCACTCTCATCATCATATGAAAATTTTGTAAATTTCACTGATGAAAAATTTTTTCTTGCCATTTGAGATTGCAAACTATTGACAATGACAATTCAGTTTTAGGATATCACAAATAGTTCGCAAAGTAACTCAGTGATAGTCCTATACGGTTAAATGGGATCTCACTGGCAGAAATTAGTATTGTATATGGCCGAGCTGAGTCTGACTGATTATTTGGAAGACTATTTGTAAGACTGCCAAACAATGACTAAACTAAGTAAAACCTCATTCACGACGTGAATGATTTCTCTCGGATGCTACAGGAAGCTAGTGACCGATCGAGCAAATCAGCAACTACAAGAACATAAATTCACTGAAACAAAAAATTCGTGGGCCTCACAGTCCCTGCCCGCCCTTTTTAGGATGCACACTGTTTTTCGAGTCTAACTGAAGCTTTTGACCATCATAAAATAACGGACATAAATGACTCTTCGATTGCAACATGCCTAAGCATAAAAATAACTATAGTCATCCTCTTGACAGTACATTAAGCGAATTCGCGAACTCATCACCAAACTGTCACATCTGGCCTAATCCACATATTTGCCAAAACTGCAACCAAAAAAGAATATTGACTCAAAAACTAGATGCTCATGTCGAATTTGCTAACATTTACCACACACCGCAGTTTTGTTACGTCAGAGTAAGTATTAAGATGCAACTACAAAAATGTGATGACAGAATCAGAAATAGCGGAAAGAAACGGTTTTAAAACTTCTTGGGGAGAAAACGAGGGAATACTGGAAACATAGGAAACAACAACAAAGGAAGAAGAGGAACTGAAGCTGATATCGTGATCCTAGTTGTTCAACACAATCGTAAAAAAAAAAAACCATGATGACGGTATTGAAATCAGCTGTGTGTCTTCCCATGGTTGAATCATCTGCGAAATTTGTGATGTGGAGTAATTCATCGTTGTATTTAACATAAGGCGAGTAAAATGACTTTTGGAAGGCTTATTCAGATTTAGCTTTCGTGTGAATATGTGGATTCCATTTTCAAAACCAAGGATCCTACGTACAAGGTTGGGCCAATGCGTTCGGCAGTGATCGCGAGCTTCCGCTTGACGTTACTGTCGAGAAGCGTCAGCTTCGCGAGATGTATTCTCACGTTTGCGTATGGTGATATTCCGCTCATACTATCATTAATGTATGAAAACTGAAGGGCACTGTAACCAGTCATGGCTTCGACAGGAGTGTACCTATACGATGACTGAATGTTATTACTTACTGCGACTATAAAACTCAAATAAGTACTCATAACATGGCATCCTGCAATCAATTTTCAAATATTATACAATTTTCAATTGTACGTAAACGCAACAATCACTGGAGCTTTCAGTATAGTAAACATATTTTTCGCGTCACAGTCGGAAACAGTGTATTACACTTTTCTCATGCAAATATTAAACAGTAAGTAAACGCTATAAGTCCAATTGCTTGACACATAACTACGCATGTAGACACAGAAGTTAGACGCCGCATTGCCTCATTTTCAACAATTTGAAGAAGAATTGAAATATCTTAATCCGATCTGGAGTGAACCGTAGAAGCTGCTGTTTTGGTCTTCTGTCCTTCGCTGATGTGTTATTCCGATAAAGGTTCTGGTTGAGAAAAAGCTGGAAACTTCCCAATTAAAAGTACCATTAGGTTCCTAATCATATTGGCATCTTTACACAGACTGCTGCCACGAAAATTTGAAAATAGTACCTTTAACTGCTTAACAACTTCAAACCCCTCACCTGAAGGGACGATTAAGCCGCGACGAGAGAGTTTCTAAATTCAGTCAGAAATTTTAGGTTATTCTGACTCTTCCATAATCTTGCCACTAGGACGTCCAAGTGATTGGTGGATTGCTTCCATCTGGAAGCAATATATTCAGCAACGTAGCGGAGACCTTCTAGAGAACACTTTGAAGCTTCTATCAACGGTCAGCAGTTAAATCATCTAGTCTAATGTCACTCGTTTGTTGCTCACAATGGTTACTCTATGTCCGGCACAACTTCTGTAAAAAACTTGGAAGTCAAATAGTTTGCATCAGTTTCCACTGCAACTGGTGCAGAATTAAGTATCTGAACGTCAGCAAAACTTTTGTTCATAATTCAGATACGAAAACGGCTATTGAAGTACACTGGTAAGAGAGGATCACAGGTCCTGCAATTTGCTCTTATCTGGGAAAGTAAGTTTTCCAGGCGGTCTTCGTTGAACCTTGAGGTCAGCTGCAGATTGTTGCAACATGCCAGCACCAACGATGCCTGTCGTCGGGGTTTCGAGGAAAGCCTTGGGTCTTTTCGACGGCTGGCTAAATTGGTGAAGGCGGCCTCCATCTCTCGAGGAGTGGAAGCCAAGCTGACGATAGCATCGTACCCAGGGTGGACTAGGGTCCTCTGGTTTGGAGTCGAGTGGAGAATCTAAACCAGAGGCTACGTTGACTCTGTGACGAAAATGGTTGTAGACTCCTCGACCTACACTATGGGGTGGATGGTTGTAGGACGCCCCTCGATAGATCAGGGGTGCACTACACATAGGAAGCAGCTATATGGGTAGCACAGTACTTGTGGCGTGCACATGTTTTTTTTTTCTTTTTTTTTTTTTTTTTTAGATTAGGTTCCTCCCCGCGGGAAACAAACCGCTGGCCTGAAAAATTACCCGTTCATGACACTGATGTGAGTGTGCCAACTGTAAAAATTGTTAGTTCGCCTAAACAGGGTGTTCCAAATGATTTACATATGGTTAATCTCATGTTAGCAAATTGTCGAAGTGCCTGTAGCAAGATCGCCGAGTTAATCTCCGAAATAAACAATAGCAATGCCAATATTGTATTAGGTACCGAAAGCTGGTTGAAACCAGACATAAAAAGCAGTGAACCTCTGAACTCGGATTGGACAATGTTTAGGAACGATAGGACTGATGCTCTGGGAGGTGGAGTGTTCATTGCAGTTAAAAGCTGTTTAAACGCAGTTAAGATCGATTCTGGGTTGGACTGTGAAATAGCCTGGATAAAGCTGTCAATCAGACAAGGATTGACCCATTGTATTAGGATGTTTTTATAGACCACCTGCATCCGCAACAAACGTCGGAGAACGTTTCAGGGAAAGTCTTGAGTTCGTAGGAAGTAAATATCCAAGTTATCCATTAATTATAGGTGGAGACTTTAATCTGTCATCCATTGACTGGGAAAATTACACGTTTATCACAGGGGGCAGAAGCAAAGATTCGTGTGAAGTTAATCTAGGAGCGCTCTGAACATACAACCTCGAGCAAGTGGAAAGAAAACCAACTCAAGATGGGAACATATTAGATATCTTGGGGACAAACAAACCCGATCTTTTTGAGGAAGTTAATCTAGTAGAAAGTATTAGCGACCATAATGTCGTTGTTGTGGCTTCTATGTCAGTGGAAGCTGCAAAAAAAAAAAAAAAAAAAAAAAAAAGAACCTTAGAGTTTTCTTGTTTAGCAAAGCAAATAAAAGTGTTATTAACAAATATCTTCTTAGTCAGCTCCAAGCATTCAATGCGGGACACAAAGATATTGAGCTTCTTTGGTCTGAATTTAAAGGTATTGTCACCATCTGCTAGAGAAGTACGTGCCTAGCAAAATTGCAGGGGAGGGAAAGGAACCACCTTGGTACAACAAACATATTAGGAAGTTGCTGAGAAAGCAGAGAATTTTGCACAGTCGTTTCAAACGTAGTCCCTGCCTCGCTGACAAACAGAAATTAAGCGAAATGAAAGCAGCTGTAAAAAGGACAATGAAAGATTCTCTTAACGAATTTGAAAGCAATATTTTATCTGCAGATTCTAAAAATAACCCCAAAAAATTTTGGTTGCACGTAAAATCTATGAACGCTACAAATAATTCAGTACCTTCTCTTGCTGACAGTACAGGTAATGTAACTGATGATGATAAACAGAAGGCCGAAATTCTAAACCCAGCTTTCAAAAACTCACTTACGGAAGAGGACTGCAGCACCATTACCCCTTTCAATTATCGAACAAACGAAAGGATGGTTGACATAGTGTTTAGTGTATCTCGGATTGTAGAACAGTTAAGATCCTTAGGCACCAGGAAGGCATCAGGCCCAGACGGTATCCTCATAAGACTTTGTGTTGACTATGCTGAAAATGTAGCACCATTCTTATCCATCATCTAGCAGAGATCATTGGAACAGCGAAAAGTTCCACGGGGCTGGAAGAAGGCCCAGGTCATAGAAATCTATAAAAAGGGTAGAAAATCGGACGCACATATTTAAAGGCCAGTTTCACTGACATTGATTTGTTGTAGAATCATGGAACATATTTTGTGTTCCGACATAATGACATTTCTAGACTCTGAGAAGCTCATCTACAGAAACCAGCACGCTTTTAGGGAACAGCGGTTAAGTGAGACACAGCTGGTTCTCTTTGTGCATAATATACAACAGGCTCTAGAGACCGGCACCCAGGTTCATGCCATATTTCTCGACTTTCGAAAGGCATTCGACTCAGTTCCGCACAGTCGCTTGCTACAAAAAATGCGCGCTTATGATCTACCCGATGAGATATGCGGTTGGATAGGAAGTTTTCTAAAAGACAGGGACCAGTATGTCGTCCTGATAGGGGCGACTTCAACAGAAACAAACGTGACTTCGGGTGTGGCCCAGGGCAGCGTAAAAAGTCGACTGCTTTTTACGATTTACATAAATGATATGGTTGACGGTATTGACAGTGGCCTTAGACTGACTGAAAATGATGCTGTAGTCTACAGGAAAATGGTGAACAAATCAATGAGGATTTGCTGAAAATAAATGCGTGTTGTAATGACTGGCAGTAATCTCTCGATACTAGTAAGTGTAAACTACTGCATATAACAAGGCGAAAATCGCCATTAATGTACGAGTACAAAATAAATGCCCAGTCTATGGAAGTGGTAACGTCCGTCAAGTATCTGGGTGTGACTATTCTAAATGATCTCAAATGGAGTGATCAGATTACACAAGGAACGGGTAAGGCGAACTCTAGATTGCGGTTTATTGGTAGAATCCTGAAGCGATTCAGTCCTTCAACAAAGGAAATAGCTTACAATACGTTAGTTCGTCCAGTCTTATATTGTTCGTCTGTATGGGACTCTTACCAGTTGGGTCTGATTCAAGAGATTGAGAAGATCCAAAGAAGAGCGGCAAGATTCGTGACTGGTACATTTAGCCATCGCAAGAGCGTTACAAATCTCATAAAAGTTTGAAGTGGGACACACTTGCAGATAGGCGGCGCGCTAAACTGAAGGGGCTGCTCACTAAATTCCGAAATCCGATCTTCAGCGAGGATGTAGAGCATGCATTATTACCACCAACTTTCAAATCGCGCAATGATCACCATTCAAAGATAAGGAAAATAAGAGCTCGTACTGAGGCGTTAAGACAGACGTTTTTCCCTCGCGCGATCCGCGAGTGGAACAGAGGGAGGGAAATATGACTTTGGCGCGAATTGTGCCCTCCGCCACACACCGCTTGGTGGCTAGCGGAGTATATATGTAGATGTAGATATCGTACCTATGTTTCAAATCAGAGGAACAACCCAATAGTAACCGTATCGAGGTGAGTAACCCCTTTTGCAAAGGAAGTAAACTTTCATGGTTTCCTAATCTCATTTTTTTTACAAATGGAGTACAATCTGCGAAGAACTTCCTCTTGTGTCTCCATACACAATCCAAAAGCATTTGAAATTGGCCGCTTGCCAACAGGTACTGGCAAATTCATGATGTCAAATTGTCGTTTATCAACTTAAAAAATTCTGAAGTATTTTCTCTTCAGACATTGCGAAACAAATTGCCTCCGACACAGTGTTGGAAAAGAGCTGACGGGCAAGACGAACACGCTGTCGTCCCCTTCCAGAAACTATCAGACGATGAGCAATAAGTTTAGGGCATAGTTTTAACACGCCATTATCTTTCGACGACAGCTGCTCGATTACGCCTCTTGTTATTGTTTTTCCATCGGGTAACGAGCAACCCATCACCCAAAAAGGGACACTCAAAAGTTTCACCTTGTGTGCTACATCAGCAAATACCCAAACACGTTTCATCGTTAGTGGTGATGAAGCATGTGTTTTTGTAGTCGATGTGGAATTCCTTGCAAGCTTTCCCAGTTTTACCTCCCAAATCAGATACAATAGTAACTACAACAAATCCCCTTTCCTGCGTCTCTTTGATGATACTGACCAGCAAATGATACTGACCCAAGCCATCCACATATCCAAATTATAATACACACGCTGCTTCCAGGTTCTACTTAAACCATATTCCGTATCAACCTGTACCTGGCTGATTAAGTGGCCCATTATGGTGTCGGTTTTTGGGTCGTGACATATGCGACTGTCCATATTCATTTCATTAAAACTCAACAGGCACAGCCTCTATGCAGCGCTTAAGATTGTTTCTTGATTACAAATCAAGTACATCACATCCGCCGAAATGCCAGGAAAACAGCAAATGTGGAAAGCTTATATTGGATTGCAGCAATATCATATCTTGTTGATCTTCTCTCAGGTTTTCTATTGTTTTGTAGAGTTTTCACTAAGATATACATTGCCAAATGACATTGTGTTTTTAGTAATTTTCCAACAGTGCATGAATTAGCATTTTCCATTGCAATTAACTGAGCACTAATTCACTTAAAACATACTTTATACAACTGAATGATAGGGCTACATTAGAAACAGATATGACCTGTCTCACGGAAACAACTGAGTACATATACACTAATTCTTGCATGCCAGTTATTCTAAACAATGAATCTCAGCAAATGTTGCATTGTTTTGATGCCTACAAAGGTTTCAAAAAAGCTACTGCCGTCTAAGTACACTTTTTTTATCACTGTGAGCAGGTGACTGGCTGAACACATAAATCATATATATTATAGTCTTTAAAAATTACTGAATTAATGAAATAAAAGGAAATAAATGTTGAAATTAAAGCTAACTTACCTGCCTAGGATGAGTTACACTTAAATATGGTAATTTGATACCCTAGCATCTGAGGCAGTGATACAGTGAGTGGATGAACTTTCTTAAAGTGACCCTTTTCCATCACAGCAGAAAGTATTTTGATTTCAGAGGTGTGTGTCAATTAGCAGAAACCCCATTATTTTTTTATTTTTTAGAAAGTTTACGATCTAGGGGATTATTGAAGACCAAAATCAAGTTCCCAACTGGTTGGAGAAATTTGATATAAGCATTTTTCCACATCCTCGCAATTTTTCTGAAATCGAAAATTGACATACATTAATATTATTTAAAAATTATCTTTAAAACATTACTGTTTCAATAACTGGATATCTGTTAACTATATGCCTTACTTAACTTCTGAAAACACTTCAAAATCAAGAGCTTCACAAAAACCTGAGTTATGGGCATTTGTATATATATATGTACCATCTTGCATTGACATTCCTGCAGAGCCCAGTTATCAGAATATAACTAGGTTTGAAATTCGATATAAAATAAAGTTTTAGACTGGAAACAAAAATATTTTACAGAAGCTCTTATGTTATAAGCATAAGCAAATGTGTAAAGTTTTGTGAAAATTTGAGATAGTGTGTTACAAACCCTTGAATTATAGCGTGTTTTGTCCTGGAATGACACTTCGTCTACACAGCTGAACCCACCAAGCACTTGTTTCAGGATCTTTAGGGAACTTATGAAAGGAAACATTTCTACCTTTATTTTCTGATTTCAGTTTTCTCACACAGTCACAGTGCAGTTCGGCATTGTTAAAGTCAAACAGAAAGAATAAATTCGATAGAACACGAAAATAAACAACACATAACGCACTCCCTTCATACATAAGAACACGAGGAAACTAACTGGAGTTTCTCGACGCTGATGTATTGCCCAGACCGGAGAAAAATCCCTGTATTGTGGATGCAATATGCCTCCCTCCCCCCTCCCATTGTTTTAGCGCTACTACCGCTATGAAAGTTCACTAACGAATGAGCAACAGTAAATGGACACCCTCGATTCGCAAGGGATCATGGTAGTGAGACCATGGCGACATGGTTCCTTATACGATGCATTGTTAGCTGCAACAACGGAAGACGTGGTTTGTTGTGATGCATGTTTTAGCGATTTTGATTGAGCTAAACTTGTGATGCAGTATTCTTCTTCGGCACGCCTGTGTAGAATCCGCTAGATGAAAAATCCGCGCAATACGCACGTTTATTTGTATATAAAATACGATATAGGACTTTTCCTTAATGTGAGACTGCATGTACAAGGTCATGTGCCGATTTAAAGTTCTAGATTCGGATATTTTCCGGTTCGAGCATACAAGAATTAGCTGAGGAAATTGTAAATAATGTCTTTCAGAAAATTATTAAGTGGTTTTCTGCAAATGGACTATCACTAAATTTTGAGAAAACACAGTATACATTGTTCTGTACAGTACATGGCATAACACCATTAATAAATATAGATTCCAACAAAAGTTGTTCTTAAGGCAGAATATTCCAAATTACTGGATGTATGCACTGACAAGAAATTAAGTTGGAAGAAACACATTGTGATCTGCTGAAACATTTTGGCCCAGCTGCTTATGCCATTACAGTTATTGCAAATTTTGGTGATAAACATAACAGTAAATTAAACTACTATTCCTACTTTCATTCACTGCTTCCATATGGAATAATACAGTTTATCATTAAAAGCAAAAGTATTCATTGCTCAAAAATGTGTAATCAGAATAATAGCTGGAACCCACCCAAGACCACCTCACAGACATTTCTTTAAGGACTTCTGGATATTCACAGTACTTTCACAATGCATATATTCACTCATGAAATTTATTATTAATAACCTATGCCAGCTCAAAAATAATAGCAAAGTCTATAGCTACCAAGCTAGATGAAACAATGATCTTCACTATTCTGCCTTAAATGTGACTTTGGCACAGAAACACGTGAATTATTCTGACATAAAAAGCTTTGGTCATCTACCAAACAGCATTAATAGCCTGACAGATAGCCAACCAACATTTAAAAACAAACTAAAAGAATTTCTGAATGACAACTCTTGCTACCCAATAGATGAATTTTTAGATATGAAGGGACAAAAAGAAGAAGAAAATTTTTAGACATGAAGTTGGAAAAAGAATTATATTGTGTAAAGAAATCTATTTTAAACTGACGAGCTCCACGGTATGTATTCATGACCTGTGGGACGAGTATTAATATTAATTGTTGGAATAAACTTAATTCTGATCTTTTAAAATTTTTAAGAACTGTAGGCCTATTTCTATCCTGGCTCAAAACCATTGTTCTCTAATTCCACTGTACAATTATGTGAGAAACAGGTTAGTTTTAGAATTTTCGGACGCTTACAAAACTAATATTTTCGTATGTTAGCAGTATGAGGGTTTTGGATACAGAATTTAATTCGTAGCAAATCTGTCTTTATCATTTCATCTTCATCGACGCGCAAGTCGCAGAAGCGTCGTCACCGCAAAAGACGTGCACCGGGCGACGAGGTCTACCCGCCGGGACGCCCTTTCGCCGCACGACGTTTCATTTCATTTCAGCGTTTGTGGTTCACAGTTCCACCAAAATGTACATCCCCTTTGTATATCATTACAAAGAAACGTGTGTTTTTGAGATTTTCGGAAGCTACCATTGTCCTTTGCATAATCCAGGAGCAGTTTGTAGAAAATCGGCGTTCGTGGTTTAGTTACTGTAGCAGATTTTATAACTATCATATTGTGTTACATCTATAGTCCGTGAGACGAGTGATTGGTACTGACAGTTCCGGCGGGCAGACAGCGCTATTGCCGAACGTGGCTCACAGCACGCGGCGCCCTGTCTGCTACAAGCATTTTCTATCAGCAGAAATAAAAGCGAGACAAAATACAAGTCGTATTGGTACGCGTGAATTTATTTAAAGTTGATGCTTGAAATATATTAACTCGAAAACTGATAAGAGCTATTTAGTACAAGTATCTAAGATGCTGAAACATAATAAAGTTATATGTTAAACTTCACAATTGAAATGAAAACTATTTTCGCAAGTTGTTGAACATTAGCAGTTTTGGTTTCCATTGTTACGTATTAGCATTATTAATTTGTTCTACTACAAGCTACAGAATAATTGGTCAGTGTATTAAGAGTTATAATCTGAAGAAAGTACTCACAATATGATGATCTGGTTGCAGATCGATAGCAAACTCCCGCCTTACATTCCTAAATACGTTGTAGTTACTGTAATGGAAAAACACCACTCACATCACTGTCAGAATCTGATTTGACATTGTCTTCCTCAGCACTACTAGAACTATCACTGCTCTCTCCCAGATGTATAATTAAATTTTCGATGCATTCTTCCACAACCCCTTCGGTTTTGGCCGCCTCTCTGATGGCACTTGCAGTGCTGTTTACAATTTTAGCCCACGTCTCGCTTGTCACTTTATTGATAGCTGCTGGAAGGAGTTTTTCCACTTCAGAGATCGTGAATTTTTTATTGTTTGCAGCAATGTAATTTTTTATCTGCACCCACACTCCTTCAATTGCATTGAAGTGACAGTGGTATGGAGGAAGCCGAACGATTTCATGCCCGTGCCTTTTAGCAATCTCTTCAATTACATATGCTGGAAATTCGGGTTTCTTTTGTGCCACAATTTCGAGCAGTTCCGCCTTCCTTAAATCTTCTCTGAAATATACTTTTCGCCGTTTCAACCACTGAATGATATCGTCTTTTTTTGTTGCCAAGGTTGGTGCCTTATCGTGAACAACGGAATGATAAGGCGCATTGTCCATAACAATCACTGATGGACTTGTCAGGTTCGTCATAAGCGATGTCTCGTTAACCATTCTTGAAATACTACACTGTTCATTTCTTCATGGTAGTCTCCCGTCTTTTTTGACCGAGACATTTTCAAGCAGTTTGGCACAAAACCTTTCGATGTTCCTGCATGTAAGACAATAATACGCTCTCCTTTGCCAACAGGCACTGCCATTGTCCCCTCGGGCGTACCATCATTCCAGCCTCTACGTTAAGAATGGCTGGCATTGAGCCAAGTTTCATCTAACCGCACTATACTTTCGAATTCCACACCCATGATCCAGCGCAGAAATCTGCACCGCCATGCAACTACATCTGTCCTTTCCACTAATATTTTGCGTCCGTTAAACAGTGATTAGCTGAAGCCTGTGTCTTTCAACACTGTACGCAATGAAAATTTGCTCCCTTTAAAAAGATCGTCTTTCTGAAGCGACACCAGTAATTTAGATACAGTGGGATGTTCCCTTCTCTTATAATAGCTGTATATATGACGACGAATAGCATCTTTCTGAAAATCGTCCAAAGCTGTCACCTGCTTATTTCTCGGTCGCTTCTTTCCTGGTGTGTGCAGCTTTGTTGTGCCACTCTCGTCACAATCTACACTATACTGTTCTTTCCATATCTTTACAACAGTGTTCTTACTTATTTTCAATGCTGCTGCAGTTCTCTTCACAACCTGAACAACAGGAATTAAGGGCCCACTTTTGTCCTTTTCTTTCTCAAAGTAATCCCTCACAGAGCACACGAATTCACGGGCCTGGGTGTGTAGCACACTTTTCTTCCTCCGTTTCACTTATTGTGTTGGGCTGGTACTACCCGCAGCACTAGACATTGTTTACAACGAAACATAAACAAAGAAACACTAAAAACAACAAAAACGAAATAAACTGCGAATTCAACTTCACACAAACGACGAACGACCGCACCGCCTGCACGCGAGACACTGGTAAGTTTCATAAGCGCGCGCGACCGGGTTTCAGAGCGGCAACGTGGCCCTTGCTACCCGCTCAAAGTCAGGCCGTCATTGGATGCCTGCCTGCGGTCGCTAGGCAACGGAAAGACGCTACCGAGGCGTCAATACCAAAGACTCGTCTCCCAGACTATAGCTTTCCCTTAAAGAGGAGTAGCGCTATATATTGCCTGCATTTATTGTAATTAACTCCATTTTCGAGTTTGCTAGCACCTGTAATAAAACTCAAACGTTTTGGGAAACTATAGTCCATTTAAAAGTACTTGATAGTTGATGTCAGTCACTTGCCGCTACAATATTTGACATATTGCCTACCTCCTCGGTTAAAGGCGACAGGTGGCAGATATAGCGGGAACACGAAATGCTCTGTCCATAGCTGATTTTAAATGACCAATGACTGAACTGCAGCAGACTACCGTTTCGGAGCTGTGGGTTTACCCTCGTATTCTAACGTAACCACAACATCTTGATGTGCAACGTATAGGAGAAACGGCGGTCAGGAACCAACGGCAGATCTATTAACGACGCTCGCTTTGCTCACGGGGATTAAAGCTGACCCGTACGAGGAAACTGGAGATAGAAAAAAATTCTGTTTTTGTGCTAAAATCGAACTGTAGCTTCTCTGTTTTGCTATGGGAGACGATGCGATAGGGAGTGATGAGCAGTCCTGGACGGAACTCAATTACAGGCGGAGGTTGGAACTCAATTGCGAGCTGTAGGAGCGAGGCCGATTCCCCCCTCCTCCTCCCCTCCACCCCAAAAAATATCATGTTGAAACCAATTAATTGAAAGTAACAACAACTGGAGTAATTTTGGTAAAGATTTAAAAAGGAAAAAAATGTTCAGTTGGTGGTATACGAACCCATATCCTATTGCAGGTAGCACATCTTCAAACACAAATGTTATTTATTTATCTACGGAAGGAGTTGCGACGAGCAGTTTCTGCCTTCAAAAAGTTCGTTTTATGCTATGTCGTATGAAGCTTACCTGCTGTAGGCCTCTCTCTCTCTATGATGACAATTGATTATGTGAAGCTGAATCGCATATTGTGCTAAAGAATCCATTAGTGCTTGGCTAGTGGTGTGTACGAAAAGTGCATATTTCGTTACCATCGTTTTGTGCATGTATGTGTATGTTGGGGATATGACTAAATTTAAAAAAAAGCTGAAACCTTATTTTTTGAATAGTTCTTTCTACTCTTTACAGGAATGGCCCTCCTGCTTAGCTGGGTGGTACAGTGCTCGCCTCCCACGCAAGCAGGCCCGGTTTCGATTCCCGAGATTTTCTCCGCTCGTGGACTGGGTGTTGTGTTGCCCTCATCATCCTTTTATTTATTTATTTAGTCCTTCAAATCCTATATGTGTAGAATATATACAAGGATGTTGGACATGATTAGGTATTTACAAGATAAAAATACAATTTGTATTGCAATGCTAAGGACTAGATAGTCAGGTAATTTAGCACAGATTCTTAAATACAACAAACATCACAGGCAACATACAAAGTAGAATATTAATAATGCATCTTTATTTTTGTTGTTTGGCTTTTATATATTCTGTCAGACTGTAAAAGCAATGATCAATTAAATATGCCTTTACTTCAGCCTTAAAACTACAGAGTTTACCTATTGATTTAATAGGTTTAGGTAGATTATGGAAAATCTTTATCCCAGTATGTAGTGTGCCTTTTTGGCACAATGATGTTCTCACCTGTTTCACATGAAGGTCAGATTTTTGCCTTGTATTGTGTGCATGTATATCTTCATTTTTTAATAAGATATCTGCGTGTCTATCAATATATTGTTTGATGAAAACTGATGTTTAGTAGATAAAAATGCAGGGAAGAGGAAGAACTGACAGTTCTTTGAATATGGGTCTGCACGATTTCGTATTGTTTACCCCTTCGATAATTCTTAGTATTCTCTTTTGCATCCTGAAAAGTTTAATATTTGTTGTTGTATTGGCCCAGAAGATTATGCCATATTTAATTACAGAATGCACATAGGAGTAGTATACATTTAACAGGCTGGCTTTGCTGCAACAAGTTTTTAAGATCCGTATCATGTAACAGGTTTTGCTTAGTGTTCTTTGCAAATATTCAATATGTACCTCCCATTTTGTGTTGTTCTGGAGCCAGAGTCCCAGAAATTTAGTGCTGTTAACACTTTCAAGAACTCTGTCCCTAAGTTCTATTTCTATGTTTGGGTGGTGTCTTCCTTTTACATTATAGAAATTCAGTGCTACTGTCTTTTCTTTGTTTATAATTAGCTTGTTGTAGCTGAACCACTGTTCTACACTGTTCATTGTTTGTATAGCGGAGTCTTTTAGTTTTTCTTCTGTTTTACCACTAATAAGGAAGCTTGTATCGTCTGCAAATTGGAGGGTAGTTTGGCAATACTTGTTGCACATAAGATCATTGACATAGAGGAGAAACAGAATGGGTCCTAATACTGATCCTTGAGGGACACCATATTTCACATTTTCATATCCTGAATAGAAGTAGCTGATTTTGTTATGGTCAGTATATTGCACTTCAACCACCTGTTTGCGACCACATAGGTATGTCTTGAGCCACTCATTGGATATACCTCTAATTCCTAACTGGTCAAGCTTCTGCAGTAGGGCATTATGGTAAATGATGTCAAAAGCTTTAGATAAATCAAGACATATGCCTGTCACAAACTCACTTGCATCCAGTTTAGCATAGATTTCATTAAGAAATTCAAATATTGCACTTTCAGTTGAATAGCCTTTTATGAAGGAGATAGAATTTTATTTTTATTTAGGAAATCAGTCAATCTCTTATAAAAAACTTTTTCTAAAATTGTAGAAAATACAGGCAGTAGGGCTATTGGTCTATAATTTGAAACACATTCTGGATTTCCTTTTTTGAACAGTGGTTTCAGCTTTGCTGTTTTCAAGCATGAGGGGAAGGTTCCTGATGCCAGTGAGCTTTTGCACAAATGTGTCAAGGGTTCAGCTAAGGCAAGACAGCATTTTTTAATAATTGCATCTGGTATTCCATCAATTCCACATGAGTACCCTGTTTTCAAGGTTTATATAACTGATAAAATTTCTTAAGAATTTGTGGGTGAAAGGAACAAAGATGTAGACACATTTCTCACACTATTGCATGATGGAGGTGATATTTTGTTGTGTTTTTTTAGTCCACTCACCAACTGTTCACTTACATTTGCAAAATATTTGTTGAAGGTCTCTGCAAGTTCTGTTGGGCAAGAAATCGTTTGTCCTTCATAACATAAGTTCATATTTTTATATTGTTTAGTTTCACTTGTTGTCTGATTTTTTTATAACTTCCCATATAGCTTTAGATTTGTTTTTTGAATTTTCAATGTATTTGTCATTTGCCATTGTTTTAGCTTTTCTTACAACATTTTTGAGGATCCTCTTGTAATTATTCAGGTACAAATGAAATTCAGGAGGCATGTTCTGTGTCTTTGCTATAGTGTATAATCTTCTTTTCTCTGCACAAGATATTCTAATACCTGTTGTTATCCATTTGTTCTTTTTGAAGTTAGATTGACATTTTTGCCTTTTTAATGGAAATGCAGCTTCAAAGTATGACATGAAGATTTCCATGAATTTTTCAAACTTTCTGTTAGTATTTTCACAAGTATACACTTCATACCATGTTTCTTCACTTAGTCTCAATACAAAAATGTTTATTTGTTTGTTAGTGAATTTCCTTGCTTCTTTTACAAGATCTTCTTTCTCAGTTGTTTCACTTGGGGTGTGCAAAGCAATAAACTGTGCATAGTGATCACTGAAGCCAGTATTAAGATTTCCGGCCCAGAAATTGTTATTTACATTTGTTTTTATTAATATCTGATCAATTGTTGTACTAGTTGTTGGTGTAACTCTTGTAGGAGAGTCAATGGTGGTTTTTATGTTATATGTTTCCAGTAGGGTCATCAAGCTTTGCTGGTATTTTGAGATTTCTTGAAAATCTATACTAAAATCTCCACATATGATCACTGTTTTGTTGAAGTTTTTTATAGTGTTTAAAGCTGCTTCTAGTTGGTGACAGAAATCATTTAAGTTCCCATCAGGGCTCCTATATACACAGATGATTATTAATTTTAATGCAGAGAGTTCAACTGCGGATACTTCGAAAATTTTCTCTTCAGCTAACAGTTCAATGGCTTTTATGTTAAAATAATCAATGCCACTTTTAACAAATATACATGACCCTCCATGACTGGATGTAATTCTACAAAATGGTGAAGAAAGATTGAAGTCTGCAAGTTTTGTGACTGACATTGCATCTTTAGGCAGCCAGTGTTGGGTTATACACACTACAGAAACGTTTTTTAGCTCATCAGTACATAAAATTTCAACTTCACTTAATTTGTTTAGCAATGATTGGACATTTTCATGAATCAGCATGAAATTAAAGGGTATGTTAGGCTTTGGCATTTTTAATTGATCACTTACCTTTACCTTGTCAATACAAAATCATTCAGGCGTGCTGGAAGTACTGCTTTTCTTTTCCCAACTGCATATATTCTTCTATTATCATCTGCAGCAGAATTTTCTTCTGTGTCTGGCTCCCCTGGTAGTTGTTCAGCTGTTACTCTTAACTGTTGATAATATTGCTGCCGGTGATAGAGTTGGGTCTGCAATTGGTAGTGCTGTTACTGCATACACTGTGCCTGGATATTGGAGGCACCTAGTTCCTTCTTTTGTTGTTAATGTTGGTGAGTGAGGTTTTGGTGGCGTTGTTTCCTTCGAATATTTGGGGGGCCAATCCAGGATGATTTTTCTTTTGAGTGTTTGATGCCTCTTGGTGATAATTTCTTCGATTTTTCCGACGACCAGTTTTTTCCCCATGTTGTTGACGTGCAATCCATGTAATGTGTGGAATCTGCGCCCAATATTATAAACATTTACGAGTTCTACATTTCTGAAATGTTTGCAAAGTAATGAAATTCGTTGGTTGGCATTGATTATTTCTTTATTTACGCATGACCAAGAACGTAAGTCATGCCGATGTGGAATGTTCAGCACTAAAAGATTTGTGTGTGTCAACTGTCCTAAGCACCTTTTTACTTCTTGTTTTGCTTTGTGGGTTTTGTTTTTATATATGTCATTTGACCCACCAATTAGCACAACAAAGTCTTCAGAGGATAAGTCAGTAACGTCTGTGGATCGTACATGATTGCAAACTTCCGACATAGAAGCACCAGGCTTTATGTAAGCGATTGTTTGTAAACTGGACTGTCCGCTCAGAAGGCGAGCAAATCCACGACCATGACTGTCTGCCATCAAAACTACTTTTCTTCGTTTAGGGTTCTCTGCCTGTTTAGAGTGTCCACCGTCGTTATGGCCAAACAATTTAGTATCAGCGCTGGACAAATACTTGATATTTGTGTCACGCAAGTGTTCGGGTCTTTCAGTTTCATTTCCTTTCATAACAGTAGTTGAGTTGTTAGGCATTCTTTTGGATGTATCACTCCGCGTATTTGTATTTTCATATTCAGCTCGAAAGTTAGTTTTATCACATGCACAATGTTTCTTACCTTGCACGGTTGATTGCACACTGAATCTGCTTGTAAACGCGGTATTAGGCTCATACAATAACCTATGTTGAAAATGAGGCACTTTGTTTTTCACTTTGCCTGGAATTTCGTGGTTACTGTGAGGCAAGTTTGACGTAGGTTCATACTTTCCGGCGGTAAGTTTTTTTAGTTCGCTCATCAGAGTGTTAATGGTTTGTTGCACACTACTTAAACGATCATTTAACTTTCTGATTTCATCACTACAATTCGTGCACACGCTGTTTTTATCAGTGTAATTTTCAATTTTTTCCGCACGAACACTATGTATATCAACACTAGCCGCCATCTTTACAGTTTTGTTACTACTGTAGTTATTTCATCCTCATCCCCAGCGCCCAAGTCGCCCAATGTGGCCACGCTTTAAATAAGACTTGTAATTGGTGGATTGGTGGCCAAACTTCCCCAATGGGGGCCTTCCGGGCCAACAATGCCAAACACTCTCTCTCTTTTTTTTTTTTTTTTACGGGAACTTTTTGACAGTGTGTAACGATTAGTACAATGTGTTTAGTTTTAAGAATTATTACAAGAATTGATTATGTTGAACTGGGATACCAATTGATGACAGAATACTTTTTATGTTTATCAGAATGTAAGACTTGCAAGTTGTTTCTGTAATCATTACTACTTCCATAATCTGTGTTGCTTATTAAGCCTTTCGTGGGCAGTGGGAAGATATCTTTCCACATACTTTAATGTCCTCCAGGTGCCAAAGGACTTGACATCCCACGTCTAGCTGGTGCTGCCATCTGTAGACTAGAATTAGAAACACGTGAAAATTTCCGCCGCTGCCAGCAGTCGCTCTGGCAACAATTGACAGAGTAGTACGTCTCTGTTGTGCTCAGTATGGTGGCAAGTAGACGTCGTTTTGATGTGACTTTGTTTGCATAACTGCAGAAGTGGCATTTGTAAGTAACTCCACGGTACTTATTCGATATTCTGCGCAATTTTTTTTATGCTAACGTATGAAAAAAATTTTCTAGTCGATTCTAACATATCAAAAATATCTTGTAAACATGTGAGAATATTTCCACCCATAGCCCACGTTGGCGATCCGTCTGGCACTCTTTCAGACTTTTAGTGTAGACAATAGGCCTAAAAAATGTTGTAAACATGTGAGAATATTTCCTCCCATAGCCCAAGTTGTCGATACGTCTGGCACTATTTAAGACTTTTAGTGTAGACAATAGGCCTGTTTCCTGGTGTGTTATTAGGCATATTCACTTAGGTTAGGTATTTCTCATTGCAGAGTTACTTTACTTGGGAGAAAGACGTGCTAGAATATCTCTTCTCCCTTCCTGGGAATGAGTCAGTTTTCGACATTAAATCAGACGATGTTTCAACTGATGTGTAAAGTAACATACTAAACATCCATCCACAGTCTCTTGCTACTTTTAAACAAGTGTCTTCAGTAGGAAACAATGTTTCAGTCCGTGGAATGTGTTCAGTTTTCGCAGGTTCTCCCACAGACTCTAAAAAAAATCCAGCTTTGAATGATGGTGGTGCGAGTGCTGAAACTGATTGGGATGAAACACTGCCTCACTGTTCAGACATAGATTCTGTTAGAGAAAGCTTAGCATTGCCAAAGAAAGCATTCTCTAAAACGAATCGTCCATATGAGTATTTTCTTGAGATCACCAATGAAAATTATCTTTCAGAATATTGTCGAACAAAAAAACTTGTATGCATCCCAAGAACGACACAATTTTCGTCTGAGCTCTAAAACATCTGTAAGAACAAAGGACTGGGTGGACACAACAGACTCAGAAATAAAAGCATTTATTGGCTCGCTTATCATTATGGGCATCCAGAGATGGCCACATTTGTCAAATTACAGGAGTTCAGATGCCCTTCTGCATGTTGAATCAGTTTCGAAAGTGATGACGCTAAAATGGTTCAAATAATTTTTTGAAAACCTTCATCTGGACGATAATTCGACGGCAGTGGGGAAGTACTCATGGCTATAATAAACTATATAAATTGAGGCCCTTGACTGATCCCCTAAATGCTAATTTCTTAGAAGCATATAATCATTCAGGCAGATTATCTGTTGATGAAGTTATGATACCTTTCAAGGGAAGATCATGCATAAAACAATATATTCCCATGAAGCCTATAAAAAGAGGGTACAAGTTCTAGTGCAAGGCTAATGCTAAGACAGGCTATCTACTGAAGTGGGGAAGGGGAAGACAATATCGCCAATATTCCTCTTGGTGAAAGGGTTGTACTTTAATTGTGTTCCTCTTTGAAAAATGGTAAATGTAATGTTGTATTTGACAACAGTTTCACTCATACATCCTAATGAAAACTGTTCTGGATGGTGGTACTGACAGAGTCAACAGAAAAGGTCTTCCAGAAATGATGAAGAAAAATGACAAGTTTCACGAGGCGAGTTCAAGGCGCAGATAAAATATTCAGTTGTTATGATCAAATGGCAAGACACAAGGACAGTACCGTTATGGCTTTGTCTACTGCAACATCTCCCAAGGATCTAACATTCGTTTCCAGAAAAGGAAGAGATGGTTCCATTTGTAGCACTGCGTGTCCAAAAAGTACCATGAGTTTGAACGACAGTGTAATGGGCAGTGTGGATCTCTTTGACCAGAAGCAAGAATGATATGAAGTTGGACTGTGATCGCTAAAATGGTGGCATAGAATTTTTTTTATTTTCTGATCGATGCTGCCATTGTGAATGCGTTTATAATGCACGCTGCAGTCAGAGGAAATGGAGAGCAGATAATAGTCCGTTTACAGTTGGCAAGAGAATTACTGTCAGGATTCTCATCAAGGAAACGATGAGGACAACCACCTGTATTTATTAAAAAAAAGCAGACAGCATTGGTGTTTCTGATGAACTCAGACTTTCAAATGTGGGTGGACATCTACCAGACAAAATTGTGCAATATAGACGTTGTCGTATGTGCAACACAAGAAAAGAAGAAAATAGAACGAGAATAATATACTCAATTGCAATGTTGCTTTATGTAGATCCATGTTTCAGACTGTTACATAACATCCAGTAATTGAATTTTTGTTAATATTTTGTGAGTAAAAGATAGTCTATCAATGATGTATATTTTCTATTTTGTTTTGCAGTGTCAATATTTACAATAAAAAATTCCTAAAAATTTTCGTAGTACCATCTCGCGGGTCATGAGAAACCACCTTTCCATATAAATTTTCAATAAAATGGCTGCCTAAATTTTCTTGTTTTTACGTGGAATGGCATAGGTGGTTTCATAGCAAGTCAGTAAACTACAAACTGTCACTTGTTATCAGCCCAGAAAATGCACCCACGAAAGGGTTAATCACTTTAACTTGATGTATCTGTTTATATATATATTTAAGTTTGTAAGCATCGCAACCATTTAGATATTGTTAGTACTGTACCAATCTGATGTGTCCTACATCCTAGCGACACACTTCCATCAAGGATCTATGGAACACGAAAATAAATAAGTACATAAAATAAATACCGTAAAAATAAACGTGAGTGTGATGAAATATGAAGTAAAAGGACGAAACCCAGGATTTGGAATCTGAGCACTGCAAGAAATAAAGCCAGACAAGGAATTGGAAGTTAACTGACCATTTGTTGTGGCAGATCTGCAAAGCGGAAAGTTCAGGTGTCACATGGAGCGCACTGATTGGAGGAAGACACCTCCAACACGTGAAGTATCAACCATCAAGCAATTTTAAACAAACTATAGTAGTTTTTACTACAGGTTTTTGTGTTGCCTTAATAGAAATCGTGTTTTGTGTATTTGCTTCAATTCTTATAGGCAATTCACAACTTTTAGGCGCAACAGCTTAAAAGATAACCAGGGAGCTTAATTTAAAGTTATGCAGCCCCACTGTGAAATGTTCTGGAACATGGGATGAGTTGGTTGATGTTCACAAGCAGCTGGAAATCACTCTGACTTCTGTCAAACGATTGGCAGCTGCTGCACATCAGTGTGTTGGTAGAGCCCCTGAGAGTCATGTGATACCTGTATCAGCGGTACCTCAAGTACTATCCTCTTCCATGAGCTATTCTCCTCTGCAGAAAGAACAGATATCTATCATTGGTCGCCCATTTGACTTTGAGTGGCATGTCAGTGGTAATCTAGGCAGAGTGGATGAGGACCAGGGAGGACTAAGGGCGTTGTACCAATCCTCCTAACCAACAAGTCTGAGGAGCTGTCTTTCACTGAAACTGAGCCAGTGGGACTAACTTCGCCTGCTTTGGGGAAATCTGTTTTGTCCAGTGTCAGGTGGAGGCAATCGCAAAAGAGGCAGGGGTCTATTAAACGTCAGCAGTTCAAAAGTACATTGAATGATGGTTCCCCTTACAGAAATGGCACGAAGGGATTCAAAAGGCCACCTGGTGCACTCAGTGTATAATCCTGGGGGCCTCATTCAACAAGTTGAAGAGGGTATTTCAGCAGCCACTGAGGGAGCAGGATGCTGGCACACATTGGGACAAATGATGCCTGTGTCTGCTGGGCTGCGAGGTCATTCTTGGTCATTCCAATGACTGGGAGAGAATGTTGAGAAGACTGGCCTTGCCCAGGGGGGTTTTAACACAGCTGACAATTTGTAGAATTGCTGGGGAGGTGGGGTATAAAATGATAATTGGCTCCTTCTATCAGCCACCAGATATGTCTCCTAATGTAACTGAAAACTTAAGAGAAAACATCAGTTCACTTGTACATAGGTACCCCAATCATAATGTAATCATCACTGGAGACTTTAAACAACCAACAATTAATGGGGAGAATTACAGATTTGTTAGTCGTGGGCGTGATAAGACATCCTGTGAAACTTTACTAAATGTGTTCTCTGAGAACTATCTGGAACAGATAATTAGGAACCCTACTTATGGTGGAAATATATTGGACCTAATGGCAACAAATACACATGACCTTTTTTCAGGTTGTTCACATTAAAACCTGTGTCATGAACCATGACACGGTTGTGGCAACAGTGATTACCATAGTTCAAATGACAACTAAAAGCAGCAGGAAGATATATATGTTTAGTAAGCTGGATAAAAACTAACTAGTATAATATCTCAGTGAGGAAGTTGAAACTTTCAGCACTGGGCAGGAGCATGTTAGGAACTCTGGCACAAGTAGGAAAGAATAGTTGACCTCACAGTGAAAAGATATGTGCCCAGTAGAACAGTTCATAATGGGATAGAACATGCATGGTATATAGTCACTGAAAGAAACTTTTACAGAAACAGAGATTACAGCATGATAGGTGTAAAATAAAGTGTAGGGCTATAGACAGAGAGGCGAATGAAACCGTTTCTCTGTCGAGAGAGCAGTACATGATGAGTACCATAGCAGAATATTGTCAAGTGGTCTTTCACAGAACTCAAAGAAATTCTGGTCGTATGTAAAGGCTATTAGTAGTACCAAAGTTAGTGTCCAGTCCCCAGTGAAACAGACAGGAACATAAACTGAGGATATCAAAGCAAAAGCTGAAACGCTTAACTCTATTTTCAAATATTCCTCTACAAAGGAAAACCCAGGAGAAGTCAATTTAATTCTAGTACCCCTGAAAACATGACTGAAATCAGAAGTAGTGTCAGTGATGTTTAGAAACAACTGAAATCATCAAAACTGAACAAAGCTTTAGAGCCCTAGGGAATCCATATCAGATTCTATACTGCTTTTGTGGCAGAGTTAGCTCTTCCTCTAAGAATAATCAATCATAGGTCCCTTGAACAAAGATCAATGCCCAGTTCTTGGAAAAAAAGCACATGTCACACCCATCTACACGGAGGGCAGTAAAAGTGATCCACAAAACTATTGTCCAATATCCTTGACATCTATTTTCTGTAGAACCTTAGAACATATTCTGAGCTCAAACATAATGAGGTATCTTGAAGGAAATGACATCTTTGATGCCAACCAGCATGGATTTCAAAAACATTGATCATATGAAACAGCTTGCACTGTTCTCACATGAATATACTGAAAACTTTGGATCAAGACAATATCTTGATTTCCAAAAAGCATTTGACCCAGTACCATACATACGCTTTTCATCAGAAGTATGATCGCATGTGCTATCAAGTGAGATTTGTGACTGGGTTGAGGACTTTTTGGTAGGAAGGACTCAGCATGTTATCTTGGATGGAGAGTTATCATCAGATGTAGAAGTAACTTCCAGGCCTTGCTGTTCATGTTGTATATTAATGACCATGCTGACTATATTAATAGTAAAATCAGACTTTTTGCAGATGATGCAGTTATCTATAATGAAGTACTATCTGAGAGAAGCTGCATAAATATTCAGTCGTAACTTGATAAGATTCCAGTATGGTGCAGAGATTGACAACTTGCCCTAAATGTTCAGGAATGTAAAATTTTGCATTTCACAAAATGAAAAGATGTAGTATCCTATGCCTATAATATCAATGAGTCACTGTTGGAATTGGCCAGCTCTTACAAATACCTGGGTGTATCACTGTGTAGGGATATGAAGTTGAATGATCTCATAGGCTCAGTTGTGAGTGAAGCAGATGGTAGACTTCAGTTTATTGGTAGAATACTGGGGAAGTGGAATCAGTCTACAAAAGATATTGCTTACAAATCACTCATGCGTCCAGTCCTAGAGTATTACTCAAGTGTGTGGTACCCATACCAGGTAGGACTAACAGGGGATATTGAATGTATGCAGAGAAGGGCAGCAGGAATGATAACAGGTTTATTTAATCCATGGGAAAATGTCACAGAGATACTGAAGAAACTGAACTGGCAGACTCTTGAAGATGGACGTAAACTATCCTGAGAAAGTATATCAACAAAGGTTTGGGGAGGTGGAATCAGTCTACAAAAGATATTGCTTACAAGTCACTCATGCGGCCAGTCCTAGAATATTACTCAAGTGTGTGGGACCCATACCAGATAGGACTAGCAGAGGTATTGAATGTATGCAGAGAAGGGCAGCATGAATAATAACAGGTATGTTATATCCATGTGAGAGTGTCACAGAGATACTGAAGAAACTGAACTGGCAGACTCTTTAAGACAGACGTAAACTATCCCAAGAAAGTCTATCAACAAAGGTTTGGGGAAATGGAATCAGTCTACAAAAGATATTGCTTACAAGTCACTCATGCGGCCAGTCCTAGAATATTACTCAAGTGTGTTGGACCCATACCAGATAGGACTAACAGAGGTATTCAATGTATGCAGAGAAGGGCAGCATGAATGATAACAGGTATGTTTAATCCATGGGAGGGTGTCACAGAGATACTGAAGAAATTGAACTGGCAGACTCTTGAAGGCGGACGTAAACTATCCCAAGAAAGACTATCAACAAAGCTTCAAGAAATGGCTTTAAATGGTTGGGTATATCCTACAACCCCCTTAGTATCACTCACGTAGGGATCATGAGGATGAGATTAGAATAATTACTGCACACACAGAGGCATTCAAACAATCACTCTTCTTGCACTCCTTCCATGATTGGAACAGGAAGATACCCAAATTAGGGGTATCAATTATTATAACAAGGTACATACTTACTCTGTTTTCACAGGTTGTTGCAGGTGGATGTTCTGCAGAGGCGCATCTTGTGGTCTTGATAATATTCCTTTTAGTAATAAACAAACTATTTTGTGTGCTGCTATTGATAATTTGTTTTCTAGACATCACTCATGTACTATTTCATGAACTACCTTACTAATTTCCTCTAATTTAGCCCCTGAGATGGCAAATACTATTGGCAGATCGTTTGCATAGGCAATGCAGTCTCTGAGGCTGGTTTTGTAATGGTCCTAAGCCAACATTCCAGAACTCTGGACTACAAACAGAGTAATATGGGCACCCTTTGGTGATGTTTTTCTCAGTTTTCTTTCCGGGACACTCTAATTGCATCTGCCTGTCCATGCAATAATCTTGTAGACTTTTATAGACATCTGGGACAATATATCTGTTTCAGTTTTTGAATAGGGCAGGCCATAATAAATTATCAAATGCCACAGCTATATCAGTCATTATGCCTATAACATACTTGTTGTCTGAGGTGTTCACAATGTCCATTCTGTGATTTATTTTATCCTCAGCGGACTTCCCTTTCCTGAAACTGTACTGCAGGGGGCTCATGCCTATTACATGTCCATTCCACTGGAAATGGTACAAAAGCTTTTCATGTATTTTGACTAGAGCATTTATCTAACAAATCAGCTTGTAAGATTTGGATCTTTGCCTTCCCCCTTTTTAGTATAATGATAATTGAGATTTTCCAGATTTTGGGCACCCATCCCTGGAAAGGACATTCATTTATTAACTCTGTTATACATGGTACAATGTGGTCTACTAGCTTATGCAACACTTCTGCCACAATTATATCATGCCTTGGTGATATCTTCTTCTTCTTGAACTTCATTATTCCCAGCCTCAGTTCCTCCTAGGCAAATGGAATCACAACAGTATTATTCATGTGCTGCTGTAGTTGTCAAGAGCAAAACTGACAATGATACCTTGTGCCTTTCATCATCAACATATCATCCAGCAACAGAGTTCTGAGTATATGCTGCACTGATGTCTCCTACTCTGAACTCATCATGCCGTAGGATCATCTCAGCGTTGATAATACAGTAGGTGATTGAAACTTGTTCATTGCAAGTTTGTATGGAAATCCACAAACATCTGTTACCATTTGGTCCTTAAAATGTGCCTCCCTTTTTCTACTCTCGTTTGATGTAGTAGTTCTTTACAGTGTTGTTTGACTATTCGATAGAAACTTAGCCTTCTATTTCCTCTAAGGATCTCTGATAGTTTCTTCTCACCAGCCTTGCTTTGTGTCTTAAAGTCTCTATGACAGGCCACCAGGGAATTTTACATCCTTTTGATTTCCTAACAAATGTTGTACTATCTGCAAATCTTACACCAATGTGTTGACTTTGGCATCAACATCAAATCCGCTTCCTTGAAGTGGTTGTAAGTTGGGTTTCTGTCTTTAACAGTTCTCAGTCTGCTCTGTGTAGATTTTGTAATTGCCTGCACTGGATGTTAGCATCTAAGTCATTATTGCATCTGTAATTGTGAAGTAAATGAGATTATGGTCACTTGTTATACATCCATCACATATCCTTCCAATATGCTACTTGGCCACTGTCTTTCATATTTATGAGGATGATATTTATATTTATTGCTGCACCTGCATGATTTTGGAAAGTAGGTAGTTGAGACGCCTAGTCGTGACATGAAGGCTAAGTTTCTGTATAGTGCCCTGAAGGGAGGGTCCTCTTTCATCACTTACTCTGCTATGCCACGATATGGATTTCCCATTTTCATTGATTATGAGGATGTGTATGCTGTATCAACCCAGTATTGCTGCTGTTTCTATACATGGTTGTATCTTCTGGCTGAACTGAAAATACACTCCTGGAAATGGAAAAAAGAACACATTGACACCGGTGTGTCAGACCCACCATACTTGCTCCGGACACTGCGAGAGGGCTGTACAAGCAATGATCACACGCACGGCACAGCGGACACACCAGGAACCGCGGTGTTGGCGGTCGAATGGCGCTAGCTGTGCAGCATTTGTGCACCGCCGCCGTCAGTGTAAGCCAATTTGCTGTGGCATACGGAGCTCCATCGCAGTCTTTAACACTGGTAGCATGCCGCGACAGCGTGGACGTGAACCGTATGTGCAGTTGACGGACTTTGAGCGAGGGCGTATAGTGGGCATGCGGGAGGCCGGGTGGACGTTCTGCCGAATTGCTCAACACGTGGGGCGTGAGGTCTCCACAGTACATCGATGTTGTCGCCAGTGGTCGGCGGAAGGTGCACATGCCCGTCGACCTGGGACCGGACCGCAGCGACGCACGGATGCACGCCAAGACCGTAGGATCCTACGCAGTACCGTAGGGGACCGCACCGCCACTTCCCAGCAAATTAGGGACACTGTTGCTCCTGGGGTATCGGTGAGGACCATTCGCAACCGTCTCCATGAAGCTGGGCTACGGTCCCGCACACCGTTAGGCCGTCTTCCGCTCACGCCCCAACATTGTGCAGCCCGCCTCCAGTGGTGTCGCGACAGGCGTGAATGGAGGGACGAATGGAGACGTGTCGTCTTCAGCGATGAGAGTCGCTTCTGCCTTGGTGCCAATGATGGTCATATGCGTGTTTGGCGCCGTGCAGGTGAGCGCCACAATCAGGACTGCATACGACCGAGGCACACAGGGCCAACACCCGGCATCATGGTGTGGGGAACGATCTCCTACACTGGCCGTACACCTCTGGTGATCGTCGAGGGGACACTGAATAGTGCACGGTACATCCAAACCGTCATCGAACCCATCGTTCTACCATTCCTAGACCAGCAAGGGAACTTGCTGTTCCAACAGGACAATGCACGTCCGCATGTATCCCGTGCCACCCAACGTGGTCTAGAAGGTGTAAGTGAACTACCCTAGCCAGCAAGATCTCCGGATCTGTCCCCCATTGAGCATGTTTGGGACTGGACGAAGCGTCGTCTCACGCGGTCTGCACATCCAGCACGAACGCTGGTCCAACTGAGGTGCCAGGTGGAAATGGCATGGCAAGCCGTTCCACAGGACTACATCCAGCATCTCTACGATCGTCTCCATGGGAGAATAGCAGCCTGCATTGCTGCGAAAGGTGGATATACACTGTACTAGTGCCGACATTGAGCATGCTCTGTTGCCTGTGTCTATGTGCCTGTGGTTCTGTCAGTGTGATCATGTGATGTATCTGACCCCAGGAATGTGTCAATAAAGTTTCCCCTTCCTGGGACAATGAATTCACGGTGTTCTTATTTCAATTTCCAGGAGTGTATTTATTGGTCATGTAAAATTTTCCTAAGGCAATCATTGTTTCTGTTGTCTCCATGTGTCAGTGTATCTTCATTACTGCTATGTCTTAATCTGGCACCACAATTGTGGCCATTGAATGGTGACCTAATGTTATGCCCAGTAGTGTAACTGGCGTGTGCGGTAGTGCTCCATTTATGGAATATGGCTCCTGTGTGCATAGTATGTTCAGGTACAACTCTCACACTTTCCCAAGCTCTTCCATCACCATGGCACTGCACATTGCCTCTGATGTGCAAGCACATTGTATGTAAATGCTACGGGAACCTAGTAAGTATGTATCTATGGAGCCATTCTAATCTGCGATTATATACAATTCACGCAAGTGTCAGCACTAATTGGTTCTACAGATGTTCAATATCAAGTGTCTTCTGCCTCCTGTTAAGATACATCAGGTGGGGTTTGCAGTTCCTCTGTATTTGTAGGCAAGTTGTTGATACTGAGCTGAATAAGAACAACTTCCTACATGACAGAAAAATTTATGGTGCAGCCTTTTGGATGAATGTGTCTAACCAGGTGCCTTATTCCTGTCATTAATATGTGAATATCCTCCAATTTAGATAGTCTCATTGTGTTTTTACACGTTTCATAAACAGCCACAAGTCCAACCATAAACGTCTTCCATTTCTCATGTCATGATTGTTTGCATCCTTTTCATGATTCCTGTTGCCATGCGTGAGAGTTTCCTATGATCTGTGTATTTTCATAATCTTCCTCTATTCATTGCTGCATGTTATCACACTCTGCTACTATAACATGTTGCGTGCTGTCACTCCTTGCATTCCTTGCACTTTCGATTCTTTCTGAATTTAAGAGTATGTTCTTCTTTAAGTCTTTGTTGCCTAGAGATAACCATGTTGTGCATTCCTTCTTGTCTTTTCTGCTTAGCCACTTCCAGAAACTCCACTCCTTTACTCTTGCATTCTTATTAATGGTAATTTTACTGCCCATCTCATTATTGCCTTTGTTTATATAGTCAGTATTTTTTTCAGTTTGTTTTGCTATGTCTCTTCTTGTTCTACCCTTCACATTGGACCAGAATATTTTGGATCTTTCTGTATCTCACTTTCTTTTTGATGGAAATTTCCATTTCTTACAGGCATTGCAAGTCGCTTTACAATCCATTTGATCACTGGGCTTGCATACGATAGTTTTCTTGCTAGACAATGTTTCATCTTCTTCAACTGTCAGTCTTTTATTGGTTGCATTTGTATTTACTCTGTGGTTGTCTGTGATGATCATCAGCAGATTACACAATGGTTCAGTATCCATATTCTGTTCTGTGAATTTCCCACACTGAGAACATTTGGCATGTCACAACATCTTTACCTCATTGTCCACGTTATTCCCTCATTTTTGCACATGAAATGCACACTACTGCACACTTGTTGTTTATAAGTCCTTTTTTTAGATGGTCACGTTCTCCACAGTGGGAGCACATTGGTTTGTTTTCCGTAGAGTACTTTGCAATGTGCCCATAGTCACGACAGTTGTAGCGTTTGGTGACTGTAACATAGTCCTTCACGTGGACAGGCAGCTTGTTGGTTGTCTTGCCCACATAGAATGCAGCACAGTGGTTGCATCTTAGCTTGTAGATCACATGACTGGTTTCACAGGTAGCCTTGCCTTTGATGGGACAGGCAATGTTTGTGACCAGACTGGAGTACGTGGTGGTGGGACGATGTATGGGACAGTTCTTGCATCTAGGTTTATTACAGGGGTATGAGTCATGATGTAAGTGGTTGGAAGCAGGGGTAGAGTAAGGTGTGTAGGTTTGGTGGACAGTGGAATATCACTGTGGGAGGGGTGGGAAGGATAGTGGGCAGGACATTTCTCATTTCTGGATACAACAAGAGGCAGTCAAAACCATGGAAGAGAATGTAATTCAGTTGTTGCTGTCCTGTGTGGTACAGAGTTACAAGGGGAATGCTTCTCTGTGGCTGGACGGTGGGACTTGGGAGGTCCGCACGAATGGCTGCCGACAAACTGTGGCCAAAAATCAAGTGGACCTCCCTGTTGCTGAACACGCTGCCAAACATAACATCCTTCATTTCAATGACTGCTTCACAGTCTGTGCTGTATGGATCCTTGCCACCACACCAGCTTTTGTGAATTGCACACATGGGAACTCTCCCTGCAATACATCTTATGGTCCCATAATCCTAATGGCCTCAACCTCTGTTAGTCACTGTCCTCACCCATCCAGCCCCTTCCCTGTTCCCATTCCAGCACTACACAGCCATCATTCCACCATCATTTCACCCATCCAGCCCTTTCCCTGTTTCCATTCCAGCACTACGCAGCCATCATTGCACCATCACACTCAGTGTTTTTACTTCTCTCAAAAAATACAATGATTTAATGTTGAATTAATAATTACATTGAGCCATTGACAGTCCCTCGTATTTCTGAGTGACATTTAGTGTTTTGGTTCATGAAAGTAGTGATGAACCTTGTCACTATTAACCATATTTGAAAGCATTTAATATGTTGAACAATTGAATGTATGTTTATAATGTTTATACTGTTTGATAATTGAGACAGTTGAATAGAACATGTTATGTAATGTATTAGTAGTGCTACATAACTGTACTGATTTGATGTTGCTGTGTAAGGACACAAACACACACTATTATAAATTCTGTAGATGGTTCAGGGAACCTATACTCATCGGCAAACAGTGACTGAACATTTACCACTTAAAAGGAGAATAAGAATTATAATATTTTCAGTCAATATTCAATCAAAGTTTCAATATGTAATATGTGTTTATATGATCTACCATTGTTCTTAATTACAATATTTGCATTTAATATTATCTTTTCAAGCAAATAAAAAAGTTTCAAGTTGTTTTGTGTGTCATTATTAATACTGTGTGTTTTTGGGATACATAATTTTGCTGTTTCAGTCATGTTATTTCTGTCATAATAGTACATGCAGACACAACTTTGAAATGTATTAATTCCTATTAAAATGCTATGGAAAAAATATACAATGTTGTTGATGCCTGTCTTATTATAAACTTAGGAGTATAACTGTCGACTAATTTCACCTCACAGAATTTTCTGACATACATAGTTGTCTAGTAATTCAAGTATATCCAGTTCAGTTATTGGGTTAGAATATAAATTGTTGTGTCCTGTGTTAGGGAAGTTGGTTCTGTGTATTGATGCCAAAAACATCTTTTAGGGCAAACAAATGATAACCCAATAAAGTAAGAGACTACTGATACTGCACTACAGCGGATGGACTTTATGCTCGAGTGAAGGATGGACAATGGAAAAAAACCAGAAGATAAGACATTATTTCTTGTAAAGCTTTTCTCATACTGTTTTGGTAATTTCTGATGATTTGCTTTCCACAAAACATGTTTATTTATTTGACTTGTTGAATTATAGGAATAGCAGATTCCCACTCAGAAATGCTTATGTTTGGAATTCTGGGGGGGGGGGGGGGGAATTGTATAATGCAACAAGTGAATAATATAATAATAAATGTACAATACCAGTTGGTATTGATCTTTCCTGTTTGATAAGCATAATTTTGATGTACACACATTTGTAAATGTGAGTTATTCCATACTTAAATATTTATATCTTGCACATTTATCTTAATGTTGAAACATTTCACTTAAATTCATGTGAATCTATTATATTAATTGTTTTGAGGTTGTGCCAGCAGTTATTATCGAAAGAGTTATAAACTATTTGCCCACTACGTGAGGTCACCGTTCTTGTTCAGTAAGAGAGAGGTACAAAGACTTTGTAGGAATGTGTTGTGGGTTGGATTCTCTTTGGAGGAGAGTGGTTGCTAAGGGACTTGATTTTGTTTTATAGTATTGGTGAAGGCAGAAGTATTGTCTATAAATAGTGCTGAGAGTGGAAATATGAAGCATATAGTTATTTTAAGGTTCTGAAACTACATTTGTCAGAATAACCATTGGAAGTTATCTGAGCAATAATCCTTTGACCATTTAATATTAATTCTTTGACAATTTTATGCTTCTTGATTCAAGGACAGTGACTTGGGACCGGCAGCATATTCCATGAAAGACTATGAACAAAACAACGAACAAACAACATTAAGTACTAATTTAGAACTACAGATGTGATGTGGAATTTATTGCAAACTAACTGCAAAATAATGATCCATGTCTTATTTGATGACTGATCATTGAACAGGCAGGTTGGCTCAGCATTAACATTTTTGGAATTTTTTCAGATTTTGGTCCACCTTCAAATAATCATAGCTGCTGGACACACTGCCACCTTGAAATTCTGCAAACCAATTGTAACCATCTTTTGTTAATGTAATTGTAAAGTTGAATGAAGCAGCTTGTGTCATTGTCATCCAATTTCCCACAACACTCCTTTTTTTAATGCTTGATGTAAACAGAGTACTTCAACAGTTTCTGAGCTGCCACTGGTTTAAGAAAAATAAATGACAAATTTTAAAACAATAATAATGTCACATCTCATGACAGCTTAAAAAAACTAGTGTCAGTACACCAATAAATAACAAACACACAGAAACAAATAAAGTCCATAAAATAATATCAGAAAGTCAAGAATAAGAAAATAGATGATTAGTGTAAATTTTAAAATGGAGAATATACTAATTATAGTACAATGTACACTAATGTACACACATAAAGCAAGTTAAAACTAGCTGTTGCATTTTATTGTTAATGAATCAATTCATCGAAGGATAATGCACTACTCAGAAGTGTGTGAAAAATACTTATTTGATCTGAGTGGCTGAAAGGAGCCATACCATGACTTAATGTTGGACCACCATCAGCAGCTTGCAGTCTCTCATTATGGGCCAGTTATCTTCATGCTGTGTAAGAACCTGTGTTGAAAAATGATGTAACTGCATACATTTTAAAATGTCTACCAATGGCTAAATACATAAATAAAAAAAAAGTTTTGCATCACGCTGGTTCCCAGAACTACTGAAGGCAGACATTGACGGTGGATATTGTATCACAGACACAGACCCTTTGACTGTCCAGAGATGTCGCTAAACCTGACCAAAGATGTAAACAACCATGCATTAGCAGTGCCTATTAGAGAGAGGGGTCTGACAGCCGATCAGTTCCAGTCATTCCGCTAGGAAGGAGATACACAGCTCGTATTGTCCACAGTTCAACCACGCCTAAACAGTTAATACTGTGATTTTATCTCGTCTGTGTTGTTACTTTGTGCCAGGTAGGACTCTCAACAAGGAAAGTGTCCAGGCATCTTGGAGTCAACCAAAGCGATGTTGTTCAGACGTGGAGGAGGTGCAGAGAGACAGGAACTATCGATGACATGCCTTTCTTAGGCCACCCAAGGACTGCTTCTGCAGTAAATGACTGTTACCTAGTGATTATGGCTTGGAGGAACCCTGACAGCAACGCCACCATGTTGAATAATGCTTTTCTGCAGCCACAGGTCGCTGTGTTTTGACTCAAACTGTGTGCAATAGGCTGCATGATGCACAACTTCAGTCCCAACGTCCATGGCAAGGTCCGTCTTTGCAACCACGACACCATGCAATGCGGTACAGATGGGCCCAACAACATACTGAATGGATCGCTCAAGATTGGCATCACGTTCTCTTCACCGATGAGTGTCGCATATGCCTTCAACCAGACAATTGTCGGAGACATGTTTGCAGACAATCCGGTCAGGCTGAATGCTTTAAACACACTGGTACAGCAAGGTGGCGGTTCCCTGCTGTTATGGAGTTGCATTATGTGGGGCGAACATATGCTGGTGGTGGTATGATATGTGAATGCCATCCTCTAACCAATAGGGAAACCATATTGGCAGCATATTGGCGAGGCATTTGTCTTCATGGATGACAATTCACTCCCCCATTGTGCACATCTTGTGAATGACTTCCTTCAGAAAAACATTGCTCGACTAGAGCGACCAGCATGTTCTCCAGACATGAACCCCATCGAACATACCTGGTATAGATTAAAAAGGGCTATTTATGGATGATGTGATCCTCCAACCACTCTGAGAGATCTATGCCGAATCGCAGATGAGGGGTGGGACAATCTGGACCGACAGTGCCTTGATGGACTTATGGATAGTATGCCATGACAAATACATGTATGCATCAGTGCAAGAGGACATGCTACTGGGCATTAGAGTTACCTGTGTGTACAGCAATCTGGACCACAGCCTCTGAAGGCCTCGCTGTATGGTGGTGCAACATGCACTGTGTTGTTTTCATGAGCAATAAAAAGGGTGGAAATGATGTCTATGTTGATCTCTACTGCAATTTTCTGTCAGGTTCCGTAACTCTTGGAACCAAGGCGACGGAATTTTTATTTTGATGTGTGTAAATAAAGAAAAATAAATAAATAAATATTATGGTACAGTACAATCATGCAGATTTTGCTGCTTGCATTTTGTTTCCCTAAACGTCCTATGTGCTTTCCCTCATAGATCTTAAACACACTGAATGGTTCACCTCTTTTCTGTGACAGTTCGATTAAAATTGCAATTTGGCTTATTAAAATTGACACAAATAACATTTTAGGTAAAGAATCAAGATCAGCTTGCAACATCAGGGGTGAATTTTCTTGTTTAACTTTGTTGTATTGGAATTCACTGATTTTATACCTGAAATAGAGCTGTGAGAGGAAGGAGTTACAAAGATGACATGTCTCAGGAAGCTCCAGTTATGCCACTGTTGAAGGATATTATTTAACAAGGAGTTAAAAAAAGGCATCTAACAGATATTGTTTCCATAGAAAAATCTCTTGGCAACTGTCTTCAATAATATTCAGGTTATTAACAGCGGTATGGTAACTTCTGAACTTATGTACAAAGTTACTGTTGTGACTCGCCGATCATTCAAAGTGCCGCCGTGCAATTACGCGCATCCTCTATATGCGGCGCCGTCTGCCAGCCGTATAGCAACTGCACCACCTAAGCAGCTAGCCAGCCAGCGGCCGCTAGACTTGGACTCAGTGCTCATTCGAGTGTTACCGTGTTCACATGTCTTGTTTGTCAACTTGCTCTCGGACTTATATGTGTTGTATACTTGACGTTTTAACAATTGGCGATGAGGTAGTGGATTTTTCCTTTTCATCGTTGACCCACAGGTTTCCATGGCTACTGTCGAGCAACTATTGCAAGGCCTCATTGAACAGCAAATGCTTCTAACATTGGTGATTCGCGATTTTGTTGCGGCGTCAAATGCCGGGTGTTTCTCGTTGTTGGTCATACCTCCTTTTCCTCCTTACGACGAGATGGTGGAAGACTGGTCTGATTATGACAGCACTTCTTGGCATTTCATGTCACAGATGAACAAACATGTAAGTCTCTGTTCCTTTCATGGATTTCACCGCAAATTTATCAGTTGTTGTCGCAATTGAATCCTTTGAAAGAGCCTGCGTCTTTGTCCTTTGCTGAAATGTGCTCACTTCTTTCCATCTATTTTCAAAAGCAAACGCATGTGGTAGCCTCTCGTGTTGGCTTTTATCGTTGTCAAAAACAACCGCATCAATCCTATCGCGCTTGGGCTGCTGAACTTCACGGCCTCGGTCTAAAGTGTCAATTTGTTACTGACGTTCACAAAGAATCCTATGTCCATTCCATGGTATGGGATGCTATTATCCGGTCGGCGCCTGACAAAGAAGTTTGGCAACGTGCCCTTCAGTTGGCAAATCCGACTCAAGGTGAAGTCCTATCCATCGTGCAGTCTTTTGAAATTTCTCGCGCCGCCGGGGCGCAAATAGAGGCATGGCGTGATGTCGGGGAAATGCAACCTCTGTGTGCTGCTGACAACGTGTGCGGGGTGTCCCCGCCGGCCGATGTGGTCGCAGTGCGCTCCCACATGCAGCATCGGCCTAACTGTAAATAACCCGCTAAGAAACTGCAGCAAAACTCCCGACAACTTCCTTCATGTCCACGCTGTTTTACGAAACAGACACGTGAGGATTGCCCCCAACGTTGGGCTGTGTGTCACAATTGTAAACAGAAAGGTCATGTGCCTTCCATTTGCAAACCCAACCGCATACATGATGTTCATGAACATGATGCTGAGTCTGATTCTGTGTTGTCTGTCAACTGCACTTCTTCCCTTTCAGGGAAGTTATACCTCACTGTCCAAATCCTTGGTCGGGATGTTCGCATGCAGGTGGATACCAGTTCTGCCGCCACTATAATTAATTATCAGACGTATCTTCAGTTGGGTACTCCACTCCTATCACCTGTTACTCGGCAATTACGGACGTACAATAAACAGAAGATTTCTCTCTTGGGACAATTTAATGCTGAGGTATCTTACAAATCCGTCGTTCGCACTGTTCCCATATTTTCGGTCGACCAGAGTAACGCAGAGAATCTTTTTGGTTTCGATGCATTTTGCGTTTTTGAGTTCTCCATAGATGACTGTCAATATCGTCTCTGATGCTATTCCTTATGCTCAACTGGATTCCTTCTCAATGACATTTTTGTCCCTGTTTCCTCCTCGTTTAGGCCGTGCAAACAGCTTTGAAGCTCATATCACACTCAAACCCACTGCTTGGCCTAAGTTTTTTCGGGCTCGGCCCATTCCTGTGGCACTTTGCGATCGGGTAAAATGGGAGCTGGATCATCTCACTACTTCAGGGGTCTTGATTCCTGTCACTTCCAGTGAGTGGTCCTCTCCTGTCGTTGTCATTGCTAAGCCAAATGGTGATATTTCAAAGCCACTGTAAATGCTCAATGCCTCATTGACACTTACCCTATGCCCCGACCTGAAGAACTGTTCACTAAACTTGCTGGAGGCCAGTATTTTTCTAAAATTGACCTGTCAGAAGCTTATCATCAACTTCCTCTCGACACTGCTTCCTGGCAGTTTCTGGTCCTTAACATGCCTTTCAGCCTCTATCAATACCAATGCTTGCCATTCGGGGTTGCTAGCGTGTCTGCTCTCTTTCAGTGATTCTTTGAACAATTATTGCTCCCTGTCCCTGCCCCTGGGTGTATCAATTACATGGACGACATTGTTGTCACTGGCTCCACCCCTGAAGAACATCTTCAAAATCTCCGCACACTTTTTCATGTCTTACAGTCTGCCGGTCGTAAGTGTAATCTTCAGAAATCACAATTTTTTCAGGCATCTATCACGCACTTGGGGTTTCAACTCTCTCGGGATGGTATTCGTCCGCTTCAGCAAACTGTCGCTGTGATCGATGCCCTTCCTCACCTTACGTCTGTTAAGGAACTGCAGGCCTTCCTGGGGAAGATAGCATACTATCACAAATTCTTACCGTCTGCTGCTTCGGTGGCTCAGCCATTGCATCATCTGTTGCATAAAAATGTACCTTTTCACTGGTCTGCATCATGTGATGTGGCTTTCCAGAAAGTGAAGACTATGCTGAAACAGGCCCTGTGTGTGGCTACTTATCGACCTGGCCAACATCTTGTTCTTGCCACGGATGCCTCTCAATACAGGGTCGGTGCAGTCCTTGCGCACCATTTTTCAGGCGGCTCTGAACAACCCATTGCTTATGCCTCCAAAACGCTCATGGATACCCAACAAAAGTATTCTCAAATTGAAAAAGAAGCTTTGGCCATTATTTATGCTCTTCATAAATTTGAAGTTTTTCTCTATGGATCTAAATTTCACCTTGTTATGGATCACAAACCACTTGTTTCCTTGTTTCATCCATCATCGTCACTTCCCGACAAGGCTGCACACCGCCTCCAGCATTGGGCTCTTTACTTGTCTTGTTGCAATTATGAGATTCATTTCCAGCCGACGGCTCAACATGTGAATGCTGATGCATTGTCTCGCCTTCCCATGGGTCCTGATTTGCATTCGATAAGGACGAACTTTTGTGTTTCCATCTGGATGTTGCAGAGCAGCGGGGTGTGGACGGATTCCCCATCACAGGGGACCAGCTGGCGGCAGCTACAGGTTCTGATCCTACCCTGTCCCGGGTTTTACGCTGTATTCAGAAGGGTTGGCCAGATCATCCGTCCGCTAAGACTTCTGACCCGCTGCAGAACTACTATGCTTTGCGCTACCACCTCATGTCTAGGAATGGTGTTATCCTCCTTTCCACTGACAATGCTTCACAACGTGTTGTGGTACCTGCGTCTTTGCATGCTTCGGTCTTGTGCCTCCTTCACCAAGGGCACTGGGGTGTGTCTCGCACAAAATCTCTGGTGCGCCGTCATTTGTACTGGCCTGGCATCGACTCTGAAATAGGACACATGGTTGCTGCCTGTGGCTCTTGTGCGTCACAGGCCACCATCCCGAACTCATCTTTGTCACCGTGGCCTTCGCCTGAGACGCCCTGGGAGTGCATTCATGCTGACTTCGCGAGTCCTTTTTTAGGTACTTATTGGCTCCTCGTAATTGACGCCTACTCTAACTTTCCTTTAATTGTCCTTTGCACATCGCCTACCACCGCGGCAACCACAAGTGCTCTCCCCCACATTTTTTCTTTGGAAGGCCTTCCCTCTACTCTTGTGACTGATAATGGTCTGCAATTTGCCTCTTCCGATTTTGTGGGTTTTTGTGCTTGTCACAGCGTTATGCATGTCACGGCCCCTCTGTTCCATCCACAATCAAACGGTGAGGCTGAAAGACTGGTCCGCACATTTAAGGCTCAGATGCGGAAACTCCTGACTTCTTCTGCTGCTGCTGATGCACTTCTCCAGTTTCTGGCTTCTTACCATTCACCCCCATGGGCGACCACAGCCCGGCTGAGCTCTTACATGTCCGACAGCCCCGCACGCTACTTCATCTTCTGCGGCCTTCCACCTCACGGCCGCAGGTGCCTTCGCAAGGCCGGTTCACCGCCGCCGACCTTGTCTGGGTACGGGGATATGGCAGGCGGCCAAAATGGAGTCCGGGCTGCATCTTACGACACTGTGGATGACACCTGAATGAAATCCAGATGGACACGGGTGTTGCAGTGCGTCACTCGGAGTAGCTTCGGCCTCGTGTACCAGCAACACCTGTTCTGAATGCTGCTACACCACCTTCAGCTCTACCTGACACTCGGGATCTTGGCATATCTCATTACTAACAACGCAGCCTTCTGACCATCATCTCGGTGCCAGTACAAGAACGGATGCCACCAGGAGACGTGCCCATGCAGGAACCGGATGACCATCATCTGTTGGAGCCCATCTACTTGCCTCCTTCTCCTACGGATGCCGACACATCGCCCATGTCTCCTGTTATATCAACTGGACTTGCCGCAGCGGGCAGATTGGTGGCCGGAGCCCTAGCAGATTCAACCCCTATGTCTCCTGCCATCTCGACCCGTTATCATCGGGGACACTTCTGTCCGTACGGGAAGCCCCCTCCTTGAGACTTTACGGCCTATGGACGCTAGAAATCTACAGGCCAATGAAAAAAATTTCAAAGGGGGGGAAAAGTGTTGTGACTCGCCAATCATTCAAAGTGCCCCCGCGCAATTACACGTGTCCTCTACATGCGGCGCTGTCTGCCAGCCACCTAATCAGCCAGCCAGCCAACCAGTGGCCGCTAAACTTCGACTCAGTGCTCATTCGAATGTTACCGTGTTCACATGTCTTGCTTGTCAGCTTGCTCTGTAACTTATATGTGTTGTGTTGTTTTGAAATATATGTGTTCAACTTGATGTTATAACAGTAACTAAGAAGTTGTAGTACAGTAAACAGTGTTAACTATTTTGTTGGTGGTACTTGAAAGTAAAATTCAGCCTATCTCTTATTCCACCAGGTCTATAGCACATTTCATTACAACACACTACATCACATTTATATCACACTGATTAGTCCTTCTGTCATAGCTTGATAGGTGTTGAAAGACATTTATCTAGTGAAAAATATGTAAGCTAAAAGCAGCTCCACAAAGTAACTAATATTGTACAATACTTGTAGGAGTTATGGACACTAAATAACAATTCAGCTGGAATTGATGGTATTCCAGCAGCTGTAATCAAAAATTGTTTACACACAGTTGCTGAACCATTAACTCACCTCTGTGTCTGTTCTTTCCAGGCAGGTATCTTCCCTGAAGCTGTGAAACTTTCTAAAGTAATTCCTGTCTTCAAAAAAAGGTGATAATAAAGATATGAATAACAACAGGCCTATCTCAATCTCATCCTGCTTTTAAAAATTTTTGAAAAATAATGCACAAAAAAATGATGGACTTCATTGACAAAAAAGATTTATTAAGTTTAGCTCAACATGGGTTCAGAAGCAACAAATCTACTGAAACTGCAGTATATGATTGCATAAATATGGTATTAGAACTGTTAGATAGAAAACAACCTACAACAGGCATATTTCTGGATCTGTCAAAGGCCACAAAATATTACTGGAAAAAATAGAACACGTTGGTGTCAGAGAAACTGCAATCAACTGGATTGCTACATTCCTAACCAATCGGATGCAAAGAGTCAGCATGAAATACACTAATAGACAAAGCAACTCAATGACTGAAATAATATCAAGTAATAAAACAATAAAGCAAGATGTTCCACAGGGCTCAGTATTGGGACCCCTACTTTTCCTCCTGTATATTAATGACTTGAGCCTGAATGTTGATGCACACAAAACAATAATATTTGCTGATGACACAACTGTACTCCTCAAAGGGGAGAATACAGAGGCTGTGCAAAAAGCTGTGAAACTGGCCACTGAACAACTCAGCAACTGGGCTAAAACCAACAGATTAACTATCAACACCAAAAAGACAGCTTCCATGAACTTCCACACAACACAAAATGCAAATTCCTCTCAGCCATTTGTCACTGCAAATAACCAGCCAATAGATATCAACACTGTTTTAAAATTCCTGAGTCTGTGGGGTCAAGATAACCTGAAATGGTATACACATACAGGAAAGATAAATGCCAGGATTTGTACTGGATGTTATACATTGAGTGTACTGAAAACAAGTGCTAGCCTGAAAACATTAACCAGCATGTACTATGCTTACATACAAGCCCACCTAAAATATGGTGTAATATTCTGGGGAAATTCTCCAACTGCTCTGAACATAATCAGAATCCAGAAGAGAGCAATGAGGATTATTACTGGGAGCAAAGCCAGAGACTCCTGTAAACTCATCATCAGAAAGTTGGAAATCCTTACACTGCCTTGCTTCTACATCCTCGAGACTCGAAAATTTTTCAGAAACCACATAGTGCCAACTGACCCCAGAGTCGTAAAAAATAATAAAATACATGAACACAACACCAGGAAAAACGCAAATCTGCATGTTATAAATAAAATAGAAAGAAACTTCCCCATGGGAAAAATATACTAAAAACAAAGATTCCAAGACTCACCAAGCGGGAAAGCGCTGGCAGACAGGCACATGAACCAAACACACACACAGAACCACGAGCTCTCGCAACTGGCAGTTGCTTCGTCAGGAAAGAGGGAAGGAGAGGGGAAAATGAAAGGATGTGGGTTTTAAGGGAGAGGGTAAGGAGTCATTCCAATCCCGGGAGCGGAAAGACTTCCCTTAGGGGAAAAAAAGGACAGGTGTACACTCGCACACACACACATATCCATCCGCACATACACAGACACAAGCAGACATGACTCCTTACCCTCTCCCTTAAAACCCACATCCTTTCATTTTCCCCTCTCCTTCCCTCTTTCCTGACGAAGCAACTGCCAGTTGCGAGAGCTCGTGGTTCTGTGTGTGTGTTTGTGTGTTTTGTTCATGTGCCTGTCTGCCGGCGCTTTCCCGCTTGGTGAGTCTTGGAATCTTTGTTTTTAGTATAAATCTGCATGTTACACGTACAAACACTCAACTGTGTAAAAAGTTCAACAATCTTCCCACTAGTATTAAGTCCATCGAAGACAACATAAAATTTAGCAAAGCCGTGAAGTCATATTTGTTGTGTCACTGTTTTTACTCTGTATATGAATACTTAGTACAGTAATCTTGCCATTTGTGTAAAATTGAAAACATTGAGCAATATAATACATTAGGATACTATAGGCCTATGTTAATATATGTTAACAATATTAACTGATATTTTCCAACATCTGCAACACACTGTGTACCATCAGATCACATGGAATAAATAAATAAATAAATAAATAACCCTTCTGGCCTACGACTTTCATTAGTCACTGTCCTCACCCATTCAGTCCCTTCCCTGTTCCTATTACATCACTACACAGCCGTCATTCCACCATCACACCCAGTCTGTTTACTTCTCTCTTTCTCCACTATTTCCCCCCTCCCCACCTCTCTCGTGCCCTATATCTAAACAGCAGCACTTCACTGTCCATCACCCTTATTGTACTATCCCTCCCCCCAACTGAAGTGGCTCTTTAAAGGCAGTGGCACAGCAGCTCTGCAGACAGTTGTGATTTCTCTGTGCTACTATATAGGTCTCGGTAGATATTGTTATCTTGTTTCTGAACTTGCCACGTCTTAGGTTCCCACTTTTATTTTACTTGCTGAACTTGTTATTCTGCCATGTCATCTCTAGTTGTTATTATCCACCTGTCCGCTCTTGGGCTACTTGCTGTAATGCCCTCAGCTGGGTGACCTGTTCTATTGGGTCTCGATTCATTCTCAGTTTTGCCAGGTTATGGACACTATAATTTTAGTAGAACCTAGACTCCCTAAGATCTTAACATTTTGAAGATTAGCCTAGAGAACAAGCCATTTATGCCACTATTGAAAGCGTTACTGGCTCATATGTAACTGATATATCTTAAAGAGGAATAGATAATAAAAATAGATCAAGTCTCAAAATTTATTTTTCATATTTACTTTAGTTCTTTGATGAACTACAAATTTTAAAATAATGATTATAGAAAATATAATCATACTTCCAAAAAACCTGCAAGATGACTTATTGAGCAATTTATTCCTCTTGAGCATTCAAAATTTATTGCTCTCTCCATGTACATGATCATATGCAGACTCAGCCATTCATGCCTGCAGCTGTTGTGTTCACTAATGTTTCTTCCAAAATTACTCTAGAAATTGATAACAGAAGGCAACATCTGTCAAGGAATAGATAGTGAGATGTCTTTACATTATTCTGATGTGAAATGCATCAAATTTTTGAGTGGTAGGCAGCTCACACATCAAGAAAATTCTGCCTGAGCTACACTTAGATGTGGTCTTTTGAACACAGCATTGTGGCCTGAACTATGCTTGGGGCTGGTCTCCAAAGTCTAAAGAGATTCAGGAGATATTTCACAATACTAAAAACAACAAAAACACAGAACATGTATTTGTTCCATAACTAAGTTTATTATACATTGAGGAGTATCCTATTTTCATGACATTTTTCCATTCCCTATCACCTGGCAGAAGTACAAGAATTAGATAAGCTTTAAGCAGTGACATGAACATTGAAGCAGCATATCATACTTTATCAAATCAGTGATTTTGGTTCCATTTAAAAGCAGCTCACATTCAATTTAGAATGATCCATGGATTAAATATTATCCCCCAAAGGACTCAGAGAGCTGTTGACAAGTTTTCTTGAAACCATTTTCTGCATTAACAAGTATTTTGTTATATACATTACATTTTATTTGATAAAATGTTTTATTTTTTATGTAACTGTTGGAACTATTCATGGTGCAAAGTAATAATTAAAGACAGTAGTCTCCATTGTGTAGATTCAGTCATTTCACTTGGCCCACCACTTCCAGTATATTGATAATGTAGTAAAAAAAATTTCACTAGAAATTATTGGAAGACCAAAGAAAGTAAAAGAGTTCAACCAATTTGTATCCTTTAAAATCTAATTCTACATAAACAGATTACAACAATTTTTTGTACAAGTTTGGCCAACTAGAAGAGATACACATAAACTATAAGTTGAGAAATTACATTCAAAATTACAGTCCAGAACATGAAGAGGGTCTAGATTATTAAGTCTACGAAGTCTAAACAGAATGGTGATATAATGAGCTCACACTAAAGCCAGATTGAGATAGTTTGATCATCTTAAAAGACTGTACCTAAAAAGAACAGGTAGAAAGTTTCATGTTGATTAATTGGGTTTCTGATGGTTATTCGCGTCTTTCTTGCACGATATTTCAACTGTGTGACTCACAGTCTTCCTCAGATGCTGTATGATGGTGATTCTAGTGTGGAACCAGCCCAGTATTTATGCCTACATTGTGCTAGGTGTTCCCTCTGTGGTCCTCACTGTGTCTGGCACTCTGTCAGTGGTTTGTGCGACCAATAGCAATGGCTGTAGCATTGTCTTCTAGCTGTGTCTGCTCTGAACGTCGTGCGCATACATTGTGGTTATTATCCATTGTCAATATAGTTAAATTAAGTTCTGAATTGTGTCCAAGCTCTGCTAGACATTCTTCCAATTGTAACCATTTGGTCCTTCTGTGAATTAGGACATTCTGTTAGCGTGCTGAGTCATTTTAGGCATTTTGTCCATTGTTCTTGCCCCCCAGGAGTGGCTGCAGCATAATTGTGTTCAAATTGTCGCTCAAGACTCAGATGAGCATCCTCAGATACTTTGTCTGTTGTCTGAGATGCCATTTCATGCACATCCTTAGTTACATGTAGTGGGCTGTCATCTCTAATTCCATCCTTACACTTGTGTCCCTCGGGGTCTGGATGTTGTCTACGTTGCATCTTCAGAAGATCAAGTGCTGGGTTCCAGGCCGAGCTCAGCTGGAAACCGGTGTCCTGGTTAATGAGATTCTCTGCAACCTTAATCTCAATAGATTCTTTGATGATGCGGTCCCAGTATCTCAATAGATTCTTTGATGACGCTGTCCCAGTATCTCAATGTTTGTGTTAAAATCTTCATGGAACTGGAGAAGGAAGGACTACTCCCTTTCCTAGACGTACTAGTTAGGAGGAAGGTAGATGGTACCTTCAGTCATGGTGTGTACCGTAAACCCTCTCACACCAACTTGTACCTGCAGGCCAGTAGTTGCCACCACCTGGCACAGAAAAATGGTGTTCTCAGAACACTGGTTCACTGGGCATGAACTCTGTCAGACCCGGATAATTTGGCGATGGAGACAGAACATCTACAATCCATGTTCTACAAAAATGGGTACTCTTCTTGAGATCTTCAAAAAGTCCTGTGCCCTGTTTCCCCACAAGAGGTTCCTGAAGAGATACAGGACAAGTATAAATGCAAAAGGTTGCACATTTGCCGTATGTTGGGCCGATATCTGCCAAAATCAACAGAATTCTTTGCAAACATAACATTAAAAGCGTGTTCCATCCACCCACCAAGACTAAGGCTCTGCTAGGGAGTGTGAAGGATGACCTGCGTCTAAAGAAACCGGGTGTTTACCACATATCATGTGGTATGGCATACATCGGCCAGACAACCAGGCCTGTTGACATCAGGTGCAAAGAGCACCAAAGGCACACAAGACTGAGACAGGCAACCAAGTCAGTGATTGCCGAACATTGTTTAGAACTCAATCATTCTATGAAGTATAATGATGCCAAGATTTTAACACAAACATCAAGATACTGGGATAGCGTCATCAAAACATCTAATGAGATTAAAGTTGTGGAGAATCTCATTAACTGGGACACCGGTTTCCAGCTGAGCTCGGCCTGGACCCCAGCACTCGATCTTCTGAAGATGCAACATAGACAACATCCAGGCCCCCAAGGGACACAAGTATGAGGTTGGAATTAGAGATGAGAGCCCAGTGCATGTAACTAAGGACATACGTGAAATGGCATCTCAGACAACAGTTGAAGTATCTGAGGACGCTCATCCGAGACTCAAGCAACAATTTGAACACAATCGGCCTGAAAATGATGCTGCAGCCACTCCTGTGGGGCAAGAACATTGGACAGAGCACCTAACACAACACAGCACGGAAACAGAACGTTCTAATTCACAGAAGGACTCAAATGATGACAATTGGAAGATAAAACATGTAGCACAACTTGGACGCCACTCAAAACTTAATTAAACTATATTGACAATGGATAATAACCACAAAGTATGTACACAGTGTTCAGAGCAGCCGTGGATAGAAGAAAATGCTACAGCCGTTGCTATTGGTCGGCGCACACCACATACAGAGCGTCAGATGCGGTGCGGACCACAGAGGGAATTCCTAGCACAATATAGGCATAAATACTGGGCTGGTTCCACACTATAATCAGCATCATACAGCGTCTGAGGAAGACTGTGAGTCACACAGTTGAAATATCATGCAGGAAAAACATGAATAACAGGCAGAAACCCGATTAATCAACATGACAACGCCTCACCAGGAAAGCTTGAAGAATTACTGGTAGAAAGTGAAGTGAAATGAAACAAGAGGATGATAGGTAGTGAAGCTGCACAAGCAAGATATGCATTCAATACATTATGCAAGACCTAGAAGGAAGAGATTTAAACTGAATACAGACTGTAATGGAAAATGTCTTTCTAAATAAACAAAAATGGAAAACAAATGTGAATCATACTTAATATGCACTTCATAAATATAATGGTTAAGATGAAGATAATGATGGAGTATTATACCTTACTAACTGTTTAGAATTAACCATTTTCTTTCAAAATTACAGCAATTTCTCACGAAGTTTATGAAATACTGCTGTGACTGTGTAATAGGATAATTGAAACAAAAATGGAATCCACAGCTTCCCAAGTTCAGAGACGCTATAAAACTTATAACCTCCATGATATTTTTGTTACGTTTTTGTCAATTTGATACACCAGCTCACTTCTTCTTGTATCACTCACCTCTGGGTACATTTTCTGTCTGCACAGATAGCAGAAAGGAATGCTGTTGTACAGTTTAGGTTAATTACATGTTATATAAAGCTGAATTAATTTTGTTTAATATTACTAATATTTCCTATCCTAGCCTCATTTTTGAATACATATTACAAAATTGTAATTGGGGCACAAGATGACATTGGTGTTCCTAATACAGTGATGCTGTTGATCAGTGCCATTGTGGCAACCTTAAATGCATGTGGCACGAGCAATGAAAGAACCTGCATTTTTTTTTTCAAAATTTGGATTTCAAAGTCATATATGTTGAAAGTAACATTTCTCTTCAGTGTAAACACTAGCATTGAAGCACTTACTTTTCTTTCCATGGTCATGCATCACTCTGTTAGTAGTGAACCAACAATCACTGGTTATGCTGATCTGTAAACTCATTCCAATCCGTAAGATAATTCTGTCTTCTTTTTTTGCTAATCATATGAAACAAACAAAATTTAATCATTTATGAAAGAGAGGAGGAATCATAATGATGACACTATGACATGACTTGCAAATGTCATTCTTTTATGTTTCATGACAAATATATATAAACAGAGTTGTGAAAACTGCTATGATGGAAATGACAGGAATCACTCCATAAAAGTAAAATAAAAGTACTAACAAAAACAAACAGAAACCATGATTAAGGATACATTGTGCTATCACATAAGGTAAGGACAGCATACTTATTTTCTCATATTAGAGTGCATACAGCTTGTAGCAAATTTATTTAGACTGTATGTAAGATTAAATCCATTATGTAACAGTGTTTTTTGGTCACAAGATGGCTATTCTTGTAATGTACCTCATGCAGTGCTGAATTTATGCCATATTGCTCTACACATGATGCTTCATTGATAATCTAGATAAAAGTGAATGTCATGTACTTTTACCAGCAGCATTGCCTACATCAGGGTAATTACCTGATCGGGTAAAACCTTGGTTGGTGCATATTTTAGAGAGTAATATGAAATGGTGGGTATTTTCCAGGTAATTTGAAAACTTTGACACCAATTTCGTATTCAGGTCATTCTTTAACTTTTTAAGTACAGGCACGGCATAAGAATATCAGAATTGTGATACAAATTATATTGCGTAATGAGCCTGGGAATTCCCTGATTTCTCTGTTCTTGATTCTTCTGTTTGGTTGAACTGGTATATATCATAACTCATAAGCCTACTAGTCAGTTTGTTGCTCTTGTGATAACAGTATCACACAGTTTTGCTGGACTCCTGTATTGAATGTTCTGATGCAAATTATACTTGTGGTCAGTATTGTATAGTTATTAGACTGCAGTGCTTTTATTTTACTAAAATGAATAAGCGATTGCTTAATGCAAATGTTAATGCAACATCTGCAGAAGATCTGCATGCTCTTCCTGAAAATCCTGTCTCACCTAATTTACCTGAAACTCTTAATCTACAAAATGAGCTTATTGAAAAGGAATGGAAAACCAAAGCAATCCAAAATAAATAGATTTTGTGATTTCTGGTTAAGCTTGCGTAAGTGCAGTGGTTGGTTACAGAAAAGCAACAAATGGAGGGATGGATGTGATTTTGTATACTGCAAGAAAGTGTTTTAACAGTGCATTGATCTAAAATTTTCAGGCACACAATGTCTTCCAAATATATTAATCAAATGACAACTGTTGCATCTACTTCTAATATTTCAGTGCTAAATACCAATGCTGATGACATAAAAAAAGCAAAAATTAAATTTACAGCACTTCTCACTGCCAGTAATTTACCATTCAGCATATTGGGTACACTGATTCCCCTTCATAAGAATATCTTTTCTGATTCAAAATTCACTCAGAAGATTGCTTTAAATTGTATGAAATCTCCAAGTGGTTATTAAGGATGTGGTGGGGAAGTCATTTTCAGAGTGTGTCAGGTGTGTTTCTTTCACTGATCATGAATGTAACTACTGATCTAACTATTACTGAACAATGTGCATTAACAATTATGTATTTTGATATGGATTTAGGCCAGATTAGAACTAGTTTGTTTGAAATGTTTGAAGTTTAATCAGGCTCTGCCGGAACATTATACATGGCAATGATAGATTTTTTTAAAATCAAAGAGCATTAATCTTGATCATCTTGTTGGTTTTAGCTTGGACACAGTAATTGTTATGGTTGGAGAGCATTGTACAGTTTTTCCAGCCTTAAAAGAGACTTACTACATATAGCATGTCTTAAATGCTCGTCTCATATGATTCATCTTTTGTTTCTAAAGCACGCTTAAAATTTCCAAGAAGCATTGAGGATTTGCTGAGAAACTTTTAGGGTCTAATTTCAGTAGAAGTTTTGGGAGGAGAGAGACAATTAAAAGAATAGGGTACTTGGACAGTATAATACACTTAATGCTTACTTGAGAAATGTTCTCATGGAAACCAATCTTCAGCTACAGAACATATGCTTTCAACTATGGATAATACATTTACTTTGGCATATTTGGATTTCATGTCACATGTTTGATATACACTTACAGATTTTAACATCCTTTTCTGCAAGTGAAGTCCCTCTCCTTCACAGACAGATGTGTGAAATAGAAAAAATGTTAAAAGACCTTTGTTTAATTATCTGTGTTTATTCAATTGTTCATTCATTTCCCATAGGCCATCTTTGGACGACATTCTTTCAACTATTTTGCTTTATGTGTTCTGATGTTTGCCCATTGCTCCTGCATTCATTCTCTGTGTTGCTCCTTCCTCTCCTGGGTCGAGGCCTTTCCTGTTTTTAGTTTTGGCTTTTCTTGGAAACCATGCCATGCCATAACTTTCTCCGTGTATGTGACATGCTCCAAGATGTCATCATGGGTGATCCCCATTTCTTTATGATCTTTCTCCACTCATGTGAACCAGGCCCATTTTGTTTTCTTCTCCTGAAAGTAGGTGAGTCTTCCAGGGCTCATTCAGGTCATATGTCCATAAAACACAATCCTTCTCTTCTGAATGGTATCATTTATCATCTCTATGTGGGATTACAGTTCATGATTATGATGTCTTCTATATTTCCCATTCTCTTTGATGGGACCTAAGATCTTTCTCAAAATCTTCTTTTCCTTGGCCTCCTGCTTTTTGATTAGGCCTTTTTTGTTCATTACTAGGCATTCAGAAGCGTACAAGACCTCCGGCCAGATAACACTGCAGTCATGCTTTAACTTTGCATTGAACAATACTGATCTTTTGTTGTAGATTTTTTTGATTAAATGAAATGCCATTTCCATTTTATTCATCCGTGATATGAAGGCTTCTTTTTCTGATAAGGTGGCTGTTATCCATTCTCCAAGATATTTAAACTTTTCAACTCACTAATTTTGCCTTGACCCACTGCAAGATCCCTTGGTGATGAATTTATGTTTATTATAAACTTCATTTTCTCAAATGAAATTTGGAAGCCAGCCTGTGTTTAATTACAATTTTGATGTTATTAAGACAACTCCAACTTTGCTGTTAAGATTATATAAATTCAAGGAACTTCATTGAATTAGATAAGATATACTTGGATGTTGCTGCACAGGTAACATTTGTTGGACTCAAAGCCAACAATGAAGTACATCTACAGGACATATATTGTTTTTACAAGAGTTGCTTGCATTTCTATGTAGTTCTTGTATCACAGATAAAAAGATGATGACTTCTCAGATCCAATTTTTGAAATAATTTCCATAGTGGAACCTAAAGTAGCCTAATTCTACACTATTAAATTCTTGGTCCCTATTGTAAAGAGGTTTCCTATTCTTCAAAAATTCATCAACTTGCAGCAGCTAAATTCTGAATGGAGCTAAGCTGGAGACTGAGAAACTTGTATCAGTTGTGTCTAAACCTGCCACTGTATATGGGAAGAAATGTTTTCATATGAAACCTGCAGCCACAACTCCAAATTTCCCAAATTTACAGAAAGTGATCTTCCTTCTTCTCTGCTATCCCTTTTCCAATGCCTCACTGGAATGAGTGTTTACTATGATGAAAAACAGCTCATAGGAACAGATTGAAAACTGAATCAATAGTAGCATTGATGGGTGAAAAAGAGGGCCTAGAAGGCGAAGGAGGATGAGTTTCTCTTGTAATGATGAGAAGCAGTGTATAGCATCACACTGTCAGGAAACTTGGGTTAGGTTAATAAATGTTTAATTTTTAATTTTTCGTGTAATTTATGGTCTTTTTCTTGAATGTACACACATCTGCAACTATTTTTGAAATGAAGGGTTTTTTGAGGTAAAGTAGGATAATTTGAATTTAATAGATAAGCATTGATAACACTGGTTACTAGTAATGTACTTTTCAAATCGTAATTCATTCAAAATTCCTTTAAATGCTTTTTGTATAAATTTCTTGTTATTGTAAAAATAGGAAAGAACACAAAAATGGCTATGGAGGGAAACAGTAGCAAGGGACTTAACAATGAGCTAGGTGAATTCACTAAAGTATAAGTTGTAAATCCACACAGTTCAGAATGTGATCTAGAGCTGCAATATGAAAGTAATGCAAATATTTTAACTGATAATTTTATGTGTGTTTATGATGACTGACTGTCATCCACATAATGTATCATTCAACGTGATGATGCTTCATGTCAAGTAAATGTTCCAACAGATCAGCAGTTGTCAACCTTTTTCAACTCGTGAACCCCTTCTACAATGATATGAGTTGGATGAACCACTGACTTTTAATATACGTACAGCAGACATGCATACAATTTAATTCCAAATAAAAGGTTTAATAACCTTAAATTACCTTGACCTTTAATGGTTAAAAATCTAAAGTTATTGTAGTTACAGCTTAAAAGTTACACAATGTGTAGGACAAGTTGTAAAAATAAACACAAATTTTCATTGCAATTACTCGCCTCTTCCTTGGCATTCAATGGGAATGTTGCACCTGATTTCCATGGCACAGAGATTTGAAGTCAGGAACCACAGCAGTTAAATAAAGTCTCAAACTACTTTCAGCACAAAATCTGTTTCTGTATTTATTTTTTAAATAGCCACAACTTTAGGCACAAATATGTGGACGAAAGCCATTATGGCTTTATTCACTAACACCGGGAACTGCTTTAAACGTAACCAGAAACCAGTTAATGACAAAGATTTATAACTTTTCTGTAACTGATAATCAATGGAAATATTAAAAAGCTTGTTTTTATCATTTACTTGTAATGTGGATTCTAAAATTGTTGTCTCTTTGAAGGGATTCCAAATCCAATTGTTGTTACTGGACATAGCAGTGAAATATTCTGTGAAGATTTTTCCAAGACCATTCGAATGTTCTTTAACCATGTTCTTGACATTTTTGTCCAGCAATAGATGGTTTTCCACCAGGAAGGTGTGAAGTGTATCAAAGCACTTGGTTTGATTCCTATTGAAACATGCTTCCCAAAACTTTAGTTTTATAATGGATGTTTTGATACGGTCTTGCACAATATTAATATTGACATTTCACACCTGTAGAGACAAGTTTATGCTGTTAATTTTTGAGAAAATATCTGCCAAATAAGCTAAAGTTTGAAGTCAGATTTCATCTTCCATGCACATTGCTTTGTGAAAAGCATGTTTGAGCTCATACAAGCTGGAAATAATTCTGTATCAAGATAGCCACCTAACTTCTGTGTGAGACAATAAACACTTATAAATACTTTCCATTTCCTCACAAAGTACTGGAAATACATGGAAAGTTGTAGGCCAAGCCTTAATAAAATTAATTATTTTCATTGCATCATCCAGCACAGATTTCATCCATCAGGCATGTGTTAAGAAACAAGAACCTATCTAGGAATGTAACAATGTGTCCAAGAAGCATTGCTTGTTGCAAACAGATCAAGGTCCTCCTCACAATACAGACCACTCCTTGAATTTGGTTACTGGGTACTGGCAATGTATATTATTTAATTTTTTGAATATCGTCTTAGTGGTTGAATATACTGGTAAGCAGTGTGTATCTTGATGTCCATTTCATTTAATGAGCATATAATGCAATCAAATCTTGTTCCTTGAAAGTAAATAAATTTGATAAATTGTCTGAGATCTAAAGAACTGAGGCAAACAAAGATTTTTTACCATATGAATTAAAAATCATGGATATGCTTCGAAGCAGGTGTTTTATGGAAGTTGCTCATATTTAATTAATAATATGTTTCATACTCTTTAGGATGTGCAGTATAAGGCTTTTTTTTGTTAAGATTAAGATGTCCATTAACATTAATGTTTTGTGAGATGAAGTGCTACTGTCAGATTTTTTTATAAAAAAAAAGGGGGGAGAGAGGGGGGGAGAGAGAGAGAGAGAGAGAGAGAGAGAGAGAGAGAGAGAGAGAGAGAGAGAGAGATAACTGCCAATTATCAATTAAAAAAAGAACGGAGTACTCAGACCAAATCAAATAACTATTATGAACTCATTTCTTTTAGTTTACTCTATTTTTCACCTTAAGATTGAGGTATAGTAAGAATTTGTGTGATCCATTGCTTTTGTTCAATACATAAATATTCAGAAACCAGTGGCAGAATAATGTATATCCAGGGAGCACAAAGGCACAGGCAGGACAGGTAACAAATTGGCAAGGCATTCATCGAAAACTGTTATCAACAACAACTTTCAGTTCAGAGGAGGAAAAATGCGCAGTGTTTTTATTACTCTAAAAATGTGGTGTTTACATAACTTTCACACAGTTTTGATGGCTCACTCTCAAGTAGAACAATACACTTCTCTGATTATTAGCCAATTATACAATTACTGATATTTAAGTATAGATATTTCATATATCTGCAGTTACACTGTTTCTTTTCAAGCTCCATAGTAATATCCAATGACTTGTTCCATCTCTCAATTTTGAACATTTGTAAATCTCAGTACCCAGGCCCAGTCATTTGCCACACGCTGCTTGTCTGGAAGAGTTATTGCAATTCCATTTTCCAGAGACTGCCACTGAAACAGAAGTGGAAGTAAAATAAAAGACACTGGAGTGTAAAATGTATTTTCTATTTATGTGAATATGTAATAATTATTCACTGCAATAATTTTTGTACCTCAAGGGTGCCATCGACTCCAAGCATAGTAATAACTGAGTCCTCTGATAGCGATGGTGCACCAAGAGTAATGACATTGTCTGTAGGCCAGTTCAGCAATGTTGCATAGACAAATACTTCTGAAGAGTTATTTCCACTTTTTGTGTACCTTACATGAACAGAAGACTGAATTTAGTGTCATATAGTAAATGACATACAAAATATATTATTAACTAGTGTACTTAATATATATTGCCAATGTAATTAAAATATGTTCTTCTAACCACAGAAAACTCACTATAATGGAATAAATCATAATTACAGAATTTATAGTACAAAAACTGTAAGTTTCTTCAATAGATAAGTAAAAGTTCTTTCTTCTATAGTGTCAGGCCCTTTTATTTTATACTTTTCAAAATTTTCAACTTATGCAATCTTGAAAACCTGAATATAAAAGGCAATAACACACTACAAAGAGATAAAAATACTTGTTTCAGTACTTGGACGTGTTACCACATCTAGTAGTTCACATTTCTCAAAAATACGTTTATTTGAATCTTTCACCCACCTTTACCCAGCTCCATGAAGCAATCGTGTATGAAATATTAAAACCCTATCACTTATAGTAGAAAAAAGGTAGAAAGATTAGAGTTTAATACCCCACTGACAGTGCGGCCATTAGAGATGAAGAACAAGATCTGACTACATACAGGGTGTTTAAAAAATGACCGGTATATTTGAAACGGCAATACAAACTAAACGAGCAGCGATAGAAATACACCGTTTGTTGCAATATGCTTGGGACAACAGTACATTTTCAGGCAGACAAACTTTCGAAATTACAGTAGTTACAATTGTCAACAACAGATGGCGCTGCAGTCTGGGAAACTCTATAGTACGATATTTTCCACATATCCACCATGCGTAGCAATAATATGGCGTAGTCTCTGAACGAAATTACCCGAAACCTTTGACAAAGTGTCTGGTTTCACATACAGATGAGACGTACTGCTTCAGCTGTTCAATTGTTTCTGGATTCTGGCGGTACACCTGGTCTTTCAAGTGTCCCCACAGAAAGAAGTTACAGGGGTTCATGTCTGGCGAATAGGGAGGCCAATCCACGCCGCCTCCTGTATGTTTCGGATAGCCCAAAGCAATCACACGATCATCGAAATATTCATTCAGGAAATTAAAGACGTCGGCCGTGCGATGTGGCCGGGCACTATCTTGCATAAACCACGAGGTGTTCACAGTGTCATCTAAGGCAGTTTGTACCGCCACAAATGCACGAAGAATGTCCAGATAGTGTGATGCAGTAATCGTTTCGGATCTGAAAAATGGGCCAATGATTCCTTTGGAAGAAATGGCGGCCCAGACCAATACTTTTTGAGGATGCAGGGACGATGGGACTGCAACATGGGGCTTTTCGGTTCCCCATATGCGCCAGTTCTGTTTATTGATGAAGCCGTCCAGGTAAAAATAAGCTTCGTCAGTAAACCAAATGCTGCCCACATGCATATCGCCGTCATCAATCCTGTGCACTATATTGTTAGCGAATGTCTCTCGTGCAGCAATGGTAGCGGCGCTGAGGGGTTGCCGTGTTTGAATTTTGTATGGATAGAGGTGTAAATTCTGGCGCGTGAGACAATACGTGGACGTTGGCGTTATTTGGACCGCAGCTGCAACACGGCGAACAGAAACCCGAGGCCGCTGTTGGATCACCTGCTGCACTAGCTGCGCGTTGCCCTCTGTGGTTGCCGTACGCGGTCGCCCTACCTTTCCAGCACGTTCATCCGTCACGTTCCCAGTCCATTGAAATTTTTCAAACAGATCCTTTATTGTATCGCTTTTCGGTCCTTTGGTTACATTAAACCTCCGTTGAAAACTTCGTCTTGTTGCAACAACACTGTGTTCTAGGCGGTGGAATTCCAACACCAGAAAAATCCTCTGTTCTAAGGAATAAACCATGTTGTCCACAGCAGACTTGCACGTTGTGAGCAGCACACGCTTACAGCAGAAAGATGACGTACAGAATGGCGCACCCACAGACTGCGTTGTCTTCTATATCTTTCACATCACTTGCAGCGCCATCTGTTGTTGAAAATTGTAAATACTGTAATTTCAAAAGTTTGTCCTCCTGAAAATGTACTGTTGTCCCAAGCATATTACAACAAACGGTGTATTTCTATCGCTGCTCGTTTAGTTTTTATTGCCGTTTCAAATATTCCGGTCATTTTTGAAACACCCTGTAGGATGGAGAAGGAAATCAAGTCTGCCCCTTTAAAAGGAACCTTCCCAGCATTTGTCTGGAGCAACTCAGGGGGAATCAGAGAAAATATTAATCTATCTGGAAGGCCAGATGAAAGATTTGGAATGTCATCCTCCCCAATGTAAGTATTTTGTGAAAACCACAGTACTACCTTGATCAGTACTTATAAGAACACAGAAGTATTATGGTAGCGTAATTATTTGTATCTGAGCAAACTGATTACATTTTGATTTGATTCACTTATTATTCATTACTCATTCCCAGATTATACAGGATTTGTCATCAGAATACAATGAAAATAAATAGCTCAAAATATATATTGACATAACATATGTAATATGCTTTCATGAGGATAGGATAGCATAGGTCAACTGTGGCCTTTATAAAGGAATCACCCTTATATTTACCTGAAATGATTTAGGGAAATCAGGGAAAACCTAAATCAAGATGCCCAGTCAGAGCATACTCCATTTTCCTGAATAAGAGGTCAGTGAACAACTGCACTGCATCATTTGATTAGTTCCTGTTGTACAACAGACTTTGACTTACATACAATTTGCTTTGTTACACTGGAAGTGAAAATCAAAGTTTCTAAAAGGTATGCCACAAATAATCAATCAAAATTGCCCATAGGACTTGGAGTTTGACATTTTGTGCAATAGAGGGGTAATGCCCACCTTATCCTTAGCACCTGATAAGCTACAGATTCTCTTGGATCATACCAAATAGCAAGCATCTGAGGAACTCAACGAACCTTGTCAGAGCACAGGTAGGGTGAACTTGGAGTTCCCACATTGGAACTGGCGAGTTCCATCATTTCCTTATAACCATAAGCTCTGGGCTCACTTCAGCAGCAATTTTCAAAGCTACTACTAGTAGCTAGTACTACTAGTTGATAGGTTGGATAACTTGTGAGGCAAAATCCATTAGTGACAACTTCCAACACAACTTCTGTGGCACAGTTTTATTAGTCTTGGTCACATATTGAATCCCTTCCCAAGTTGACATATTTTTCTAGATTGTATTGGGGATAAGATGGAGCTTACAAGAATATCTTCTCCAGCTCCCATGAAGTTGGATGTTCTGTTAGTAGGTATCAGGTTGTGTGTGCCACTAGTGGGAAATAACACAAACCTACAAAGAGAGCTGGAGTAAGCAGTCCTCCTCAAGAATATGCTGTAAAGCAATGTTTAATAAATAATAAAAGAACATGAACTGTTTGTTACCTTATGATTTTTGATTGTGACATAACAATGAAGGCAATTTTGATAAGTATCACCTTCCTGTAACTAAAAAGTATTTGTTAGATCAAGGGCACTTAAGAAATGGGACTCTCTTGGTAGACACATCAACTTCATAACAGGCTACAAGTCTCCAAGGTGTAGCAGAGACATTATAGATATATCTAAAGAAGAATTAAAAAACTAGGGAATGGTCACCATTTTTTTTAAAAAAAAAGAAGAAAGAAAAAACCTAGGCTAAAGGACTGTTGAATTTGAGAAAACAGCAACATTTATTGTTGTTTTCAGTGGGAGAGTTCTCCCAAAGCTCACTGCAGGATATATTTGTCTTAAGATGGGGCTGTTCATTTGAAACATGATGAGCTGCCTTAAATGCCAGCATACTGCCCACACAACACTGACATCAAGGGAAGAAACAATTCATAGAAAATGCAGTAAAACTGCTCTTGGTGGAGTTACTTGTTTATTTCTTCTGAAGTGCATTATTGTTCTGGAGATTACCCTGTCTGGAGTAAGGAGTGTTCTGTGCACCTAGAAGACTAGAATATACAGAAACCCAAGATAAGAAATGAATTACTTACACAAAAGTAAAAATATCTATGAAACCTCGCAAACACAACATTCACTGCTTCATTTGCTTTGCTTTGTAAAATACCAATCCAAGCATTCAGTGCTTCAACATGAAAGGCATAGTCAGAGAGTAAAGCACTCAAATGTTCCTAGCAGTGGATTCATGAGTTGTCTTCTTTAGAAGTGGCTTTCTATACTGTTGTGCTTGTTGCAGTCAGTATCATGGAGACATGCTTTAATACTTCTCTGTCATCATAAACATAAATTACTAAGTTGTCCAATGTGTATCTTCAGAGTAGAGTTAATCACACCATAACAATATTTTACCATGTAGTGTGGAGACTGGTATGTTCGGATTTCCTTCACTACAAAAACACCTGCTACCTATTTTTAACAAAAATATGTCTTTTCACACAAATGTTTGCATTGCCAAGACTTTGTGAGAGTAAAGACATTATATGAATGGACTGAATAGCACATTCAGTTAACCTGAATCTCACAGAGATTGTTTGGATACTTTTGGAAAATATGTTGTATAGAAGATGCCACTACCTCAGACTCTTCAGAACCTGCAGATCACATTGAAAGGGGTGTAGAAAAATTGGTAAGCTCTTAGAAAGTGTGTTACAAGACAATGCCAACAGCTAAGAATCTATAAATGCCACTGATGGAAGTGTGGGACAATGTACCTACAAACTACCGAACAGTATTATGGAGGGTGTCCTAAACTACAACAGAATATGCAATGATATTTGAGAAATGTGCCTATGCCTTAGTGATGCAAGGGCACTATATTACTTTAGTGCAGATTTCTGTTTTTTTTGTCCTGTTTCCATTTATGGTTGATAATACATTTATACTGTGCAGATAAAACAACCTTAAGCTGCACAGAATGTAATTTTATAACAAGTTTTGCTTTTTAGATGGAACCAACTGGTGCTTACATTTGATGGGTGAAATTGCTTGTTATAAAATCACATTATGTGCAACTTGTGGCTGTCTTATCTACATATTATTTACTGTATCTGCAGTGTTACAGGCAGACCATACCTGTGACTGCTAATTTTGTATAACTGAAGTTGCTTTATTCTTTTTATATTCATATGATCATCTAATTTCCCAGTATTTATGTTAAAAGAAAACACAACACAGCATATGATAGCTCTGTAGAGCCAGTGTCATTTTTGGAACAAGTTGTTGCAGTAATTTCATAAAATTTACTGTCCACAAAACCTTTGAAATTTACTATCCAGAAAGCTTTGATGTTATGACCTAAATTACAATCTAAGACAAGCAATGATAGTAAACAGAGGACATGTCAATACTAGAGAATAAAGTCTTTGCAAATTTCATTCCATGTATTTAGTTGGACAGTACTTACGCCTCAAAGACAGGAGTGTGAACAATGTATGTAGATGTCAGCATTTGAGAGAGGACATATAGCTGGGCTCAAAGAGGCCATTTCAGGTAGTCGGCAAATCACTCAACATTTGAATAGGAGCAACGACACTATTTGATAATGTTGGCGGGAATGAGTGAATCATGGCCAAATCAGCGTCAAGAATGAAGTGGTCGATATACAGAAACAACAGAACATGAGGACTGAACAATCATCAGAGAGGCATTTAGAGCTCAGATTCTTCATTATCATCGATCCAACATGCAACTGATGCTTCAGTGACCACAAGGACCATTAATAGGTGGCTCACAGAAAGGTTTCTGAGCTCACAGCACCCTTTGCGCTGACTGCCATTGACCTCTGTACACCAAAAAGCTCGTTTGCAGTTGTGTCAGGCACATTCAGCCAGGGATCTCATTCACTGGGTTGGAGCTGTCTTCAGTGATGAATACTGTTTCAAACTGACCCCTGATGACCAGCAAAGACCTGTCTGGAGGTGCCCCAGACAGTCTGAATGTCACCCACCATACAGTCCAACAACTAGGAGTGAAGGCCTGGTGTGCCAATTCATTTCACAGCAGGACCCCTTTGGTTGTTGTTTGCAGTACCCTTACAGTGTAGCAGTATGTCAATGATATTATATGCCCCATTTTGTTGCCCTTCATGGCAACCCATGCGGGGCTTACATTTCAACATTTCAGCAAGATAATGTATGCCTGCGCAAGGTGAGAATTTCTACTGCTTGTCTTTGTGCTTGCCAAACCCTGTCTTGACCACAATGTCAACAGACCTCTCCCCAAATGAGAACATTCGGAGCATTATGGGCAGGGCCCTCCAACCAGTTTGGGATTTTGATGAACTAACATGACAATTGGACAGAATTTTACATGATATCCCTCAGGAGAACATCTGACAACTCTGTCAATCAGTGTCATGATGAATAACTGCTTGGATGTGAGGCAGAAGTGGACCAAAACATTATTCATTTGCTCAGTTTGTGAAAGTCTTTCTGTTGAATGAATTATCTAATTTTTCTGAAATTGTTATCATTTGTTTGTCTGCACATGCCCCATTTCCATCCCCATTCAGATAATACCTTTGTGGTATACCATTTTTTGTCTTGGAGTGTAAAAACAAAGTTCATTGCTGGTAGTGTGAAACTACTTCAAGACAAGGAACCAGTGTCATATATTTATCCCTTAAAATCACGTCCTGATCTTAATTGTTGCATCAGCATAAAGTTATCATTCATAATGCATGACAGTTTCAATGCTCTGATGTAATTTTATGTCTTCAGATTTACTACTTTCCAGAGAGTCAGATTTACAGTAAAACATCAGTGCCTGTAATTATATAATATTCATGAGCAACATTTTGACTCATTTCATTACTATGTTTTAGAAACAACCTTTGAGATGACACTCAAATGTTTTAAGTACTTCATTATATTACAATTACAACAAATATTTGCCACACCAACAGGCACACAATGACAGTAATCATATACATAGATATCCATCAATAAAGTTGTTCTTGAAGTGACTGTGTCATTATATAAATTTCACCACAGTCAAATTCATTTTGTTGCATAGCTATGATTTACAGCAAAGACGTTAATATTTAATAAAATATTCAATGCTTGATTATAGCAGAAAAAGGAGAAAACACTTGCCACCTTTAAGGGTTGATTTATTGTATTGCCTTAGGTAATTTCTACCATGATATCAACGAATGAATGCAGTAGGGTTACATTAATTTTCTTTCTGGCATTAAAGAGATCCCTGCAATGCTGTGTAGCAATTATTCATTATTTATCATTCATTGCTTTACCACATATTCATGAGGAGGTCTGCTTACTTAAGCTCTTATTGTAGGTCTGGTGTTGATTCCTACAACTGGAACTCGCAAATTGATACCTACTAACAGAACATCCAACTGAAGGAGATGCGATTGTAAGCTCTTCTTCCCACAAGAATCTAGAACATGTCAACTGAAACAGAGATCCAGTACATGAATAAGCCTAATGTAACTGTGGTCCATCCATCTAGTACACTTTAAAAATTGCTGCTGTAGCTATCCCAGAGCTTGCAGTTATAAGGAATTGATGATACTCAACAGTTCCAGCAGGAGAACTCCAAGTCCACCAAACCTGTGCTCCATCAAGATAGTTTTAGTTTCTTACAATTTCTTACTGTTTGGTATGACCCAAGAGAATTCATAGCTTATCAAATGCTATGGATAAGGCAAGTTTTTTGCACAAAATGTCTAACTCCCAAGTACTATGACTAATTTTGATTGATTTTTTGTGACACAGATTTTAAAAACTTGGGTTTTCACTTCCAATGTAACATAACAATTAAGTAGAATGAATAAATTCTATTCCTATCAGCAAATTCAAGAGACATCAGTATTAAATAAATATATCTGGTTTATTAGAAGTAAAGTTGACATTTTCACTGTACCATACTCCTGTTGTTGTAGGGTCTTCTTGTGCTGTCCACGGCTGGGAAGCATAGATAGCTTCACCATTTATTTGAAGCCATGTTCCCATATCCCTTAAGCGCTCAGCATAAATTGGCATTATTAAACCATCCTTTGTTGGTCCAACATTCATTAGCAAGTTGCCTTGTCAGATGAGAATAAAAAGAAGAAAAAAATTATTTGACTGATTTATAATAAAATGAACATAATTTTAATGGACTTTTTCACAAATAGTAATAAATGCTGAATATTTATTGTTACATGAAATGTTTAATGAAGCAACGTAGAGCAGATGATTTCATAGTTAATTATATCAATTGACCCTGCCTAATTCAAGCAAATATGACAGGAAAGAATATTATACACATATATACTTGCTGTATGTTCCTATGGTGCTTGACAGCTGAATCAGGCACAGTAAATAGAAAAATGCAGTCTTGTTTGAATTGAAGAGTAGAAAATAATATTGAAGTTCATGGAACAAAAAGAAGATCTAACAAATATAGGGGGTGAAAGGAAGATGAATTCACACTTAATTCCATAAATATCCATTTCAGTAAGTTACAATAAATAAGAATATTCTACTCAGTTTAGGAAATATACAAACTAATTGATTCTTTTATTTAATAATTATAAATAATGTAAACTGCTTTAGGAACAAATAAACAACTAATTATCATCATGAAAATTTAGTAGTATGTTGGTTTTACTGCATCCTGTTATCTGTATAGACACAAAAGAATTTTGTGCAGTGCATTTCATTTGTATTCTATCCATTTTATCAGTCATGTTAATGAATCATTTTCATGTCTTCAATCATTTTATGTTATACCCCATCAATCCATACATTTTGAGACTGGAGTAATAAAAGTCAATGAAAACTTAAGATTGTGATTTTAATGCTTCAGGTGTTTTACTTAGTTACCTCCACCTCAAGATGGGTACAATCAACAGCATGTTCATACAATCATATGAAACTGTCAAGAAAGCCCATTCTTGGGATGTTGTTTAATTTGTACATCACAGTGGCTTAAATGTTGATAACATCATTAAAGCATTGAGCCTTCATGTAAATATTTATTTTTGGGAATAAAAAGCCACTCAGTGCCAAACTGAGTGAATATGAAGATTGTTGAGAACTGCCAGTTGTTTTTTCATTAGAAACTGCGCTACAAAAGTAGCCATCATGTGTGCGTGCATTGTCATGTAGCAAGAAGAAATCGTTCCCACTCCCTTGTTGTGGGCGAACCAGAATAATATTGACAATTTACAATGGTCCCATTGGGAACAAATTCCTTGTGGATAATGGCATGAGGATCAAAAAGTGTGGTGAGCACTATCATAACTTTCAGTTTTGTCAGTCACACCTTCCTTGGTCTTGGTGAACGTGAAGTCGGTATTCTAAAACTTCCCAAAGATGTTCTATAGGATTCAGGTCAAGACTCTGTGTAGGCCAGTCCATTAGAGAGATATTATTGTCGTGTAACCACTCCACCACAGGTCGTGCATTATGAACAGGTGCTCGATCATGTTGAAAGATACAATTGCCATCCCAAAATTGCTCTTCAGCAGTGGGAAGCAAGAATGTGCTTAAAACATCAATGTAGGCCTGTACTGTGATAGTGCCATGCACAACAACAAGGGGTGCAAGCACCCTCCATGAAAAACATGACCACATCATAACACCACCACCTCCAGGTTTTACTATTGGCACTACGCGAGCTGGCAGATGACGTTCACTGGGCATTCGTCATACCCACACCCTGCCATTGGATCACCACATTGTGTACTGTGATTCGTCATTCCACACAATGTTTTTCCACTGTTCAATCATCCAATGTTTTTGCTCCTTACACCAAGCGAGGCGTTCCTTGGCATC